>NC_044036.1:224185285-224785285 GCF_901765095.1 Microcaecilia unicolor | reverse complement strand
GACCCGGGGGAGGGGAGTATGTGACAGGGGGTGGGGTGAGAGCGAGAAAGGGCGGGGTGAGGATACAAAAGGGACGTGGTGTGGGTGGGGCAGGGGGCATGATGTGGGTGGAGCAGGGGTGGGGCAGGGGGGTGTGACGTGTCCTCTTTTTCTGAGGACAAAATATGGTAACCCTAGTCTCGTGTCCATTTGATAGTTCCACTCTCTCTCTCCATGTCCACTATCCATCTTCTTCCATCTCTGTACCTCTATCTTCCTCCATGTTTAGTATCTCCCTTTCTCTGTGTCCCTATATTTTTCTGTCCTCTCTTTGTCCCCAGTGCCAATATATCTCTACCCTCTCTGACCCTACCCCATCCAGCTTTCCTCTCTCTCACTCCCTCCCCTTTCCAGCATCTGGTTTGGTTGCTTGATTCCCTGCCTGCCTACCCACCCCGCCCCCCCCTTCCTCCTTCACACTGTAGGTTTAGTATTTGTTTCCTTTTCCTTCATCTCCTTGGTCTAGTATCTCTATTTCCCTTCCCTCCCTCCTTGTGTTATACCAGCAGTTCTCTCCCTTCCCTCCAGTTCTCCTCCCCCTCTTCCTCCCACGTCCAGCAGCTCTCTCCCTTCCCTCCAGCCCCTGCTTGTTCCCACATCCAGCAGCTCTCTCCCTTCCATCCAGATCCCCTCCTCCTCTTCCTCCAGCAGCTCTCTCCCTTCCTTCCAGTCTCCTCCTCCTCTTTCTCCCAGTCCAGCAGCTGTCTTCCTTCCCTCCAGCCCCCTCTTCCTCTGCAGTCCAGCAGCTCTCTCCCTTCCATCCAGATCCCCTCCTCCTCTTCCTCCAGCAGTTCTCTCCCTTCCATCCAGTCTCCTCCTCCTATTTCTCCCAGTCCAGCAGCTGTCTTCCTTTCCCCCAGTCCCTTCTTCCTCTTCCTCCCTTGTCCAGCAGCTCTCTCCCTTCTCTCCAGCCCCTTTCCCTCCCCTGGCCAGAAGTTTCCATCCAGATCCCCTCCTCCTTTTCCTCCCATCTCCAGCAACTCTCTCCCTTCCATTCAGTCCCCTCCTCCTCTTCCTCCCACATCCAGCAGCTCTCTCCCTTCCCTCCAATCCCCTTCCTCACAAGTCTGGCAGCACTATCCCCCCAAGTCCAGCACTTCTGCCTTCCTGCAATTCATCCTGCCCCAATCCAACACCCTCGCTGCCTTTTCTCCCGTGGCTCCGGGTCTGTCTGTCCAGGAGCGTTGCCTGCCTCAAATTCTGCTCCTCCCCGCCGCTGCCTCGGTCCCTGCAGAATTCATTTTTGGCCCATCGCCGGCAGCACTGCAATTCATACAGGCAACTCCGCTCCCCTTTGCCGCGTCCATCCGGCCCTCTCTGATACACTTCCTGTTTACATAGGGCCAGATGGACGTGGAAGAGAGGAGTGGAGCCACCTGTGTGAATCGCAACACTGCCAGCAACGGGCCAAAAAAAGAATGCTGCAGGGACCGAGGCAGCAGCAGGGAGGAGCAGAATTTGAGGCAGGCAACACTCCCGGCCGGCCAGACCCAGAGCCGCGGGAGAAAAGGCAGCGAGGGATGTTGGGTTGGAGCTAGTTAGGGCAGGTCTCGAGCAAAAGTGGCTGGGCCTGGGCCTGGGCCCACGCCCCTATCTGACACAACAGAATGTTTTATTTGAAAATGCTGAGGTTATTTTTGTATGAGTTATCATGGGCTAATATGTTATATCTTTATTTGTATTTGTTTTGATTTTTACTTATTTTGATTATATATGTGGTATTGCAATCTGCTTAGTAGTAGGCGGAATATACATTTGTAAATAAATAACTAAATAAATAGGTAGAGTAGTAATTGTTATAAATTGTAATCAGTGTGTCATTGGAAGGGGCTGGTTACAGGGACGCCCTAGCATGTGTTGTATTCGTGCAGACATTTTTTCTCCTAGTAAAGCACCACTAAAACAGACATCATGTTGTGAAAATCAGGCGTTCAATGTTTAGAGGCATGTTTACTAAGGTGCATTAGGGCGTTAACATGTGGCTGTGCACGCATTAACCATTAGTGTACAGCCTTGTTAGCTGCCGACGCAATAAAAGCAGCAACAGCGCGTGCTGACACACACGTTAATGCCTAATGAATCCGTGGGAGGAGAAAGGGGTATTCTGTAGCCATGTCTATGAGGGGGTGGTATCACAGGCTTGTGTAGGTGCATAACACGCATGTTAGCGCGTGAGGGCTTAGCGCCATGAAATAGTTGTAGTTAAGGGATTTCTGGCCATTAACGTGTCAGATTAATGACTCGCGCAGGAAACAGAAATAGCATGATGACCCAATGCCTTCTCCTACATACAGCATCAATCGTTTCATTCACAAAGACACTCTTTTTAGCAGCAGCAGCAGCTTTGTTTGTTGTGGTTTTGGAGCCTCAGGCCAGGTTCCACACCAGGTTGCATCTCAGATTCCAGCACAGGCACAGCGGGTTCCATCACAACATGGACAGCAGCAGCAGCCAGTGCAGAAGCAGCGCTGGTGCCATAGGCAGGAACAACACCCAGGGTGCCCACGCCTTTTACCAGCCTGCACAGTGCTTACAGGGATATTGTGAGGACCGTGTGGTTGCTCAGCTCAGCAACTATAATGGAGTTTGTATAATTATGGTACAGCCAGAGACACCCCCCCCCCCCACTGGAATGGTGGCGGGCCCAGTCATAGAGCTCAGGCCATTACAGACCTTGGCTGAGTCAGAAATCTGATGGCTGACATAACTGGGAGCTTACTGGAAAAGTATGGCCTAGTTTGTAGCCCGGATTGAGGCCTAAATAAGCTAAATTAGGAAAAGTTAGGTCAATAGATATGGAAACAAAATGGAGGATTTCAGCACAAAATGGAAGCCGTATCAGTTACAAGGTGGAATTTTCTCTAATGTAAGTTAGGAAAACAAGTTGAGAAATGAGTGAGTCATGCCAGGTGCAAAGAAAATAGGGAACTAGCTGTCCAAGAGGGGAGGGAGACTTTCCTGTGAGCAGGATTGTGGTCAGCCATGGTGTGAGAAAGGAAAGGTGTAGCTGGATGCAGGGTCTTGCTTAAGATTTGTGGTCAAGCGAGCTAAAGACAAAACCATGTTAGCAAGATAAAAGCTACTCATTAGCATGAGCCAATCAGTGACAACCATGACATTAGCATAGATCCAATCAGGTATATCTACTGTCATATTATCCATATCCTGAGGGCACCTATAAAAATCAGAGTATTTCCTGGTTTAAGTTAGAGAGAAGGGTTGCCACTCTCTCTCTCCAAGGGAAACCAATGTGTCCAGCAGAATTGACAAATTACCTAATTGCTTTCCCTTGTAAAACCTTTAATTGGTAAAAGAAATTATAAAAGATTAGTTACTAATTAACACCTGTTTGCAGCTGGATCATTATATTCCTATAATTAATTGATTGTACGTGCCTGTTATCAATCACTGATTTGACTTGTATCTTGGCAAATAAACTCTTCATTCCAAATGATGTTCTGTGGACTTCACTTTATGATCAGAGGCTGTAAGTATAAATGCTTTTGCTGTATCAGGCTATCTTTCGCTGCATTGTATAACCTGTGACATAAATCCAGTTTGTCATAAGGCTGGTATCTTTTCCTTAGACCTAACATCTCTCTTAGTGGCAATTCCTTTTAGAACTTCACAACTCCTTGATTACCCCAGTACTAGTGCTATTTAGAGATGGAGTCAGATTTAAGGTCACTCCAGCCTTCTTGGGGGTCTCTGAACCCCTAAATTTAAAACAAGTTATATGAACACCTAAGCGCCGATCTCGATCACATTACAGACTGGTCCCAACTGATACCTGGTCTGACTGAGCTGTTGAGCTTCTTACATTGTGTGGCCTCCAGCAGTTTCGAACAATCTATGGCCACAGTCGATGGCATGGGCAGCTCTTCTGTCTCTTGCTGTATCCACCAGGTACTGCGTGCCATGATTTACCGGCTTAGGGACTGTGTTCATTTCTCTTCTACTAGGCAATAGTGCGAGGCCCTGGGTGACTAGTTTCTGAACATCGCAGGGCTACCATGTGATAGGAGCAATCAATTGCACACACGTGGCCCTCGTACCACCCAGTGAAAGGGAAGCGATATATCGCAAACCTAAGTGTTTAATTCCCTAAATGTGCAGGGGGTATGTGATGCAAATATGCAAATCCTGAATATGATAGCCAAGTTCCCACAACCACCCACAATTCCTATATCCTGCGTCACTCGGCCCTGTTCCACCAGTTTGGGCTGGGCAGGTATGGCCACAGTTGGCTAATAGGTAAGTGGAATGATGCTGTTTTCCAAACAAGTAGTCCTGCTATGATATATGTACTCAGTGTGTCATGCCTTTCATTCATTCAGCTACATCATAGTGTTAGTGAAACTCGCCTCAGTCTGTGCCTGTGTTTGGAATGCTGAGCTGATAAGTTGCCCATTTCAGGGGGGAGACTTTTTGGCAGGTCCGGATTTTAAACTTACATCCCAAAGCACTATGGTATTTGTAGTCCATTATTCTATCCATTGAATCAGCACTGCAGGTCCCATAATGCACCACGATAAGGCTGGCAGAAATCCAAGACCGACCAAAAAGTCTTCCTCCTGGAATGGGTAACTTGGCAGCCCTGGGCATGCTGAGACCATATCACAGCCTGGTGCAGTGTTTCACAGACCTGGTCCCGGAGCCACCCTAGACAGCCAAGTTTTATAGGATATGCACAATTAATACTCGTGAGAGATTTGCAGCCACTGCCTCCATTCCATGCAAATCTCTCTCATTGTTATGTCTGGGAATGTGAGCCCTTGTGCCCCGACTGAGCACAGTGAAGATGGAGTGACACCGCACTCGGTCAGGCAGCCAGACAACCCCTAGCTTCACCTGGGAAGCGACCACTGTTCCCTGAGAGTTGAGCCCCCAGGTGTAGGCGGCCACCAGGACTTCCGGAACCGGCGGGGTTGCACGGCCACTGACCCGACAGGCAGGGAGAGCAGACACCGTCCAGGAGCCAAGGAATCAGCAGCGCAGCGAATAGTCAGAGAAACAGTCCGAGGTCTAGGCAGGCAGCAACACAGCGCGTAGTCAGGCAACAATCCAGGGACTGGTACACAGGAATCACAGAAACAAAGATAGCCGGCTGTAGAACACAAACATAGACCACGACCTCTAAGCACTAGAAGCAGAAGCAAGGAAGGACTGGAGGCAGGGCTTTAAATAGTGTAGGAATTAGGTTCAAATATGTGCAGCTGATCCAAGATGGCTGCCTCCATCAGAAGAGATGCCCTATGCCCAAATATGGGCTTCCTTCCTGAAGCTGCCCACCTCCAAGATAGCTGCCACAACCTGAGACGCCCATCTCCAAGATGGCCGTCCTATCCTGGAGATACCACATCCAAGATGGCTGCCGCATCCTCAAATGCCCATACCCTGCGCAAGCAGGCTGCACCTCTGGAGGAGTGGAACAGATTGTAACACTCATGAATGTTCATTGTGCATATCCTGAAAACCGGACCAGCTGGGGGCATCCAGGACTAGGTAGGGCAACCACTGGTGTCTGTCCTATGCCTGTGCAGCCTTGTGGCCTATGTGTGACTCCTGATCCTCTCCAGGTGTTGTTCCTTGACTTTTCCTCAGACCTGCTGATAACACTTAGCAGTTGTTTCGAGTAGGAATAACTTCCAGGTTGCCATAAGTCCCCAACCTCTCTGGTAGGTTGTTCAGGCATGCCAGCTGATCCAGATGCAGGCCACACTGGTGATCCAGTCCTGGAAAGATCCCACTGCATCTGGGACCTGTAGTCTACCATTTGCTAGATGATGCAATATGGAAATGTGAACTCTCAGTGTTTCCCAAAGCTGGTCCTGGAGCCTCCACAGCCACTCAGGTTTTCAAGACATGCGCAATGAATGCTCATGCAAATTTCTCTCATGAATGTTAATTGTATATATCCTGACAACTGGACTGGCTGGGGAGCCTCAAAGACCAGGTATGAGAAGCAGTGCTCTAAGTCCCCGCATTCAAGCTGTGAGATCTAGGACTGCATCCACCCTGTTGTGTGAATCTGGAATCCACTTGCCAAGGCTAATCTTGGTACATGTCTTTGCCTTAGCCTATTCTGCAACTGAAATGGGTTTTTGCACAATCCAGCAGACAGAATTGCTGTTTACAGCATGAGGGATAATGCATGATATAGATCAGACACACTTTGAATCTAGTATTTGGGCCACAACTAGCTAGTCAGTTGTGTCAGGATATCTCCATTGAATTTAATGCAATAGTAACTACCCTTCTCTTATAGTAATAAACTTTATTGAAACAAATTATGTTTTTTAAAAACATTTCTTACAATGTTCCTGCTCCACTTCGGGGACAGAGAGAGGAGCGGCTGCAGAGCTGACAGCCCATGCCTGAAGGCTGTTGCGGCCCCGCACTTGGTTTTTAAATTTTTTTGTTTGTTAGCTCTTTTTTGTTTTTTTGTTGCGGCCACTGCTGCTCAACAGGAGAAGCAGCAGTGGTCAGGAAACTAATATCGGGTGGAAGGGGAAGCGGGAGGCAGGAGGCAGAATGGAGAGAGTGGGAAGATGGGGAGAGAAGGAGGGGACATGGAGAAGGGCTGGAGAAAGAGAGAAGCTGCTGAAGATAAGGATGGGGAGAAAGGGGGGATCCTGGTAGCAGAAAGAGGGAAGACGCTGGAAGGAAGGGTAGGGAGAGAAACAGGAGAGACATTGAAGGATGGGGAGAGAGAGGGGGGACATGATGAATGGAAAAGGGTAAAGAGAGAGACAATGGATGGAATGAAGGGTATAGAGAGAGAGAGACACTGGATGGAAGGATTGGGAGAGGGGGTAGATGGAAGGATCGGGAAAGGGGGCAGACGGATGCAGGGGCGTAGCCAGACTTCAGTGGAAGGGGGGTCCACAGCCTGAGGTGAGGGGGCACATTTTAGCCCCCCCCCCGGCGCCGCTGACCCTCCCCTCCCCACTGCCACCGCCAATTTTGATGACCCCTGCCGACGACCCTCTCGACCCCCCTCCCGCCACCAACCCTCCCCCGCCGCCGGCGTCGCCGTGGGCTACCTTTGCTGGCAGGGGACCCCAATCCCCGCCAGCCGAGGTCCTCTTCTTCCTGCGAAGGCTTTGTTCTGGCCCCACGTAGCTACGCCACTGGACGGATGGAAGGATAAGGAGAGAAAAAGGGAAGACGGATGGAAGGATGGGGAGAGAGGGAAAACGAATGGAAGGATGGGGAGAGAAAGACGCTGGATAGAAGGATAGGGAGAGAAAGAGGGGAGTTGGATGAAAGGATGCAGACAGAAAGGGGAGAGACTGGAAGGATGTGGAGAGGGGACACTGAACAGAAAAGGGTAGAGAGATAGAGAGACATTGGGTAGAAGGAGGGAGAAGAGAGAAAGAGAGAGATACACTAGATGGAAGGATCAGGAGAAAGGGTAGATGGGTGGAAGGATGGGGAGAAAAAGACGGAAGACGGATGGAAAGGTAGGGAGAAAGAGGAGACGGATGGAAGAATACAGAAAGAAAGAGGGAAGACACTGGAAGGATGGGGAGAGAAAGAGGGGAGCTGCTGGATGGAAAAGGGGAGAGGACAGAGTAGTGAAAGACTGGAGAATAAGAGGATGAAAAGCCATAGGTAGATGAAGTAAAAAGAAGGAAATTAAAGAATGGATATTAAGAATTAATTAAATCTGGACAAAAAGAGAGACAGAAAAATATTGACGAAAACAAGGAAAAAGGAGAGAAAAATGACAAATGGACAGGAAACCCTGGCAAGAGAGTTATGAGAAGATGAAGGAAAGCAGAATCAAGAGACTGTGAGCAACACATTTAGAAAAAGTAAATGGCTAGACAACAAAGGTAAAGAAAATAATTGTATTTTTAATTTATGATAAAGTAATGTGGTAGCTGTGTTAATAAAGTTTAATAAATGCAAATAAAACACAAAATAGAAAATAAGGTGATACCACCACTGATTTTAAAACATTTTTGATTAGCTTTCAGAGACCAACACTTCCTTCCTGTTAGGTTTCTGCTATGTTTCTGCGAGCAGGCTTAGGAGAGGCTGGAACCCACTCTGCTAGGCAAGGGAGGGGCTGCTTTCTTTCTGCTAGAGTAGCTGGATGGGGCTTGCTTGCTATTGGTTAGCTGGCTTGTGGCTGACTTCTACAGCTGCAGACGTCAGTAATCAGGAGTCATTTTTACAGTGGCGTAGGAAGGGGGGGCGGTCCGCCCCGGGTGCATGCCGCTGGGGGGGGTGTCGGCTCCGCTGGTTCCCTGCCCTCTGCCCCGGAACAGGTTACTTCCTGTTCCGGGGCAGAGAGAGCAGGGAACCAGCGGAGCCAACGCAGCTCCCAGCGACGTGCACTCAGGGGCGGATCGGCCCTCTCGCCCGCCCCTCGCTTCCTAATTCAGTGTAAGAATGCGCTCCGGGGGGGGGAGGCTGCAGTTTTCTGGTAAGCACTGCTCTAGCGTTAGGATTCTACTGCTGTGGCCTCTTATCTTTTTCTTCTAGAGCTGTTGCTTTGTGCGCTGAAGGTATCTATGTCCTTTGGTGCTGGCCTGTCAGCACTTTTTTTGTGTTCCGTTTTGTATTTACTTTTCTCAGCGTGGGGTTATTGCCTTTCTCTGCAGCTAGGCTTGGGCAGTGCTGCAGTCGGTGTTGTGTTAACTTATTTGTTTTAATTCTGTCTGATGTAGTTCCACCTCTTTTTCTGAGGTTAGTGTGCCCTGTTAACCCCTCGCTCTCTATGTTTAGTTGTGTGGGTTAGTGGGACCTTTTGTCCTTGCTCTTCCCAGTACCTCTCTCGCCTGGTTCTCAGTAGTGCTGGCTCCTGCCTGGTCTGTCTGGTTCAGCTTCACCTGTTACGACTGCTACCTTCTGTTTACCTGAAGTCCTGCAGGCCGCCTGAACCCAGGGGCCCAACTCCTGGGGGACCGTGGCTAAGTGCAGGTGAAGTCTTGAGAAGCTGTTCCGGTATCCTTGTTCCTGCTTTATCCCATGGAGTCCCGTTGTTGCCAGCCGGTTCCTGTGACTCTGCTTCCGGTAGTTGGGGCCAGCCTAGCCTGCGGGGGCAAACTGTACGTGCCCTGAGGTTTCCTACCTTCAAGGAGTTTTGCACCTCTCCTTGCAAGCCAGGTGTTCTGGGTGAGTACCCTGCAGTTTTATTATTTTTTCCTAGTTGTGGTTCGTTCCACCCTAGGCCATTCCTAGTCTCCCCTTCTGTCCATGGCCTGGGCCCAAGGGCTCACGATCTGGGAGCAAGTAACAGAAGTAACACTTCCACAGGTCAAGAGAAGATACCATAACACAGTGGCGTACCAAGGGTGTGGCGGTGGGGGCTGTCCGCGTTGGGTGTCAGCATGAGGGGTGGTGCTTCGCTTCCACTGCTCCCATTGCTCCCAAAAACCGCTGGCGCCGCAGTCCCCAGTCCCCACCTACCTAACCTCAGCTCTCTCAACAGCCCCCTTCTCTCTGCCACCCGGCCCCCTGCATTTTAAAAATCTCGGAATCGGTGGTGCAGTGCCTCACGTCTGTCTGCTTGTGAAAGAAGCAGATTGCCTCGGGCCTTCCCTCACTGTGTCCCGCCCTCGCGGAAATAGGAAGTTACATCAGAGGAGGGCGGGACACAGTGAGGGAAGGCCTGACAAGGCAATCTGCTTCTTTCACAAGCAGGTGCAAGGCGCTGCACCTCCGATTCCAAGATTTTTAAAATGCAGGGAGCTGGGTGGAAGAGAGAATGGGGCTGTTGAGGGAGCTGAGGGTAGGCAGGTGGGGACTGGGGGGCCTCAGATGGGAGGAGGGGGCTGGAGCTGAAACTGGGGTCTGAGAAGGAGGCAGGAGGGAGAATGGGGCCATGCCTGGGGCAGGTGGGTCTGGGTATGAAAAGGGAGCAGATGAGAGAATGGGCTGGGGCTGCAAAGGGGGGCCATTATGCAAGGCAGGTGGATGAAGGTGACTGGAACTGGGGGCTGAAAAAGAGGGTAGGTGGGATAAGGGGGCTAGTACTGGAACTGGGGGCTGAAAAGGGGCAGGGGCTGAAACTGTGAGGACTAGGGCCTGAAAAGGGGACAGGGAGAAAGTGGCTGGGGCTGAAGCTCGGGACTGGTGGGAGAAAGGGGCTGGGGCTGAAACTAGGAGCTGAAACTGGGGACTGGTGGGGGGATAGTGGGGCTGGAACTGGGGTCTGAAAAGGAGGGGCAGGTGGGAGAAGTGGGCTGGGGCTGGAACTGGGGGCAGGTGTGATAATGGGGCTAGAACTGGGGGCTGAAAAGAGGGGCCGGAGAGAGGGGAGGATAGATCCTGGATGGAAGGGAGAGAGAGGGAGGGCAGACCCTGGATGCTGGATGGATGGGAGAGGGAGGGCAAATGGTGGATGGAAGGGGCAGAGAGAAAGGGCAGACAGTGGCTGGAAGGGAGAGAAAGGGCAGACAGTGGATAGAAGGGAGAGAGAGAGAGCAGACAGTGGTTGGAAGGGGGAGAGAGAGAGGGCAGACGGGCAGATGGTGGATGGAAGGGGCAGAGATAGAGGGCAGACACTAGATGGGAGAGAGGGCAGACAGTGGTTGGAAGAGGCAGAGGGAGAGAGAGGACAGACACTGGATGACAGGGGCAGGGAGAGAGAGAAGGCAGACACTGGATGGCAGGGAGAGAGCGAAGCAAATTTGCTAAATAGATACTTTTGTTCTGTTTTCACAGAAGAAAATCCTGGAGAAGGACCACGATGGACTGGAAATAGTACAAATGAGAATGAAGTGGATAGATGACCGTTCACGGAAGAAAGTGTGTATCAACAACTTGAAAAGCTAAAGGTGGACAAAGCCATGGGACCGGACGGGATCCACCCCAGGATATTGAGGGAGCTCAGAGAGGTTTTGGCCGGTCCTCTTAAAGATTTGTTTAATATATCCTTGCAGACGGGAGAGGTTCCGAGGGATTGGAGAATGGCGGAGGTGGTCCCTCTTCACAAAAGTGGTGATAGGGTAAAAACTACAGGCCGGTAAGCCTCACTTCAGTTATTGGAAAAGTAATGGAAGCAATGCTGAAGGAAAGGATAGTGAATTTCCTGGAAGCCAATAAGTTGCAAGATCCGAGACAACATGGTTATACCAAAGGGAAATCGTGCCAAACGAATCTCATTGAGTTCTTTGATTGGGTGACAGGAGAATTGAATCAGGGACGAGCTATAGACATAATCTACTTAGATTTCAGCAAAGCTTTTGACAAGTTCCCCACAGGAGGCTCTTAAATAAAGTGGATGGGCTGAAGATAGGACCCGAAGTGGTGAACTGGATTAGGAACTGGTTGACGGACAGACACCAGAGGGTGGTGGTGAATGGAATTCGCTCGGAGGAGGGAAAGGTGAGTAGTGGAGTGCCTCAGGGATCGGTGCTGGGGCCGATTCTGTTCAATATATTTGTGAGTGACATTGCCAAAGAGTTAGAAGGTAAAGTTTGCCTATTTGCAGATGATACTAAGATCTGTAACAGAGTGGACACCCGGGAGGGAGTGGAAAACATGAAAAAGGATCTGAGGAAGCTAGAAGAATGGTCTAAGGTTTGGCAATTAAAATTCAATGCGAAGAAATGCAAAGTGATGCACTTAGGGAATAGAAATCCATGGGAGACATATGTGTTAGGCGGTGAGAGTCTGATAGGTACGGACGGAGAGAGGGATCTTGGGGTGATAGTATCTGAGGATTTGAAGGCGATGAAACAGTGTGACAAGGCGGTGGCCTTAGCTAGAAGGTTGTTAGGCTGTATAGAGAGAGGTGTGACCAGCAGAAGAAAGGGGGTGTTGATGCCCCTGTAAAAGTCGTTGGTGAGGCCCCACCTGGAGTATTGTGTTCAGTTTTGGAGACCGTATCTTATTAAGGATGTAAAAAGAATTGAAGCAGTGCAAAGAAAAGCTACAAGAATGGTATGGGATTTGCGTTACAAGACGTATGAGGAGAGACTTTCTGAACTAAACATGTATACCCTGGAGGAAAGGAGAAGCAGGGGTGATATGATACAGACGTTCAAATATTTGAAAGGTATTAATCCGCAAACGAACCTTTTCCGGAGATGGGAAGGTGGTAGAATGAGAGGACATGAAATGAGATTGAAGGGGGGCAGACTCAAGAAAAATGTTAGGAAGTATTTTTTCACGGAGAGAGTAATGGATGCTTGGAATGCTCTCCTGCGGGAGGTGGTGGAAATGAAAACGGTAACGGAATTCAAACATGCGTGGGATAAGCATAAAGGAATCCTGTGCAGAAGGAATGGATCCTCAGGAGCTTAGTCAAGATCGGGAGGCGGGGCTGGTGGTTGGGAGGCGGGGATAGTGCTGGGCAGACTTATACGGTCTGTGCCAGAGCCGGTGGTGGGAAGCGGGACTGGTGGTTGGGAGGCAGGGATAGTGCTGGGCAGACTTATATGGTCTGTGCCAGAGCCGGTGGTGGGAGGGGGGGCTGGTGTTGGGAGGCGGGAATAGTGCTGGGCAGCCTTATACGGTCTGTGCCCTGAAGAACACAGGTACAAATCAAAGTAGGGTATACACAAAATTAGCACATATGAGTTATCTTGTTGGGCAGACTGGATGGACCGTGCAGGTCTTTTTCTGCCGTCATCTACTATGTTACTATGGATGGAAGGGAGAGAGTGAAGAGAAGATGAGGAAAGCAGAAACCAGAGACAACAAACTGTAAATAAAATATATATATTTTTTGCTTTAGGATAAAGTAGTATTGTAGCTGTGTTAGTAATTGTTTATAATAGAACATGGAAATAAGGTAATCTTTTTATTGGACTAATTTTAATACATTTTGACTAACTTTCTGAGAACAAAACCCCCTTCCTCAGGTCAGGATAGGATACTGTAACAGCAGTATACTGTATTGACCTGATATTGTGTATCTGGATTTTCAAAAGGCGTGTCACGTCCGTCGCTCCTTTCGGCTCCTCCATCACGGGGGGCGGGAGCCGGCGTTCACCGTGGCGAGGGTTGGCGGTCCGGAGGCCGCGGCGGGGAGCCGGGGCCCGCCGCGGTGATGGCCGTTCCGGCCGAGGCCAGAGGCCGGCGATTGCGGCCGCCGGTCTCTTGGTCGCCGGCTGTGGGGGCTATGTTTGCGCTGCTGAAGGAGGCGGCGCCGAGGCGCGATGGCCGGCGGCTTCTTCTCTTCCGGGCGTGAGGGCCCGGAGCTCCGCCTCTGAGGTGCTGGATTGGGAGGCCAGGTTGGTGGTCCCACCTGGGGAATCGGACAGAGCCAATCAGAAAGGCTCTGTTGACAACCAGGTCCGGATTGGTCGGCTGTACCTACGGGGGCGGGGCGGCTGATGCTGTATAGTATTTAAGGAAGGGGACTGAGCTAGAACTTTGCTTCAGGTTCTGTTCCCGAGGCCAGTCTCCATTGGTTCCTGTGTTCCGTTGTTTTCCTTGTTCTTCCGGTTTTGACTTTTGGACTGTTCCTGGTTTTCCCCGCTAGCCGCCTGCCTCGACCTCTTGCCTGATCTTGACTACGCTGTTAGCTGCCGGCCCAGAACTATTGCCTGTCTGTGGATGTCCTCATTCTCCATCTGCCCTCTGCTCTTTTGGTCTCTGTCCGGGTCAGTTCGGCACCCCGCGGTTCCTGAAGTCCTGTTGACCGCCTGCAGCTGAGGGCTCAACCCTTGGTGAACGGCGGTTGCCGCGGATGAAGACTTGGGTTGCACGGCTGTCCTCTGAGGTCCCTCGGGGCCTCGCGGGACCCTAAGGGCTCACCTACCTTGCAGTCAAGACAAGGCGTTTGACAAGGTACCTCATGAAAGGCTACAGAGGAAATTGGAGGGTCATGGGATAGGAGGAAATGTCCTACTGTGGATTAAAAACTGGTTGAAGGATAGGAAACAGAGAGTGGGGTTAAATGGGCAGTATTCATAATGGAGAAGGGTTGTTAGTGGGATTCCTCAGGGGTCTGTGCTAGGACCGCTGCTTTTTAACATTTATAAATGATTTAGAAATGGGAGTAACTAGCGAGGTAATTAAATTTGCTGATGACACAAAGTTATTCAAAGTCGTTAACTCACGACAGGATTGTGAGAAATTACAGAAGGACCTTACGAGACTGAGAGACTGGGCGGCTAAATGGCAGGTGATGTTTAATGTGAGCAAGTGCAAGGTGATGCATTTGGGAGAAAAGAACCCGAATTATAGCTACGTCATGCAAGGTTCCACATTAGGAGTTATGGACCAAGAAAGGGATCTGGGTGTTGTCGTCGATAATACACTGAAACCTTCTGCTCAGTGTGCTGCTGCGGCTCGGAAAGCGAATAGAATGTTGGGTATTATTAGGAAAATTATGGAAAACAGGTGTGAGGATGTTATAATGCCGTTGTATCCTGGGTTGTGCGGGTAAATTTTTAACAACAGGCACTTTCTCCGGACATAGCCAACTCTGCAGTTGGAAGGGCCAGGGGTTGGGGGGGGGGGGGGGGGGAGCAACACTTTCCTCTCTCTCCTCCCTCCCTTCATGTGGGCACACTAGGCATACTTTGCTGGCAGCCAATAAATGGACTGCCACCACTCCCAACGTCTTGCTCTGAGCAGCATGCTGGAACTTCTCTCACATGCTCGAGAAGTCCCAGCCTGCTGCCCAGAGCTAGAAAAAAGGAGTGGGGAGCAGCAGTAGTCTATTTACTTGGCTGGCAGGGCTCAGCATCCCCACCAGCAAAGTAAAAGATAATTCAGCAGGGGGCCCAAGCCCACATTTTGGGAGCCAGTTGTTAAAGTAGCCATGGAGGGCCCTACTTTAACAACCGGCTCCCAAACTTCTTAAAAACTTAACAACCGGCTCTTGCGAGCCTGTGAGAGCCTGCTCCAGCACACCACTGGGATGCATGGTGACATCAAAGCATATCATTGATATTCTAACAGGATGGGTGTGGATAGGTGAGGGGTGGGGTGATCAACAGAGACATACAGCTTTATGGTTTATAATGGGCTAGGAACCCCAGATCCTTGTTAAGTCCTTTCTGTTGGGTGTTAAAATATTCAATCATTCTGACTTCAAAGGTCTTACGTTCTTGTATGGTTTTAAAGTTACCTTTCAGGATTCTCACTGTGAAGTCACTGGTACAGTGTCCTGGTCCTGTAAAATGCTGACCAACAGGTGTGGGAACCCTACTGGCACCAGTATTGTTCATGTGATGTCTATGTAAATTGAATCTTGTCTTAAGCATCTGGCCTGTTTCTCCAATATAGCATCCTTTGTTACATTTTTTACACTGAATGATATATACCACATTGGAAGATGAGCAAGTGAAAGATCCCTTTATGTTGAATATCTTTCCTTTGTGGATGACTTTGGGGTCCTGTGAAATATTTGGCATAGTTTGCAACTGGATAAATTACAGGGAAGTGTGCCCTTCTGTTCCTTTTCAGTCTGTGATGGAAGTTTACTTCTGATTAGCTTGTGTTTTAAGTTGGGTGGCTGTCGGAAGGCCAGTACTGGTGGGGATGGGAATATCTCTTTCAGTAATTCATCCTCCTGGAGTATAGGTTGTAGATCTCTTATGATTTTCCTCAGTTTTTCCAGCTCTGGATTGTATGCCACTACAAGGGGGATTCTGTCTGTGGATTTTTTCTCCTTGTACTGTAGCAGATTCTCCCTGGGTGTTTTGAGGGAGGAGGCAATATTCTTGGAGATTATTTTGGGGTTGTAGCCTTTCTGTTTGAAGGATGCAGTCAGGCTTTTAAGGTGTCTGCCAATGTCCCCTGGGTGAGAGCAGATATGGTGGTATCTTGTGGCTTGGCTGTAAATGATGGATCTTTTTGTATGTGAAGGATGGAAGCTGGAGTTGTGGAGGTAGCTGCATCTGTCTGTGGGTTTCTTGTATATAGATGTTGTATACAGCCATCACTGATTGAGACCGTGGTGTCCAAAAAATTGACTTTTTCTGGGGAGTAGTCAATTTTGAATCTGATTGTAGGATGGTATGTATTGAAGGCAGAATAAAATTGTTTTCAGAGTTTCTTCACCCTCCGTCCAAATCATAAAAATGTCATCGATGTACCGGTAGTATTTTAGAGGTTTGGTCTGGTGTGTATTCAGAAATGTCTCTTCCAGCTCAGCCATAAAAAGGTTGGCATATTGGGGTGCTGTCCTGGTGCCCATCGCAGTGCCCATTATTTGTAGATAGATATCATTGTTAAAGCGGAAGTAGTTGTGAGTTAAAATGAATTTGATTAATTTTGTAATAGTTTCTGGTGATTATTGATGGTCCAGTGTGGATTTTTTTAGGAGTCTTCCACATGCAGCTATGCCATCCGCATGTGGAATGTTGCTGTATAGTGATTCTACATCCGTCGTGACTAGAAGGGTGTTAGGTGGTAGTTGCTTGATATTTTTCAATTTATTCAGAAAGTCTGTGGTGTCTTGTATGAAGCTGTTAGTTTTGTGTACGAGAGGTTTCAGAATTCCCTCTATGAATCCAGATATTTCTTCCGTGAGTGTGCCAATACCTGATATGATTGGTCTGCCAGGGTTTCCCGGTTTGTGGATCTTGAGTAGCATGTAGAATGTGCCCACAGCAGGCTGGTTTGGTATGAGTTTCTTCAGGTGAGGTTGCGCTTGTGTAGGAAATGTTTTCATAAGGTCTTTCAGCTGTTTTGTATAATCCTGTGTGGGGTCCTCAGTTAGTTTCCTGTAGTATATATTGTCTGAGAGCTGTCTGTGCCCCTCTTCAATGTATTTTTGTATGTCCATAATTACCACTGTGCCTCCTTTGTCTGCGGATTTGATCACCCCACCCCTCACCTATCCACACCCATCCTGTTAGAATATCAATGATATGCTTTGATGTCCCCATGCATACCTCCTACCCACCCCCATCCTCCCACCCTGTCAGACTGTCATAGTAATGCTTGAATGTTTTCACTTATATACACTGTCAGCTAGCACATTTGCTTATTTCCAATCTGACGAAGAAGGGCAACCTTCGAAACCTAATCAAGAAATGTATTAAGTTATGTCCAATAAAAAAGGTATCATCTTATTTTCTTTTCCATGTTTTATTTTGTTTGATTTCTATTGATAACCTTAAAAGTGGACTAACACGGCTACCACACTCCTCTACTTAAGATGGAAGATACCGCATACAGCCGCATGAAAAAGCAAATGAACAAACTTTTGGAAAAAGAAACAAAAGTGAACAGTCATCTTTACTTTCTGACAATCTGCAAGAAGAATGACATCATTCCCAAAGGACTGAGGATCAAAAATCCTTTGGCTACTACTTACAATTCTGACTATGCAGAGAAACTCTGCAAACGCACTAGTCAGAAACTAAGAAATGAACTTATACATCAACTCTACAAGAAAAAAAGAATAATACAAACCCAAAGGGATGTAATCATGAGGAACATGGAGGAATTACATCCACACCTTGTGAACCAACTTAAAGAGGACCTACATAACATCCAAGGAGAAAAACAATACATTGCTATCCTCAAAAAGGAAATAAAGCTATATTCTCTTCTTCAAAATCAAAGAGAGAGAAACTGCTTATCCTTGAATAGCTACAGCTCTGCAGAACCAACATCCCCAGACACCTTGGAGCAGGGCCGGTCTTAGCAAGTGCGGGGCCCTATGCAGACCAATTTGACGGGGCCCCACCCTAGCCCCACCCTCATAACTCCGCCCCACCCTAGCTCCGCCCCCACCCTAGCTCCGCCCCCTGCCCTAGTTCCACCCCCACCCTAGCTCCAGAGCCGGCCACCCCTCCCTCCGAGCTCCAAGGCCCCCAGCTCCAGGGCTTGTCGATCCTGCACAGTCGATGCCAACTGAAAACCATGTCTTTTTCACAAACACAGATACACCCTAATCCACTATAGAATAAGTAGTAATATTTAAACTTTCTATTTAGACAAAAATTAAACTGAACCCCCAAGATGCCAGACTCTGCATACAATACAACACCACAGAAACAGATAATGTCCCCTAGTACTGTGCAAAATATAAGACAACAGATGTAAATTGAAAAAAACTAACAAATACCAATCACCACTTTACAAATTAACAAATAGAAATAAAACAAATATAGAAAATAAAATAATACCATTTTATTGGACTAATACATTTAGCTTTCAGAGGCCAAAACCTCTGTCCTCAGGTCAATACAGTATAGAGCTGTTACAGTATCCTATCCTGACCTGAGGAAGGGGGCTTTGTTCTCCGAAAGTTTGTCAAAATGTATTAAAATTAGTCCAATAAAAAGATTACCTTATTTACATGTTCTATTATAAACATTTATTAACACAGCTACAATACTAATATCCTAAAGCAAAAAAATAAAAATATATATTTTATTTACAGTTTGTCGTCTCTGGTTTCTGCTTTCCTCATCTTCTTTTCACTGTCTTCCTTCCATCCAGCATCTGTCTTCACTCTCTCTCTCTGCCATCCAGTGTCTGCCCTCTCTGCTGTCCCCTCCATCCAATGTCTGCCCTTTCTCCCTACCCCTTCCGTGCACATCTGCCCTCTATCTCTGCCCCTTCCATTCACTGCCCTTTCTATCCCTTCCATCCACTGTCTTCCCCTTCTCTCTGCCCCTTCAATCCACCATTTGCCCTCCCTCTCCCATCCATCCGGGTATGCCCTCCCTCTCGCTCCCCCTTCCATCTAGGATCTGCCCCTCTCTCTGCCCCTTTTTTCAGCCCCCAGTTCCAGCCCCACTATCCCACCAGTCCCCCGTTTCAGCCCCAGCCCTTTTCTCCCACCAGTCCCGAGCTTCAGCCCCCAACCACTCCTCCCTGTCCCCTTTTCAGCCCCCAGTTTCAACCCCAGTCCCAGCCCTTTTCTCTCACCAGTCCCAAGCTTCAGCCCCAGCCACTTCTCCCTATCTCCTTTTCAGCCCCCAGTACCCACAGTTTCAGCCCCTACCCCTTTTCCGCATCCAGTCCCAGTACTAGCCCCCTTATCCCACCTACCCTCCTTTTCAGCCCCCAGTTCCAGCCCCTTCATCACATGCCTTGTATTAGAGCCCCCCTTTTCAGCCCCAGAACCATTCTCCCACCTGACCCATGCATGCCCCATTTTCCCACCAGCCCCATGCATGGCTCCCATTTCCCATATGGCCCCTTCTCAAACCCCCGTTCCAGCCCCCTTCTCCCATCTGAGAACCCCCATCCCACACCCTTCTCCCATCTGAGTCCCCCTTACCCCCTCCCCCCAACTGAGAACCCCCATCCCACACCCTTCTCCCATCTGAGTCCCCCTTACCCCCTCCCTCCAACTGAGAACCCCCATCCCACACCCTTCTCCCATCTGAGTCCCCCTTACCCCTTCCCCCAACTGAGAACCCCCATCCCACACCCTTCTCCCATCTGAGTCCCCGACCCAACCCACCTCAGAACTCTGTTCTCCTGCTGCACCCACTAACTTAAAAAAAAAAAAATTGAGAAGCGCCGAGTAGCAGGCAGCGCCTCGCGTCTGTTCTGCTAGTAAAATTCTCCTGCACACGTCATTGGGCCATCCTTCCCGCATTAAGTCCCACCCTCCTCTGAGGTAATAGGCTCTTCCCGCATTAAGCCCCGCCCTCCTCACTCGCAAATGCGCAGTAGAGACTTCCCTCTCTGCCCTGCCCCTGCATCAATACATGATGAGGGGGGCGGGACAGAGCAGGAAGTCTCTACTGCGCATGCCGCAGACGTACTCGCAACCGCTCCGCCCTCCCCCTCCCCCCCGAGGTCACTGCTACCGCTCCCCCCACCTGGAGTCGCTGCCACTGCTGCCCCTCCACCCGGCCCGAGCACTGTCTTTCTTATTGAACTTACATCGCACCACGCAGACGCAGCAGGCACATCAGCAAAGCTGCTGTCGGGACGGGCTTCCTTTTCTGCCTCTGTCCCGCCCTCACCGCGTTACATCACACGAGGGCGGGACACAGGCAGAGAAGGAAGCCCGTCCCGATGGCAGCTTTGCTGATGTGCCTGCTGCGTCTGCGTGGTGCGATATAAGTTCAATAACAGACAGTACTCGGGCCGGGGGGGGGGGAGCAGCGGCGACCTCGGGGGGGCCTCGGAACCCCCTCATTCCAAAACTAGCCCTCGGGGGGGGGGGGGGGGCTCAACGGCTAGTGGCTGTATAGCCAACGGCAGTGCCGCAGGTCAACAACTTGGTATGGATAGAGGAGAGTGCTGACTCGTATGAAGGAGGGGTACTGGGTGTAGCCACTTCTGTATGTGGAGGCAAGCCTATGTGGGAGTTAAGCAGAGATTTAGGATCTGCAATGCATTGTGCAATGAGAATAAATTTGTTTATTGCGTCAATATGTTTGGATCTGGATTTCCTAGTCTTGTGGGAATCGTTGTAAGCAATCAAGGCCCTTAACTTTTCAGACTGGAAAGAGCTGGAAATAGGCCAATTTAAAGTCTTATCTTTTTTCCAACGGGTATGCCATTTCTCACAAATACGTGTGAGATCTTTTTTCTCTGAGGGAAAGAAGTTTAAAACCTTGTCCAAAGGTGTGGACATAGTGGTCAAAGTGTAAGGGTCAGTGTGTACGTAATATAAGTACAGTGTACTACAAGTATAGTAGAGTACAGATAAGACTATAGTAACTAATCTAGAATATTGCTATAGCTAAGCATGCATATGAATACAGAAATCATATACTCACCGCTCTTCAATGGGGGCAATCCACTCGGGACAACGCTCTACCGAGTGCTGTTCGGTACCCACTCACCAGGGAAATCCCTCCGGCCAGGAAAACCGCTCAACTGGCACCTGGGAAAAACACTCGACCAGAACCCCAAGGGACAATGCTCTACCAAGGGGGGAGACTCACAACGGGAGTTTGTATAGAAATCCCCAATATATATTCAGACTTCCTGTGAGAAAAGCCTGAATGAGAGAGTGGTTTGTCCTCCGGAGCCCGCAGATTAGTGATCGCAGAGGACAAATAGACTATAAAAACTGTAAATTAAAAAGATCACTGTCATGCTTTCATTCTAAACCCAACTCAAGCAGCTAAAACGTCTTAAAGCCCCCTCCTTACTAGGCTTTATAAGAATTTATCAGCACAACAATTTAAAAAGCAATGCTAAGATAACAATAGCAGTGGGGAAATTTGGACTAAAGAGCCAAACTTTAAAACAAGTTGTCACTGAGGCTCAATTTATAAGGAGTAAAATCCAAATTACATTAATTAATTAGAATAAGAATTTAGTTCTAATTTAATATAGTATCAAAAATATAAATTTGAGTATTACTGAGTATAGCAAAGTGAACAGGTGGTCTGTCAACAAAAGATCAGCTGAAAGTCTCAAGCTGACAGGGAAAATGGAAAAAGGACGGTGATAGGAGTGTACTACCATCCGCCTGGCCAGGACAAGCAGATGGACACAGCAATGTCAAAGGAAATTAGGGAAGCGAATAAATTGGGCAATGTAATATTAATGGGTGATTTCAATTATCCACATATAGCTGGGTTAATGTAACATCGGTATATGCTAGGGAGGTGAAATTTCTTGATGAAATCAAGGACAGCTTCATGGAACAGCTGGTTCAGGAGCCCACAAGAGAAGGAAAAATACTAGACTTAGTCATTACTGGAGCTCATGATCTGGTGCGGGGGGTAACGGTGCGAGGGCCGCTTGATAACAGTGATCATAATATGATCAGTTTTGATATTGGCATTGAAGTAAGTGAACTCAGGAAATCAAATACACTAGCATTTAACTTTAGAAAAGTTGATTACGACAAAATGAGAAAAACGGTGAAAAAAAAGACTGAAAGGAGCAGCTTGCAGGGTAAAAAATTTGCATCAGGGTTTGGATGCTGTTTAAAAACACCATCCTGGAGGTACAGGACAAATATATTCTGCGTATTAGAAAAAGGGGAAAAAAAGACCAAACGTCAGCCGGCGTGGCTAACAGTAAGGTAAAGGAAGTCATTAGAACCAAAAAACAATCCTTCAGAAAGTGGAGAAGAGAACCGACTGAAAGTAACAAGATAAAACATAAGGAATGTCAAGCCAAATGCAAAGCGGAGATAAGGAGGGCAAAAAAGGACTTTGAAAAAAAGTTAGCGTTAGAAGCGAAAATACATAGTAAAATTTTTTTTAGATACATTAAAAGCAGGAAGCCAGCTAAAGAATGGGTGGGGCCACTGAACGAAAATGGTGTTAAAGGGGCAATCAGGGAAGACCAAGCCGTAGTGGAGAAATTAAATTAATTCTTTGCTTCGGTCTTCACCGAGGAGGATTTGGGAGGGACACCGGTGCCGGAAAGCGTATTTGAAGCAGGTGAGTCAGAGAAACCAAATGAATTCTCTGTAAACTTCGAGGATGTAATGGCTCAGTTCTGCAAACTGAAGAGTAGTATATCACCAGGACCAGATGGTATTCATTCCAGAGTATTAATAGAACTGAAAAATGAACTTGTACAGCTACTATTAGTAATATGCAATCTATCACTAAAATCAGGTGTGGTACCGGAAGACTGGAGGGTAGCCAATGTTACGCTGATTTTTAAAAAAGGTTCCAGAGGAGATCTGGGAAATTATAGACCAGTGAGTCTGACGTTGGTACCGGGCAAAATGGTAGAGGCTATTATTAAGAATAAAATTACAGAGCACATACAAAAACATGGGCTGATGAGATGTGGAGGGGCATAATTGAACGCCCATCTCCATGGGAGTCTAGGTCCGAAAACAGGTACGTGAAGAAGCGGGACAGACCGTACTTTTGAAAAAAATGGGCGTCCATCTTTTGTTTCGAAAATACGGTTTGAACGGACCAAATGCCCATGGATTTGGTCCTTTCTGAGTTGGGCGGTTTGTTTTTTTTGCGATAATGGAAAATAAAAACGCCCAGCTCAGAAATGTCCTAATCCAAGCCGTTTGGTCTTGGGAGGGACAAATGTACAACACTGCCATAGCTCTTAGGGGTGAAGGGGGCAACTACATGTGGGTACAGTGGGTTTCAGAGGCCTCCCATTTACCACCACAAGTGGTACAGGTGTTGGGGGGGGGGATGGGCTTGGGTCTGCCTGCCTGAAGTGCACTGCAGTACCCACTAAAAGTGCTCCAGGGACAGGACTTGTTGCTGCTGTATAACCTTGGCACAGCAATTGACACCTGAAGACTAATCTCGCTGAAAACGTCCTTTATTTGAATAAGCACCTTTACTCACAGTTAACTGCAGATCACAGGTTGTGCCCCACTGGCAACGAGTCTCGCTGGTACTGAGATTAGCAGTAGGTCCGAGCTGGCAGCATGGTGTACAATGCCCTCTTTCAGCAACATTCAAGGTAAGAACTAAGTGCTGTAACGTGGCTAACACATGACCGGGATCTAAAACTGGCTTACAAAAATGGCCACTAGCTCATGGACTACCGGAAACACAACAGGGCACACTCTGACCCAGTTAGCAGGGGGAAAAGCACCATGGGAGTACAGCCTACCAACTACCAACATCGTGAGCATTTAACACAAGCTAGTGGAATCATGGAGCCCAATACCCTACACTCACCACAATGCATTGCCGATGTGACTCTGCAGTGCACCTAACAGAAAAGGTGTCCCACTCACCCGAGACCCACATCAGAACCAGGGAAAGGCTGTCAGAGGATAGAACACATTCTGCTGTCATGGAGGTGGGTACGGAATTTGAGGCTGGCATACAGGCTGGCAAAAAAAGTTTGTAAAGTGGGTTTCTTTTGGTGGGAGTGGGTTACTGACCACTGGGGGAGTCAGGGCAGGTGATCCCCAATTCCCTCCAGTGGTCATCTGATCAGTTGGGGCACTTTTTTGGGACTTGTTTGTGAAAAAAAGGGTCCAAAAAAAGTGACCCAAAATCGCAGTAAAAATGCCTTTTTTTCGATTATCACCTAAAGATGCCCATCTCTGCTCGGCCGATAACCATTGTATAAAAGGATGCCGCCACTTTTGTAGAGAACGCCAGACGAATTTCATATTTAATATAAACAGTTTATTTACAATTGTTCTGAATAGCTCAATGGGCTATTGCAGGAAGCATTTCTTGATAAGCAATATACAAGCCAGAATGAATGATCAAAACAAAGCAATGTAAAGCAAAGAAATCAGATACAGACAAAGAAAAATTCAAAATGCTTACTTATTTCTTTGTTCCACTCTCCTTATAATCTTCTCCTGATATCACGTGCTTGCAGGCTGTACCATACCATAAATCCTACAGCAGAACATATGCTGCATCTGGTTCCCATTATCCCACAGACTTTCTGGAGCCTGCCTTTGGCTGATGTGGGCCTCATGTCTCAGGAGATTTAGTTTAGTGTTGAAACAGCTTGTTCTGCATGATCTTTGAAGCTTTCCACTTCTATCTTTCATGCTTTTATTCAACAAATCTTTCATACTTTTGTTCAACAAATCCTCCCTTTTGAGGCCTGGTATTCCAGGACTCAAACATCTGTTTTAGCTCCAGTCTGTTTCCTTACCTCCCTTCTAAATCTCCTCCCCCTTGTTATTTATGATATGCTGTGCCTGCAAGCTCTGCCTTCTCATCATCTTTATACATCTTTCAATATTTCTGCTGACATATTAACGTTCTATTCATTCCTGATTTCAGTTACCATTATCATTTTAAAAACATCCTGGCACATCTTTGCAAACATGCTAATACATGTTGCATTAAACAGATTCAATTGTACTAGGGTACAAAATTTATATTTCTTTTGAATACAGACAGTGAGTTTCATCAAAGGGAAGTACACTGTCATTCATTCTTACTTTTCATTAGCTGATGTGGCATTAAAAATTACACAAATTAAAAGCATAACATTCATTGAATCAGTTGTTACAACATTCTGCATGTAAGTGCACTTTATCGGGGTAATGTGTTCAGTTGTCATACTATTAATCAGACACCAACATGATGTCTGTGGGTACTTGTCCATAAGCAAGGCTTGCTTATAAATAGTCTCATTTGTCCAATGAAGTCCCTTACACAGGTATTATTGGGATAACAGACATGATTTTATCATTGTAGTCCCATATATCATAGCTGGCAAGGACAAGGATGATGTCAGTCAGTGGGCACATATGATACAATCAGTCAAATTCAACATCTTGGCCGCTGCAACAAGTCTATTATCATATGTGTTCATTGTCCATTAACAAACAACAACAGTCCAATACCATCATGTTTATTCTTTGTCCATTTCAGTATTATTGATTCGTCGAATATCTGATAAATGTATCCAGGAAGTATGACCTTCCAGACGGGCAGCAGTCTGAGTAAGGGCCGTGATAGCAAAAGGTCCTACATACACAGGATCTTTCCATGTTTTATGTGTAAAGTTCTTTCGCAGTACTAGATCACCTACTTTAAAAGCACAAACATCATTAGTAGTCCCTGCCTGTGATGCTACATTTGTTCGGATCATATCACTTGTCAGGTTCAACATAGGTTGTAGCTTTTGCCAGTACTGAGCTGTGCTATCAGTACTTGCTGTCTGCATCGGGAAGAAATGACGTCCTGTCTGAATTTGGAATGGGGTCAATTTAGTACGCCCATTAGGTTGGGCCCTTATAACCATCAAAGCTAATGGTAACAAATCAAGCCAGGTATATGGTTTACCTGCTGTTTCCTTGTTTAAAGCCTTCAGTAATACTCTCAATTTAGTTTTTAAAATACCATTGTAGCGCTCCACCAAACCATTGGAGGTGGGGCGATACACTGATACTTTTCTGTGTGTTAAACCCATAATCGTTTCCATTTCTTTCAAAACACTGTTATTAAAATGTGTCCCGTTATCAGAAATTATTCTAGACGGACACCCATGTCTTGGCATAATATGAGTTATCAGGCATTGTACCACTTCATGTGCTGTCTCCCTTTTACATGGAAATGCTTCTATCCACCTTGAAAAAGCATCCACCCAAACTAACAAATATCTTTTTCCCTGCACTGGAACAATCATATCAGTGAAATCGATATACCATTCTTTTGCTGGGCCTTCTGGTATTGGAAGTGTCCCAGGTGATATTTTAGGACCTCGTTTAGGTATGTTAATATTGCATACCATGCAATTTTGCACAACCTGTTGAATCAGGTTATCAATTTTTAAAGTCCAAAATCTTTGCTCAAATTGTTGCCTCATTGTTTCCTTATTCCAATGCATGGTTGCATGCCACTCAGCCAATACCTTAATCGCCTGGCTCATTGGCATACAAGGTAATCCTTCTTCTGCATTAAACCATTCACTTCCCAATTTCATACATCCTCTCTTCAACCATTTTTCACTTTCCTGTCCCTCTGGCTACCACATTTCAATCTTATCTACATTCGTAAGTGGCCCTTCCTGTGTCTGTCTAGTATTATACAAAATCTTTTCACTTTGCTTAACCACCTCCGTTGCTGCTGCATCAGCCATTGCATTACCTAGTGCTTCAAAGGTTGGCTTTTCAGTGTGGGCCGGGGTCCACACAACTGCAGTTTTTCTACCTTCACGTTCCCTTCTTGCCAATATTTCAAACAGCAATTTCCAATATGTGTAATGTTGTAGATTTTTACCTGCACTGGTTATCATCCCCCTACGCTGCCATTTTAATATATGATACTGTAGTGAACTTGCAACGTAACCACTATCAGTATATATAGTGACATTTTGAGTCATATCAGTGTGTTGTAAGGCCGTAATAACGGCTAAAAGTTCAGCATGCTGTGCAGTCTGGTCAGGAGGGGTTTTATATTGTACTTGCATTATCTTTCTTAGATTCTCATCTACCTGCACGCAGGCAAAGCCTGCAACAGTCCTTTCACAAGCTCCATCTGTAAACCATATTAACCCATCAGATAAGGGTTCAAAAGTAAGACAGTGAAATGTAGGGATTTCTATAGTATCAATCTCAATCTCTTGATCAACAGGAAAAAGCAGATCTATCTTATTTCTCTGTTCTTTAGTTAATGGTATTATTCTTATATCTTGTCCTAAAAGTACTGCTTGATATTTTCCAAATCTAGTGGCTGTCAATGCCGTCTGGCTAGGGCTCAACAGCGTTTTAATCGTGTGGTTGGTATGTATTACAATAGGAACAAAAGACATTTGTGCTCTCCATTTACCTACTGCTGCCACAATAGCTGTCAGTAACTTTGGTATTTCTTTCATTCCCTTCTCCACATGATTAAAGAGCCTGACAAAAAAGCTACTGGTGCATTTACTTCATTGTTTTGATTAATCATAGCTGCCCAACTATTTCCCATGTCTTTTACCCACAAATGCACAGGTGATTGGATATCTATTACTGCTAAAGGTCCTGGAGATAACAAATCCCTCACAATCTTAGCCAATATTATCTTATCCTGCTCTTCCAATACAATTAATGTATTCTTTGGTGTGGCTGCGGGCAGTTTCAAATGTTTATAAAGTCTCATTACTTTTTGTGTATAATTTGGTATCCATTGTCTGCAGTAATTTAACATTCCCAAAACAGCACGTAACTGGGTAACTGTTTGCGGTACCGGGGTTTCATTTAAAATAGATATAACTTCCGGTATAATGACCTTATGTTCTGCTGAAACATTTTGTCCTAAAAAGGTGACAGTAGACTGAGCTATAACACATTTTTCCCTGTTACATTTATATCCTAATTCTCCTAATAACAAAAATAATTTTCTAGTCCAATCTAGGCATTCTGCTTCAGTCTCAGCAGACAGTAGAATATCATCTACATAGACAAACAATGACACCGTGTCAGGCAATTGACTCCTGAAATCCTTTAAATCCATCATTAGTTGTTTTGAGAATACCGATGGACTATCAGTAAAGCCTTGAGGCATCCTAGTCCACCTGTATGCCTCATTCTGTACTATGAATGACGTCAAATCCCTAGACTCTGGATGAAGAGGTATTGAAAAGAATGCATTAGACAAGTCAATAACAGTGTTATATGCATATATATTCTGGGTATGCAAAAGAGTAGCAGGATTTGCACAAATCGGAAATTGATTTCTTGTAACTTCATTTAGCTCTCTTAAATCATGTACTATCCTTACATTGTTTTCCCCTTTCGGGACCGGAAACAATGGGGTATTATACGGGGATACTGAAGGTTCAATAATACCACATTTCAATAATTTACCAATGTGTTCCAGGGTTTTGGATACTAATTTAGGTCGTATGGGGTAAGGGTCTTGCTTCGGCCCCTTTGCCCCTTCTATTAATTCTATCTTATGGGGTTTTGCATTTATGGCTAGTCCATATGGTGAATCACTTGTACTCCAAATATGTTGTGGTAATTCTTCCATAACCCTTACTTTATTTTCATTATTCAACTGTTGGACCATAGTGAGCAAACTTGGTAGTTCTTTATTTCCAAAATCTAAACACAATCCTAATTGAGACAATAAGTCTCTACCACACAAATTTACTGGGCAATCAGGTGCCACTAAGAAGGGTACCACAGCCTCCCTCGAACCGTGCGGTTGGCATTCCAAGCGCACCAGAGTGGGTTCTGTTAGCCTTTTTCTTTGTTCTATCCCCGTAAATCCCACTGTTGTTCTATACTGATTTGAAAGTTTAACTCCCTGTGGTTTTGCACACAACACAGAGGTACTCGCCCCTGTATCTATCAAAAATCTCACAGGAGTTCCATATTTTCCAATTGCCAATGTAATAAAGGGCTCCCTTGTGTCTAATCTGAAAATCATTCCCTCTTCCTGACACGGGTTTGCTTCCAGTCAATAGCATTGGTCTGGAGTATTCTGCCAAGTTGGAAAAGCATTTACAGTGCCTTGTCTCTGTACTGCAGCCCCTGTCCCTGTGATTGCATCGCCGGCTGCTGTATTGCAGTCTGCGGGGCACTCACAGGCATCCCTACTACTTGTGGCATTAATCCTTGCTGCGTCTGCATTTGTACTTGGGGCATTCCTGCATTCTGATAACATTCTGAAGCATAGTGACCAAATTGATTACAGCCCCAACATTGTACATGCGCCCTTCTATTAGGTGATGGTCCTGATCCTTGCATCCCTCGACCTCTACCCCTGCCTCTAACCATGCCTCGTCCCCTTGGTTGGTACGGCCGGCTATATCCCGGTTGTACATAGTAAATGACCTGTGGAGGTGAGGCAGAGGGTGTTACAATTGTTTCTTGTTTTTTATTTCTATCCTGTTCCTTGCTTTCCAAATCCTTTAACTGCATAGTCATTAACTTAGAAGTTAATTTTGCCTGTTCTTTCTGAGGGGTTTCTATCATTTTCCGATGCACATTGCTAAAATGCATCAAAGTCTGTCTTATTTCTGGCCATGGTTTTGAAGACAGAGCAATAACAGCATCCAAATTTTTACGCATATTACCAGGCAAGGTAGACATAAAAAGATGCAAAAACACGGCAACATTATGAGCTACATCCGCATCCTGCCCTGTCTGTGCTTTATACAAGGTCAAACACTGCGTTAAGTGGGCTGCAAAATCAGTCTTTGGATCCCACTTACTACCGGTAATGGCTGAAAAATCAATTGGGGTTGGGTACATAATATGCAACGCTGCAGCAAGCTGTGCCTTAATTTGTCCCGCGTAGATATCCCCGTCGGCCGTATATGACGGCAGGCGCGGATATCCACATTGTACTGCCAATTGAGAAATATTAATGCCCGAGGCTGCACACAAAGCTTTAAAATCACCTATAGTCAATAGAGTGCCTGCTGTAACCTGTTCTATCCCTTCTAACCACATGCGGGCTCCTTTCACAACACTAGAAATTTTGGAAATCAACATTGTAACATCTACAGGAGTATATGGTTTATAATGCTGCATGCGGTTTCCTCCTGCATCTATTCGTGTCATGACTGGGAAGGCTGATTGATTACATGCCCCCTCCATCAGCCCTTCCTTTCCTTTTTCCAATTTAGATGAGGAATGTAAGGAATGGGCAGTGTCCTCAGCCTCCATTTTGGCCAGAATCTTAAACCAATTATCCCAGTATTCTAAGCCTTCCCTTACGAAGGAATCTTTTCCTAAACCTGCTGAGGCAAGGACTTCAATATCCTGTAATGTTCCAGGACCTCCCTGGTGGCATGGCATTTCAATACGGCGCGAATCAAAAAAATGTTTTGTTGCCCCCCACCAGTCCTCACCATATTTAGTGCAGCCTGTGTCAGCCATTTCTTTCTTAACATTCTCTTTCCGGAAGATGACAGGAACAGATTTATCTGTTACTTTGTCAACCTTACCAGGGAATATGTCCTTTTCTGGAGAGCATACTCGAATTTTACCCTCAATTTGGAACTGCGTTGCCAAATCATATTGTTCTGATGTAATTAGAGTTTTCAAATCAGGGTAAGTGCCTGATTCTGCACTAGATTTTCCTTTTTCTTTCTGTCTCACCCGTTTTTTTTCCTTTTTCTGTTCCCTAATCCCCACATCACTGTCCTCATTATCCCCTCCCTTTTCACTTTCTGACTCACTGGGGGGGTCATCAAGAGCCGAATACCCAGCGCATGGCACAGGGCGCTTTGCCTTGGATTCCTTCATTTTATCAGTCGCCCTTAGGGGGCACAACGTGTCCCTGCTAGATTCATATGACGGGGGATTATTTCTTTCTGCCTCTTTTTGTATCCTATCTACATCAGCATGAAACAGATCTGCTGCTAAAGAAAATAAATTCCAAATTGTAAGATGCTTCTCTAAGCTTTTCTTCTGCCTAGTTTTATTTTTATTTTCTTGTAAATAGCTCAGGAGAGATAATAATTTTGGACGATCAAACGATCCATCCTGAGACCAGCTCAAAACAGAATCTTTTGCATCATATTTGATCCATTTCTCATGTATCTTTTCAATCTGTTTTTTTTCTAATGGGAATAATTCTATGACATGCTGCAAAGGGGAGCATTTTTTTGAACTATCTAAATCTAAATACAAAGCATATACAGGGGGCTTTTCTTTCTTATCTGCCCCTTTCCCTTTCATTGTATTCTGACTATTACAATTTCTCCTATAAAGCCACAATCTACAAAAATATACTAATGCACTTAAACAAAGAAAATATACAAAAAAGAAAACTACAAAGCTAAACAAATATATCGGTAATAAGGCCACAGTGTAAGCTTACTCACGCGTCTTCTTATTTCTCTTTTTAGCAAGCCCAGGAGTTATCACCTGTATGTCCACGTCAGTAGTTTGATCAATCCCACATCAGTGGAGCACAGAAATCAGGCGTAAACAACGCTTGCTCTCTCTCAGAATCCTGTAAAAAACTTCATTAACAACAACTTAATTTGTCCTTCGTCTCGCCTTCTCTTTTCCGTGCGCGGCCTACTCCTGGCTGGCTCGCCACTTTTGTATAAAAGGATGCCGCCACTTTTGTAGAGAACGCCAGACGAATTTCATATTTAATATAAACAGTTTATTTACAATTGTTCTGAATAGCTCAATGGGCTATTGCAGGAAGCATTTCTTGATAAGCAATATACAAGCCAGAATGAATGATCAAAACAAAGCAATGTAAAGCAAAGAAATCAGATACAGACAAAGAAAAATTCAAAATGCTTACTTATTTCTTTGTTCCACTCTCCTTATAATCTTCTCCTGATATCACGTGCTTGCAGGCTGTACCATACCATAAATCCTACAGCAGAACATATGCTGCATCTGGTTCCCATTATCCCACAGACTTTCTGGAGCCTGCCTTTGGCTGATGTGGGCCTCATGTCTCAGGAGATTTAGTTTAGTGTTGAAACAGCTTGTTCTGCATGATCTTTGAAGCTTTCCACTTCTATCTTTCATGCTTTTATTCAACAAATCTTTCATACTTTTGTTCAACACCATGCCCCAGTCCCGCCTTCACCACGCCTCCGACACGCCCCATCAACTCAATTCGTTCCCGCGATGGAGTGCAGTTGAAGACGCCCAAAATCGGCTTTCGATTATACCGATTTAGGTCGGAATATAGGCGTTTTTCTCTTTCGATTATAAGGTGGCAAGTCAGCACGGATTTAGTGAAGGGAAGTCTTGCCTCACCAATCTGCTGCATTTTTTTTTGAGGGGGTGAACATGTGGACAACGGGGAGCCGCTGGATATTGTGTACCTGGATTTTCAAAAGGCGTTTGACAAAGTGCCTCATGAAAGACTCCTGAGGAAACTGGAGAGTCATGGGAACGGAGGTAGGGTATTACTATGGATTAAGAACTGGTTGAAAGATAGGAAGCAGAGAGTAGGACTGAATAGTTAGTATTCAAAATGGAGAAGGGTAGTTAGTGGGGTCCCGTAGGGGTCTGTGCTGGGACTGCTGCTTTTTAACATATTTATAAATGACCTAGAGATGGGAGTAACTAGTGAGGTAATTAAATTCGCAGATGACACAAAATTATTCAGGGTCGTCAAGTCGCAGGAAGATTGTGAAAGATTACAGGAGGACCTTGCGAGACTGGGGGATTGGGCGTCCAAGTGGTAGATGAAGTTCAATGTTAACAAGTGCAAAGCGATGCATGTGGGTAAGAGGAACCCGAATTACAGCTATGTCATGCAAGGTTCCGCGTTAGGAGTTACGGACCTAGAAAGGGATCTAGGAGTCATCGTTGATAAGACGTTAAAAACTTCTGCTCAGTATGCTGCGGCGGCTAAGAAAGCGCACAGAATGTTGAGTATTATTAGGAAAGGGATGGAAAACAAACACGAGGATGTTATAATGCCGTTGTATCGCTCCATGGTGCGACTGCACCTCAAATATTGTGTCCAATTCTGGTCTCTGCATCTCAAAAAAGATATAAAGGAATTAGAAAAGGTGCAGAGAAGGGCAACAAAAATGATAAAGGGAATGGAACGACTTCCCTATGAGGAAAGGCTGAGAAGGTTAGGGCTCTTCAGCTTGGAGAAAAGGCGGCTGATATGATAGAAGTCTACAAGATAATGAGCGGAGTAGAGCGGACAGATGTGAAGCATTTGTTTACACTTTCAAACAACAACAAAACCAGGAGACACAAGATGAAGCTAGAACATGGTAGATTTAAAACAAATAGGAGAAAGTTTTTCATTACTCAGCGTGTAGTTGGACTCTGGAACTCGTTGCCGGAGAATGTAGTGACAGCAGCTGGCCTTACGGAATTTAAAGGGGGTTTGGACAGATTCCTGAGGGAAAAGTCCATTGAACATTATTCTTTTTTTTTTTTTTTTTTTTGGGGGGGGGGGGGGGTTGCCAGGTTCTTGAAGCCTGGATTGGCTGCTGTCGGAGGCAGGATGCTGGGCTTGATGGACCCTTGGTCTTCTCCCAGTATGGCGGTGCTTATGTACTTATGTATAAAATGGAGTCAGAGTAAGTAGAAAGATAGATTCTTAGTAAGTTAGACAAGGCATAAGTGCCTAGGGGAAAAAGTATAGAACGTAAACAACAGTAAAAGTTTAGAAACAGCCATCGATAGGGAATCTTCTCCTTCAATAGTATCTCCAGAACCAACTTCCTAAAGACCAGCAACCTAAAGACAAAGTGGAGAAATATATTTAGACACAGAACGAAGAACACAGAAATACACAGTGTGTACCGAAATACATTAGGTAAGGGAGAACAACCTGTTAGAAAGACATGGCCAAAACCATGAAGAAGTCAGGATAAAAATAGGAAACAGGCAAGGGTTTAAGAAGAGCCATGCAATGGCTTACAGATTGTAAAAAACAGAACAGTAGAAAAGAAAAATAAGATGAGAGAGGTACTATTACTAAGAAGAAAGACACAACAAATCTAACTAAAGCAGCCAGCTGACTGTCAGAGAACGGCTGGCAGTCACAGAGTGACAAAGTAGAAAGAAATAAATTTTAGACAGTGAATGACAGCCAAAGATCAGCTGACAGGCTTCAACAGATGGAAGAAAAATAGATAAAGTCAGAGAGAAAAAGGTAGTGAGAGAAAATTTATTTATTTATTTATTTATAGAAGTCTTTATTAGGCATTGATAATACAGAACAAAGCATAATCAATTCTACATAACGCATAAATAGAACAAACATTTCCAATGCAATACAAAATATGTATCATGTGAAATCACCTAGCCAAGTATCAATGCTATGATAAATACAGACTGTACTTCCAAAGTTTTTAGTTTTGTTAATGAGAGATCCTCTTCCCCCCTATCTACCCACCTCCCCCCAAGTCCCCCACTAGGCCCACTCCCCCCAATACCCTCCCCGTCTAACCCCCCCCCCCCCCCACACACACACCCCCTCTCATCCATAACAATCACCTTTCAACAGAACACACATTCAAAAGGTTTTTCTTTTCACTGCCGTCAACCTCTCCATCTCACATATATAGCGCACCTTAGAAATCCAGCCTACCAATGAGGGAACCAAGGGAGACTTCCAATTCTTTGCCAAGTTTATGCGAGCTGCATGCAAAGCTCCCCGCACCAATAAACATCGGCTCAACGTAAGTCCCTCCGGTCTCTGCCCCAGCAAAAAGACCACAGGATGCCACCATACAGACTTCCCTACCCAAACCTGAATACACGACTGCACCTTTCCAGTAAGCCTTTGCCTTGGAACAAGACCACCAAATGTGCCCCATGGTCCCCAATCCCCCACATCCCCTCCAGCACCTATCCGACACCTTAGCAAACATGTGGTGCAAACGGGCTGGAGTAAGATACCACCTATAAAAGACCTTAATGGCATTTTCCTTCATAGCCACTGCTAATGAGGATCTCAAAATTCCCTTCTCCAATTTCAACCAGTCTGCAACCGATAAAGTAAAATTCAACTCTTGTTCCCACTTCCTTCTGTGTAAGAGAGAAGGCTTGAGATGTGTCAGCAGAAACCCATACAAAAAATCCACACACACCTCCTCTAAAGGAAGAGCATCTCGACTCAAACACATTCCATAAGCAGGCCCCTGCATGAAGTGTTTCAGTTGCAAGTAAGCATAATGGTCACTAGGCCGAAGCTTAAAATCTTTCACTAGCGTCTCAAAGGAGACAAAATCCTCTCTTACATGAAGCTACCCCCAGATATCCAGTCCAGAGGCCACCCATCGACAATAAGGCGTATTCCACACCCCCGGCTCAAACAAAGGATTATCCACAATCGGCGCCAATCCAGATACAGGAGGTTGCCGCTCTGGAAACATAAGATCCCAGTAGTAAAAAGTAGCCTGCACCGTGGGTGGAAATCTGGCAACCTGTCCTCTATGTTTACCTAGAAGCCACATTAAATGCCCCAACCTGCGAGTACCCACCAGGGATTGCTCAATAGATACCCACAACTTATGATCCTCCCTCCGAAACCATTCAACAGCTGATCTAGCTTGTGCTGCACAATAATACCAGAACAAATTAGGTACCCCCAAGCCCCCAGCTTGCTTACTCTTATACAAAAGGCACACGGCATACGCGGTCTCTTCCAATTCCAGATAAAATGAATCAAACTATCTTGCAAACTAGACAGAAATGACCTAGGCAAACGCAAGGAAAGTACCTGAAATAAATACAATAGGCGAGGTAAAATATTCATTTTAATTGCAGCAATCCGTCCAAACCAAGAAAGACCCATGGACATCCATCTATCCAAATCTCGTTGCACTTCCTTCTGAAGAGCCGGGTAATTAACAGCAAACAACTCAGACAAGTTCCCCGGAATCTGAACCCCTAAATAGCGAAGATCACAGACAGCCCATTTAAAAGCAAAAAAAGTCTTCAGTGTCTCCATCAACCCAGGTGGTATCCCCACAGCCAACCCAATGGACTTGCTTGCATTCAATTTATATCCAGATACTTGTGAATACACCTCTATCTCTTTCATTAAGTTAGGAAGAGAAACTAACGGTTTAGTTAAGAACAGGAGAACATCGTCAGCAAATAGCGTGATTTTATGCTCCTGTTCGCCCACCCTTACCCCATTGATGTCTACATTTTCCCGAATAGCCGCCGCTAACGGCTCCATTGCCAAAGCAAAGAGGAGACAACAGGCACCTCTGCCTGGTACCACGCCCCAAAAAGAAAGCCCCCAAATTCCCACCATTTAATCTCACACAAGCCTGTGGCGAAGAATAGAACGCTTGAATCCAGGACCTATAAAACGGGCTCACCCCAAACCGATGCAAAACCTTATCCAGATATCCCCAGTGTACTCTGTCAAAGGCCTTTTCAGCATCCAGTCCTAATAACACCACCAGCCTAGCTTTCAACTGAGATGCATAAAGTAAATCCAAAGTTCTATTAATGTTATCCATTGCCTGCCGCTTTGCTACAAATCCGACCTGATCCGGATGAATTAAATTAGGAAGCACACTATAAGCATCTTAGCTAGTATTTTAACATCAGTATTAAGTATAGAAATAGGGCGATACGATGCACACTCTGTTTTATCTTTATCTGGTTTTGGAATTACCGCCAACCAGGCCTCCATCATGGACTTGGGAAAAGGCTCACCATCCCTCACAGAGTTAATAACCAATGTTAAATAAGGTGCCAATTCCCCCAGAAAGGTCTTAAAAAACTCATTTGTAAATCCATCCAAACCAGGTACCTTGCCCGTGGGCAACGCCTTAATAACCTGTATCACCTCATCTACCGTCACCGGAGCCTCCAATTCCCTTCTCTGCAATTCAGACAAAACCGACAAACCCCGAGCCGCCAGATAATTGTCAATCTCCCCCGTCTGTACAGCAGCAACCTCCCTATACAAAGTCTCATAAAATTGGGCAAAACGCTCCCTGATCCAAGCTGAAGTGTGCAACATAGCTCCCCTATCATCCCTCACTCTCACAATATGCCTATCTGCTCTTAGCTTTCTTAACTTTGTAGCCAGCAAATGCCCAGGTTTATTAGTACATTCATAATGCACTTGCTTCAACCGTGCACGCACAAACTGCAAACTCTCTTCATGCAGCGCAGCCAGCTCCAATCTCACCTCCTGAAGCTTCCAAAAGCCAGACACAGAGCTCGAGGCCCTGTATCTGTCCTCCAAAGCACCCAATCTTTCTATACACCGAGCCAAACACACTTTATGAGCCCTGGACCGCTGACTAGCACACATACAGGCATATTTTCAAAGCACTTTGGGAGGCTAAGTTCCATAGGTTTCTATGGAACTTTGGGAGGCTAAGTGCTTTGAAAATGAGCCTGTTAATAAAGTAATCTCTTGATACTGCCTTAAAAGCATCCCACACTGTATCCAATGTCGGTCCCGACTCCATATTTATGGCAAAATATTCTTTTAAGACAGGGAGGAAATTGGCAACAATATCTGGATCCTGTAGCAAACAATTATTGAATGACCATCTCCGATCTCGCACCTCCTCCCTCAGGGAAGGAATAACTGCCCAGACCGGAGCATGATCTGAGATAGTGATATGACCTATGTAAGAGTCACCTCCCCCCTTCTGACAAGGTTTTGTAAAAAAAAAAAAAAAAACCATAGTCTAATCTGGAATAAGAAAGATGCACATGAGAATAAAAGGTATAGTCCCTACCTCTAGGATGTCCCAGTCTCCACACATCATAAAGACCCATAGCATCCACAAAGTTCTTCAAAGCCTTAGAAATTCTATAGTCAGTCGAAGCAGATCTGTCCATCCCAGGTTGCATAGTAGCATTAAAATCTCCTGCCACCAGCACTTTACCCCCAGCAAAATTCTGCAACTCCCTCTGGAGGTGCACAAAGAAGCTTTCCTGTCTCTCATTTGGGGCATAAACACTAGCCAAAGTGTACTCCTCCTGCTCCAACATAACATGCAAGAAAAGGTAGAGACCTTCAGTGTCTTTCTTTAAATGTACAAGCTGCACCTGGACACCCTTATGATAATAACCACTCCTCTTTTCTTCGCCCCCTTTGCATCAGAAGCATAATACACAGTCATGTATTGCTTAGAAAATAATAAACCCTCTTGTTTCTTTAAGAAATGAGTTTCCTGCAAAAAAACCACATGTGGATGTGTCAAACGTAACTCACGCATTAAAGAATGTCTTTTGTATGGAGAATTTAGACCTTTTACAGTATAAGTGAGAACCTTAAAGTCTGTCATCAACCTTTATCTGTCTAAAGCATATGACTGACGAAAGGAGCCTACATGTCCTCAATTCCCAAGACCCCATATTTCCCCCCTACCTCCTCCCATCTCCATACCCAGATTGTCCCACTCCTCCCCCCAGCCCCCTCCACACTTCCCCCTCCACACACTCCCACCATCCTTGCCCACACATCAAATAGACCCCCGTATCTAACAGTACCACTAAAAACCCTATCCCCCTGAGAAACCTCCAACATCCTCCCTTCCCAACCCCTCTCTACTCCCACTTCCCCTCCCCTACCTCTCACTACCCTCTTTTCACTCATACCCCCACCAAACAGTACCCGTAGGCCCTGAATGGGAAAACAGGAAAATCCCCCCGAAGGCTAAACAAACACCCTCTCGTCTAACATTAGCCCCTAACACACTACCCCACCCACTTGTAAGATATCAGCAAGCATAAAATCTGACCACACATCAGGACCACTTCAGTCCACCACCATCAGCAATAACATACTGTCTAAACTGGTGTGAAAATAAACTCTCCGAACTTTCCATGTCTCTGTAGTTATCAAAACAAATGATTTTCAGAACTGGAAGGAGAAGAAAAAAGAAAAACAAGTCATTTTTGATTACGCTGTTTCTTAACTTTCGGATCGATCCAATTCCATTTCTGCAACTGTGCCCTCGTGGCAGATGCCACCACACTCGGCGGGACTGCCACCACGGTCAAACCTGCTTCATGTAGGAATCTCCATACCCGCCATCTTACGAACTCATACTTGTTTTCCATTGACTGAAAAACCCAGTGCAAAGGGAAACAGCCATCAATAGGGAATCTTCTCCTTCAATAGTATCTCCAGAACCGGCTTCATCACTCTCCTCTGCATCAGAGTAAAAAGTGATATGTCCTGGTAGACTGTTACCTGCGCTGCGTTGTAATCCAGAGCTGGGGATTGCCGTGCTTTAAGTTAAGGCATCTGACCCCTAAGAAGAGCTTTCTGAAAGAGCTTGCGAAATGCCTGGAAGAAATTCGATCTGAAATAAAAGCCTCTAAGATGGAGATTCTGGAGCATGTGGACACTATCATTCTAGACCTTCGGGAGTTGAGGGGTCGGGTCGAGACGCTTGAGGAGCGAGCGGAGGAACAGGAGGAGCGATTTGCTGGGGTGGATACCAGTTTGAAGCAGTTATTGGAGCTGTTCCTTAAAAGCATACAATGTGAAGCGCACTATTAAATCTCATGGACGGCTATCCCTGGGTTTGCCAAGCACTCTATGAGCACGATTGATCCCCACCAAAGCCAAGTCCAGGGAGTCCCCCAGAATTTTTGCGCAGAGTGTACGAACCACTGCCGGGACATCCTCCATGTTGCTGTTTTCTGGAACCCCACGAAACCGGAGGTTGTGTCTTCTACCCTGGTTCTCCAAATCATCAATTTTATATTCCAGCTCATCCGATCTCCCCAATAACTGCTTCAAACTGGTATCCACCCCAGCAAATCGCTCCTCCTGTTCCTCTGCTCGCTCCTCAAGCGTCTCGACCCGACCCCCCAACTCCCGGAGGTCTAGAATGATAGCGTCCACATGCTCCAGAATCTCCATCTTAGAGGTTTTTATTTCAGATCAAATTTCTTCCAGGCATTTCGCAAGCTCTTTCAGAAAGCTCTTCTTAGGGGTCAGACCCCTTCAGCTGAGAGGAGGCTGATTCCGAACCCGATGACCTATCCACCACTGGAGACACGTGTCTCGGCAGGTCCCACGCCAACCTTCATGCCGAACAGTGCTCTCCCTCATGATGCGAAAGTCCGGGATTCTTACTCATGGCGATCACCAACTTGGCACCAGTCCTTGTGTACACTTTGGGGACAACACAGGTCCCGATGTCAGCAGATTTCACACTTTATAAACAGGGAAGTGCAGGAGCTAAAAGCTCAGGTGGCCATTCAACCTCATGACGTCACTTCCTCCGAGAGAAAAATAAATTTAATGTGTGATACTGGCCACCATCAGGGGTTTTAAAACCACAACAGGGAAATCCCCTCTGAAGGACGGCAGAACAGTATAGCAAAAATAAGATAGGCAGTTAGAATAAAGGTTGTTAAAAGAACAGCTGTATAATACACAGGGAAAGCAAAGGTATAACTTAAAAGACCAGCAGGGGAATAAAAAGAGGAAGTGATATAACGGAAACTTTTTAAAGAAAGTTTAGAAAGGAGAAAATATAATATTAGAAAAGCAAAAGAGACACATAAGTGACACCACGCAATCTGTTCAGTCAGGCAAAGAGGAGTTGAAAACTGCGGACTGTCAGAGTAAAGAAATAGATTGAGTCAGAGAGGTTGCTTAGGAAAAAAGAAAATTTAAATATTATAATCAGGTTGGACAAAAATCAGGGTTTTTCGAGGTGTTAAAACCACAAGAAACTCCCCACAAGTCAACGATGGGCGTCACCAAAATGTACAAAATTTGGGTATTTCCAGTCCCTAAATCACAAAAGACCTGCTTCTGTGTATAAGGAAAGGAGATTCCCAGGCTGCAGATAATTGTATACTGACTCCCAAATTCAGCAGAGCTGTGTACTTGCTCTTACCAAACTGGCAGACAGACTAGAAGAAATAAACAGATTTAGAGATAAGGTTTTTCAATAGTTTATTTATTACCAAAGCTAGAAGTACAGGTGATCTATAAGAATATAAGCATATTCTTAGGGGAGATCCGACAGAGTGACCCGCCAGGTCTTACATGTCCAAGGTGCTCCCCCAGCATGTGAGCTGTCAGTTTCTTATATACTCTAGAGGCTAACATCGTTTTCCTATTAGCTCCAATTTCTTGTAAACATGTTTACATCTAATTTTTCTGACCGTTTATTGCATCCCCAACTGCTGGTTTCACAAGTTCCCCAAAAAGCCCCTGTTTTTCCCTTCTGCACCTGGCCTTCTGACGTCCATCTAACCGTCAACTTCTCATTTTGAAGAATTTAATCAGCAAGCACAGCAAATGAGTGACAGATTCGCATCAAGAGGATATCCCCAGAGACATATTACCAGTGGATATGAGAAAGCTTTGGCTCAAGAACGAGAAAACCTCTTGAATCCCACTCGCAAGAAAGAGGCCCCTGATATAGTCTGTACACTACAGTATTCTTTTCTGGCTAAACACATTTCACGGTCTATTTGCAGACATTGGCATATTCTTGAAGACTTGGACTGTTTCAAAAACAAATCATTAGTCATTGCATACTCCAGGAACAAAAACCTTAAAGAATACCTGGTTCCTTCAACCTTACCGGAGCTTCCAATCACAACATGCACTCCTCCCTTGGGACATAGAAAATGCGGGCACTGCAGTGTCTGCAGTTTGTGCCTTGAAGCTGACGTATTTACTCATCCTATCACAAATAAAACTTTTCCTCTGAAACATACATCAGACTGCAATACCACTTCTGTTATCTATATCATTCAATGTCCATGCCCTCTACTATACATGGGGAAGACCATTAGAGCGATCAAAACACGCATCATAGAACACAGGAGTTGCAACAACAGAGGAATTGAGTCTGCACCTCTTGTCCAGCATTGGAATTCAGCTAACCATACTGCATCAGACTTAAGATTCATCGTCTTCAAGACTTTAACCAAAAAGTGGAGGGGAGGCAACCTTAATAAACTCCTACTCCAGGAGGAACAAAGACAGATCTTTCAATTAAACACACTCAGTCCCCATGGCCTTAACAATGAATTTGATTTCCGTCCTTTCCTTTAAAAGCAAACTTGTTTTTTGGTTTTATGTCACATGCATATATATGTCTTTTCTTACACACTTGCTGTTCTTTTATACATATATTTTTTATATAATCTTTATTTTTCAAGTTGGGCTTGCGTACACGAGTCAGGTTTAATCACTATCACAAAATATGCAGCTGTTGGTATTTTATCAATTTTTATATTAATTTTTATATCTTCAATATAATTGATATTGAGTCTTTTATTGTTGAAAATTTGTATATTACATAATTATGTCCAATTTTATCATTATATGACATGTATCCTTATAATTATTCTATTATTTTATTTACATATTGCAATATTTCATCATTTTATTGATATGATTTTAACAAGTATATTTGTATATTATATTACCACGTCCCCTTTTTACTCTATTATTTCATTCATACATTTTATTATTTCATTATTTTATTAATATGTTTTTTGGGTATTTCATATTCTATTTTCAACTATTTTTTCGTTTCATTTATTTTAAGAAATCTTTTCTTCCATATATCCTTTTTAGAGATATATTGTTTATGCAAATCACTGTTACACATCGTATGATACAAGGGCTCCGCACTTTGCTTTGGATACTAACTTGTCATTTCAGTAATTTACTTATACACAGTGCTGTACCGCGCTATGTATGTTATTATTATTTTTAAACTTGCCGTTTTTATTATTTATTTTTTATTTTTTTAATAAGTATATCACATTCTCTGCCAGTAGATTTAGTTTCCTTTCTATTGCATTATATGCAAGTGATTACCTGCAACATATTGCAATGTCTTTAGCATTTTTATCATGTCTAGCATCCAGTGACGTCATGGATGACCATTTATTTCACAAGGGTGGATCTATCTCTACTTTGTATCATCTGATTATTACTTTTAATTTCAATTTTTCATTTGATTTGCAAGTTTCTCCCCAGGTTTTTCCTCTTGTTTTATTGCCATACATTTTCTTTCACAAAAGCTTTTTCCGTCGATGTTTTCCTTTGCTTTCATTGCAGTACTTTCCCACTAAGAAAATCAGGACTGTCAATCATTATCAGCTGTTCCTCTGAGCAGTGCAGTACATGTCACCCATCAGGTGATTCCAACTGTTTTTCATGTGTTTTTTTCTCTCTTGTTTCCTAATCTCAAAGGGGCTGTCATTCACTATCAGCTGTTTCTTAGACTGCATAGCCCAGACACGATCTGGCTCACGCTTCAGAACAAAGGTCTTTTTAAAGATACATTTGTTGATAAACTGTAGATATATCCTTGTGATACCCTGTGATAAGGATCTTTTTTCCCCCTTTTTTTCCCTTTCACTTACCTGTGGCAAAGTTTCCTGACTGTGCCTAGTTCAGAATTGTATCAGAGGGTGTTTAAATTTCTTTGTGTTTGGTATAAACTCACAGTATATTGATACAATCTAATTGAGATTACAGATACAATCTTGTATATATTTTTGCTAGTTTTAAGTCCCCATTTCATTGCATTTTTCCTGATGGCCACCCCTGTTTCTGATTTAAAACAATTCTTGTTTTCAACAGTCACACTGAGCTCTCGTTTTAACAGCCATACTAAGTACTTGTTTATGAGATCTTCAGGCAGTGTCTCACATTACATTGCATTTCTCCCTACACACCTAAATAAATTCTTGGTTTCAACAGTCTCACTGAGCTCTCGTTTTAACAGTCACATTGAGCTCTTGTTTTAACAGCCAAACCAAGCACTTCTTTATGAGGTCTTCAGGCAGTGTCTCACATTGCAGTGGCTTTCCACTTCATTGCATTTCTTGGTATAGCCACACCTAGACTTAACCCCTGTTTCTGGTTTAAAATAATTCTCGTTTTCAACAGTCACATTTTGGCTCTAGTTTTAACAGCCATAGCCAGCACTTCCTTATGTCTTCAGGCAGTGTCTCACTTTACAGTGGTTTTCCCTTTCTGTTTAGTTACTGTAGTGTGCTTTTTACTATTTTCACAGACCACTACAATACATACTGTATTTTACAACATTGCTAATTGTGGATCATCATTATCATTCTCAACTCAAGTATTTAGGTTTGTCCTACTTTTTCTCTGGATTGTTTCATTTTGTGTATGTTCATTCTTTAGAAAATGGAAGTATTTACTCATATCAATGTCATTCAATTTGACATATATATGTTTTAGGTTTTATTTACTATTATTATGCTTCATGTTATATGAATGCTCTTGCTGTTTTGTTCTTTATATTAGCTTTTCACTTTAAAATCACATCACATTTGCATAGCATTTAAATTTTAAATTTGTTGTATATATGTTTTAAGCTTTATTTACTTTCAAGATGTTCATGTTTCATGACATATGAATGCTCTAGCTGTTTTGTTCTTTATTTTCTCATTTGATATTTGCACAGTTTTCAGATTATATATGTATTATCATTTGTTTTTAGTGTTATATTCTTTTATATTTTGTTTATATATTGTTTTTATTTGTAGACTCCTGATGTAGGCCCTTTGGCCGAAACACAACGCTGTGTTGAGTCAATATACTGATTAATAAAGTTTGGTTCATCTTCACTCTGGAACTCCTGGTTTTTTACCCACTGATTTCTGACTTTTAGACAGGCCTTTGGATTTTTTTTATTGAGGGCCTGTTGATTAAGATCAAGCTTTTCTTGGCCTGTCTTTCTCCAAAAGCTGCATCACTTTTCTACAGACTGAAAAGCAAAATTCTTTTTTCGTCCTTTCTAGCACACTTGCATAGTGCTGCTTTATGAATGGTCACCACTGTTTGTGTTTCACCTGATCTATCCTTGACTGTGCATATCCACTCTTCATAAGTCCTATAACAGTTTAAAAAATATCTCCAGTGGTTTCTCAACCTGACTCCTTAATGACCTCATTATATTAGTAACTACTTGTAGGGCTCAATGAATCTGATCCCGCAAAAACGTATCTGAGCACTGCACAGAAGGAATTACTTTGCATGTCCACACCTGATGCAATGGTACATTTCCTTTCAGTATCGGGCTACATGGAAAACAGCAGTATTTCAAATGGCGTATGCCTTCAGTGAAAGAGTAGCCTAAGGATACAGAAGGTCTACAGAATACCCATGCTGGTTATGCCCACTATCTTTGCTTTCTTTGCATTACTTTGTTAGGACTGAAAGGAAATGTACTTGTTGCAATGGCACATTTCCTTTCAGTCCTAACAAAGAGGTATACAACAGTATTGTGCTACATGGAAAGCAGCAGTGTTTCAAATGGAATATGCCATCAGTGAAAGAGTAGCCTAAAGATACAGAAGGTCTACAGAATACCCATGCTGGTTATGCCCACTATCTTAATTCAAACTGTTGCCAGTTTTGGTCACAAGTACCTGATAGAATCCTAGACAAGATTCCAGAATGTAAAAAATGGCCTGATTAAAAGTGAAGGTAAGAGATACAGTGAACTGGGAATTCTGTTTGTATGAGATAAGGGTCGGCATGTTGGAGATGGAGTTTGCGGAATCGGTGAGAATACTAATCGAATTTTCACGGATGGTTTGCTTTTTTGTTTTCCTGTGCCACGAGATTCAATAATACTAACCTGAAAAGATTGTCATCCTTTAGGTCACTTCTATAGTTGTTACTGGCATATAAATAGATGCAGCATCCCAGTGTGAAGAACTCGCAAGCATGTTGAATAGTGGAGCAGAAGACTAACTGAATTATCAATTAGAGCCATGTGAAAGATAACAAATCTGTATTAGACTCAGCAAACGGGGATGCCCGAAAAGCTAAATTCTTTTTTCTTCCTTTCCATCACATTTGTTTAGGGCTGCTTTATGATTGGTCACCACTGTTTGTGTTTCACCTGATCTATACTTGACTGTGCATATCCGCTCTTCATAAGTCCTATAACGGTTAAAAAAAACGTCATCTCCAGTGTTTCCTCAACCTTACTCTTTAACGCCCTCACTATATCAGTAACTTCTTGTAGGGCTCACCGAATCTGATTCCGCAAAAATGTATCTATCTCAGTTCTGCACAGAAGGAATTACTTTGCTTTCTTTGCATTACTTTGTTAGGACTGAAAGGAAATGTACCTCTTGCAATGGTACATTTCCTTTCAGTCCTAACAAAGACAATATCGGGCTACACGAAAAGCAGCATTATTTCAAATGGCATACGCCATCAGTGAAAGAGTAGCCTAAGGATACAGAAGATCTACAGAATAGCCATGCTGGTTATGCCCACTATCTTAATTGCAACTGTTGCCAGTTTTGGTCACAAGTACCTGGTAGAATCCTAAAGGGCAGCTAGACAAGATTTCAGAATCTCAAAAATGGACTGATTAAAAGTGAAGGTTGGAGATACAGTGAACTGGGAATTCTGTTTGTATGAGACAAGGGTCGGCATGTTGGAGATGTTGTTTGCAAAATCAGCAAGAATACTAATCGAATTTTCTCGGTGGTGTGCTTTTTGTTTTCCTGTGCCACGAGATTCAATAATACTAACCTGAAAAGATTGTCATCCTTTAGGTCACTTCTATAGTTGTTACTGGCATATAAATAGATGCAGCATCCCAGTGTGAAGAACTCGCAAGCATGTTGAATAATGGAGCAGAATAATGGACTCTTCAATTAGTGCCATGTGAAAGATAAGACTCAGCAAACGGGGAAGGCCAAAATTCTAAATTTTTTTTCGTCCTACCCAGCACACTTGGTTAGGACAGCTTTATGTTTGTGTTTGACCTGATCTCTCCTGGACTGTGCATATCCGCTCTTCATAAGTCCTATAACGGTTAAAAAAATATCATCTGCACTGTTTCCTCAACCTTACTCTTTAAAGCCCTCACTATATCAGTAACTTCTTATAGGGCTCAATGAATCTGATTCCGCAAAAACGTATCTATCTGAGCACTGCACAGAAGGAATTACTTTGCTTTCTTTGCATTACTTTGTTAGGACTGAAAGGAATAAAAGGCCCGAGAGCTGGTCTCGACGGGCCCCGTTAAACGAAGGCTGGGCCCGTTTGAGACAGTTCTGGAAGGGGCACGAGCAGGGGGAAGGGGTGAGACACGCCATGGGGTAAGACACGGGAAGGGTACGTGGTGAGTGGCCAGTTTAAAGCAAGCTGCTCCCTCGGCGGGCGCAGGGGGGGGCGCTATTGGTGGATGGTGGAATGGGGGGGGCGGGGCTAAGAGGGAGAGTAAAAGAGGGCTCCTCCGAGGATACGGGCGTTGTCCTGTTCCTCGGAGGCAGTTTGCGGAGGCGAGTTGTTCAGCTTTTCAAGAGCTCAGGGCTGTAACAGAAAGGAGAACTTCCAGACTCAACAGCTGTTTGTGGCTCGGAGGCACGGTTCCTGCCTCCACAGTGCTGTGTCAGGAGCTTCGGGTGATCGAGTCCTGGGTTAAGCATTCTCGAACAACTTGAGGCCTTCCCCATGGCGTCGGGAGCAGGTGAGGCAGCAGAGGAGGATCAGGGTGTAGAGCTGTTGTTTTGCGCCAGCAACTCCACAGGTGGCAGTCCAGCACATGTGAGTATGGGGGGAAGGACTCACAGGGGCGCGCAGATCTAAGGAAGCTGCCTGGACGGCTATCGCTGCAGACGCAGCTTTAGGAACGGGAACAAAGCGGCAAAAGAAAACGCATTATGTGGGCGTAGGCTCATGGGGGGGGGGGGTGCGCAGATGACGGGAGATGTGGGGCTGGTGGGGGAGGCCTCTTTTCTCCAGGCGGTGGATCGCAGGGGAGAGGATGGGGGGCAATAGGAGTCCCGGTGGCCGGCTTGAGGAGTGAGTTGAGGGGTGTCCGGTGAGCGGGCAGGCTGTTGGGGTGAGCACGCTCCAAGGGCCTCAGCAGAGTTATTCCCAGGGGGTGCCGGGGAGGGATTCCCATGGGGAGCGGGCAGTGCCACATGGGGGTGGGGTCCGTAGCAGTGGGGGGCCTGGCCCCCTTTTGGGCTGCCTTTGTGGACGGCACCAGCAGCTCCCCCTGGACTGCTCCCTAGATGGACGGGCCAGCTGTGGGAGACCCAAGATGGGGGTGTATGGCAGGAGGAGGGGTTCAACCCAGGAGGTGGGGTGGGGCACCAGGTGGGCCGGTCGTGCTGCTTCCCCTGTTTTATATTCACAGGAATGGAACGACACGGACGCCGCTGGAATGGGTGCGGCACATCGGGAGAAGCGAGAGGCAGAGCGCCCTTCGACGTCCACGGCAGGAGGAGCTGGCAACTGTATGACAGCGGGTCAGGAGCAGACCTTGCTAAGCGCAGAGGATACAGCGCGGCAGGATGGAGCAAGAGAATATGGCCCAGCGGCAGTTTCGGGAATGGCTGTGCCAGGTGGTGCAATGTCTGGAGATAGTAATAGGGGGGGCCCTGGTGGGGGGCAGGGTAGGGGTGCGCGGCACAAGCGGAGGGGGCGGGGGAAGCGGAGTAGGGAATCTTCGTCCTCTTCTGTTTCCTCCTCTTCTTCCTCTACATCATCCTCCTTCACTTCTCAGGCAGGGGGCGGGACTCGGCAGGAGGGCACGGTGCCGGGTGCCGGGGAAGGGGCTCGAGGACCACCGGCCTTAGTGGCCTTGTTGGAGCTCTGGGTGCAGGTGCCGCGTTCGTCACGGAAGAGGATCAGGTAAAGGCAGTGCATCGATATATTCCGTTTGTTGGAGGGCAGGAAGAGGCGGAAGCATTTGAAATGCGACAAAAAGCAGACCGAAGGCCCAAAGGAGCACAAGGTCGCAAATACGGTGGTCAATTGGATGCGATCCTTTTTGCGCCTGACCAGCATCTGGGGGCAGAGAGATCAGAGTCAGTACGGCTTAATGTTGGCATATGCGGATTCCATGTTGGATGCGTTCCAGCGCTTTGGGGGTTGGGTGTGTCTAAACTACGACGAAGCCTTTTGAGACAAAATGGAGGAGAACACACATATGACCTGGGGTACGCAGGATATCAACCTCTGGTTGGTCCACATGGCCCCTAGATCCATGGCGGTGGGGGGGGCAGGCAAAGGGGGGTTCACGCCACCCAGCTCGAGCAAGCCCTTTTGTGCAGTGGGGAGGGGGGAGGGAAGCGCCGCGGGGGCTGTCCCAGGCCCAGCCTCTGAGGTCTGCTGGCGATTTATTAGAGCGGCCTGCCTTTTCCCGGATTGTAAGTTTTGCCATGCCTGCTCCGCATGCGGGCAAGGACACGCCGCAGTCAAATGTCCGAGGAAGGGGGCAGGGGGTGCACCTGCCGTTAAACAGTAGATGGTTAGAATGGGTGCCCACGCTGGTGAAGGTTGGTGCGATGCTGCCATGGCTCCACCAATACCCGGCGAAAAAAGCAGCGGTGATGATGGAGAAGGGTTTCATTATTCCTTACCAGGGGCGGGTAGTGTCTAATTGGGTTCAGGATTCGGCGTATATCTCAAAATTGAAGGAGGTAGTGTGATGTAAACTGGACGAGGAGCTACGCTTGGGCAGGGTGGCAGGCCCGTTCGTCGGTTGCCCCTTTTGCCTCTTTATGCTGTCCCCGTTGGCAGTGATCCCGAAAAAGCAGACAGGAAAGTTCCGTTTGATACACAACCTGTCCTATACACTGGGCGGGTCGGTGAACACAGGCATTCCCAAAGACTGCTGCTCAGTGCAGTACACCTCTTTTGATTGTGCAGTGTGACTCGTGCGACAGTGTGGAGTCGGAGCGCAGTTGGCAAAAGTCGATATTGAGGCGGCCTTCAGGTTGCTGCCGGTCCACCCGTCCGCCTTTCCGCTGCTTGGTTTTCATTTTGAAGAGGCTTTTTATTTTGACCGATGTCTGCTGATGGGCTGTTCGGTGTCATGTGCTTACTTTGAGCGTTTCAGCTCCTTCGTGCATTGGGTGACGGTGCAGAGGGTGGGGTTGGACACTCTGGTGCATTATCTGGACGATTTCCTGTTCATCGGGGCCCATGATAGTGGAGATTGCACAAATAGGGGGGAGGCAAAGAGATGCAACAAATGCTCATGGAAATGGAATATGCCCAAAAGCTCTCCTATAGGGGACTAAACTGTCTCTTCAGCAACTGTACCACAGCCCTCTATCATCTTTCCTGAACTGTTGTGTGAGGGCAGATTGTCCTCTAATCCCTTTCCTGCATCATGGAATGGCAGCTCTCCTCTTTCGTATACTCTGTGATGGCAGTTTCCCTCTATTCCCTTTCCAGCATCATGTGATGGAAGCTCACAGGGTAAAAAACTTGCATCAGGCGTGGATGCTGTTCAAAAACACCATCCTAGAGGTACAGGAGAAATATATTCTGCGTATTAGAAAAAGAGGAAAAAAGACCAAACGTCAGCCAGCGTGGCTAAACAGTAAGGTAAAGGAAGCCATTAGAGCCAAAAAACAATCCTTCAGAAAGTGGGGAAGAGAACCAACTGAAAATAACAAGATAAAACATAAGGAATGCCAAGTCAAATGCAGAGATAAGGAGGGCAAAAAAGGACTTTGAAAAAAAGTTAGCATTAGAAGCGAAAATACATAGTAAAACATTTTTTAGATACATTAAAAGCAGGAAGCCGGCTAAAGAATCGGTGGGGCCGTTGGGCGAAAATGGTGTTAAAGATGCGATCAGGAAAGACAAAGCTGTAGTGGAGAAATTAAATGAATTCTTTGCTTCGGTCTTCACCGAGGAGGATTTGGGAGGGACACCGGTGCTGGAAAGCGTATTTGAAGCAGGTGAGTCAGAGAAACCAAATGAATTCTCTGTAAACTTCGAGGATGTAATGGCACAGTTCTGCAAACTGAAATCACCAGGACCAGATGGTATTCATCCCAGAGTATTAATAGAACTGAAAAATGAACTTGTACAGCTACTATTAGTAATATGCAATCTATCACTAAAATCAGGTGTGGTACCGGAAGACTGGAGGGTAGCCAATGTTACGCCGATTTTTAAAAAAGGTTCCAGAGGAGATCCGGAAAATTATAGACCAGTGAGTCTGACGTTGGTACCGGGCAAAATGGTAGAGGCTATTATTAAGAATAAAATTACAGAGCACATACAAAAACATGGGCTGATGAGACCAAGTCAGCACGGATTTAGTGAAGGGAAGTCTTGTCTCACCAATCTACTGCATTTTTTTGAGGGGGTGAACAAACATGTGGACAATGGAGAGCCATTGGATATTGTGTATCTGGATTTTCAAAAGGCATTTGACAAAGTGCCTCATGAAAGACTCCAGAGGAAACTGGAGAGTCATGGGATCGGAGGTAGGGTATTACTATGGATTAAGAACTGGTTGAAAGATAGAAAGCAGAGAGTAGGACTGAATGATTAGTATTCTCAATGGAGAAGGGTAGTTAGTGGGGTCCTGTAGGGGTCTGTGCTGGGACCGCTGCTTTTTAACATATTTATAAATGACCTAGAGATGGGAGTAATGAGTGAGGTAATTAAATTCGCAGATGACATAAAGTTATTCAGGGTCGTCAAGTCGCAGGAGGAGTGTGAAAGGTTACAGGAAGACCTTGCGAGACTGGGGGATTGGGCGTCCAAGTGGCAGATGAAGTTCAATGTTGACAAGTGCAAAGTGATGCATGTGGGTAAGAGGAACCCGAATTACAGCTATGTCATGCAAGGTTCCGTGTTAGGAGTCACAGACCTAGAAAAGGATCTGGGAGTCATTGTGGATAAGACGTTAAAAACTTCTGCTCAGTGTGCTGCGGCGGCTAAGAAAGCGCACAGAATGTTGGGTATTATTAGGAAAGGGATGGAAAACAAACACGAGGATGTTATAATGCTGTTGTATCGCTCCATGGTGCGACTGCACCTCAAATATTGTGTCCAATTCTGGTCGCCGCATCTCAAAAATATATAAAGGAATTGGAGAAGATGCAGAGAAGGGTGATGAAAATGATAAAAGGGATGGGACTTCCCTATGAGGAAAGGCTGAGAAGGTTAGGGCTCTTCAGCTTGGAGAAAAGGCGGATGAGAGGTGATATGATAGAAGTCTACAAGATAATGAGCGGAGTAGAACGGACAGATGTGAAGCATTTGTTTACACTTTCAAACAACAACAAAACCAGGGGACACAAGATGAAGCTAGAATATGGTAGATTTAAAACAAACAGGAGAAAGTTTTTCTTTACTCAGCGTGTAGTTGGACTCTGGAACTCGTTGCCGGAGAATGTAGTGACAGCAGCTGGTCTTACAGAGTTTAAAGGGGGTTTGGACAGATTCCTGAGGGAAAAGTTAATTGAACATTATTACATTTTTTTTGTCTGTTTTGCCGGGTTCTTGAAGCCTGGACTGGCCGCTGTCGGAGACAGGATGCTGGGCTTGATGGACCATTGGTCTTTTCCCAGTATGGCAGTGCTTATGTACTATGTGATGGCAGTTTTCCTCTAGTCTTTCTCCTGCATTGTGTGATAGCATAAGTACATAAGCATTGCCATGCTGGGACAGACCAAGGGTCCATCGAGTCCAGCACCCTGTCACCGATAGCAGCCAAAAGAACAAGCAATTTGTTCCACCCATCCTAGAAATACTGTATTATTCCCTTGTCCATTCAATAACATTCTATGGCTTTTTCCTCCTGGAAGGCGTCCAACACTTTTTTGAAGTCCGCTAAGTTAACCACCTTTTCCGGCAGCGAATTCCAGAGTTTAACTACTCGTTGAGTGAAGAAAAATTTCCTCCAATTCGTTTTAAATTTACCACACTGCAGCTTCATCACATGCCCCCTTGTCCTAGTATTTTTGGAAAGCGTAAACAGACGCTACACATTGACCCATTGCATTCCATTCATTATCTTATAGACCTCTATCATATCTCCCCTCAGCCGCCTTTTCTCCAAGCTGAAGAGCCCCAGCCTCTTCAGCCTATCCTGAAGTCGTCCTGTAGGGATATTTCCCTGTGTATCTCACCTTGCTGGTCTTAGCCTGTATAATCCTAATACATCAAGATGGAGTCTGCAACCTATGACCTGCACATCAGTGAGACAGCAAATTCAGCTTTCTGCTTGTGGAAAATCACTGGCAGTCATGTAACATCCAAGGACATGCTGTGGGAAACCAACCCCCCTGTATCTCCCTGAGAAGCTGAAAAGGGAGTGAGACATGGCTCCAGCAAGCCGGGTGAGAAACAGAAATGCATACCAAGAAGTAACAGTTTCAAGGTCATGAACAACGGCCATTTCTTGCCCATGGAATGAGCGGGACAAGATCAGGATTGGTCCACGCTGGTCACCTGGGAGAAAAAGGGAGAGAAAGCGGAAACAGAGGGAAGTTAGTTGGTCGGAATCCATGGAAGAAGTTGGAGCTGGCAAGAGGACGAGTGAGACCTGATGTGGTCCACACCCTTGTGAACTGCTTATCTGGAGAAAGTACTATTTGGTTCAGCTGTACCAGCACGGAGTGACGGAGACCTGCTTGCTGTGGAGACCCTGCCCTATTTCTGAGACTAAGACTCGCTGGGGGAAGACAGCTCGAGTCTGAGAAGGAACCTGTGCTAACCTCATCCGAGAGACTGCCCGCGGGACAGCCTGGTGAGATAAACAGAGATTTACTTCCTATAGCTGGAAATTAGTGATTGCTATTTACATAAGCAAAAGGCTGGTTAGAGTCATAACCCGTGGTCAGGAGATAAGCTGCTAACATTTCTACTACCTCAGAACTATAGTTCAGTGTTACAAAGAATCAGAGTGTATAGTTGGTGACAATATATTTCGTAGTTCTTTTACCAGCAAGTTATTTTTGTATTTAGCTAAGCTTTGCTACAGAGTTTTCTATTTTGTATATCTTCTATATCTATAATAAATTCTAATATATATATCAGCTGGCTTCAGTTTCGTTTCTCTCTATCGGAAGTATTGGCTTGGTGCTAATCCAGGTTCCCTCCTTCTCTAGACAGCGATCAGAGTATTTTGCTTGCAAATAATTCTGTATTGGGAATCTGGGCGCAAATGAGACAGGTGGGAGGTGTTTTCCTATAAGTATCATTTGTGACTACCTACATACCTACAAGGTTCATATCGCGGCCGAGGCCCCATATATGTAGGTAGTATTACCCAGTATATAATGGACTTAAACACAAAAGCACCTACGCATCAACTTTCTCCTACACTAGCGCTCATCTCTGGAATGATCTGCCTAAACTGGTGAAATTTACTACTGATCACCCTACCTTCTAAAAGCGCCTCAAGACCTTTCTATTTGGCAAAGCATATGTACCACTCCTGCCTGGCATCTCTAACTTCTGAACTGTCTTTACCCTGGTGTCATATTAATCACCGCTGCTTTCTCTTTTTCTCTACCTCGCTTTTGCCCTTTCCCCATTATACTTCTAGGACATTACTTGTTTGACCCCTGACTTGTTGTGTGTTTATGTAGATTGTTGTAAGCCACATTGGGCCTACCTATGGGTGGAAAATTGTGGGATATAAATGCTGTAAATAAAAAAAAATAAAAGCCTTCTCCATCCTAACTAGCAATACAACTAGATGGGTTAAATCAGGACTCATGGTCAAGACTGAAGAGACACAAGAACAATAAATGTCAGTAACTCAACACTAATGTCACGACTGTGACTTTATTCCATGCCTACACTCACCTTGCCTCTGGGTGACCGGGTCCTGTGGTTGCTGTGGGCTGTTTTTTCCTGTTTCCCAGATGTCTTCCAGGTTCCATTCCGGTCCTGATGTTCCAGCTTTCCAGACTTGCCCCGGTGGTTCTGCTGTCAAGCCTCACCAGTGACATCACCTGTAATTGTCTTATTAAGCACCTGGGAACTTCCAGGCTTTGCCTTTGCAACAGTGGTCTTCAGATGTGCTTTTGTCTGAGAGTGTTGTTGCTGCTCTAGCTCTGCTAGTATCTGCTTTTTGTGTCTTAGCTTTAGTTTCTTCAGTTTGTTTTTGCCTTGTGTGTCTTTAACTTTAGCTCCTTGCTGCTATATCTGCTCTGCCTAGCTTCAGTTCCTTACTGTTTGTTGCTGTTTTGCTCATTGTCGGTTCTAGTTTCCCTCCTGCTGTTTCAGCCCTGTGTCTTTAACTTTAGTTCCCTGCTGCTGTATCTGCTCTGCCTAGCTTCAGTTCCTTACTGTTTGTTGCTGTTTTGCTCATTGTCAGTTCTAATTTCCCTTCTTCTGTTTCAGCCCTGTGTGTCTTTAACTTTAGTTCCTGGCTGCTGTATCTGCTCTGCCTAGCTCCAGTTCCTTATTGTGTCCCTGATCTGTCTGTCTTCTGCTATAGTTCCCAGGGCCAGTCTTAGCAAGTGCGGGGCCCTATGCAGACCAATTTGGTGGGGCCCCATCCTAGCCCCGCCCTAGCTCCACCCCATTGATAAGATTATTCCATTTTTAGAATTTTTTTTATGAAATTTCAAATAAAGACAGTGAAGCTAAACTTGTACAAAAAAACTGATTGAAATAATAAGCACAATGCTATCATGAAACCTCCCCTCCCCAGAAATTATTCAGTTCAAGTCCACTACAATTAGTAGTTCCAATTCTCATAACAAAGGAGAATAAAGGAAAAATATTAAGAAAAGATCCAGTACTTTCAATTTCCCCTATTACTCTGTAACCCATCAAACCAGAGAGGCAAGTAGCCACATCAGTTACTAAAATAGTTTGAACTGATTGTACCTACTTTATATCAGATTTTGCTACTTCATGATTTCCATTCTCAGATTTTAGCTTAGCAATCTTTTCTTCCTGTGATTGCAGTCTAGCTTCCAAATGATTAATTCGAGGTGTCATATCATTAATTACTGGAAGCAGTGTTTTAGCTAAATCTGCTATTGCCATCCAAATTTTTATCAGGAGAAATCTCTGCAGATCTATGTGAAAATAACCCAGATATGTTAGAAACAGCCTCTTCCAAGCCAGAAGATCTTACTTGCTCAGCTTCTCCAGCAACTAATGTTTTTGGGCCAAATTCCTCTCAGGGAGGCAGACATTTCCAACCCTTGCACCATCCGCAAGCGTTGTTAGATGAGAGAGACACTTCTCCTGATCTCCTGCCTGCATGGAATCCAATTTCGATTTGTCATAATTGCACAACTGTTGGCATCAGCAACGATGGCTCACCTCACATCCTCACCACCTCCGACCAGGCTCCAGCTTTTCCCGCTCAGTGACTCCCGCCCTCGCGTCCAGAAACAGGAAATACATCAGAAGGCGGGACATTGAGCGGGAAGCTGGAGCCTGGAGGTGAGCCGTCGCGCTGCAACTGTCTGTCGCCGTTGGGGGAGGGGCCATCGCTGCCTGGGCTGGCTCGCTGGCATTGCTCAGTTAGTCGCCGGGGTCTGGGGACTCGGGAGCTGACAGCGGGCTCAGCGGGCCCAAGCCGGGGGTGGGCACCCCGCCGGTGGTGGCGGGAGCGGAGCGGCTGAGCCGCAGGAATGGGGATCATCTCAGGTGACTAAGGCAAGCAGCGGCGGAGGTCGGAGCGGAGGCATGAGCGAGGCAGAGTTGAAGCGCGCCGCGCGGGGCCTCCTTAGGCGCGGGGCCCTATGCGGCCGCCTCAGTCGCCTCTGCCTAAGACCGGCCCTGATAGTTCCCTGCCTGCTTGTTCCATCCTGGTGGTCCTTAGCTTTAGCCCTTCCCCGTTCGTGTCTGCCTTGCCTGAGTACTTCGATCTGTTTCCAGTCCAGCCAAGCCAAGTCCACTCCAGCTTGTGGTTCCTGTCCAGTCAAGCCAAGTCCGCTCCAGCTTGTGGCTCCAGTCCAGCCAAGCCAAGTCCACTACAGCTTGTGGTTCCAGTCCAGTCAAGCCAAGTCCGCTCCAGCTTGTGATTCCAGACCAGCCAAGCCAAGTCCGCTCCAGCTTGTGGTTCCAGTCCAGTCAAGCCCGCTCCAGCTTGTGGTCCCAGTCCAGTCAAGCCAAGTCCGCTCCAGCTTGTGGTTCCAGTCCAGCCAAACCAAGGCTGCTCCAGCTTTTGGTTCCAGTCCAGCCTGTTGGTGTTTGCCCGCGCTTCCCTGTTGGGTGGTCTTCCTGCTGTTGCCAGTCGCTGGCAGCAGCCCAAGGGCTGCGATGTTACAACTAACACTCTATCAATGAAAACTAGAAGCAAATACTTCATGAAATCATAACATATTGTTCAAACGTAGTTTCAAAAATGCTAATACAGCAAACTACTAATACTAGAACAACTCACATGAAATTATAATCAACATCTAATCATCATGATACTGTAAAATGCATGGCAAAAGCATCAGCAAAATTAGTACAGAATATGATAATGGAAAGAAAAATGATGGAGAGTCACTCAAAGGAGTTACACAAAGTCCCTCAGTCTCATGGCCATGGGGGATGAGGATCGATGAATGAGGCGGCGTTGAGCCAAAACTTCTCGTGCCAACAGAGTAACAATGACGAGCATGACGATCCATGATATGGTGAGAAGTGGAATGACGACATGAGTGGTGGTGTTGACAATGGGAACATCAGATAAGTGATGCTTGTTGTCAGCAATCTGGAGTGAATCATGGTTGACTGCAAGTTCAACGGTATGAGAGTTTTTAGACTGTAAAAATGGCATAATGTCCAAAGCAAAGTCAATGGGGTGGCCATGAAATACATCTAGGATCTCCAGTTCGGATACAACAGAATCTGTATCGAGGTAAAACAAAGAAACTCCTCCCACATTAACAACTAAATATCTTTAGTTTTTTGACAAAGATCCAAATTCAGAACTAGATAATGTTGAGGATCATCCTGCTGGTAAGCAACATACTCTGGAGTCTCAACATGAAGGTACAAGTTTTCATGCCACATTCCCACATTCAAAACTTGTTTGAGCTGATACACATTCTCGGGTACAATAAAAGGTAAATGTAGGAGAAAGGCAATTTCCATGCGTTCCATATTTAGAAGCAATGGAAGTGCCATCCCTACATGAAAGGCAGTCTGAATTTGAAAGGGTTCAATGGGTAGACGGGTAATTTTAGCAAAAGCATCCCTAATAACTTCAGATGGGGCCAAATAAGTAGGTATGTGCCCTAGCATAAGATTACTAACACTGGTATCTAATTCCCTAAACAAATCTTGCATAAGGTCTTTAACAGGGTGTATAAAGAGACGTTCATCATTCAAAACACCTTTAACTATAGACAAATCGGGGGTTCTAAACATGGCTGCTTTCCGTGTGGACGAGTAGAGCGCTGTCTCCTGCTAGCCATCCCTTTGAAGTACCGATATAACAGCTGATATATCTGCACTTGCTGCAATGTCATAAAAATCCAACCGAAATGGCAGCTCTGCTGTACATTCAGCATCCAAGCGGAATAAACTTGATGTTTCTGAGAAGGCTTTGCAGTCGCCTCTGCCTGGAGATAAATTGGACCACATCGCTGATGATATTAAAATGTTGCATACGCTAATGAAACAAAATCTTGTGGCCACGTGTGAAATTAAATCGTGAAGAGTTATGCTAGCCCTTGCTCTCAGTAAAATACAGGTCAATGGCTCAGGCTAAAGAGCTAGGCCTCTACAAGCAAATGGCTCATAATAAGAGCTGGGCTTCTCTTAAAAATCCAAAGTTATCTCTGATACAAAATACATTTTTCTGCAGCACAAGCTGAACTGAGTTCTCAGGGAGCTGGCACGGGAGGGGGTCCTTTGCTCTTATAAACATGCCTGGGACTGGCATCGGTGAAGAGTCATGAGAAAGATGTTTTGGGCTAATGAATGTAGATAAAGGGGTAGATGTACGTAGTTAGAGAGTACTCAGAGGGAGGGGAGAGCTGAGAATAGCTGAGAAGAGCAGAGTGACCGATGAAGTCATCTCGCCAGCTATGCTTTGCACCCCTTTTGTGTATAGTTAGAACCTGGGACCCAATGAAGTCACCCTTATCGGTTCTTTATCAACTGATAAGGGATAGCAAGTTCTGCTGACAAAGCTGGATCCCATTGGAATTAATTGGGTTGAGACAGTATAAAGGAAGCACCCCAAGAGATGTAAGATGCAGATGCAGATGCTGATGGAAGAGAAAGACAGAGCACCACAGAGAGCTGATGTGTCGTGTGATTCTGTTCCACTGTATGATTGACTGAACTGCTGGAATCCTCATTATTGGGTAATGTATCAATGCTAATTAATACTAATAAACTATATTGCTTTAGCTAATTAAAACTGGGTTCCTCTTTAATTACAGACTTAGCTACGGCTGAGTCTGTACCGAACTGCCAAGGTTGGGAAAGCTAGATCTTTGGAGGGCATAAGTAACTTTGCCGAGAGAGATGAGACGGGCCACTGCTTCCGCTGCCTGATTAGTAAAGGCAGATTCTGAGAAAATAATATTGGTAGCAAGAGGATGGTTACTCCCTCTTGGGCTTCAAATCTGCCTTTGTAAATTTATTTAAAATTGCCCAAAGAGCTGTAAGTTTTAAACCCTTTTTCTTACATTTTTTAATATCTTTATCCAGGCTCTCAAAACTGCCATTTCTTTCTGTAGCTTTTAAAAGTTCTCCCTAACAAGTGCTGTAGTTCACTATCTCAAGGACATGAGAATCTGGGAAGCTTGCCCACTTTAGCTGCCTTATCAGTCCAGCACTGTTTTGGCAAAGGAGGCTCTACAGTTCACTTTTAAAAGCTCAGAAAGTGATTTTTTTCCCTTTTCAGTTCGTTTTTTGTCCCTGCTCCTTGCTGTGGTGGTTTAAGTTAAAACAGTCATTTACACATGTATTCTTTTTAACCTCTCGCTGTCTATCCTCTGTATTGCTCCTAAATCCAACTAACTAATTCCCTCTCTTCTCTTTTTCACACCTTTAAACTCCAGTTTCATATCTCGGAACTGGTACAACTTTTTTTTTTTCAACATATTCTCGACGGTGGACTTATGCAAGGGTCCTTCCCTTAACGCCGATGAGATTTATGATTCCCTATCTCTAGATTTTCAGTCTGCCTCCTTCAGCAGCACTTTCTGATACACAGACAGCCTTCCCCTGGCTGCGGTCCCTAATTACCACTTTAAGCTGGGTCACGCAGTAGCCAGTGCCAATTACTGGACGCTGTCCCACCCTTTGTAGAGGTTCTGGACTTATTATAGTCAGTGTGGGTTGCTGCGCTTTCCCCAGTACTAATAAAGGGAATAAGAAGCACCTTCTAACCTCTACCAAGGTACTTTTGAGGGTTTTAGGCCTTGTGCAAGACAATTTTTTTGAGACTGGCCATTGCACAGTACATTTCCTTTGTCTTGTTTCTGGGCAAGTGGCCAACCATACATCGTTTACCGATTCAGCTCTGCTTGTGCTGTCTACAGACACTCACTGAAGCAGGATAGACACGTTAATTTCAAACACACTTTTTACTGTCTTTTTACAGAGCTGTGGGTTTCTTTTGAGGTCTCTCTTTATTACAGAGAGCTGTTTGGACCCTATGTCCCTTGGTGAATACCCATAGGTAGATTTTTTGGGGGTTGCCCTCATTCAGGTACTATAATTTTAGCTGACCATTACGTTTAAAAAAAAAAAAAAGGTTTTTTTATGTTAACCGGTCTACAGTTGGCCGAGGGGTTTTATATTGGTCGAGGTGACTAAGAGTTCCAGTTTAATACTGAGGGATATTTTTGTATTCCAGTCTAAATTGACTGAGGGTTATTCTGGTTCTAGGTGTGGAACCGAGGGTTCTTTTTTCCGGTCTAGAGTGACCGAGAGTTTGTCCAGTCCAGAGAGGCTGAGGGTCCAGTCCAGAGAGGCTGAGGGTCCAGTCTAGTGAAACTGAGGGTCCAGTCCAGGGAAACTGAGGGTTCAGTCCAGAGTAACTGAGTGTTTTTTGTCTGATCTCCTGACCGAGGTTGAGGGTTTTTTCTTCCGGTTCAAGGTGAACTGCGGTTTTTTTTGTAATGCAGGTAACCTTTAGCCACCCTGTCTTAAGTGTCTTGTAATGTATCCTGAGTGTACTCTCAATAAGTGGACGCACTAATTGATGGGCCGGGTTTAGACTGCGGGGTTTTGCTAAGTACCTTGACTATTACAAACACATATTGAGAATTTTTTTGTTTGTGTGCACATTGCAATTTTCTTTTTGTTTTTGACCGGTTCAGCTATAATTGTACCTTTATGAAATTGCCCTAGGAAACCTTTTCTTTTTACTTAGGCTTATTCACTGGTCTCCTTCCCTTTTGTGAAGTATCCCTGAAACACTGGAAAGTTCTGAAGACAGGTAAGTATATAATTCACTTTAATTAATTTTTAATGCAGATTTACGTTGTTAGACTCCTTTCCCACTGTAATAAAAGTTAAGCACATAATTACACACCATTAGTGCCACTTTTACTGTCATATACTTTTCTTACCATGGCCACACCCCTAGAGAATATTCTACAGTTCTTCCCTTTTGATAAATACTTAATGTGATACTCATCCTTATTGGGGCGCAGAAAGGTAATCCCCAATCTCTGCACCCTTCCCAAAGCCCGGCACATCCACCTTTGGATGTAGCCGCACCTCCAGCTCCAACTCCATGTGAGGGGGCTCCGCCATCATATGAGTCAGGGTTCTCCAATGAACTTCTAACCCAGCCCTCTAAACCAGTGAATTCCCAGTTATTCCCCATCCCTTCGGGCAATGCTTGTCCAGGTCAGTCACCAATTGACGCAGAGACTGCACTTGACAAAATGGACCAGGCTCCTAATGTCTTGCGACATCCATAGAAATCAAACAAAATAAAACATGGAAAAGAAAATAAGATGATACCTTTTTTATAGGACATAACTTAATACATTTCTTGATTAGCTTTCGAAGGTTGCCCTTCTTCGTCAGATCGGAACATCCAGACATCCAGAAATTGCCTGCCCAAATTGCCGTGCACATATTAGGTGCTGGAGATGCCATCGGTTAGGTCATTTTGCAGCAGAATGTTGCCGAAATCCGCAGGCCTTTCATAGGTATGCCCGCCATACTAATCCTCCTGTCCAGAATTGTTCCCTGACCCACGCCGTTTTCTGTAACTAGGCATGGCCTGTACCAGAGCAGATTATAAGCACCTTGTGGAGTCACTCTGCTCAACTATAATTTTGTGGAGAACAATGCTTACACTATTAGATTAAAGATTAGAAGTTATCCTGAGTGTGTTTGGTAATATTCTAGTTTTAGTAGTCCTACTGACTTAATTCTAAATAGTGGTTACTTCCTACACTGTCTTGAATTACTGTATTATCCATATATGTTTTTTTGACCATACCTTGTGCTAACATGCCATGGTTTAATGCCATTACTTTACCTGATATTTACTTAGGAATAAAATGGTCCCAGTTCATCAGGCTTTTCAACTCCAGAATCCCCTGTAATAGATTTGTTTTTAGGTAACTTTTTAAATATATTGTGCAACTCATTCTTTAAAAAAAACAAAAAAAAACAACCCAGAATGGTCTTGTGTCCATCTGGTTTGAGTCCGAGTTACTCAGACCTACAAATGCATTCTTCTGTGCTTCATGCTTAAAGCTGCATCTCTGCTTTTCTCTGTGTAAACGCTCACACTGGGAAAGCCTGACAGTTTCATTTTTCTGTACTTCAAGGTCATGCTGAGTACTCTTCCCCCCTCCCCTCCCCTGGCAGAGAGGTGCCGCTATTTCTAAAACTTTGTGTAACAGGATAAACTCATTATTTCTTACTTTTGGGTTTTCTTTTTCTCACACCCTGCTTGTAGCATGGTAATGATTTAGTTATTGCCTGATTAAGACAGAATTATACGGCACTTCCCCCTAAAGCCACCGGAAGCACTAGCTTGCTTCTTTAAACATTCACTATGAACTCCCGCAAACTAGTGCTTTACAGATAGAGTTATCTATTCTGTTACTTTTTTCCTTGCCTTGTTATTCACAGACTGGAAACAAAAAGGGAAAAAAAAGAAAAAATGTGATCCTTGGTTTATTTTTTCCCTTACTTCAAACATCTGAATAATGAAGTCTCACTGTTCACTGCCTTCTGACAAAATCTCTTTTGATTAACAGCTGTATTTTCTTCTGCTACTTGTCTGTAGCACTGAACAGTTTTCTTTAAACTTTTAAAGATAAGCAATGCCGCTGACAAGACAAAATTCATTTCTCACTTTTGATTTTTAATAAATTCCCACCGTTTACTGCTTTCTGGTCAACTCTCTTTTGATTTATATTTGCTACCGGAGAACTTTAAAGGAAATTCTTTCCCTTCCATTTTCTCTCCAACGTCACTGTGTGTGTAAAGATTTATGAACTGTCTTTCGGTTAGCAAGCGCAGATTCGTCTGCCTACAAATTAACTATTTTCTGTTTCACAGCTGCTGAATTACAGGACACAAGAATATTTAAAATGCACTGCACTTTTTCATGTCCAAATTCTAGACTCTTTTATGCTTGATCTATATTATAAAGATCACTCATCCAACACCCTAATAACAGCAATTTAGCTGATGACCTGGCACGCCAGGTAACAGCAGGTCAGGTGTCCTTTGGTCCTGATCTCACCCTGCCACTGCGCACCCCGGATGCATTAACCCCACCCCATACTCCACCTCCACCCCCCTCCTTCCTATCCCCCCTCAGCCCTCCCTTTCTATCCCTCCACAGCCCCCCTCTTCCCCCTCAGCCCTCCCTTTCTCTACCCCCTCAGCCCTCCCTTTCTCTCCCTCCACAGCCCCCCTCAGCCCTCCCTTTCTCTCCTTCCACAACCCCCCTCTTCCCCTCAGCCCTCCCTTTCTCTCCCTCCACAGCCCCCCTCTTCCCCCTCAGCCCTCCCTTCCTCTCTCCCAACAGCCCCTCCCTCCTCTCCCCCCTCCTCCCCACAGCCCTCTCTTTCTCTCCCTCCGTACCCCTCTCTTCCCTCCCTTTCTCTTCCCCCTCAGCCCTCCCTTTCTCTTCCCCCTCAGCCCTCCCTTCCTCTCTCCCAACAGTCCCTCCTTCCTCTCCCCGCACAGCCCCTCCTTCCTCTATGCCTCCTACCCCCCTTCCTCCACCTCATTCCACTCCCACACCCCCTCCTCTTCGCTACCCCCTTCCTCAACCCCCCACTCCCTCCTCCTCCCCTTCCCCCCTCCTGTCATCCCCCTCACCCCCTTCACAAGATTTTTTTCTTTATTTTTTCTCTATTTTACAGTCTTCAGTTACACAAGCAGAACTTATGCAATGGAAATGAACAGGTTGCTTTCTCAATCCTGATCATTTACTCAGTCCATACTCTCTTTTCTACTGCACTCATTCCATATGACCAAGTTGGTGGGTTCAAAGCCTGCCATTCAACTTTATTTGTTTATAAATTATTTTTATTTTTCTGACTTTGCAAATTGTTTTTTTCTCCTTTTTTTAGCCACCATGGGGGCTATCATGATACAAATTTCCAGTATAGTTTTGATTAAGTTGTGGGGGAAGGTAAATTGATGTGCGAATCCCATTCATGTTGGGATAATTATAAAGGATATACAGGGATTGTTATTTCTATATGAAGGTTTCAGAAATGTTTGCATGGTAAAATGGTCTAGTTGTTCATGTATCATTGGATATGCTTTCTATAAGTGCATGTAAGTAGATATTCACATGACAGACCCTTAAGAAAGAATATCGCAAGTAGAGTGGGTGCAGAGCAAAGTCGTAGAAGGTGCAGAGGAATTTTGAAAAGTTTGAATGTGGTAATGTATCTGCTATCCTCTGTGCTCTATTTATATGGGGCCTTCTATTCTATCTAAAGCTTTTTGAGTTATAATGCTTTTTGTCTGTCTACACAATAACAACAAACAGTGTTATGCCCATATAATATCTATATCTTGTTTCTATTTCTCTGTATATGCTCTCAAACAGATCACATTTATTTACACACAACAATAGTTGAAGTCTCTACACAAACTGCTTATTTCTTTTTCATAATAATAAGTACCCTTTCCTGGATTAGGTATTTCACAAGAATGGGTATCCCTTAGACTTTACCCAATACTGAATTTCCCTAATTCTCTAAATTTTTCTGTTCAAAATGCTTTTCTGTTTCTCAGGCAATGTATAAGAATTACTGGCAACAAATTTGAATACCACATGAGAACGCTTCTCTGTCTGAAGTCAATCCAGATCAGTATATCATCTACTGCATACCTGCTGGTCACTCACTTGCCCCTTGTGCAAGGGCCAGGCCTATACTGATTTTACAGATATGCAGATACCTGTGAACGATAAAAGGTACCTGCTTGTCTGAGTAGATGCTTTCTCAAAAAAACTGAAACATAACAATAATAATAAATAGAAGCTTATCCTTGCATCAAAGAGATTATTCCCATATTTGGCAATCCCTGCAAAATTACTACAATGGTTTTCATTTTTGATGAGTTCCTAAAGTCTTTTTATTCCTGTACTAAGTATTTCACACCATACTGTTTGTATTTACGAACCTACTAGCAATAGCCTAGTTGAGCACTACGATGCACTTTTAAAAACTAAATTAATATAACTTATGGTAAATTGAATTAACAATTGGCTCAATGCTCTGCCGCTTGACTTGTTAGCTCTTCAAGCCACCCCATCTGCCTTCTTAATCCTGATAAAAAATTGCCTGCCAATATTAGGATGTATTACCCAATATCATTACTTTTCTGTCTTCGATTTTCACAGGAAATCTCAGTCAGAAGAGGGGAGGGGTAATGATAGCCCTTCCCCTGCCATCGGTTATCCAAAAGCTCTCAAAGTTGGAGATTTGGTTCACCGGAAGTACTACACCCCTATTTACGTAGGACTCTTCCAAATTAGTCAAGTTATGAGACCACACATCCTGGGTCCACCTAACAGACATCTGCATCTACAAGGCTCCTGATTCAGTCCCTTTCAAGCCATCCCCACCAGCTCAGCAGTTACCACTGGTTCTGCAGCCTCCGCCACCACTTCAAGTTGATGGACTAAAAGAACATTTTCCAAGCATCTGACAACTACAGACATTATCACCTTACCTGAACGGAACATTGCACATCAAAGCAAGCCCACCGCTGTACTTGCCATCTTTCCAGTGGAACCGTGTGATGCAAGTCCAACTACCCACAAGAGGACACTGTACTCTGTACTCCAACAACTGTATTGGGACTTGTTGTACTTCTATAATTCCTAATTTTGGTTCCAGGACTAATCTACTATACATTTGAAAAGACTCACAGTTTTTTTCAGTATACATAGTAATAATCACAAAAATCCACCCTAGGTACCCCAACAGTTGACTTACCCTGTTTTAATTGAAACCCTATATCTAATCATTACTTGCCCTTTTTAATTCTATTTAATTCTATTATTCCTGACAAATACCAATCTTCATTTGTTTTGTTTTATTCATTACACCTGCCTGGCTATTAAATGGCTGGTGCTCACTCTAATGAGCCTCTGAACGGTACCCTAGAATGGATGATGATCCTACCTGGGGCCCTTTAACTAGATTTGATATTAATAGGTCCATGTTTGATAACTTTGAAATTTTCCAGGGATGTGGACAAATTAGAATTAACAGAGTACACATCCACCAATCAGACCCTCTAACAGAGAACCTGTATATTTTTGGTATGCCACTTATAACATTGTTCAAAGTGGGTGGCATCCTTGGTTTTTCATCCTCTATTGTCACTATCAAGAGGGGTACTTGATCGATTTAAAGCCAGAAATCATTGTTGTATTTACATTCCCAATAATATTGACACTGATAGGTTCCATTATAAAGGCATTACAAGACCTTTTTGCCTTAGCCTACAGAATTAGCTACTAAATCAGGTGTTGATACTGTTGTCCCTATGTTCAGAGGTTTGCCTTAAGCCTCCTTGTTACTACTCTGAGTACAAGACAAACTACATTTCCACCATAAATGTAGGATCACTGCTATTTATTTTACTTATTTTACTCTTATTGCCTGTAACGCAAGTACACCTCTTTTATTAAGGAAGATATTTATTCTGCTTATGCTGTTTAATTGAACTATCATATGTTTCTTTCTAGTTTGTTACATCTTGCTAATTTGTATAGACAGGTTTAGATTGTTTTCTCTCCATTTTTAGACTGTTGTACCTTTCATTGCTATACCTCAAATAGTAACTAAGCAGACTGTTTTCTACTGTTGATGATTTCTTAATCATCAAGAGAAAGTGAAGCAGATCAATTAATTTCTTTAACACATATTTGCTCCATATTCTGTATAAAGGAACAAGAAGATTATGTTCCTATGTATTTTCAAAAAACACTATAACTCAACAGTGCCTTCATATATGATCTAGATCCATTACACCTAGCAGTAAGATAATGGCAAAACTATTATCTTGTTCATAATTACAAAACTATTATCTTGCTCATAATTGCAAAACTATTATCTTGCTCATAATTATAAGACTACTGCAGGTTAAGCAGCAGGCCCTTCATATATAATGTAGGCCTATAACACCCATAGCTTACTTGTAATTATCATACTCATGAGTTTTCAGTAGTTATTCACTATTTGGCCAATATTAATCTTTTTTAAATGCTAAAATGAAATATTTGTTCTCTATTAACACCAGCTTTAGCTATATTTACACATTCAAAGTTTGACTAATGATAAACTTTGAAAAATTTCTTTCCCCCACCTTCCAACATCAGCTTTGTAATCATGATATATTAATCAATCATAATCATATGCACTTGACCATATTGATTCCATTGTATGGTACCTAGATTTGGTTGACTTCACATGTTTCCAAGTCTAACTCCGCCCTAGAGGGGTGGGTGTAAGATAGTTAGGTCCCTTGGGTTGGTTATGATAAATGGGGAAACCTAACGCTGCATTTCATCCAGCATATAATTCTATATCCACATGCTGACTCTTGCTATAGCCTAAGTCCCACATCATGACAGAGCACCCCAGTGGAGGAGTGGCCTAGTAGTTAGGGTGCTGGACTTTGGTCCTGGGGAACTGAGGAACTGAGTTCGATTCCTGGCACAGGCAGCTCCTTGTGACTCTGGGCAAGTTACTTAACCCTCCATTGCCTGCCACATTGAGCCTGCCATGAGTGGGAAAGCGTGGGGTACAAATGTAACAAAAAATAAAAAAATAATAAAATAAAATAATCCTATACATTCCCCACCACAGAACTCTAAGAGCCCTCTGGAAAGGACGGCCAAACCCACTAGTAGTCATGTGTGCCAGCCCCCCCTGGCAAGAGGGGAATGAAGAGTTATGCTAGCCCTTGCTCTCAGTAAAATACAGGTCAATGGCTCAGGCTAAAGAGCTAGGCCTCTACAAGCAAATGGCTCATAATAAGAGCTGGGCTTCTCTTAAAAATCCAAAGTCATCTCTGATACAAAATACATTTTTCTGCAGCACAAGCTGAACTGAGTTCTCAGGGAGCTGGCACGAGAAGGGGTCCTTTGCTCTTATAAACATGCCTGGGACTGGCATCGGTGAAGAGTCATGAGAAAGATGTTTTGGGTTAATGAATGTAGATAAAGGGGTAGATGCAGGGGTGTGCTGGTAAATTTTTAACAACGGGTTCTCTCTCTCTGGGCATAGCCAGCCCTGCAATTGGGGGGGGGGGGGGGGCGGGACATGGGGGGACAACACATGCCCCTCTCTCTCCACCTCATATAGGCATGCTATGGATTGCCACCACACCCCACTGCTTGTTTCTGGCTCTGAGCAGCAAGCTGGGACTTCTTGCATATGCAGGAGAAGTCCCAGCCTGCTGCTCAGAGCTGGAAATCAGGAGCGGGGAGCAGCAGCAGTCTATTCACTTGGCTGGCGAAGCTCAGCATACCCACCAGCAAAGTAAAAGAGAATTGAGGTGGGGGCCCGAGCCCACATTTTGGGAGCCAGTGGTTAAAGTAGCCATGGAGGGCCTACTTTAACAACCAGCTCCCAAAATTCTTCAAAATGTAACAAATGGCTCTCGCGAGCCCGTGAGATCCTGCTCCAGCACACCACTGGGTAGATGTACGTAGTTAGAGAGTACTCAGAGGGAGGGGGGAGCTGAGAAGAGCAGAGTGACCGATGAAGTCATCTTCAGTTTGCACCCCTTTTGTGTATAGTTAGAACCTGGGACCCAATGAAGTCACCCTTATCGGTTCCTGATAAGGGATAGCAAGTTCTGCTGACAAAGCTGGATCCCATTGGAATTAATTGGGTTGAGACAGTATAAAGGAAGCACCCCGAGAGATTAAGATGCAGATGCTGATGGAGGAGAAAGACAGAGCACCACAGAGAGCTGATGTGTCGTGTGATTCTGTTCCACTGTATGATTGACTGAATTGCTGGTATCCTCATTATTGGGTAATGTATCAATGCTAATTAATACTAATAAACTATATTGCTTTAGCTAATTAAACTGGGTTCCTCTTTAATTACAGTCTTAGCTACGGCTGAGTATGTACCGAACTGCCATGAGCAGATTCAAGGTTGGGAAAGCTAGATCTTTGGAGGGCATATGTAACTTTGCCGAGAGAGATGAGAGGGGCCACTGCTTCCGCTGCCTGATTAGTAAAGGCAGATTCTGAGAAAATAAACAATCGGAGCTGGCATCGATCGCTACTCATTTGGTTCAATTCAATGCTAGAATTGAATTTTTAGAGGAGCGTGTGACTGCCCACGATTCCCTTCATCAGGACCTGCATCGGAAACTGACTAAAATTGATTCTTTGCAACGGGAGCTGGAAATATGTCAAATCACCTGAGAAGAAATAATTTACGTATACTTGGTCTGCAGGAACAGGGGAAAGGATATTATGCAATTTCTCACCACATTTTTACCTACCCTCGTTAACCTCTCAACCATCCCAACGGTCAAAATAGAATGGGCTTACTGTGTTCATCTTGGGCCTCCCCTGGGGCTGAAGTATCCGAGACCAATAATAGTTTCTCTTCGCAAGTATGATCAGCTGATGTTACTGCTGCAGGCTTCTCGGGCAACCTCCCCGTTGCTGTTTGCTGGGAACAAGATCTTCCTGGCTCCTGACTTTTCTAAGCTGACTGCCAAGAGACGAAAGCAGTTCTTAGACATGTACCCCCGGCTCAAAGCTATTGGAGCACAATATGGTCTTCTCTATCCAGCTGTGATGAAAGTAACCTTTCACGGTAGCACCAAGCATTACAGCGATCCATCCGAGCTACAAAAGTTTTTAGAGGAGACCACCATGCACTAACGCTGTAGTTGTTGTGCTGCATTCTCAGTCTGTTTCCTTTCTGGTTAATAGTTTACGACTTGCAGTTTGTAGTCATGTGTTATATTGCTGGTTCCTACCCCAGCATCCTCCCAGTGATTCGCAAGTCAGCTTGCTTTGACTCATGCCTTCAGCTGTCACATTCGCTGCGGGGATTCCTGCTGGGTAGTTCCTGCTGTTATGCATATTTGTTTGCTACTTGCTCTTTGGCTGGCTTCAGTCCTCTATCTGTATCTACTCTGAATGCATGTTCCCCATAATGTGCTCTCACTTCTCCTTTATGCTGTGCAAGCAGTGTCTTTTCTTTTTTCTCCTGCTTTTTCTGCTTTAGCATTTTGTTTTTATACTTTTTCTTCTACTGAGGTCCTTGCTCTTTGCACATCTTTGCATACTTCTCACCAGGCACCTGGAACTTGGCTTATCCTGCTGTATTCAGCCCTTTGTATTGTTCATGCTGAATTTACGAGTTGTGTCCCTTAACATCAAAGGGATCGCTAACCCCATCAAACAGAAGAAGCTTCTCCTCTACTTGAAAAGGAAACATGCTGACATCTGTTTTCTGCAAGAAACACATTTGGATACAAATGAGGGCTCCAAGTTAGTTGGTAAATGGTTTGATCAGTGCTTTATCAGTCCAGCAAAAGGTCGGAAAAATGGAGTCATTACTCTTATTAGGAAATCCCTGCCTTTTCAATCAACTTCTCATGTCATTGACAGTGCTGGCAGGTGGTCTCGGCTGGAAGGCACTCTAGCGGATAAGCCCATAATATTAATTAATGTTTATGCTCCTAATACAGATGACTCTGACTTTTTCTACAGCATTAATACCTCTGGGACAGCTGCTCTTACTTGTCATACTATAATTGGAGGTGACTTCAATTTCCCACTCGATGCTTGCATGGATAGATCCTCTACCAGCAGACCGGCTAAGCTCAAGGTTAGAAGCTCGCTTAACGCTCTCATGAAAGCCAATGGCTGGTCTGATTTCTGGCGATTACTCAATCCAATGGTCAGGGAATATTCCTTTTTCTCTGCTCCACACTGTACTTATTCAAGAATTGATTATCTTTTGGGTACCAAGGACTTGATCCCCCTACTAACTGCTGCTCGGGTGCATGAAATATCTATATCCGACCATGCAGCGGTGTCCTGTGATTTCAGTTGGTCATCTGCAAAAATGTCATCTGCCATCTGGAGGCTTAACACGTCCCTGCTCACTGACACAACGTTTTTGCAGCATATTTCTCAAGCGTCCTCTGACTTTTTTGCTGCTAACAAGGACTCTGTGTCTTCGTCTATAACCTTGTGGGAAGCCTTTAAGACTTGGCTGAGGGGTGAAATAATTAGCTATTCAGCGCATCGCCGTAAAACCACTGCTGCTCGTCTTACTGCCCTTGAAGCGGACATTCGTCATCTTGAATTGTCTCTATATACAGCTTCGTCTAGAGTTTTAACTCAACAGTTCCGAGCTCTCAAAATGCAATATAACTGCATCTTGTCCAACATCACTAATGTCATCACATTCCGGCAAAGTGCTGTCTATTATACTGAGTCCAATAAAGCTGGCAAGTTGCTTGCATCCTATCTTAAGGGCAAGAGAATTAAGCAACGCATAGCGCTGATTTGGGCGCCCACAGGAGCTTCTCTGACCTCCTCCTCTCACATTCTAGAGGCATTCCATTCCTTTTATTCCTCATTGTATTCTTCAGAATGTGTGGCCTGTGACTCTGGACTTGCTGCTTTCCTCTCTTCTTTAAATCTACCTTGGCTCTCTGAACAGCAGATCCATCAACTAAGTCAGCCCATCACTCTTGCCGAGGTAGTATCTGCAATCAAGGCATTGTCTTCGTTTAAAACGCCAGGCCCTGATGAGCTGCCTGTGGAGTTTTATGCCTCCTTCTTGGATTCTATCCCACCCTACTTGCTGCCTTATTATCAAGAGCTGCTGGCTTCATCATCAACAGGACACTTTTTGGATGCCACTATTGTAGTAATTCCGAAGCCTAATAGAGATTGTACCCTTCTACAGAATTATAGGCCTATTTCTTTGTTAAATGCTGATTACAAAATCTATGCAAAAATATTAAGCTGTAGAATGGAGAATATTCTCCCGTTGCTCATACATAGAGATCAAGCTGGTTTTGTTAAACACAGATATGGTGCTGAGAATACTAGATTATTGAGTCATCTTATCCACTCCGCCCGCTCTCTGGACCATCCTGATTTATCTGTCTCTCTGGATGCTGAAAAAGCATTTGATTGGGTGGAGTAGACATACTTATTTGGTGTGCTTGCGCATTTTGGGTTCCCTGATTCCTTTCTGCATATGGTATGCCTGTTATATTCTCGGCCTTCTACACGAGTTCTCTGCCCCCTTTGAACTGCATAGGGGTATGAGATAGGGCTGCCCCATCTCTCCCCTGTTGTTTAATTTAGCTCTTGAGCCTGTGTTGGTGGCTATCCGGAAATCACACGATATCACTGGTGTGGTGCTGGGACCAGAGGAATTTAAACTCTCGGCATATGCTGATGATATCCTATTGTATCTTACCAATCCTGTGGCGTCACTGAATGCCCTCATTCAACTGATTTGTCATTTCTCCACTCTATCTGGCTACAAAATTAATTGGGAAAAAACTGAGTTGATGTCTTTAAATGATGCTTGTACCCATTTTATAATCCCGGGTTATCCCCTTAAGTGGGTGGTCTCCTCCCTCAAGTATTTGGGTGTCCTTTTTGATAGAGATCTTCAGACTACTGTCCAGCTTAACTCCACTAAAATTACTGCCACGGTTACACATTCACTTTCATCTTGGTCTCCACTTAATCTTACTTGGTGGGGTCGGCTCGACTCTATTAAAATGATGGTGGTCCCCAAGATCACATATGTTCTTAGTATGATTCCTGTCCTGTTTCCCACTGCTTTCTATAGACGGATGGAAAGGCTACTCTCTAACTTCTTATGGAATTCCAAGTCACCCCGCATTTCCCTGGGCAAACTTAAATTATCTAAATTGCAGGGTGGTGTAAAATTTCCTGATCTTTTAAATCATCATAAAGCGTTTATTATACGTCAGGGTCTAGAATGAATTGTTCCCTCTACCGCAGAACCTCCGCCCAGATGGTTGCTGCTGGAGCAGACTTTACTTAGCCCTTTACTTCCTGCTTCTTTAGTAGGTATGCAACTTCCAAAGCGTATTGCCTCCAATCCCATCATCAATACCACTCACAAGTTATTGACCTCGTTTGACAAGCTCTTACCCATCCCCTGGTCATCTACTTTCAGCATGCCCGTCTGGAATAACCCTAAGTTCACAGTTGGTAAAAAGCAGGTTTCCTGGTCTCACTGGCAACGAATTGGTATATGGCAACTTGGTCATTTTGTTGATTTAAATACTCATACCTGGAAGTCGTTTTCAGCTATTATTATTATTATTATTGTTATTCGTTGCATTTATATCCCACCTTTTCCCACCTCTTTGCAGGCTCAAAGTGGCTTACAATACATCATGAGTAGTGAAAGAATGATAGTAAATAAACATTTAGTATTGCAGGATCTTGGTCAGCATGATGATAATAAAACAAAGTAATAGTATACAAGCAGATATTATGAAACAGTTCTGAATATAGATGGGCGAGTTGTGCATATTCACATTGATCTTTGTGGTACGCTTTATTAAAGAGATGGGTCTTCAGTAATACTACTACTACTACTATTTAGCATTTCTATAGCGCTACAAGGCATACGCAGCGCTGCACAAACATAGAAGAAAGACAGTCATGCGGAAGTTCGTTCTTTCCCTCATTGAACTCCCATTTCTATCAGTGGTTACAACTTAGCTCCATGTTGAAAAAAAGCGACTTACAACTTACCATGCTGCTTCATTCCCCTGACCTTGATGATGTAGCCACACGTCTTCAGTCAACAAGACATGTTGCATCGCACGTTTATACTTTCTTTTTACGTAAATCTTCCATTACATATCTGGGCTTGCGTAGATGTTGGGAACAAGATATTCAGCAGCCCATTTCTGATAGCAGTTGGACGCAGCTCTGACGCTCAGTGTTTCAGCGTTCCAGGTCTGCGGCCATCAGGCAGTCCCTTTATTTTGTTATGCACCGGTCCTTATGGATGCCCCTCAGGTCGCATACCATTAATCTGTCCACTCCCAGTTTATGTTGGTCTTGTCATGCTCAAAAGGGCACTATCAGACACCTTGTTTTTGACTGTGTATGCCTTCAATCATTTTGGACTGATGTCTGGTTCACTTTAACAGATATATTTTATTTCCATGGTCCCATGCTGTATAAATATGTGTTGCTCAGAGACCAATGTTTTCACTCTTCCTTAAGCCATAATGAATGCTTACTTGTTAATACTTTGCTCACTTTAGCCTTGAAAGTAGTTTTTGGGTACTGGAAGACCCTGGGTCAAGTCACATATCAAAGAATGGTGGAATTTGCTATTTCAGACTTATAAATATGATACCTTTCTGGCTAAAAAGTCATGTTGCTATATCACTTATAAGGAGAAGTGGTCTTTGTTATTGTCCTACTTTAGAGATGCTTGATGGGAAGTGCTTTTCTTTTTTCTTTTCTTCCTCTCCACTCTTTCTCTCTTCTGTCATTTACATGATTTTTGCTATTTGTATGCTGTTGTACTGTTACACTGAATTGTCTTCTGTTATTCTCTTTTAAATTTAACTATAGACAAATCTGCAGTGTTTATTTCAATTTGGTGGGTATGCAAATTAACAAGTGTAACTGTATCTGCAATAGTTTTACCCTGGGCAATAAGCTGGTTCTGTTGGGATTGTAATTTTGTTTCAACATTCTTCAAATCTGCTTCAAGGGCTTTTATGGTATCTTGCAACTGATGTACAGAAATGGCATTAGCAATAAACATGGATGCCCCAAATAGTGAACCAATGGCGGAAAAGATCAGACCACCCACAATGCCTACAAAACGTTTAGACCTAGCATTCTGGGGTTGTACAGGTTGAACCATTACTTTCTCTAACTGGGCCAAAATGTTTTTAACTTGGGCCCTGGCATACTGCATATAATTGAAAAACCAGGTTTGAGTGGAGGGGGACTTTCCCAACATAGTCAAATTAAAATGTCTCAAAATAACATGCATGAAACAACAACTTTCTGAGTAACAATCTGTGACTGGGTGATCAGGAAGCCAGGGGTATCTTGTAGGACGACTCCCGACATGGGACCAGGTTCAATCATCTTGGACAAGGATCCCATCAGTAGGGTGATCAGGAACACGGTCATCAAGATTCTTTTCTGCATCTACAAAAACAAAGTAAACAGACTATGCTGTTGCTGGTTAGTACAGTTCATGTCATCAATACACATATCTGGAACAGAATGACTGGGATAACATGGTCTCAGCTGATTGATGTGGACCCATTTAAGGTTATCTTCACCTTGAGAATTTTTCCTGCGAATTTGATAAGCCACAGGTGAAGCTTTTTCCACTATAGGAAAAGGACCATGCCAACTGGGCAGAAATTTCTTCTCTTTTACCTTGTTTCTGGCAAAACTGAAATAGAATACCTTGTCGCCAATTTGGTACTCTTTGGAAGTAGTCCCTTGATCATAGTAGGCTTTTCTACCTCTAGCACTACTTTCCAAGTTCTTTTGGGCAAAGGCACTTTGCAAATGTTGACACAAATGGGTGACATACTCATGAGAGGAAGTAGCACTGGACAAGTTCACATCATTAGTCCTGTAAAGCAAATGAATTGGTAACATCATTTCCCTACCTGTCATCATCTCAAAGGGTGACACTCCTGTAGAACGATGGGGCGTGGTGCGAATGGCCATGAGGACCAATGGTAACTTCATGTCCCAATCCTTACCTGATGAGGATACATACTTCTTCAAAATGGTGATGATGGTATGATTAGTTCTTTCCACTTGTCCTGAGGACTGAGGTCAGTAGGCAATGTGCAATTTACTCCTAGCATCTTCCACATGTGTTGGATAACTTCTGCGGTAAACTGAGATCCTTGGTCTGAATCCACTCACATAGGCAAACCCCACCGACTGAACACATGATTCAGTAGCAAGGTAGCCGTAGTTTTGGCGGTGCAATTGGGTGCTGGTAGGCACTCCACCCACTTGGTAAACAGGCAGGTGACAGCAAGCATGTACTTATTGCCTCGGGTGGATCGAACCACAGGTCCAACCCAATCAATTTGGATATCTGACTAGGGCATAGCAATCCCCTTCTTCCTGAGTGGTGCTTGATGGGATGGAGAAGATGGCTGGAAATGACAACAGGTCAGACAACCTCAAGTATACAGCTGCACATCCTGACGCATGTGGGGCCAATAAGCCACTTGCTTCAAGGTCCCATAGGTGATGCCTTCACCTCGATGTCCTGCACATGGTTCATCATGAGCATGTTGCAACATGATGCCACGATAGGCTTGGGGCACAACCCACTGTTCAATGCCATGCTTACTCGTCCGAATAAGCAGGTCCTGGCGGATCTTAAACTTCTCTCTGGATGTATAGAGTATCCTCAGTTCTTCAGCTCGACACTCCTCTTCTGTCAATGGATGTTCCTGTGGATTCTGGATGTACTCATAAAATCTTCCAACTACTGGATCTACTTTCTGAGCTGTGACAAGATCAAATGATGGGACGTCACTGCTCCACTGGAATACTGGAGTCTCACAGAGCTTTTTTGTCTGCTGTCGGGTGACAGCCTGAACTGCCAATGTATCAAGTTCTGAGAACCGCCATAATTCTCCTGTGAGCGCACCTTCCTTCGCGAGTAGATCTGCCAGATCGTTCCCTATCTTGTCAGGCCTATCAACTTTTGCATGACCCTTGACCTTCTTCCAATAGATGGTCATGTCATGGTCCCGTACCAGTTGATCCAAAGCCAGAATCAAATTTCCATGATGTACCGGTTTTCCTTTAGAGTTTAGCATGTTGTTTTGCTTCCAGTTGGGTAGATGAGAGACAAAGTTCTGTCTCACATAATCTGAATTGGTGCATATGACTAATTCCCTAATTCCTCTCTGAACAGCAGACTGTACCGCCACCAAAACTGCAATGATCTCTGCTTACTGGTTCGTCTGTGAACCCAAGCTGTGCTTCAAAGTCTCTTCAGGAATGGTTGGATTCCATACCACTCCCACACCTGCAACCAACTCATGGTCTGTGTCACGGCGGTAGGACTCTCATTCGGCCCACAGCGCATAGCATAGGCTGCACATTTTGCTTCTGTGTCATCTGCAAACAGACCATAGCGCTTCTTGTTCCACGGCGAACAGGTCAGGGCTGTCCTCCAACATGGCTTGCAAGTACGTCTGGCACTCCTCATTAAACGTCCATTTAAGCAAATCTAATCCATTATATATGAACCAGGCCCATATAACAGTATTGCTTAAACCCGGTAAAACAGCTCTACACCCGGAGTCTTATCGACCAATCTCACTTTTAAACTCAGAAGCCAAGTTTTTGGCCAAATTGCTGGCTAATAGGTTGGCCAGGTATCTACCCTCCTTGGTAGAAGAGCCACAAGCAGGATTTGTCCAGGGTAGAAAAATAGCAAAGAATATGAGGAGAATACTTTTAGCGTTGGAGAAAGCACAACGGGAAAGACAGCCAACCATGTTAATTAGTTTTGATGCCGAAAAGGCTTTTGACCGGGTGGATTGGGGATTCCTATTAGAAACACTTAAAGCATATGGAGTGACTGGGTTCTTTATGCAGGCGATTAAAACTTTGTACACCGATCCTAGAGCAAGAATTCTTGTTAATGGTCTGGCCTCGGACTGGTTCCCCATTGGTCGAGGTACTCGCCAGGACTGTCCTCTCTCACCCTTACTTTTTGTCCTAACACTTGACCCGTTGATACGGGAGATAAGTAGTAACGTAGACATAAAGGGAGTACAAATAAAAGACCGGGAATTTAAAATAGCAGCCTTTGCAGATGATCTACTGGTGTTAATAACAAATCCTAAGAATTCTTTGGGGCATCTAATGGACAGTATAAAGGAATATGGGGACTTCTCTGGCTTTCATTTAAATTTGATAAAATCGGAGGCCTTGGCGAGCCCAGACATTAGGAAGGCAGATTGGGAGCAGTTCCCATTGCGGTGGGCGACGGGGTCGTTCCGATACTTAGGTATTCGGTTGACCCTGGACCCGGCTCAGATATATACTTCCAATATTCCGCACTTGTTGCGAGACACGAGGGAGCAATTAAACAGGTGGAGTTCTTTGCCATTGACACTCTTGGGCCGGATCCATTTATACCGCATGGTGGTGTTCCCGAAGTGGTTATATGTACTGCAGGTATTACCAATACGGCTCTGGAAAAAAGACCTTCAGGCACACCAGAGACAGGTGGCACGATTTTGTTGGGCTGGAAGGAAACCGAAACTTAAATGGGAATATCTTAGTGGGGCCCAGGCGCACGGGGGCTTGGGGATCCCTAATATGCGTATATACAATCAAGCATGCCTATTAAGGCATTTAGGAGATTGGGTCATGGGTACGAACACTTATACAGATGTACACTTAGAGAGAATGCATTTCAGCCCCTGGCATTTTAACTATTTATTACATGCAAAAGCCAGAAATCTTCCACAGCAAGTAAAGCATAGCCTACTTTTACAGCCTTTAAGATATCTGTGGAAAGAGATAACGAAACTATGGAAGCACAGTTCAGAGTGTAGCGTGCTATTGCCAATCACGGGTAATGCGGAGTTCGCACCTGGGAGAGAAAGTAAATTTTTTCGAGACCTGGAGAAGCAGGGTGTTATACTATTGGGAAACTTTTTACAAGCGGATGGGACCGCTATGGCTTACTCAGAGTTTGAGAGACATTATGGGGGGGGGAATGTTGGCGAAATTAGCCTATTGCCAACTTTCACATTTCATACATGAGTTTCCCACCGTAAGTCTTCTACCAGGCTTTGAGAGGGACATTAGGGAGCTTCTGGCCGGGGATGCAGTAGGACAGATTTCAGTGTCCGGGTTCCACAAGGTACTGGAGGGGAAGCAACCACAAAGAGATGTTAAGATGGTCGTGGAAAGATGGAGTCGGGAGGTGAAAGACCAAATAACAGAAGGGAAGATATTAGCGGCACTTCAAGGAGGGGTACGGGTGGTGCACAGTGCTGAGTTGCAAGAGTGCCATTTTCGCACCATACATAGGGCATATTTTTCAGTTAAGCAGGCATGGCATGCAGGAGTAGTAGAAACACATAAGTGCCCCAAATGCGCAGAAGTAAATGCATCATTTAGCCACGGTTTGTGGCAATGTAGAGAGATACGGGGGTTTTGGACAGCTCTCTCCAGGTTTATGGGCTGGGTTCTGGGGTATCGGGTGGATCTGTCCTTTGAAAGGGTGATGCTGAGCTCCATGGCGACATGGCACAAAGGAACGTTGGAAGAAAAGATGTTTCTTAGTAAACTTTGTATTTTGGGGAAAAAATGTATCTTAAATTGCTGGATAATGGATAGAGGACCCTCGTATTGGTATTTGAGAAATAGGCTCCATGAACTTATGTTATGGGAAATGCAGGACGCCCGTAATGCCCCCAAGAGGCGCCAACGATTTATAAAAATCTGGGGGGCGTACCTACACAAAATATCACCACGAGCACGTAGCCACGTTTTGAACACATTGGGTTAGTCTGTATACATGGTAAGAGTATAATTAGAAACATGAGATACAACCACAAAGTCGGGCATCACTAATGGGTGGATGAGCTTACTGGTAAAGAGGGGAGGGGGGGTAGACATCAATTAGTTAAATGTCTGAAGTGTCATGGTATGATCAATGGTTCTGGCATTTGAATGATGCAAATTAGCAGAACATTACTAATTGAAGACAGATATTGACTGGATGGGCATGGGGAGGGGGGAAAAAGGGGGGGGGGGGAGGGATACAAGTTCGTTGATAAAAGTTACCCAAATGTATTAGCTGTTTGTTTATCCATGGTTGCGTTAAGGTATTTTTTCAAATGGAATGTGGCAATTATTTCGTAAAGTCAATGGAAAAGTGTTGAAACATTAGATGTAATTCTGAGGGGGGAAAGGTGGAGGGGCGCCACCGAGTCTATAAGAGCACAAGGCTCGGTTGGGAGATACATGGGATGGGTGGGAGGGAGGAGGGGAGAAAACGTTCAAAAAGTTTGATGATAGATGTTATTACTGTTTTGTAAGATTAAAAATTTTGGGGCAACACTGAGTGTACCCCTGACTGACGTTGTGATACTATATGTTTATCATCAATAAAAATGTTGAAGTACATAAGTACATAAGTAGTGCCATACTGGGAAAGACCAAAGGTCCATCTAGCCCAGCATCCTGTCACCGACAGTGGCCAATCCAGGTCAAGGGCACCTGGCACGCTCCCCAAACGTAAAAACATTCCAGACAAGTTATACCTAAAAATGAGGAATTTTCCAGTCCATTTAATAGCGGTCTATGGACTTGTCCTTTAGGAATCTATCTAACCCCTTTTTAAACTCCGTCAAGCTAACCGCCCATACCACGTTCTCCGGCAATGAATTCCAGAGTCTAATTACACGTTGGGTGAAGAAAAATTTTCTCCGATTCGTTTTAAATTTACCACACTGTAGCTTCAACTCATGCCCTCTAGTCCTAGTATTTTTGGATAGCGTGAACAGTCGCTTCACATCCACCCGATCCATTCCACTCATTATTTTATACACTTCTATCATATCTCCCCTCAGCCGTCTCTTCTCCAAGCTGAAAAGCCCTAGCCTTCTCAGCCTCTCTTCATAGGAAAGTCGTCCCATCCCCACTATCATTTTCGTCGCCCTTCGCTGTACCTTTTCCAATTCTACTATATCTTTTTTGAGATACGGAGACCAGTACTGAACACAATACTCCAGGTGCGGTCGCACCATGGAGCGATACAACGGCATTATAACATCCGCACACCTGGACTCCATACCCTTCCTAATAACACCCAACATTCTATTCGCTTTCCTAGCCGCAGCAGCACACTGAGCAGAAGGTTTCAGCGTATCATCGACGACGACACCCAGATCCCTTTCTTGATCCGTAACTCCTAACGCGGAACCTTGCAAGACATAGCTATAATTCGGGTTCCTCTTACCCACATGCATCACTTTGCACTTGTCAACATTGAACTTCATCTGCCACTTGCACGCCCATTCTCCCAGTCTCGCAAGGTCCTCCTGTAATCGTTCACATTCCTCCTGCGACTTGACGACCCTGAATAATTTTGTGTCATCGGCGAATTTAATTACCTCACTAGTTATTCCCATCTCTAGGTCATTTATAAATACATTAAAAAGCAACGGACCCAGCACAGACCCCTGCGGGACCCCACTAACTACCCTCCTCCACTGAGAATACTGGCCTGAAACATAAGCAAATCTAATTTCTCCGAGGACAAGCAGGCTGATACACTCACATGTGGGTGACGTCACGTCGGCTGGAGGATTTTCTAGCAAAATCTAAAAGTCTCTTCAAACAGCGTTCCATCGCGTGAGCGATCGCACCGCGAATGTGCGCGCACGTCTTCCCGCTCGCCGTGCGGACACGCTTCTCAGTTCTTCTTTTTCCGCATCTGAAGAGACACGGAGTTCGATAGCGCTTCGTGTTTCTTTGGGCCTTCGGAGTGAAGTTCTCTTCCAGTTCGTTTTACCCCTTCGGGTATTGTTTAACAACAGAAAAAAAAACCCTAACCCTTTATTTTCTAGTGTCTTTTTTCTAAGTTTCCTTTCTTTTTTTGTGTGATGGTTCTTAGGTCGCTCGATCGCGTATTGTTTTTCCCCTTTTTTTGTGTGTCTCTTTTTTCTGACACAATCGCGTCTTTTGATTTTGCAGAGGCAATTTTTCCCGCGATGTCATCGAAGATGCCCAGCGGCTTCAAGCCTTGTGCCCGCTGCAACCGGACCATCTCTGGCACTGATCCGCACTCCTGGTGCCTTCAGTGCCTTGGGCCCGACCATCGTCTGGAAAGTTGTAAGTTGTGTCTGAAAATGAAAAAGCACACTCAACTTTCTCGAGAGGCCCAGAGAGAGAAACTTTTTGGATCCGGTGCCTCAACGCCGGCGTCGACATCAGTACCGTCGACGTCGAGAGCAGCGTTGGCATCGGGAGACTGGGTACCGGCTGCCAAGAGACCGATGCACGCTGGGAGCAGTGATGCATCGAGTGGGTCTCCACCTGCCTCGGCGCCTACTGCTTTGCAGGCCCCCCGGGACCGACCTTTATCGGACCCGACCCCAAGGAAGCATGTGGATTCCACGTCTTCCTCACCAGTACCGAGGAGTCTCAATGACGGGTGTCGAGTGAAGGCCAAGAAGCACCGTCATCGTTCTCCTTCTCGACACGGTACCGTGAGCTCCGGGTCATCGAGGCATTCGGTACCCGAGAAGCGTCGGTGCCAAGAGGATCGCTCTCCCTCTGTCATGGAGGTATCGACGCGCAGGTCGTCTGGCAGCCCGGTACCGGCTCCCCAGCCTCTGCAGATTCTGCCTCCGATGACCACACCGGCACCGCAGCCTTCCCTGACAGCTTCTGTGGATGAGCGTATCAAGGCTATTTTTCCAGATTTCATGGAAGCGGTGCTGCAACATTTGCGCCCGGCACCGGAGGTACTGGTACCGACGGTGCCGGAGGCTCCTGCGGCACCGTGCCTTTTGCCGGTGGTGTCTCCTTCTCCGGTACCGCTTCCGGTATTGGGGTCGGTTGCCTCCCGGGTCGACTCTCCATTGCCTTCGGTGGAGGAAGCTTCACTGGAGTCTCCTGGGGAGTCGACCTCTCGACATGTCATCGAGGTCACCGCACCTCTATGTTGAGACGGGCTTGGATCCGGGCTGCTCTTTCTGAGTTGTTAGCCCCATCCGATGATGGCTCATCTGATGAAGATGGGGGTCATGGAGTTTTCTCTGCCGAGGATTCTCTAGGTCTTCCATCTGATTCGATCCCCTCACCTCAGAGGCAGCTCTCCCCTCCGGAGAGTTTGTCTTTTTCATCTTTTGTGCGGGAAATGTCTGAGGCCATTCCCTTCCCTGTGGAGACTGTGGATGAGCCAGGGCCAAGATGCTCGAGGTCCTGGATTATCCATCTCCACCTAAGTCTTCTACCACAGCTCCTTTTCATGATACACTCAGGGAAGTGCTGATGAGGAACTGGGAGAAGCCTCTTTCTTGTCCAACTATCCCCAAAAAGGCTGAATTCCAGTATCGGATCCACGGGGAACCCAGTTTCGTCTGGCCTCAATTGCCTCATGATTCTGTGGTGGTGGATTCCGCTTTCAGAAGAGCTAAGAGTTCTAGGGACTTTGCCTCGGTGCCCCCGGGGCGAGAACATAGAACCTTGGACTCTTTTGGGAGGAAGGCGTATCAGGCTGGCATGCTCGCTTCCAAAATCCAGTCCTACCAGTTCTTTACGAGCATTCATTTGCGGAACTCAGTGCGGCAGCTTGAGAGTTTGGTTGATGCACTCCCACCGGAGCAGGCCGAGCCTTTTTGTCAAGTGGTCAGGCAGCAGAAGGCGTGTTGCAAGTTCCCGTCCAGGGGCATTTATGACACTTGCGATGTGACATCTAGATTTTCTGCTACGGGTATAGTGATGCGCATGCCTCTAACCTGGAGGAAAGAACTCAGCAGAAGATTGCAGATATCCCTTGCCGGGGGGATCATCTTTTTGGTGAGAAAATCGAAGAGTTGATTGATCACCTCTATCAGCGTGATAACGCTATGGACTCTCTCTCCCGCCGGGCGCCTTCTGCATCCGCTTCCTCTTCTAGGAAGTTTTTTTAAAGGGAAGAGAAGTGCGCCTTACGCCTCTAGGGGCCGTAAGTACACTCCTGCTTCTCAACAGCCAGTTCAGGCTCTGCCACAGCACGCTCGTTCTCGTCAACAGTGTGCGCCCAAGCAGGTCCCTGCAGCTCCCTAGCAAAAACCAGGGACGGGTTTTTGACTGGCTCCAGTTGAGCATAGCCACCATAAATGTGTCCGTGCCAGATGACTTGCCTGTTGGGGGGAGGTTAAAATGTTTTCACCAAAGGTGGCCTCTGATAACCTCCGACTGGTGGGTTCTTCAAATAGTCCGGTTAGGATACACCCTCAATCTGGAAACCAAACCTCCAAATTGCCCACCAGGAGTTCAGTCCTTCAGCTCCCAACACAAGCAGGTACTTGCAGAGGAACTCTCCGCCCTTCTCAGCGCCAATGCGGTCGAGCCCGTTCCACCCGGGCAAGAAGGGCTGGGATTCTATTCCAGGTACTGGGGAATGCATCCCATCCTAGACCTAAGGGGCCTGAACAAATACCTGGTTGAAGAAAAGTTCAGGATGCTTTCCCTGGGCACCCTTCTCCCCATGATTCAGGAAAACGATTGGCTATGCTCTCTGGACTTAAAGGATTTTTATACCCACATTTCGATACTTCCAGCTCACAGAAAGTATCTACGGTTTCGGTTGGGAACGCAGCACTTTCAGTACTGTGTGCTGCCCTTTGGCTTGGTGTCTGCGCCCAGGGTATTTACCAAGTGCCTGGCTGTCGTTGCAGCTTCGCTACGCAGGCTGGGAGTGCATGTGTTCCCTTATCTAGACGATTGGCTGGTGAAGAGCACCTCCCAGGCAGGAGCTTTACAGTCCATGCAGATGACTATTCAACTGCTGGAGCTTCTAGGGTTTGTCATCAATTACCCAAAGTCCCATCTTATCCCAGTTCAAAAATTGGAATTCATTGGGGCTCTGTTGTGTACGAGGACAGCTTGTGCCTACCTTCCCGAGCCAAGAGCGGACAATCTTCTGTTTCTAGCCTCCAGGGTTCAAGCGTCTCAACAGATCACGGCTCGGCAGATGTTGAGACTTCTGGGGCACATGGCTTCCACAGTTCATGTAACTCCCATGGCACGTCTTCACATGAGATCGGCTCAGTGGACCCTAGCTTCCCAGTGGTTTCAAGCTGCAGGAAATCTAGAAGATGTGATCCAGCTGTCCATCGACTTTTGGAATTCATTTCAGTGGTGGACAATTCGATCCAATCCATTCCAAATTCCTCAGCCACAAAAAGTGCTGACGACGGATGCATCCCTCCTCGGGTGGGGAGCGCATGTAGATGGGCTTCACACTCAAGGAGCTTGGTCCCTTCAGGAAAAGCATCTTCAGATCAACCTCCTGGAATTGCGAGTGATCTGAAACACTCTAAAGGCTTTCAGAGATCGGTTATCCAACCAAATTATTCTGATTCAGACAATCAGGTTGCAATGTACTACACAAAAAAGCAAGGGGGCACCGGATCTCGCCCTTTGTGTCAGGAGGCCGTGCAGATGTGGCTTTGGGCTCTTCAACACGGCATGTGCCTCCAAGCTGTATATCTGGCCGGCGTAAACAACAGTCTGGCCGACAGATTGAGCAGGATAATGCAACCTCACGAGTGGTCACTCAACATGGCTGTCACCAGGAAGATCTTCCGAGCATGGGGCACCCCCTTGGTGGATCTTTTTGCCACTCAATTCATTCACAAGGCCCCTCAGTTCTGTTCCAGACTACAGGCCCACGGCAGGCTAGCGTCAGAAGCCTTTCTCCTTCATTGGAGGACAGGCCTTCTGTACACATATCCTCCCATACCTTTGGTGGGGAAGACTTTGCTGAAACTCAGGCAAGACCGCGGAAGCATGATTCTGATTGCGCCTTTTTGGCCCCATCAGATCTGGTTCCCTCTACTTCTGGAGTTGTCCTCCATGGAGATTGGAGTGTTTTCCAACTCTCATCACTCAGAACGAGGGGGCGCTTCTGCATCCCAACCTCCAGTCTCTGGCTCTCACGGCCTGGATGTTGAGGGCGTAGAGTTTGCCTCCTTGTGTCTTTCTGAGGGTGTCTCCCGAGTCTTGTTTGCTTCCAGGAAAGATTCTACTAAAAGATGTTACTCTTTTAAATGGAAGAGGTTTGCCGTCTGGTGTGACAGCAGGGCCCTAGACCCATTTTCATGTCCTACACAGACCTTGCTTGAATACCTTCTACATTTATCAGAGTCTGGTCTCAAGACCAACTCCGTAAGAGTTCACCTTAGTGCGATTAGTGCTTACCATCAACGTGTAGAAGGTCAGCCTAACTCTGGACAGCCTTTAGTTGTTTGCTTCATGAGAGGTTTGCTTTTGTCAAAGCCCCCTGTCAAACCTCCTCCTGTGTCATGGGATCTCATTGTCGTTCTCACCCAGCTGATGAAACCCCCTTTCGAGCCACTGAATTCCTGCCATCTGAAGTACTTGACCTGGAAGGTCATTTTCTTGGTGGCTGTTACTTCAGCTCGTAGGGTCAGTGAGCTTCAGGCTCTAGTGGTTCATGCTCCTTACCTAAAATTTCATCATAACAGAGTAGTCCTTCGCACTCACCCTAAGTTCTTGCCAAAGGTGGTGTCGGAGTTCCATCTGAACCAGTCAATTGTCTTGCCAACATTATTTTCCCCTCCTCATATGAGCCCTGGTGAAAGCAAGTTGCACACTTTGGACTGTAAAAGAGCATTGGCCTGTTATGTGGAGCGGACAAGCCCCTTCAGACAGTCCGCCCAGTTTATGTCTTTTAATCCCAACAAGAGGGGAGTTGCTGTCAGGAAACGCACCATATCTAATTGGCTAGCAGATTGCATTTCCTTCACTTATGCCCAAGCTGGGCTGACTTTAGACGGCCATGTCACGGCTCATCATGTTAGAGCAATGGCTGCGTCAGTGGCTCATCTGAGGTCAGCCACTATTGAAGAGATCTGTAAGGCTGCGTCGTAGTCACAATCCACACATTCACATCTCATTACTGCCTTCAGCAGGATAGCCGACGCGGCAGTCGGTTTGGGCAGTCGGTGCTGCAGAATCTGTTTGGGGTTTAGAATCCAACTCCAACCCTCCTAGGCCCATTTTTATTCTGTTCCAGGCTGCACTCTCAGTTAGATGTTTCTTGTTTCAGGTCAATCTTTGTTATGCCCTTGCCGTTGCGAGGTCCAATTGACCATTCTTTGTTGTGTTGAGTGAGCCTGGGGGCTAGGGATACCCTACATGTGAATATATCAGCCTGCTTGTCCTCGGAGAAAGTGAAGTTTCTTACCTGAAGCAGGTGTTCTCCGAGGACAGCAGGCTGTATATTCTCACAAACCCTCCCACCTCCCCTTTGGAGTTGTATTTCTTTCATCTTTTGGATTCAACTGAGGAGCGTGTCCGCGCAGCGAGCGGGAAGACGTGCACGCGCATGCACAGTGTGATCGCTCGTGCGACAGAACGCTGTTTGAAGAGACTTTTAGATTTTGCTAGAAAATCCTCCGGGCCAACGTGATGTCACCCACATGTGAGAATATACAGCCTGCTGTCCTCAGAGAACACCTGCTTCAGGTAAGAAACTTCACTTTATCTGAATCCACATGGACTCATAAAGTCTTAAAAAGTTCATGTACTGACCGCAAGTGGGTGTGTATTGATACCCTAGAAGATTCATTAAAAGGTTTGATCATCGTGTGAATTGTCTTCATTATTTGTGAGTGTTGTTCCCTAGATAAGGTGGTATCTTTGGATGTCTGAGTATAATACCGCTGCTCACCAGCAGGAGAAGAGAACAGTGGTGTGGGTGTGCTGCTGATGTCAGCAAGTAGTGCAGAGGGCTGTGACCTTCCAGGGCGGGACATATGCGCAATTGTACCAGTGCCCTAATCAGGTGGTGCAGTAAGCTGTGACCTTCCTGGGCGGGATCCAGGCCCAATGGCACTAGTGACCTCATCAGGTGGGACAGAGAACTGTGACCTTCCTGGGTGGAGCATATGTGTAATTGTACCAGTGCCCTCATCAGGTGGTGCAGTAAGCTGCGACCTTCCTGTGCGTGGCAGAGATGCAACTGCACTATGGCCGTCATTAGGTGGTACAGTGTTCTGTGACCTGACTGGGCGGAGCCTGTGCTGCGGTGTACTGTTGACCTCAGGAACTAGGGAACTGTATCGAGGAGGAGCTGTCATGGTGTGATCCCTAGGACTTAACCTGAAACTGTTAGGCTCCAGCATAGGACTGGAGGGCCTTGACTCATCCCCAATCTCTCCACCACAATTACTATCTATAGGTATTGTCTCTGAGTCATAATACATATTCCACACTTACTTTCTCATTGTCTCCATGTCCCCTTTGCATTGCTTTAATGTCTGTAAACAAGATTCTTTTCCCTGCAGAGCCTGGGCTAGACGCTGCAAGAGCGATTCATTTTCCTCCCATATCTCAGTCAGCTCCTCATTTGCACTGTGCCATGCCTCCTGGGCAAAGCTGAGTCTCTCCTGCTCTTGCTGTAATGCTCAGCGCAGAGCAGAAATAGAACCCTCAGATATATCTCTCACTTCTTGATTGAAAGACTGAAACCTAGCAACTTCTTGGCACCGTAAACTCAAGGTCTCTTCAACGTCAGCTAGCTGCTGATTTTTAGAACCCAGAGCAGCATCTTTCATCTTCAATTCACTCTGCAAGGAAAGGGCGTGTCTCTCCAACTGCAATTTTTGTTCCTCTACAGCAGTGCATTTATCTCTAAGTACAGGGCATTTGGCACATGTGACCTGATCCTGGGTGCTTTTGGACCCCCCTTCCCCTCCAGCAGTTGCTTGAGCATGCTGGCTCTCACAGACGAGCTGTAATTCTGCTTTCTCCTTTTTTAGAGCCTCTGTAGTATCGTGCAACTGCTGGAGGTTCACTAATAGGGAGGAACGAGTACAAGCATCATACTCTTTTATTGCCAGTAAGGTACATGCTAGCTCCACCAGGTCTGTAATAGTAAGGCGAGCTTTATCTTTTATGACCCTGTTAAGTGCCGACGAGTACGCTGTTCTACTCTCTGGACTTTCCTTACGAAACAAGTTCAGCAAAGAATTCACCGTAAGTTCTGGTTTAGCTTTAGTTTTAGTAACAGAAACTAGAATTTCTAAAGCTTCCACCTCTAACGGAGTTAGCGTAGGTGACGTCATAATGACTGACTATAATGCCAGCTAACTTAAGCAGTCGGCAACAAAATCTTGCCTCTGCTTATCTTTAAGTCGTAAATCTTGACAACCAGCAGATTTACTGCTCAGCTAACAAGCAGGCACGTTCACAGCACACAGAAACTTAAATCAGCCAAGATCCTCCCCCCCTTCAGTTCTCTGACAAGCACTTCTCAGTAAAACACAGCAGAAGAGTTCAGTGAAACACAGCACGTTTATACTACAGATATACACAGCCTGGCAGTTCTAACAGAAAAAAAACCCCAGAATATGTTCTCAACTCTCTGAGATCCTGAAAGACGAGCCCCCATATATGTAGGTAGTCACAAATGATACTTATAGGAAAGTACCTCCCACCTGTCTCATTTGCGCCCAGATTCCCAATACAGAATTATTTGCAAGCAAAATACTCTGATCGCTGTCTAGGGAAGGAGGGAACCTGGATTGGCACCAAGCCAATACTTCCGATAGAGAGAAATGAAACTGAAGCCAGCTGATATATATATTAGAATTTATTATAGATATAGAAGATATACAAAATAGAAAACTCTGTAGCAAAGCTTAGCTAAATACAAAAATAATCTGCTGGTAAAAGAACTACGAAATATATTGTCACCAATTATACACTCTGATTCTTTGTAACACTGAACTATAGTTCTGAGGTAGTACAAATGTTAGCAGCTTATCTCCTGACCACGGGTTATGACTCTAACCAGCCTTTTGATTAGGTAAACACCAATCACTAATTTCCGGCTATAGGAAGTTAATCACTGTTTTTCTCACCAGGCTGTCTCTCGGGCAGTCTCCTGGATGAGGTTGGCACAGGTTCCTTCTCAGACTCGAGCTGTCTTCCCCCAGCGAGTCTTAGTCTCAGAAATAGGGCATGGTCTCCACAGCAAGCAGGTCTCCATCACTCTGTACTGGTACAGCTGAACCAAACAGTACTTTCTCCAGATAAGCAGTTCACAAGGGTGTGGACCACATCAGGTCTCACTCGTCCTCTTGCCAGCTCCAATTTCTTCCATGGATTCTGACCAACTAACTTCCTTCTGTTTCTGTTTTCTGTCCCTTTTTATCCCAGGTGACCAGCGTGGACCAATCCTGATCTTGTCCCACTCATTCCATGGGCAAGAAATGGCCGTTGTTCATGACCTTGAAACTGTTACTTCTTGGTATGCATTTCTGTTTCTCACCCGGCTTGCTGGAGCCATGTCTCACTCCCTTTTCAGCTTCTTAGGGAGATACGGGGGGGGGGGGGGGGGGGGTTGCCCACAGCATGTCCTTGGATGTTACATGACTGCCAGTGATTTTCCACAAGCAAAAAGCTGAATTTGCTGTCTCACTGATGTGCAGGTCATAGGTTGCAGACTCCATCTTGATGTATTAGGATTATACAGGCTAAGACCAGCAAGGTGAGATACACAGGGAAATATCCCTACAGTCCCATCTCCTGTATCATCTTTGTCGCCTTCTCTGCACCTTTTCCAATTCCACTTTGTCTTTTTTGAGGTGCGGCGACCAGAATTGAACACAATACTCGAGGTGCGGTTGCACCATGGAACGATAAATTGGCAGAATAATATCCTTATTTTTGTTTTCAGTCCCTTCCTAATGATACCCAACATTCTATTTGCTTTCCTAGCCGTAGCAGCACATTGAACAGAAGTTTTCAATGTATCATCAGTGATGACACCTAGATCCCTTTCTCGGTCCGTGACTCCCAATACTGAACCTTGCATGACGTATTTATAGTCCTACATGCCTCACTTTCCACTTGTTCACATTAAACGTCATCTGCCATTTAGACGCCTGGTCTCCCAGTCTCGTAAGGTCCTCTTGTAGTTTTCACAATCTTCCCGCGATTTGACTACTTTGAATAACTTTGTGTCATCGGCAAATTTGATTACCTCACTAGTTATCCCCATCTCTAGGTCATTTATGAATATGTTAAAAAGCAGAGGTCCCAGCACTGATCCCTGAAGGACCCCACTAACTACCCTTCTCCATTGCAAATATTGACCTTTTAATCCTACTCTCTGTTTTCTATCTTTCAACCAGTTTTTAATCCACAGTAAGACAATACCTCCGATCCCATGTCCCTCTAATTTCATCTGTAGTCTTTCATGAGGGACCTTATCAAACACCTTCTGAAAATCTAGATACACAATATCAACCAGCTCACCTTTGTCCACATGCTTGTTTACCCCTTCAAAAAAATGCAGCAGATTGGTGAGGCAAGACTTCCCTTCACTAAATCCATGTTGACTTTGTCCCATTAGTCCATGCTTTTGAATGTGCTCTGTAATTTTGTTCTTGATAATAGTCTCTACCATTTTGCCCAGCACCGACGTCAGACTCACCGGTCTATAATTTTCCGGGTCTCCTCTAGAACCTTTTTAATATATCAATGTTACATTGGCCACCCTCCAATCTTCCGGTACCACGCTTGATTTTAAGGATAAATTACAAATCACTAACAATAGCTCTGCAAGCTCATTTTTTAGTTCTATCAGTACCCTAGGGTGAATACCATCCGGTCCAGGACATTTGCTACTCTTCAGTTTGCAGAACTGCTCCATTACGTCTTCCAGATTTACAGATATTTTAATACGTTTTTCCGACTCTTCAGCTTCGAATACCCTCTCCGGCACCAGTAACCCACCCAAATCTTCCTCGGTGAAGACCGAAGCAAAGAACTCATTTACTTTTTCTGCTATTTCTTTGTCTTACTTGATCGCCCCTTTTACAGCCCAGTCATCCAGCGGGCCAACCGATTCTTTTGCCGGTTTCCTGCTTTTAATGTATCTAACAAAAATTTTTACTATCAGTTTTCACCTCTAACGCTATCTTTCTTTCAAAATCCCTCTTTGCCTTTCTTATCAGCGCTTTACATCTGACTTGACATTCCTTATGCCGCCTCTTATTTTCCTCATTCGGTTCCATTTTCTGAAGGATTCCTTTTTAGCTCCAATAGCCTCCTTTACCTCACTTTTTAACCACGCCGGCTGTCATTTGGTTTTCCGCACTCTTTTTCTGATACGTGGAATATGTTTGGCCTGGGCCTCCAGGACAGTGTTTTTGAACAGCATCCATGCCTGTTGAAGGTTTCTTACCCTCTCAGTTGCTCCTCTAAGTTTTTTTTTTACCGTTCTTCTCATTTTATCATAGCTTCCTTTTTAAAGTTAAACACTAACATATTTGACTTCCTATGTTTACCTTTTTGAAAGCAATTTCAAAGGCGATCATGTTATGATCACTGTTGTCAAGCGGCCCCCGGACCGCTACCTCCCGTACCAGATCATGCGTTCCACAAATGACTAAGTCTAGAATTTTTCTTTCTCTTGTCGGCTCCTGTACCAGCTGCTCCATAAAGCTGTCCTTTATGTCATCGAGGAAGTTTACTTCCCTAGCGTGCCCTGATGTTACATTAACCCAGTCTATATGGGGGTAATTAAAATCACTCAAATCAAAAACGGAATAGGTAGAAAATATTATCAGACAGTATATCCCTTTCTACCAAATCTACAACCTGTTTGCAAGCAACTCTGGCTGCCTCTGGGCAATGCAATCAATGTGGAGAAAAAAAGACATCAGGTATAACAGCACCACCTCTTTGTCAAAGGACAAGCCTTTTGTATAACGAGGGAACTGTATCAATCATGTGTCTTCAAAAAAAACTCCACAACTGCACTCAATTGTCACTAACTTGCCACTGGCTTAACCATGTTCCAAGCAAACATTTGTAAAGGAGACTCAAATAACAAAATTTGAATTCAAAAGACTTGGAAAGAGTACTTATCTTGACTGAAAAATTCTCTTGCTTAGTAAATCCAGCTCGCATTCAACGTACTCCACATATAAATAAAGTCCCGACAGGGTTGCCCTGTTTCGCTATATTCAAGCTGCTTCAGGGGAATATTCATGTATACAAAAAATCCAAGCTCTTGATGTCTCGCCGTCTCCACTTATCACTGGTTCAAAACATGGCGGCCCAGAGGCAGCCAGAGTTGCTTGCAAACAGGTTGTAGATTTGGTAGAAAGGGATATACTGTCTGGTAATTAAAATCACCCATTATTATTGCGTTGCCTAATTTATTTGCCTCACTAATTTCCTTTAACATGACTGTGTCCGTCTGCCCATCCTGGTCGGGCAGACGGTAGTACACCCCTATCACCGTCCTTTTCCCCTTTGTGGAATTTCGATCCACAATGATTCCAAGAGGTCTTTTGTTTCCTGCAGAATTTTCAATCTATTTGATTCAAGGCTCTCGTTAATGTATAATGCTACTCCTCCCCCACTCTGGTCCACCCTATCACTACGATATAGTTTGTACCCCAGTATGACAGTGTCCCACTGGTTATCCTCCTTCCACCAGGTCTGAGATGCCTAATGTCTATTTCTTCATTCAGTGCAATATATTCCAATTCTCCCATCTTATGTCTTAGGCTCCTAGCATTTGCATATAGACACTTCAAGCTAGACTTGTTATTCCTTATCACATCATGTGGTTTACTTGACAGTACTATTTTAAAATCTTTTGTCTTTTCCCTTGCTGCATTGTGTGATGGCAGTTTTCCTCTATTCTCTTTCCTGCACCATGTGATGGCAACTTTCTTCTCTCATGCACTATGTAACAACTTTCCTCTATTGATAGCAACTTCTCTTTTTCCGTTACTGCACTGTGTAATGGCCAGTGTCATAGCTACGTGGGGCCACAGGGGCCTGGGCCCCATAGATTTGGGCTTGGACCCCCCTGCCAATGACGCTCTCGAACCCCCTCCTGCCGCCAACCCGCTGTCACCTACCTTTGCTGGCGGGGGACCCCAACCCCTGCCAGCCGAGGTCCTCTTCTTCCGTCGTTCTGTTTCTGAGTCTGACGTTCTGTACGTACAACGTGCAGGACGTCAGACTCAGAAACAGAACGAAGGAAGAAGAGGACCTCGGCTGGCGGGGGTTGGGGTCCCCCACCAGCAAAGGTAGACGACGGCAGTGGCGGGGGCAAGGTTGGCGGCGGGAGGGGGTCGAGAGGGTCGTTGGCAGGGGGGGTCAAAGTTGTTGTTGGTGGTGGTGGTGGAGGGGGTCGACAATGGCAGGGGAGGTCGGCAATGGTGGGGGGGGGTGTCGGCAATGGCAGGGGGGGTCGGCGGTGCCGGGGGGGCTAAAATGTGCCCCCTTACCTCGGGTTCTGGACCCCCTTCCTGCCGAAGTTTGGCTACGCCCCTGGTAATGGCAGCTTTCCTCTATTCCCTTTCCTAACCCATGTGAAGGTATCTTTATTCCCTTTCCTGCACTTTGTGAAAGCAACTCCCTTCTTCCCCCTTGCTGCACTTTGTGATGCCAGCTTTCTTCTATTCCCCTTCCTGCATCATGTGATGGCAGCACTTTATTTCTGTAGGTTACCCAATATGATGGTGAATTTTCCATCCTCATTACTTTCAAGGCAAGGTTGATTAACATCCCTCAGGTTTTTGCAGGGCCAGTGCTAGGGTTTCTGAAGCCCTCCTGCAGCCTATCAGTCAGCGCCCCCTACCCATCCGGGGACGGGGTCACTATGGCTCTGCCCCTACAGTAGCCACACCCCTTTTACCAGCCATGGTGCATATAAACAGGTATCATTGAAAATATTACACCAGTATACAAGAAAAATAACTTGTTTTTTTTCATTATAAATAATTTCTGTAAGCTGTTGCAGCTCCAGTATACCCAAAATGACACAAACCAAATTAGTATACAGACCATGAATTAGGAGAACAGTTTTTCCAAACCTGAAACAATATGTTATAAAAATCTCAGAACCTAACAAACAGATCCCTTGCAGTCACACATGCAGAACAGAGATAGCCCCTCTTCAAATTTTAACCTGAAATCGTAAGAAGCTAGACTTTGCATGCAGCACAATACAAGAAAAACAGAAAGAAACACATTGATATACACTGCAAAATAAGACAGCAGATGTAAATTCTCAAATTGGGCATATTCCAAACACTAAAATAATTTTTTCTACCTTTGTTGTCTGTTGACTTTGTTTTTCTGATCATGTTGTTCCCAGTCTCTGATTCTGCTGCTCTCTATCAATACCGTTTCCAGGGCTTCCTTTCCATTTATTTCTTTACTTTCTTCCTTTCTTCTTCATTTCTTGCCCTACATCCATAGGTAAAAGCTGGATCCTCCACAGACTTGACTGGAGGAGGTATAGGGTGGATCCAGCTTTTGCCTATTTTCTTCATCCATGTGTAGTTTTTCTCCTCTTTTCCCTTTCCCTGTCAGTATGCATCTCCTTCCTCTTTCTTCCCTCTCCTCATCCATGTCCAGCATTTTTCCTCTCCTCCCTCCATCCATGTCCAGCATTTCACTTCTCTCCTCCCCTCCATCTATATGCATCTCCTCCTCTGTCTTCCCTACCCTCCATGCATGTCCAGCATTTCTCCTGTCTCCCCTCCCCTCTACCCATGTGCATCTACTTCCTCTGTCTTTCCTCCCCTCCGTCCAGCATTTCTCCTCTCTCCCTTCCCCTCCATCCATGTGCATCTCCTTTCTCTGTCTTTCCCTCTCCTCCATCCAGCATTTCTCCTGCCCTCCCCTCCATCCATCCATGTTCAGCAACTCTCTCTCCCTTGCCCTCCCCTCCACTCCATCCATGTCTGTCTATCTATCTATCTATCTATCTATCTATCTATCTATCTATCTATCTATCTATCTATCTATCTATCTATCTATCTATCTATCTATCTATCTACTTATAATTTCTATAGCGCTACAAGGCATGCACAGCGCTGTACACCATACACAAAAGACAGTCCCTGCTCAAAGAGCTTACAATCTAGATAAGACAGGTAAACAGACAAAACAATTAAGGGTAAGGGAATACAGATAGAACAGTTAAGGGTAAGGGAGTACAGACAGAACAATTAAGGGTAAGGGAATAAAGAGGTGAGGATAAAGGACAGGGCAAGTGAGTTAGGAGTCAAAAGCAGTGGTAAAGAGGTGGGTTTTGAGTTTGGAATTGAAAATGGCTAAAGACGGAGCAAGACGTACAGGCTCAGGAAGTCTATTCCAGGCGTGAGGTGCAGCGAGACAAAATGAACGGAGTCTAGAATTAGCAGAAAAGGAGAAAGGGACAGATAGGAGAGATTTGTCTACAGAACGGAGTACTCGAGGGGGGACATAGGGAGAGACAAGAATGGAGAGGTACTGGGGAGCGGCAGAGTGAATGCACTTATAGGTTAATAGGAGAAGTTTGAATTGAATATGGAAACAGATAGGGAGCCAGTGAAGTGACTTAAGGAGAGGGCTAATGTGGGCACAGCAACTTTGGTGCAAGATGAGTCGCGCAGCAGAGTTTTGGATTGATTGAAGAGGAGAGAGATGGCTAAGAGGGAGGCCGGTGAAAAGTAGGTTACAATAATCAAGACAAGAGGTGATAAGAGTGTGGATAAGGGTTCTGGTAGAGTGCTCAGAGATGAAGGGACGGATTTTGCTAATGTTTTAGAGAAAGAAATGACAGGGTTTGGCAATCTGCTGAATGTGATCAGAGAAGGAGAGAGAGGAGTCAAAGATGACCCCAAGGTTACGAGCAGATGAGACAGAGAGAATGAGAGTGCCTTCCACCGAAATAGAGAAAGGGGGGAGAGGGAGGTAGGTTTAGGGGGAAAGATGAGAAGCTCGGTTTTGGCCATGTTGAGCTTCAGATGATGTCGGGACATCCATGCAGCGATGTCAGACAGGCAGGCTGAAACCTTGGTCTGGATGCCGGTTGAGACATCGGGGGTAGAGAGGTAGATCTGGGAGTCGTCAGCGTAGAGATGGTACTGAAAGCCATGGGAAGAAATCAGAGAGCCAAGGGAAGAAGTGTAGATGAAAAACAGGAGAAGACCAAGAACAGAGCCTTGAGGTACACCGATTGGTAGTGGGATAGAAGTGGAAGAGGATCCACCAGAGTGTACACTAAAGGTGCGATTCGAGAGGTAGGAGGAGAACCAGGAGAGAACAGAGCCCTGGAATCCAAATGAAGACAGTGTATCAAGGAGTAGGCTGTGATCTACAGTGTCAAAAGCGGCGGATAGGTCGAGAAGGATGAGGATAGAATAGAGACCTTTGGATTTGGCCAGAAGCAGGTCGTTGGAAATTTTTGTAAGTGCAGTTTCGGTTGAATGAAGAGGGCAAAAGCCAGATTGGAGTGGGTTAAAAACAGCATGAGATGAGAGAAAGTCAAGGCAGCGGCGGTGAACGGCGTTCAAGTAACTTGGAAAGGAAGGGGAGGAGGGAGATGGGTCGATAGTTGGAAGGACAGGTACGGTCAAGTGAAGGCTTCTTAAGGAGCGGTGTGACCACAGTGTGTTTAAAGGCATCAGGAATGGTCACGGTGGAAAGAGAGAGATTGAGGATATGACAGATAAAAGGAGTGAGAGTAGGAGAGATGGTGTTAAGAAGGTGGGTAGGAAAGGGATCAGAGGAACAGGCAGTTCATTTTGAGGAGGAAAGAAGATGTGATGTTTCTTCATCAGTGACCTTAGAAAAGGAGGAAAAGGATGGAGGGGTTGAGGAAATAGGGGATCATGGAAGAACTCAGCTAGGGTCTGAGGAGATAGTGAGGGGGGAGTTTGAGATGGAGGCACTTTGAGGAGAAAATTCAGTGTGGCGAAGAGAAGTCGAGGGTTAGAGCATTTCTCCTCTCTCCCCTCCATCCATGTGCATCTCCTTCCTGTCTTCCCTCTTCTCCATCCATGCCCAGCATTTCTCCTCTCTCCTCCATCCATTTGTATCTACTTCCTTTGTCTTCCCTCCCCTCCATCCGTCCAGCATTTCTCCTCTCTCCCTTTCCCTCCATACGTGTGCATCTCCTTTCTCTGTCTTTCCTTCCCTCCATCTCTGTCCAACATTTCTCCTCTCTTCTCTGCCCTCCACTCCATCCATATCCACCATTTCTCCCCTCTCCCCTCCCTCCATATGCATCTTCTTCCTGTCTTCCCTCTCCTACATGTCCAGCATTTCTCCTGCCCTCCCCTCCATCCATCTATGTTCAGCAATTCTCCTCTCTCCTCTGCTCTCCCCTCCATCCATCCATGTCCAGCAACTGTCCACTGCCTTCTCCTGCGCGCCCCCTTCTCTCACAACAGCCATCCAATCTTTCCTGCTGCCCTGCGTTTAAAACTGTTATTTTACCTCAAGTCGCAGTGGCGGCAGTGAAAGCAGCAGGCTCGCCTTCAGCCTTCCCTCTCAGTGTCCCGCCCACCTCTGACATAATTTCCTGTTCCGCAAGGGCGGGACTCTGAGAGGGAAGGGAAGGCGAGCCTGCTGATTTCACTGCCACTGCCACAACTTGAGGTAAAATAAAAGTTTTAAACGCAGGGCGGCAGAAAGGAAAGGAGGGCTGTTGTGGGAAGCTCAGGACCGAGAGCTGACTGTAGGAACTGTGAGACTCCCGGCGGCAGCGATAAGCATGGCATGTGGCACCCTCCAGAGGTCGGCACCCCCCTGCCATGCTTACTGCGCTTACCAGGCTGCACCAGCCCTGAATTTCTGAACTGATCATTTAAATAAACGGTCCTGAATAAATATCCAAACTATAAAGTGAAAGATATAAGAGAAGAATGACACAAAGAGGGGCATAATCGAACAGGGCGCCCAGGTTTTCCTGAGGGCATCCTTGCAGGACGTCCCCACAAAGGGGCAGGGAAACCCGTATTATCGAAACAAGATGGGCGGCCATCTTTTGTTTTGAATACACCACACCTCACCAAACTGATAACAACCTAAACAAAGGAAAAACATTTACATGCGAACAACCACAACAGAAGGGAAAGAAGGGCCCAAACAAACTTACCTCAACAAAGAAATGACAACTAACAAAAGTCCACCTAACACCAAATACAGAAGACCCAATCCAAACAATCCAACCTGCTTATAATCGAACGAAAAAAACGCCCAAGAGCCGACCTAAATCGGGAGATGGACGTTAATCTCACAAAAACGAGTAAATCCATATAATCGAAAGCAATGTTTCAGTGCGTCCGTGTCGCTCGTACGTGGACGTAAAAACGCCCAAATAAGAGGCGTGTCGGGGGCATGTTAGGGGCGGTGATACGACGTGGACGGGTACAACGTATAACGAATAGCGAAATGGCTCTGGTTGAGCGGGAAGATGGGCGTAATATGATGGACCCGAAATAAAAGCGACCAGAGCAAGGGGGAAAGCGTCTTTAGACCCATTAGCGATTGTGTGTAGTTGGAGAGTGGCGATATTGTTGGTGGAAGAGCTGAAGTGGTGGTTGCAGAGAGAAAGCCGAGCGTGTTCAGTACCTGTGACGGTCGTCTGTGTGCCCTGCCTCTTTTTGTGTCTTACCCTTTGACCGTTCCTTACTCCTACTCCTTTGCTCCATCGCCCCCTTCCCCTCCCCCTATCCCTCCCCATTCACTCTTCCCACGTGTATACTCTATTCCCTGACCTCCGTTTGTCTCTGTGTGCCTGTACTGTTTGGCGAGTGAGTGGCCAGAGGGCGTGGTGGCTGGAAGTGACAGATCTGTGTGTGTTGCTGTTTGTTTGACTACTAGTCCTAATACTTGCACTGGTGGTGGGGATATGGATGCACTTAATGCACTTGTGGCATGCATGCTACACGAAGAGGCCACCCACCGCAGGAGGTATTCACGGCCCCGAGTGTTTAGGCCCCGCACCACCTTCCTACAACTCACTGACCAGCAGTGTCTAACAAGGTTCAGGTTTGATAGGGCCACCATTCGTCAGCTGTGTGAGCAGCTGACACCCCTCCTTCAGCCCCAGACACGTAGGAATAACCCCATCCCTGCCCACCTCAAAATCACTTCCGCTCTCTCTGTCCTGGCCACTGGCAGTTTTCAATCCGTATTAGCTGCTAACACAGGCCTCACCCAAGCTTCTATTTCACACTGTCTCACCCAGTTCCTGGATGCCTTCATAACTCACAACTCACACTACATCACTTTCCCCACCACCCCCCAGGCCCTGCACAACAACATGGCCGCCTTCTATGCTGTTGCTAGATTCCCCTCGGTCATCGGTGTGATAGACTGCACACACGTAGCCCTCAGACCCCCCCGGGCACACGAAGCCACCTACAGAAATAGGAAGGCATTTCATTCTATGAACATGCAAGTTGTATGTGATGCCCAGGGGGAGATATTAGACGTGTGTGCCAGGTACCCCGGCTCCAGCCACGATGCCTACATCCTACAGCACTCGGGCATCTTCCGCAGGTTCGAGCGAGGGGAGTTCATTGGTGGATGGCTACTAGGTAAGTGCAACATGCATGTACCACCCATACTAGACCTCCTCCACTGGGCAACCCTCTGCCCTGGCTTCCTCCACCACAACCCACTATCCAAATCCCCCCGCCCCCCCTGTACCTGCTCCAAGCGATACACATTCATCTATCTCATTCTGCTTTTCTGCAAAGGTGACCGAGGCTACCCGCAGAGGACATGGCTCATGACCCCCCTGATCCACCCACAACCAGGGGCAGAAGAAACCTACAACAGGAAACATCGCAGCACCCGGGGGATCATTGAGCGCACCTTTGGTTTATTGAAAAACCGCTTCCGCTGTCTGGACCGGTCTGGAGGAGAGCTGCTCTACAGTCCAGAAAAGGTGGCCAAGATCTTTGTGGCGTGCTGTATGTTACACAATTTGGCCCAGCGCAGAGGACAGCCTCTCCCAGAGGAGCCACAGCCACCACCAGAAGAGGCCCCAGATGAGCTGGAAGAGGAGCCCCCTCCACCCCCAGCCCACAGAGCAGAGCTCAATGCCTACCAGCTTGGCGTAAGAGCAAGACAAAGACTCATTGAAACAAGTTTTAGGTGAATGTAAGTGAACATTTATTTTTTACATACAGTGCATATGTGTTTGGTCAACCCCACCACCACCACCACCACCACCCCCCTCCCACACCCACCCCCCTCCCACCAACCCTCACCCTACAGCATGTCCCATCATTTTCCCCTTCCCTTCCCCCGTCCCCTCCTACCCCTCCCACGCCCTTCCTTTGCAGCTGGTGCTGCATGGGAAGTCTCTTCTGAGCTGCTGCTCCCAGTGTCCTCCTCCCTATCCCCACGGCAGCCTGCGGCTTCGGCTGCACCGTGGAAATCGGGCCACCTTCTTGCTTCTAGTGGTCTGGCCACAGGACCCAGAATGGGAGCAGAATTCGCGGGTGCTGCAGGAGTGGGTGCGGAGGCTGAGGAGCGCAATGCCCACCTCTTAGCTGGTGGTTGCTGGTGGTCAGTGGAGGAGGATGTTGATGGCAGGGGCTGCTCCAGCAGCACGGGGGCTGGAGTAGGCGCGGTGCCCTGAGGGCGCAGGTGTTGGATGCTCTGCTCCAGCCGTCTCAGTTGCTGGAGCACCTCCTGGTGGCCTTCACGGTGCGCCTGGAGGAGTTCCTGGTGTGCTCGCTGCTGTGCCTCCAGTGCTTGGCGCTGCAGCTCCAGTTTCTGCTGGCGGTACTCCTCCAAGCGCACGTTGTGGCGGAGTAGCTCCGTGGCCAGCCGCAGGAGTTGCCTCCTTTGGCCGGATGGCCTCTGGCGGGGAGCTGGGCCCTCCTCCTCCTCAACAAAGTCCTCCGGTGCTGGAGGTGCGGCCTCTGCTGGTGCAGGTGGTGGTGGTGGTGGCAGAGGCTGGACAGCTGGTGCAGGTGGTGGCAGAGGCTGGACAGCTGGTGCAGGTGGTGGTGGTGGTGGCAGAGGCTGGACAGCTGGTGGTGGTAGAGGCTGGACAGCTGGTGCAGGTGGTGGTGGACGCGGAGGATGCACAGCTGGTGCAGGTGGTAGAGGCTGGACAGCTGGTGCAGGTGGTGGTGGATGCGGAGGATGCACAGCTGGTGCAGGTGGTGGAGGCTGGACTGCTGGTGCTGCAGGCTGTGGAGGTTGAGGCTGGACGGATGGTGTAGGGCGTTGGCCTTGCAGGCCACTAGGGCCAGCCTCCTCTGAGTCTTCACCTGTATAGCACAAGAGTGAGGAATAGTGTTGGTGCAAATAACCCACTTTTGTCTTTCAGCATTCATATACATTGGTATGTCCCCCAACCTGATGACCCAGCAAAGAGTTGGTGAGGAGGAATGGAATTGACACGGGTACGAAAGAGAGAGGCCCGCAGGCAGCTGGGTAGAGGTGGTGGATGAGCAGCCAAGAGAAGGACACCACTCACAACGTTGTGCACAAGCTGTTAGTTGTATAATTGTTAAATTGAACAACATTGCAGCATGTGTTGTGTTACTACTGACTTGCTAAACTGCATAGAACTGCTTTATGACCCCCATTACAGGCTCCTTCAGTTGAATGCATGTGGCCCACACTCAGTAGAGCACAGAGGTCACAGGAGGAACTAGGCACAGTTTGGTAATGGGAAAATAGGAGGGAGTAGTAGGGAAGGACGGCCCCCAGAGTTCTGCCACAGTAGTAACCTACACACACCCATAGGAGCCAACTGGAAAGTAGTATTGGGGGTGCTAAGCCCAGTGACCAACACTCCTCCCTGCACAGCTACATGATCTTTCCTCAATATTGGGGGTGCTCACACACACACACAGCACCCACCCTGTCTGCTTGCTCCTATAACACACATGACCACTACCACTACTCAAATAGAGCTTACAATTAATTCTATAAATATGGGCACACAGGACAAGTAAGAGGAAACCCAATGACAATGGTAGGGATAGGGAGTAAGGGTAGAGAGCTAGTGAGTAGGGGTTACCAGGTCAAAACAGCATCATAAAGGTGGCCTGTTAATATACATAAAGACAGCCAGAGATACTCCCCCCCCCCACCTATCTCCCTCCCTCCTCCTGCCCCCCACTCCTCACCTCCCTCCCCCTGACCCCAACTTCTATAACACAAGTGTACTGCAGCACAACAGATACCCCAACTGCATAATGAAACACCTACCTGAGTCCTCAGCCTGGCCCGAGGTGTCCATGGAGCCAATCCCGTGGATGCCCTCCTGGGGTAGGAGGGAGTACACCATCAGCTCCATGGGTGTAAGGTTGGCAGTGTCATTGCCTGGGGGATTGGCCCCCGCCTTCCTCCGAACATCCCTCCTCAGCTTCCGCCACTTCCTCTTGCAGTCCTCCACGTCTCTCCCAGCATGGAAGACAGCATTCAGGCTGTCCCGTACTGCCTCCCATTCCCGCTGCTTTACTGTTGCTGCCAGCCTCTGCCCTGTGGGAGCAAACAGACTCCGGTGCCGCTGTACAATTTCTTGCACCAGGAGCTCCACCTCTGCCTCGAGAAAATTACCCTTCCGGGTCGGCGGCATGCGTGGTGGCATTGTACCAATGGGATTTTCGAAAATACGGAGTGGGCGTTTATATGGGCGCCAAGAACGCCCATTGAGACGGGGGAATAGGCGATTCTGATATGGGCGTTTCTTTTTCCATTATACACATAATTCCTAAGCGTGCCCAGCTCAGATAGCGATTAGGAACACATGGTTTCGATTATGAGTAGTAAAGTATGGGCGTCTCCACCTGCCTTCCCTTTCTTCATTGCCATTTTACCTGCCATTTCCTGCACTGAGACCTTGCCGGTTGTTCGTAATAATCATTTACAGGGTTTTACCCTCACTTAGCATGCTTGGGTACACCTGTGTATTTAGGGGGGGGGGGGGGAATTATTGTTGGCCCTCAGCCACCACGCCTTCCGTTTCCTCTCTTCCACATCGCCTGATGCTCCCTTCCTTTCTCCCATTCTCTCTGCCTGGTTGTAGCAGGCAGTGTGTGGGGGCCACGAATTTGCTACACTCACCCCAAATCATGCACCCCTCGGTAACGGTCATTTCAATCAGGGAGATGTGCAGCTAATGTTCCAGAAGATAAAAGGCGCACTACACAGTCTTGAAACAGACGTTCATGGTAAGCTCTCATTTGTCTGCCACCTCTTCTCTTTGTGCTCATAGTCAAGGAGTGTGCATTCACTGTATGTATGTAGTCTGGAGTCAGATGTTAGGTAGCTCTGTTTTCACCAGGTTCCTGTGCACTGTACTGTGGGGTTGGCAGGTCCTCAGTGGTGTGGGCCAGCTGTTGGAGGTGCTGTATTGGTTCCCGGTAGGTTCCATCTTCCTTGTTTATGTGGTGTACCCCAGTCCCCATTTATGAAGTGGCCACCCATTCTCAAGGTCCATAGGCGGGGGAGGGGAGAATGATTAATGCAATGGATGTGTATAGCACATTATGGAACACCTTCCTAAATTGCTCCATAGGTAGTAGGGTAGGGAACATGCACATTACATTGTTTTTAATCGGTAGCCTGGACAAAATGATCGAGGTGGCTACAGGTAGTGCCACTGAGGCCTATGACGTGGGGAGAGGGGTGTGTGTACAGGTACCAACCCAAAGTAACTGGTGGTGGCTAAAGCCTGGTGGCTGCTGTGGCCTAGTGGTTAGAGCACCAGCCTTATAATCATAAGGTTGCTGGTTCAAATCCCACCTAAGGCAAGTCACTTCAGGGACAAAGTTTGACACAAACCCAGAATACTTGAATGTAACACACCTTGATCAACTACTGGAGAAAGTGTGATCACACCTGCAAATAATGAGCACCATTTTTATTTGTGCCCTTCCCTAACACAAGTATTACATTGCAACTGTGATGAAGTAACCATCCATCTATTGGGTTTCCCATTGTTTCCCTTTTGCTCCTCAGCATTATATACCATAGCTGATGTATTCAATGTGAAAATATGAGCCAGCTGTTTGTAGGTCCTTCTTGGGCCCCCCCCCCCCACCCCACCAATGTGGCTTGTGGGTAAGGATATGTGTCCATCAGACAGCAAACACTGTGTATGTGGTACCTGGAGTTATGTGGAAGTGTGTACCTGGCAGATCACACGTGGTACAATATTCATCTCTTATTGATGGCACTCTGTATTGTGGGTCAGTATGGTGGAGGGGAGGGAGGAAGGGAGAGAGAGATGCTGGCTGGCCATTTTTATTCATGAACACAAATATCCAGCCAGCCTCCCCGGCCCAACCCCCCTGCACATATATAGCCATGCAGGTTGGAATGAACAGGTGGCGTTCTGTCTGGCCAACATTCTCAGACATACATCACCTTCTCATTCACACAGCACATTTAATGCTATGCATATTGCTGCCTCCTTCCTCTCAACTCAACAGCACCATTTGGTGATATGTAATGCACAAGGGAGACAAACACACACACACACACCCTGATAGTTATATTATAACAAACATTTATTTCCCCCCCCCCCACCCCCACCCCTACAAAATAACCCCAACAATGCCCTCCTCCCCCCCACAACTCCCCACACACCCCAACAATTCCCTCCCCACCCCCCACAGAACCCCCAACATTTCCCTCCCCCCACACACACAACCCCAACAATTCCCTCCCTCCCCCCACACACACACAACCCCAACATTTCCCTCCCCCCACACACACAACCCCAACAGGCCCCCCCTATTTAAATTAAGGGCGGCCACGCCCTCTTAGTAAGGCCCTCTGTAGCAGGGCAATGAGCAGCCCCAGCAGTACCCTTAGTGGGCCCTGGAGCTGCTCATTGCCCTGCCGTAGGGCTGTCACCTCCTGCAGCAGCTGTTGCTGGCCAACTATAAACTGGTGCTGGCCATCTACCAGCTGCTGCAGGAGGCGCACTACCGTAGCCGGGCCAAAGGCTGGAGGTGGGCCAGGGGACACGGAAGATGGCCCAGGGGATGGAGGTGGGCCAGGGGACACAGAAGCTGGCCCAGGGGATGGAGGTGGGCCAGGCGATGGCGCTGCAGGTGGGGAGGGAGAGCCCTCATAAGGAGCTGCAGGTGGGGAGGGGTCCTCAGGAATGTCTATGATGAGGACTCCCTCCTCCGAGTCCTCCTCCTCCTCTTCTCCCTGGTGGCCCGCCTCCTGGCCTGGCTGCTGCTCCTCCTCCTCCTCCATGTGCCCCTCCTCCTGCTCCTCCTGCTCCTCCTCCTGCTCCTCCTCCTCCTGGAGGTGGTGGCCCTCCTCATCCTGCCGCTCAACTTCCTGCTGGTGGAGCCCTGTGTATGTAAAAGGAGTGTGATTGAGATCAGTGCATACACCATGGCTTGCATAGTGCAGTAGCTGGGTGGCGTGAGGCATGGGATGGGGCAGGGTGTGGTAAGGCGTAGCCTATGCCCACGGGGAATGAGCTGCATCAGATGACATGAAACAGAACCCTGGACCCTCCTCTGACACACACCACGCAGGACATGTGGGCATACCAAATTCATTGCTGACCAGCATGTTTGCATTGTGAGATGCAACGAGGGGTTGATGGGCAGTTGTTGTAGGAGTTATTGGGGGGGGGGGGCAGTGGGAAGGGTGTTGAGCACAATTCTTTTATGTGATTTAGGCCATAACATGCAGTAAAAGTAGGGCCTCAGGCACCTGTACCAGGACACAGTAATCAGCCACCACAATAAGGGGAATAGTAAAGTGTGGCATATCATCTCATTCATCTCGGGGGGATGGTCGGACGTTGCAAGCACGCTCATGGGAGAACCCCTGCAACCTGCATCCTTGATCTGGGACAGATATGGTATTACTAGGTGGCTATTAGGCACATGGGAAGTGATATTGTACAACACATTTGCTTTATTCATGAAATGTATGTAGTAATGTGTACAGGTGTCCTGTTTTTGAATACTTACGGCGAGCCCTGAGGTGCCTTCGCACCGCCCGGATGAGGTCGGGCCTCTCCCGCCTTACCCGGCGGAACCGCCTCCTTAGGGACTCGAGGTCCCGGTGGACTCCAAAGCGTCTGTAAGATATAAGTTTGTAGAGCAGGGGTCAGGGGTGTTGGTCCTTTTTGTCCTCTGCACACATTCATTTGCTATTCACATACCAGAGAGAGAGGGTCTACAGTGTTGGGGGGGGGCACCTCCATTGGTAGTGAATCATAGGAGCCACCTTTTTACCATTTTGGGGGGTGGAACCCCCAGTGGAGATGACCCCTCCCTCCATACATATTTGATATTGGGGGTGGGGTGGTGAAGCACCCACAGCAGCCACCGAGTTGGTTCCTATGCAGATGATGCCAGAGAGGTGGACATGAGGCCAGACAGTACCGTTTGTATACATTATAATGTATGCTTGTTAAACTACTTTATATGTGTTATCATGACCATGTTATAAAGTATGGTATAGGTTTCATTGGTCTCATGCTTCCACTATTCGGAGGCGTTGTAACCCACTGGCTGCAAAGAGGGGTTGGAAAATGTGGCCTTCACATAACTAACGAAATTGTCACATAACACTAATAGCATAGTCACATACCTAACCTAACGAAATACATTCTTGTAGGGATGTGGGAATGGTGGTCGTTTCAATAACATACAAATTATTAGTGATTGTGCATGTTCCTATATTACTCATGATCCTTGCATGGACACTCCAGTTACTGCTGGTAACATTGATGACGGAGCTGTTATATGTGTAGGTACAGGAGGGGAGGGGGGTTGGGCCATAACCTTACCTTTCTAATCGTTCCCGGATGCGGGACCAGGCTCGCATGGCCTGCAGCCTGGGGGGCAGGTGGTGGTGCTGGATAAATAGGCGATGCCGGTGCCTTAGGCACAGCCGGACGAGCAGCAAGCTCTCCTCCTCGCCAAAATTGGGCTCTCGCTGGTGTGCCATTTTTCCACGTGTTGGAAAAGAAGTGCCTTATATAGACGACCTTGCGTGAGGGACGTCGTTTCATGCACAGCTCCATATATGGATGACCATTCCATATATGGCCCCTATCAGCACGTGGACGCCCTCGTAAGCATAGACGTCTTTGACGTGCACATGCCTGCAGGAGTGTGAAACGTGCCTTATATAGATGAGTATGACGCACCCCACCCGACCCTTTTCACATATACACAATATGCATTTACTGCATGTTCAGTAGGTGTACAGTGCATGCAGATCTGGACATTCAGATGGGCACATATGATGAAAGTATGGGTGGGGCAGCATGATATGTCTGTAGTTGACACATATATGCGTTCCTCATATATTTCCGTACCCGGATGGCCTGAACAACATGTACTGTACTTGCGATACACCTTTGTACATTATTTTACACACCACGTGATTTGGTCATTTGCACCTGCAATAATCGACCATCTTAGGGCGCCCAATTTAGTCACGCTTCTGCGCTCGTCATTTGATTGTTTTCTTACAGGGATAATCGATTATCGAAAAACGCCCACACTATTTTTCCATTATACAGGTCTATTTTTGGACGTTATCGTAAGAACGCCCTAATTCGTACTTGGACGATCTTTCCATTTTGCCCCTCCAAGTGGGCTACGTCAACGCCAGATCCTCTGTAAATAAAACAGCAATACTAACAGACTGGATCATGTCAGAAAACCTCGACCTACTCTTCCTCACTGAAACTTGGATCCATGACCAAAAGGATCCCATAATCCTTGACCTATGCCCTCCAGCATACAAAATCACTCACTGGACCAGAAAGGAAAAAAGAGGCGGAGGTATTGCACTAATCTACCGCTCCCATTTCACCACTGAAACCACTGCCGAGTCCATAACAACCCAACTTGAAATTGTCTCAATGAGAATCCACCACAAATCTATGCTTGATCATCTGAACTGCGTCTTGTTTTACAGACCACCCGGTAATTGGAATGAAAGCCAGTCTAATTTCACGGACTTCATCTCAAACACTTGTGTAACCAACTCCAAAATACTAATACAAGGTGACATAAACCTTCACCTAGAAGACCCAAACTCCACCAATGCATGAGAATGTAAGAAATTCCTAGACTCATGGGATCTCAAATGGCCACACATGCAAGCTACCCATGTCAAAGGGCACACACTGGACCTCCGCTCACACAAAGTGTCCCCAGACCACAACCTACTAATAGCAGATATCAAATGGACAGAAACACCTTGGACCGAACACTACAAACTAAACCTATCCCTAAACTGGCGGAAGAAGGGATCATACCATATACAAGAACACACAACCTACAGCACAAGAGGCCAAATAGACCCAAAAGCATTCTGGCAACAGATATATGACAACGAATGGACAGCACAAACGGACTACATACACTACCTCTCTGACTGGAACGAAAGATGCAGAAGCGTACAAGACGAAATAGCACCCTTAAGAACAAGAATATCAAGAAGACAAAGCTTGATACCATGGTTCAATGACGAACTGAAAAAAATCAAAACACAATCCAGGAAACTTGAACGAGCATGGAAAAAAAAAAAGATGAACACACACTCAATGCATGGAAACAAATACAAAGAAAATATAAATATGCAATAAAACAGACCAAAAGGTCTTATTACAAAACTAGAATAGGACTGGATTACAAAGACTTGAAGAAACTATTTCAACTCGTAAATAAGCTACTAAACACCACCCCAGTCTCCACAACCAACACAGACATCCCATCGGCAGACAAACTTGCTAAAAACTTCAACGAAAAAATAATAAAGCTACGTAATACACTTCCTCAGCACAACACCGACATCGAAAACTTCATCAACGGCTTGGACCCAACCTCTGGAGAATACCCAGCAGACCGAACCTGGTCAAACTTTGCTCTCCTCACTGTTGAATCAGTTACCCATGCGACTCATAGGTTCTCCAATACCCACTGCAAATTGGACACCTGCCCCAGCCATCTACTTAAATTCGCTCCCGACCACTTCATAGCAGACCTCACATCCCACCTAAACTACATGCTCCAACAAGGTCTCTTCCCTGAGGAATATGGCAACATCCTACTCACCTGATGTCAGGCTTTCAAGGCAGAAACTAGGTTCGTAAGTCCTTGGACCACTGCCGAGGAGTGGCAGTGGCAGGCAAAACCACCCCACACCAGAGACAAGGCAAAACTCTGACAGAAACAGCTAGACTTCACCTGCACTTGACCGCCGTTCCCCAGGAGTTGAGCTCCTGGGTGCAGGCGGCTGGCAGGACTTACCGGACAAGGCAGGAATTGGATACCAACTAGGCTAAACAGGGACTGAGGGTCAGAGGGTAAAGGAATATACATGGGCAGCAAGGCAGGAAACTGGACTAGGACTCACAGACAGACAATACTACAAACAGACAATACTACCCGTGACAGGTGGTGGAAATGAAAACGGTAACGGAATTCAAACATGCGTGGGATAAACATAAAGGAATCCTGTTCAGAAGGAATGGATCCTCAGGAGCTTAGCCGAGATTGGGTGGCAGAGCCGATGGTGGGAGACGGGGCTGGTGGTTGGGAGGCGGGGATAGTGCTGGGCAGACTTATACGGTCTGTGCCAGAGCTGGTGGTGGGAGGCGGGGCTGGTGGTTGGGAGGCGGGGATAGTGCTGGGCAGACTTATACGGTCTGTGCCAGAGCTGGTGGTGGGAGGCGGGGATAGTGCTGGGCAGACTTATACGGTCTGTGCCCTGAAGAGGATCGGTACAAATCAAGGTAGGGTAGACACAAAAAGTAGCACATATGAGTTTATCTTGTTGGGCAGACTGGATGGACTTTGCAGGTCTTTTTCTGCCATCATCTACTATGTTACTTTGTTACAAAGCAGGAAATAGACAAGCTAAAGGACAGGAACTGAAAGCTGCCACGCAGCCACTGAAACAGGGTACAAATACTGACAGACAAGAGACAGGACTGAAAGCTGCAGAGCAGCCACTAGAACAGGGTACAGATACTGACAGACAAGAGACAGGACTGAAAGCTGCAAAGCAGCCACTGAAACAGGGTACAAATACTGACAGACAAGAGACAGGACTGAAAACTGCAGAGTAGCCACTAAAACAGAGTACAAATACTGACAGACAAGAGACAGGACTGAAAGCTGCAGAGCAGCCACTAAGCAAGAGACACAGACAAACAGAAACTAGACAAGGAATACAGACCAGAAACAAGACTAGGGAAATAAGCAAATAAACCTAAGCTAAACTACACACAGATAACTAGAATCAGACAAGGAACTAAACAAGAAACCAGACTAGGCAGAAGTGCAACAAAGCACCAACAAACCAGGGACCTTAGACGATGCAAAGGCAAACACAGAAGTTTCCAGGTGATTAATAAAGCCCATCAGCTGCTGAAGCTCAGCTGCAGGAATCATAAGGCAGCTACAGGTGCTGTTCAGGCACAAACAAGAAAAGCAAGTCTGGCAGCCCAGAAGATCTGGACTGGAGTGGGCTGAAGTCTGGAACGGGTGACAGTCCACAGCAGCCACCGGTTCTGCCCACCAGAGGGTGAGGTGCGCACAAGCAAGGAAACATTCACATACGTGACACCTGAGATGGTCCGGTTGCACCGAGTACGATTTCCGCAAAATCAAAAGATGCAATTGTGCCTATTAAAAGAGAAAAGGGATGAACCTGACCATGCGGCCTAAAGGCCGGCCGCATTGAACAAACAAAAACTTTAAAAGGGGAAAAAAACCTAAGGAAACTACAGGTACTTTTTTTTTTGAATAAAGAAATAAATTTTTAAAATTAAGAAAAATAAGCGAGAAACTTGCGAAGACTCTTTCCTGGGCCACAAAGAGGAGCGCAGATGGATACCTGCTGCACCTCAATGTGGAGATAAGAAAACTGAAGGGATACGCTCGCGTGACAGGCAGGAAGTCGTCCGCACATGCGCTGTTGCGTGCTGCACACGTGCCAGATGACTCTGGTAAAAAATTTTAATATTTTGCTTGCAAAATGCTGTTTCCTGGGCCGACACGGACGTTGACCCATGTGAGAACAAGCAGCCTGTTTGTCCTCAGAGAATCCTATTATATCTAAAGGCAAACCCAGTGGTGTGCTGGAGCTGGCTTGCACCGGCTCACAAGAGCGGGTTGTTAATTTTTGTAGTAGTTTGAAAGCAGGTTGTCAGGCAGGATGAGCTGGTTTGCCTCTCCTCCTTCTGAGCTGCCACATCGCTCTTTAGAAATGGCTGCTGAGACTTCCACCAGCGGCCTCGTGAGACTTCCGCTGAAGTCATAAGTACATAAGTAATGCCACACTGGGAAAAGACCAAAAGTCCATCGAACCCAGCATCCTGTCCACGACAACAGCCAATCCAGGCCAAGGGCACCTGGCAAGCTTCCCAAACGTACAAACATTCTATACATGTTATTCCTGGAATTGTGGATTTTTCCCAAGTCCATTTAATAGTGGTTTATTACTTGTCCTTTAGGAAACCGTCTAACCCCTTTTAAAACTCTGCTAAGCTAACCGCCTTCACCACGTTCTCTGGCAATGAATTCCAGAGTTTATGCGTTGGGTGAAGAAAGTTTTTCTCCAATTTGTTTTAAATTTACTACACTGTAGTTTCATCGCATGCCCCCTAGTCCTAGTATTTTTGGAAAGCATGAACAGACGCTTCACATCCACCTGTTCCACTCCACTCAATATTTTATATACCTCTATCATGTCTCCCCTCAGCTGTCTCTTCTCCAAGCTGAAAAGCCCTAGTCTCCTTAGTCTTTCTTCATAGGGAAGTCGTCACATCCCCGCTATCATTTTAGTCGCCCTTCGCTGCACCTTTTCCAATTATACTATATCTTTCTTGAGATGCGGTGACCAGAATTGAACGCAGTACTCAAGGTGCAGTCGCACCATGGAGCGATACAACAGCATTATAACATTCTCACACCTGTTTTCCATATAAATACCCAACATTCCATTCGCTTTCCTAGCCGCAGCAGCACACTGAGCAGAAGGTTTCAGTGTATTATCGACGATGACACCCAGATCCCTTTCTTGGTCCATAACTCCTAATGTGGAACCTTGCATGACGTAGCTATAATTCGGGTTCTTTTTTCCCACATGCATCACCTTGCACTTGCTCACATTAAACGTCATCTGCCATTTAGCTGCCCAGTCTCCCAGTCTCGTAAGGTCCTTGTGTAATTTTTCACAATCCTGTCGCGAGTTAACGACTTTGAATAACTTTGTGTCATCAGCAAATTTAATTACCTCGCTAGTTACTCCCATCTCTAAATCATTTATAAATATGTTAAAAAGCAGCGGTCCTAGAACAAACCCCTGAGGAACACCACTAACTACCCTTCTCCATTGTGAATACTGCCCATTTAACCCCACTCTGTTTCCTATGCTTCAACCTGTTTTTAATCCACAATAGGACATTTCCTCCTATCCCATGACCCTCCAATTTCCACTGTAACCTTTCATGAGGTACCTTGTCAAACGCCTTTTGAAAATCCAGATACACAATATCAACCGGCTCCCCTTTGTCCACATGTTTGTTTACTCCTTCAAAGAATTGAAGTAAATTGGTCAGGCAAGATTTCCCCACACAAAAGCCGTGCTGACTTGGTTTCAGTAATCCATGTCCTTGGATGTGCTCTGTAATTTTGTTTTTGATAATAGTCTCTACCATTTTCCCCGGCACTGACGTCAGAAATTTCCCGGATCTCCCCTGGAACCTTTTTTAAAAATCGGCGTTACATTGGCCACCCTCCAATCTTCCGATACCACGCTCGATTTTAAGGATAAATTGCAAATCACTAACAGTAGCTCTGCAAGCTCATTTTTCAGTTCTATCAGTACTCTAGGATGAATACCATCTGGTCCAGGAGATTTGCTACTCTTAAGTTTGCTGAACTGCCCCATTACGTCCTCTAGGTTTACCATGAAGTCAGAAAGTTTCTCCGACTCGTCCGCTTGAAATACCATTTCCAACACCGGTATCCCACCCAAATCTTCCTCGGTGAAGACCGAAGCAAAGAATTCATTCAATCTCTCCGCTACATCTTTATCTTCCTTGATCACCCCTTTTACCCCTCGGTCATCCAGCGGCCTAACCGAATCTTTTGCCGGCTTCCTGCTTTTAATATACCGAAAAAATTTTTGCTATGTTTTTTTTTTGCCTCTAATGCTATCTTTTTTTCGTAATCTCTCTTGGCCTTCTTTATCTGCGCCTTGCATTTGCTTTGACACTCCTTATGCTGCTTCTTGTTATTTTCAGATGGTTCCTTCTTCCATTTTCTGAAGGCGTTTCTTTTAGCCCTAATAGCTTCCTTCACCTCACTTTTCAACCACGCCGGCTGTCTTTTGGACTTCCGTCTTTCTTTTCTAATTCGCGGAATATGTTTAGCCTGGGCCTCCAGAATGGTATTTTTGAACAGCATCCACACCTGTTGTACAGTTTTTACCCTCTCAGTTGCCCCCCTAATTTTTTTTTTAACCGTTCTTCTCATTTTATCATAGTCTCCTTTTTAAAAGTTAAACGCAACGTATTTGACATCCTGTGTATAGATACTTCAAGGTTGATATCAAAACTGATCATATTATGATCACTGTTATCAAGCGGTCCCAATACCATAATGTCCCTCACCAGATCATGCGCTCCACTAAGGACCAAGTCTAGAATTTTTCCTTCTCTCGTTGGCTCCTGCACCAGCTGCTCCATAAAGCTGCCCTTGATTTCATCAAGGAATTGTACCTCTCTAGCTTGTCCCGATGTTACATTTACCCAGTCTATATTTGGATAATTGAAGTCACCCATTATTATCACATTGCCCATTTTGTTTGCGTCTCCGATTTCTTTTATCATTTCTGCGTCTACCTGCTCATCCTGGCGAGGCGGACGGTAGTACACTCCTATCACCGTCCTTTTTCCTTTTATACATGGAATTTCAACCCACAATGATTCAAAGGTGTGATTTGTGTCCTGCTGAATTTGTAATCCATCTGAGTCCAGGCTCTCGTTAACATACAATGCTACCCCTCCACCAGTCCGGTCCACCCTATCACTACGATACACTTTGTACCCCGGTATGACAGTGTCCCACTGGTTGTCCTCCTTCCACCAGGTCTCAGTAATGCCTATTATATCCAATTTTTCATTTAGTGCAATATATTCCAACTCTCCCATCTTATTTCTTAGACTCCTAGCATTTGCATATAGACATTTCAGAGTATGTTTGTTGTTCCTATTTGCATGATGCTTAGTACTTGACACTATTGATTTGCCATCTTTTGTCTGATCTTTAGTTATATTTAAGGGCACCTGGCCTACCACGGTCTGTTGTGCAACCTCACTATCCAGAAACCCTATCTTCCCTGTTTGTGAGGTATCCCTGCAAGATACCTTATCCCGAACCATGCGCTTTTGAGCGACTGTCGGCCTTCCCCACATTTCTAGTTTAAAAGCTGCTCTATCTCCTTTTTATATTTCAACTTTTTTATTGAAGTAAGCAAACACATACACAAAGAGAAACTGGTGGTAACAGAAATCTGTCCTCTGTCTGTCCATCGCATAATATCCCCTCCCTTCCCCCCACCCTCCTCCCTCCTCAACCATAGAGAATTCCGAATGTGGACTACATTTCATCAAACCAATCCCGTCCCCTCACCCACCTTCCCCACCCTCGTACCGTAGAGCAAGAAGATCCACTACTATCTGCCTCTAAGCCAGCCCTCCGTAGCCCTCCCCTCCCCACCCCCACTATCTCTACCTCAGTGCAACACTCATAGTGCCAAATAGACTTAGAGGCATATTTTCAAAGCACTTTGGGAGGCTAAGTTCCATAGGTTTCTATGGAACTTTGGGAGGCTAAGTGCTTTGAAAATATGCCTCTTAGTCACCTCTGCCATGGGAGTTTATTCAGAATTTGACTACGTGCCCATGGCGAGATTGTATTTAAATACGCCCCCCACACTGCCAGAAACCTCCGCTGCCTTCCCGGCGACAGACCCGCACCCCTAGCTTCCCAGATCATTAATTCATGCAGTTTGTTCCTCCAATGCCAAAAGGAGGTAGGGTGTTCTTGTATCCAGCAAATAAGATGATCGCGCTGGCTGGTGGCTTGTGGAAGGTGCTGTGAAAAGATGTAAAGTCCGGTCCCTTAGAAGCATTGAGCGAAACAGGGGCTCGCTGTTGGGTGCGGACATTCGCTACCATTCCAGCACAGCCACAGCTACCGGTAAGTATTTGTTCTTTTTTTACACTGCACAGCATGTATGAAATATTCTAACAAATGTGAAAAAAATATATTACTGCTAGTGCTAGTGTGAGAGGATTTGGACTGATGAGGATTCTCGCCAGCGTGAGTCAAATAATTGGCCACGCAGAGCAGAGCAATCAGCGAGCCTGTTATATGTTGGATCAGCTGTTGTAGAGTTTCTGAAGTCTTTTCCTCTATCAGTTAAAAGGTTATCTAGGTAACAGAGATAGTTCGCTTGTTCTATTTAGTGATTTGTATATCCAACAAATAAGGATACATTTTTTCCACACAATGTAAGCCTTCCCTAAAAACAATTTCTCCCCCCATGTGCCTACACTCCATTGACCTGGTGCACTAAATAACACTCTTTCAAATGCTAGTCTAAATGTTCTAACCAGAACCTCTTGAAGAAATCGGGAGATTGCGGTCCAGTAGCTAGCACTATATCTGCACTGCCATAAGCCATGAAAGAGAGTGGCCTCGTCCCTGGTACATTTAGGACAACATTGTGTTGCCGTTACCCCTACATGAACAGCCTGTCTCTGGGAGATGTAAGCCCTGTGCACTGTCCTAAAATGGCACTCCTGGAGCTCTGCGTTATGAGCCAGCCGAGGACCACTCTGGAGAGCCACCAATAACACCTTTGCAGCTATCGGTACTCCTACCTCCCTGCTTCACCTGTCCGGCACCACCTGTAAATCACGGGTTTTTTCTTTACTGCATAATTCTCTGTGAAACCACGCTATTGACACTTGACCCATGGCATCTCCCTCTAATAACACCCGGAGCTGTTCCCCAAAACCAGTCGACAAGCTATCCATCGGCTGCGATCGCACATAGTGGGCCAGTTGGCCGTATGCCAATACGCTCAGGGGACCCCGCCCTCCCAGCTCAGCAAGGGTCTGGTAGTCTACCTAGGAACCATCCTGTTGAAGTATATTTTCCAGCCTGATCATTCCTTTATCCTTCAATTGGCGGAACACCTTGGAGTCCCTTCCCGGTTGAAAGTCTACATTCCACTGAAGTGGAAGCCACACATAGTAACATAGTAACATAACATACTACTACTACTACTACTAACTAACATTTCTAAAGCGCTACTAGGGTTACGCAGCGCTGTACAATTTAAACATAGAAGGACAGTCCCTGCTCAAAGAGCTTACAATCTAAAAGACAAGAGAACAATCTAAAGACAAGTGAATAATCTAGAGGACGAGTGAACAGTTAATCTGATAGGGTGGATAGATTGGGGCATTTTATATTTCTCGAGCGGTTAGGCGCCGAAGGCAGCATTGAAGAGGTGAGTTTTAAGCAGAGATTTGAAGATGGGTAGGGAGGGGGCATGGCGTATGGGTAAAGGAAGATTGTTCCAGGCATAGGGTGAGGCAAGGCAGAATGAGCGGAGCCTGGAGTTGGCAGTGGTGGAGAAGGGTACTGAGAGAAGGGCTTTGTCCTGTGAGCAGAGGTTACGGGCGGGAACATAGGGGGAGATGAGGGTGGAGAGGTAGTGAGGAGCCGCAGACTGAGTGCATTTGTAGGTAAGGAGGAGAAGCTTGAATTGTATGCGATATCTGATCGGAAGCCAATGAAGTGATTTGAGGAGAGGGGTGATATGAGTATATCGGTTTTGGCGGAATATAAGACGTGCAGCAGCGTTCTGAACAGATTGAAGGGGGGATAGATGGCCGAGTGGGAGGCCGGTGAGGAGTAAGTTGCAGTAATCAAGGCGAGAGGTAATGAGAGCGTGGACGAGAGTTCTGGTGGTATGCTCAGAGAGGAAAGGGCGAATTTTGCTGATGTTGAAGAGGAAGAAGCGACAGGTCTTGGCAGTCTGTTGGATATGCGCAGAGAAGGAGAGGGAGGAGTCGAAGATGACTCCGAGGTTGCGGGCAGATGGGACGGGGAGGATGAGGGTGTTATCAACAGAGATAGAGAGTGGAGGAAGAGGAGAAGTGGGTTTAGGAGGAAAGACGAGGAGCTTCAGGTTGGACATCCATGCCGCAATGTCGGATAAACAGGCCGATACCTTGGCCTGGGTCTCCGCGGTGATGTCAGGTGTGGAGAGGTATAGCTGGGTGTCATCAGCATAAAGATGATACTGAAAACCATGAGACGAGATCAGCGAGCCCAGGGAAGAGGTGTAGATTGAGACGAGAAGGGGTCCAAGGACAGATCCCTGGGGAACTCCAACAGATAGTGGGATGGGAGTGGAGGAAGATCCATGGGAGTGTACCCTGAAGGTGCGGTGGGAGAGATAAGAGGAGAACCAGAAGAGGACAGGGCCTTGGAACCCAAAAGAGGACAGCGTGGCAAGAAGTAAATCATGATTGACAGTGTCAAACGCGGCGGAAAGATCGAGGAGGATGAGGATGGAGTAGTGACCTCTGGATTTGGCCAGGAGCAGGTCATTGCAAACTTTAGAGAGTGCCGTTTCAGTCGCGTGCAGAGGGCGAAAACCGGATTGAAGTGGATCGAGGATGGCATGAGAGGAGAGAAAATCAAGGCAGCGACTGTGAACGGCGCGCTCAAGTATTTTGGAAAGGAAGGGTAAAAGAGAGATGGGGCGGTAGTTGGAGGGGCAGGTATGGTCAAGTGAAGGTTTTTTGAGGAGAGGTGTGACAACGGCGTGCTTGAAGGTGTCAGGGACAGTTGCAGTGGAGAGAGAGAGGTTGAGGATGCGACAGATGGCGGGGGTGACAGTATGGGAGATGGTGTTGAGTAGGTTGGTGGGGATGGGATCAGAGGAACAGGTGGTGCATTTCGAGGAGAAAAGAAGGCGGGAAGTTTCATCCTCGGTGATCTCAGGAAAAGAGGAGAAAGAGACCTGGGTAGGTTGGTTGAGGGAGAGGGTTGAAGGGTGAAGAGGAGGTGGTGGCTTGGTCATGAACTCAAGGTTGATCTTTTGCACTTTGTCGTGGAAATAGTCGGCCAGTGATTGAGGAGAGAGAGAAGGGGGAGTAGGAGCGGGGGGCACTTTTAGGAGGGAGTTAAGGGTGGTGAAGGGTTGGAGCTGAGAGAATTGGTCAATTGGGTGTAATAGTCCTGTTTTGCACGGAATAGGGAGGAGTGGAGGGAGGATAGCATGAATTTGTAGTGGAGGAAGTCTGAAAGGGTACGAGATTTCCTCCAGAGGCGCTCAGCGGATCGGGTGCAGGAGCGAAGGTAACGGATGCAAGGAGTCAGCCAGGGCTGGGGATTGGTGCGTTTTGTGGGATGGGAGATGGATGGCGCGAGGGTGTCCAAAGCAGAGGAGAGAGCGGTATTGTAAGCGGAGACCGCTTTGTCGACAGTTGCGGAGGACGTGATGGAGGGGAGGAGATTAGAGATAGTAGATGATAAGGTGGAGGGGTCAATAGCCTGGAGGTTCCTGGAGGTGGTGGTTAAAGTTGGACGGGGTGGAGGGGGGGTGAAGAAGTGTGAATGTGATCAGGTGATGGTCGGAGAGAGGAAGAGCTGAGACGTGGAAATTGGAGGGTGAGCCGGAGGAGGAGAGGACGAGGTCAAGACAATGGCCGTCACGGTGAGTAGGGGTGGAGGAGCACAGCTGGAGGTTGAAGGAGGATGTTAGGGTGAGGAACTTAGAAGCATGGGGGTCGGATAGGTCATCAGCATGTACGTTAAAGTCTCCGAGAATGAGGGACGGAGATGAGGGGTCAAGAAAGACAGAGAGCCAAGCATCAAAGTCGGTAAGGAAGGAAGGGAAGGATTTATCAGGGGGGCGGTAAATGACTCTGAGTGGTAGCGGGTAGAATAGCCGGATGGAATGGGCTTCAAAGGATGAGAAGCAGTGAGACTGCGGAAGGTGGAGGGGTTGGAAACTACAGGAGGGTGAGAGTAGTAGCCCAACGCCTCCGCCGCGGCCAACTGTGCGGGGCATGTGGGAGAAGAGATAGCCTCCATGGCAGAGGGCTGCAACTGAGGCAGAGTCTTCCGGGGAGATCCAGGTTTCGGTTAGGGCAAGCAGTTGAAGGGAGCGAGAGATAAAGAGATCGTGGGTGAGAGACAGTTTGTTGCAGACTGAGTGGGCATTCCACAAGGCGCATGAGAAGGGGAGGGAGGAGGGGGGAAGGAGGGGAATAGAGACGAGATTGGAGACATCCCGGGTTCGTTCGCAGGGATAGGACGGGGACAGGTGGGGAGGACCTGGATTAGGGTTAATGTCTCTCGCGGATAGCAGGAGGAGGAGCAAGAGAGTGCGGAGGAGGGTGGGGGAGGTCGGGCGACGAAGGCGACGAAGAAGTGGCAGGAAGGAAGTGCCGAAGGTTGAGAGCTACGAAGGAGGAGGGGGACAAGAGGGATGGTGAGGTGAGGGATGGAGGTGAATAGGGTATTGCGGTGGCGGGCAGGGTGGGAGGGCAGCGGGTAGTTCTAATGGTAGACAGTGGGAGTGGGGGGGAAAGAAGATTAGGAAGGGACAGGGCAAGGAAGAGAACATGGACAGGGGCCATAGGTGGTGACTGAGGTGTAACAGGTGACTGTATAGTGACTGAGGTGTTAAGCAGTTAACACTGCTTGCTTGCCCGCTCCAGCCTCTCCCTGCTTGCCTGCTCCAGCCTGTTCCAGCTCTCCAGATCCCTACATACATAGTAACATAGTAGATGACGGCAGAAAAAGACCTGCATGGTCCATCTAGTCTGCCCAAGATAAACTCATATCTTGAATTTGTACCTGTCTTTTTCAGGGCACAGACCGTATAAGTCTGCCCAGCAGTATTTCCCGCCTCCCAACCACCAGTCCCGTCTCCCATCACCGGCTCTGGTACAGACCGTATAAGTCTGCCCTCCCACATCCTAGCCTCCCAACCACCAACCCCTCTTCCCCCCACCTGCTCCACCACCCAATTTCAGCTAAGCTTCTGAGGATCCATTCCTGCTGCACTGGATTCCTTTATGCATATCCCACGCATGTTTGAATTCCGTTACCGTTTTCATCTCCACCACCTCCCGCGGGAGGGCATTTCAAGCATCCACCACCCTCTCCGTGAAAAAATACTTCCTGACATCTTTTTTGAGTCTGCCCCCCTTCAATCTCATTTCATGTCCTCTCGTTCTACCGCCTTCCCATCTCCGGAAAAGATTTTTTTGCGGATTAATACCTTTCAAGTATTTGAATGTCTGTATCATATCACCCCTGTTCCTCCTTTCCTCCAGGGTATACATGTTCAGGTCAGTAAGTCTTTGGTCATACGTCTTGGAACACAAATCCCATACCATTCTCTTAGCTTTTCTTTGCACCGCTTCCATTTTTTTAACATCCTTCGCAAGGTACGGCCTCCAAAACTGAACACAATACTCCAGGTGGGGCCTCACCAACGACTTGTACAGGGGCATCAACACTTCCTTTCTTCTGCTGATCACACCTCTCTCTATACAGCCTAGCAACCTTCTCGCTATGGCCACCGCCTTGTCACACTGTTTCGTCGCCTTCAGATCCTCGGATACTATCACCCCAAGATCCCTCTCCCCCTCAGTACCTATCAGACTCTCACCACCTAACACATACGTCTCTCGTGGGTTTCTACTCCCTAAATGCATCACTTTGCATTTCTTCGCATTGAATTTTAATTGCCAAACCTCAGACCATTCTTCTAGCTTCCTCAGATCCCTTTTCATGCTTTCCACTCCCTCCCGGGCGTCCACTCTGTTGCAAATCTTAGTATCATCCGCAAATAGGCAAACTTTACCTTCTAACCCTTCGGCAATGTCACTCACAAATATATTGAACAGAATCGGCCCCAGCACCGATCCCTGAGGCACTCCGCTACTCATCTTTCCCTCCTCCGAGCGAACTCCATGTACCACCACCCTCTGTCGTCTGTCCGTCAACCAGTTCCTAATCCAGTTCACCACTTCGGGACCTATCTTCAGCCCATCTAGTTTATTTAAGAGCCTCCTGTGAGGAACCGTGTCAAAAGCTTTGCTAAAATCTAAGTAGATTACGTCTATAGCACGTCGATGATTCAATTCTCCAGTTACCCAATCAAAGAATTCAATGAGATTCGTTTGGCACGATTTCCCTCTGGTAAAACCATGTTGTCTCGGATCTTGCAGCTTGTTGGCTTCTAGGAAATTCACTATCCTTTCCTTCAGCATGGCTTCCATTACTTTTCCACACACTACTCATAGGAGTCTGCTGCCATAACGGCAACACTGCTCTCCACAATTGCCATAAGGAGCACAGTGAAATACTGTTTCGAAAATATTCAGGGACGTGTAGCAGCGAGGCCACATTCCAAGGCTTGAAGTAACTCTTTTCCAGCCCCATATACTACTACTACTACTACTTAACATTTCTAGAGCGCTACTAGGGTTATGCAGCGCTGTACAATTTAACATAGAGGGACAGTCCCTGCTCAAAGAGCTTACAATCTAATAGACAAGTGAACGGTCGGTCCGATAGGGGCAGTCTGGATTCACTGAACGGTAAGGGTTAGGTGCCGAACGCAGCTTTGAAGAGGTGGGCTTTAAGCAAAGACTTGAAGACGGGCAGGGAGGGGGCTTGGCGTAAGGGCTCAGGAAGGTTGTTCCAAGCATAGGGTGAGGGAGGCAGAATGAGCGGAGCCTGGAGTTGGCGGTGGTGGAGAAGGGTACTGAGAGGAGGGATTTATCCTGTGAACGGAGGTTACGGGCGGGAACATAAGGGGAGATGAGGGTAGAAAGATAGTGAGGGGCAGCAGACTGAGTGCATTTGTAGGTAAGAAGGAGAAGCTTGAATTGAATGCGGTATCTGATCGGAAGCCAGTGAAGTGACTTGAGGAGAGGGGTGATATGAGTATATCGGTTCTGGCGGAATATGAGACATGCAGCAGAGTTCTGAACAGATTGAAGGGGGGATAGATGGCTAAGTGGGAGGCCGGTGAGGAGTAAGTTGCAATAGTCCAGGCGAGAGGTAATGAGAGCGTGGACGAGAGTTCGGGTGGTGTGTTCAGAGAGGAAAGGGCGAATTTTGCTGATGTTAAAGAGGAAGAAGCGACAGGTCTTGGCTATCTGCTGGATATGCGCAGAGAAGGAGAGAGTGGAGTCAAAGACGACTCCGAGGTTGTGGGCAGATGAGACGGGGAGGATGAGGGTGTTATCAACTGAGATAGAAAGTGGAGGAAGAGGAGAAGTGGGTTTTGGTGGAAAGATGATAAGCTCGGTCTTGGACATGTTCAGTTTCAGGTGGCGGTTGGACATCCAGGCAGCAATGTCGGATAAGCAGGCCGATACCTTTGCCTGGGTCTCTGCAGTGATGTCTGGTGTGGAGAGATACAGTTGGGTGTCATCAGCATAGAGATGATACTGGAAACCATGAGATGAGATCAGGGAGCCCAGGGAAGAGGTGTAGATTGAGAAGAGAAGGGGTCCAAGGACAGATCCCTGGGGAACATTAACAGATAAGGGGATGGGGGTGGAGGAAGATCCATGAGAGTGAACTTTGAAGGTGCGGTGGGAGAGATAGGAGGAGAACCAGGAGAGGACAGAGCCCTGGAACCCAAATGAGGACAGTGTGGCAAGAAGTAAGTCATGATTGACAGTGTCAAAAGCGGCAGATAGATCGAGGAGGATGAGGATGGAGTAGTGGCTTCTGGATTTGGCAAGGAACAGGTCATTACAGACTTTACAGAGTGCTGTTTCTGTCGAGTGAAGAGGGCGAAAACCGGATTGAAGCAGATCGAGGATGGCATGAGAGGAGAGAAAATCAAGGCAGCAGCTGTGGACTGCGCGCTCAAGTATCTTGGAGAGGAAGGGTAGGAGGGAGATGGGGTGGTAGTTGGAGGGACAGGTAGGGTCTAGTGATGGTTTTTTGAGGAGTGGCGTGACTACGGCATGCTTGAAGGTGTCGGGGACAGTTGCAGTGGAGAGAGAGAGGTTGAGGATATGACATATGGGGGGGGGGGTGATAGTAGGAGAGATGGTGTTAAGTAAGTTGGTGGGGAAGGGATCAGAGGAACAAGTGGTGCATTTTGAGGAGGAAAGAAGGCGGGCGGTTTCCTCCTCGGAGATATCAGGAAAGGAGGAGAAGGAGGTCTGGGTTGGTTGGTTGAGGGAGAGGGTTGAAGGGTGAAGAGGAGGAGGTGGCTTGGTAGTGAACTCAAGGTTGATCTTTTGCACCTTGTCGCGGAAGTAGTCAGCCAGTGATTGAGGAGAGAGCGAGGGGGGGGGGGGGTGGGAGCGGATGGCACTTTGAGGAGGGAGTTAAGGGTGGCGAAGAGACGACGAGGGTTAGAGCTGAGAGAATTAGTCAATTGGGTGTAATAGTCCTGTTTGGCAAGGAATAGTGAGGACTGGAAGGAGGATAGCATGAATTTGTAGTGAAGGAAATCTGAATGGGTGCGAGATTTCCTCCAGAGGCGTTCAGCAGATCGGGCGCAGGAGCGAAGATAACGGATGCAAGGGGTCAGCCAGGGCTGGGGATTAGTACGCCTTGTGGGACGGGAGGTGGATGGTGCAAGGGTGTCCAGAGCAGATGTAAGTACATATCTATGTAAGTACTGGTTCCTAGCAACCAAACTCTTAAATATCGGAGCAGACAGGCTTGATTATACCTTCTAAGGTCAGGAAATCCCAACCCTCCAGATTTTGTGTTGCCCACCACCAGCTTCCATTTCATCTTTGCCTTCCTACCCCCCCCCCAGCAAAATCTTGCCGCCAGTTTGTAAAACGCTTCCAGATCCCGTATCATAAGCCAAAAGGGCAGTACTTGCAATACATAAAGCCATCGTGGAAAAAGAATCATTTTAAGCAGGTGTATCTACCCAAAAATGACACCGGAAAGACCAACCAGCGCACCACCTGTTCCTTCGTCTCCTGCAGCAACTTAGATATATTGATCTTGTACAGCATTGAGGTGTCCATTGCTATCTGAGTTCCTAAGTATCGAAAGTTCCCTGTTGCCCACCTCAAGGGGAAATCCCTTCCCCAAATGTTTCTTATTTCTTCCGAGCTTGCCAGTGCCTTTGATTTCAATAGATTCAATTGGAAACCAGAAAAGTCTCCAAATTCCACAAGACTTTCCATAAGATTTGCCAAGGAAGTCTTAGGGTCTTGTTTTTCTAGGAGTTGGTTTATCCACCCCTCTCTAGACCTACGGGGAATCCCTTTCCACGGTGAGGTGAACAGGGGACCAAAGGAATTCCTCCGGCCACGGAGGTGTAGAGGGGGTGACGGAAGGCGCAATTCAAATCTAACTCCCATGACCTCGACTTCTAGGATCTATGTGTATCTTTGGCCACATATTGTCAACCCTAATATGTTTGAGAACAGGTGTTAGTTTCTATTGTGAGTGTGTAGGTGCATTGAGGGAAATAGATGTAAGATGCAAAGAATTGATTCAAAGACTGAAATAGATACAGATAGAATAAGTCTTTATTCTTACCGAATGAGGTTTCAATCTGTTACAGACATCAGTCAAATTCTCAGTTCAACCGACCGTAGCTTCGCTGACGGTGACAGGCGTTGGGGAGTGACTCCGACGCCTGTCCAGATTTGCAACCCTTATATAGCAAATCTCCCCAATACAATTCTATGGAGAGATACTTTTTTTTCCTATTTCTGATTCATGCGTAACCGCAGGTCAGGTGCCCACCTCTCCTTTCCGTTTAGTTATTGCAAATTATTGTGTAATTTCCTTTTTTGTCAACATCTCCTTATATGAAGATACCCTAATATGGACAAATCAGTCTCATATCATCTTGTGATCTGGGTGCCATCTTATAAGGACAGACTCCATCTTATGAACCAAACTTTTTACCATTTCTGCCATTAATTCCTTCATCTTAACTCTTACACTGAATTTGAAAGTTGTACTAGGTTTCAATAAGACTCACCAAGCAGTCCTGCTCTTGCAGGCTCTCAACTATAAGGCCATCATCTGATTTTCAGGCCTAGTCAGTGCTTTTCAGCAGTTTAAGCTATGTAACCTGGCCCACCACTATTCCAGTGGATGGGTCTCAAGCTGGGACACATATTAACATTCCCCTCTTCACCCTATCTCATAGGGTGACACCAGGGTTATCTTACCATCCATTCCGGAAGGTATCCTGTAAAACTATCGGATTAGAGAGTCTAATTGAAAACCGGTATGGCCAAGATTTTGGAATTCAGGTTACAACATAGACACTGTTTCTGTTATTCTAACCCTTCTTGGGGCTTACCCATATCTGCGGTTAAGTAACATATTATGATTACAAAGATAATATATTTCAACCTATTAATATGCAGGTTAAATCTTGCTTTTACATATGTATATATATTGCTAACAATCATTAATTCTTTGGTTATATACTGATTATATGCTAAGTATACGTTTGCATTGATTACATAGTCATATTGCTTATTGATCACATCATTTTATAAAGCCTTACATCATTATATTGCATCCCTGTGTGCTCTTAATCGATTATACAGTTGCAGACATCTCTACAGTGTTTCTAACATTTGCATAGCGATTGGTCCATTTCATAGGGAGATAGTCCAATGTGTTGTCTCCTGTGGTATTGGGAAGGAGATTTTCGTACAGGACATATTGTCCTGTGGCTGCTTTCTTGGTTATGGCAGTTTCAATTAAGCGTTCTACTAAGCCTCTAGCACAAGGGATTATGCAGCATCCTACTAATACAAAAATTGCAACCACTATGATTATGGTGGTGGCTGCAGAGATGATAAATGTCTTCCATTTACCAAATGCTTTATCCATCCAACCAGTCCAAGATGTATCAACACCTGAGTTCTCAGCCAATTCCTTTGACAGTGAGGTAAGGCCTTTCAAAGCTCTAGTAATTGACCCATCTGGGGCAGTGTTGTTGGGGATAAGGTGCAACACTGTGTACCTATTTTGTGACATATGCCGCCATCTGCCGCTAGCATTTGGTCAAGCACTAATCGATTTTCAAGCGTCATTCTGCTAGTGGCATCTAACTGCGCTGCAATTCCTTGAACCGCATCTCTAGTATAATTCACAAATCTCTGCTGGTTGTAATATACAGTGGTGGAAATAAGTATTTGATCCCTTGCTGATTTTGTAAGTTTGCCCACTGACAAAGACATGAGCAGCCCATAATTGAAGGGTAGGTTATTGGTAACAGTGAGAGATAGCACATCACAAATTAAATCCGGAAAATCACATTGTGGAAAGTATATGAATTTATTTGCATTCTGCAGAGGGAAATAAGTATTTGATCCCCCACCAACCAGTAAGAGATCTGGCCCCTACAGACCAGGTAGATGCTCCAAATCAACTTGTTACCTGCATGACAGACAGCTGTCGGCAATGGTCACCTGTATGAAAGACACCTGTCCACAGACTCAGTGAATCAGTCAGACTCTAACCTCTACAAAATGGCCAAGAGCAAGGAGCTGTCTAAGGATGTCAGGGACAAGATCATACACCTGCACAAGGCTGAAATGGGCTACAAAACCATCAGTAAGACGCTGGGCGAGAAGGAGACAACTGTTGGTGCCATAGTAAGAAAATGGAAGAAGTACAAAATGACTGTCAATCGACAAAGATCTGGGGCTCCACGCAAAATCTCACCTCGTGGGGTATCCTTGATCATGAGGAAGGTTAGAAATCAGCCTACAACTACAAGGGGGGAACTTGTCAATGATCTCAAGGCAGCTGGGACCACTGTCACCACGAAAACCATTGGTAACACATTACGACATAACGGATTGCAATCCTGCAGTGCCCGCAAGGTCCCCCTGCTCCGGAAGGCACATGTGACGGCCCGTCTGAAGTTTGCCAGTGAACACCTGGATGATGCCGAGAGTGATTGGGAGAAGGTGCTGTGGTCAGATGAGACAAAAATTGAGCTCTTTGGCATGAACTCAACTCGCCGTGGTTGGAGGAAGAGAAATGCTGCCTATGACCCAAAGAACACCGTCCCCACTGTCAAGCATGGAGGTGGAAATGTTATGTTTTGGGGGTGTTTCTCTGCTAAGGGCACAGGACTACTTCACCGCATCAATGGGAGAATGGATGGGGCCATGTACCGTACAATTCTGAGTGACAACCTCCTTCCCTCCGCCAGGGCCTTAAAAATGGGTCGTGGCTGGGTCTTCCAGCACGACAATGACCCAAAACATACAGCCAAGGCAACAAAGGAGTGGCTCAGGAAGAAGCACATTAGGGTCATGGAGTGGCCTAGCCAGTCACCAGACCTTAATCCCATTGAAAACTTATGGAGGGAGCTGAAGCTGCGAGTTGCCAAGCGACAGTCCAGAACTCTTAATGATTTAGAGATGATCTGCAAAGAGGAGTGGACCAAAATTCCTCCTGACATGTGTGCAAACCTCATCATCAACTACAGAAGACGTCTGACCGCTGTGCTTGCCAACAAGGGTTTTGCCACCAAGTATTAGGTCTTGTTTGCCAGAGGGATTAAATACTTATTTCCCTCTGCAGAATGCAAATAAATTCATATACTTTCCACAATGTGATTTTCCAGATTTAATTTGTGATGTGCTATCTCTCACTGTTACCAATAACCTACCCTTCAATTATGGGCTGCTCATGTCTTTGTCAGTGGGCAAACTTACAAAATCAGCAAGGGATCAAATACTTATTTCCACCACTGTATGTAGTTAATCCAATCTACGTTCTTATTGATGGTCGACCACCAAAAGAAGGCAGATTCGAATCCTGCAGCAATCTGATTTCTAGCTTTGAACTCATCAGGGACCCCTCTTGGAACTTCAATTGCATCTTTATAGACCCGATCGTCAAAAGATCCAGGCATTGCATGTCTCTTTACTCGTGAGGAAGAGCTGCTATGAGGAGGAATCAAAGATGCTATAATGATTGGAATTACCAATTTGACTAGGGCACATCTGCCTGTCCAACTTCTGTGAAGTGTATGGTGGATGGTGTGGGTTCCACAATACCACCATACATCGGCTCTAGCCTGTGAAAAGTCTGTGAGGTTCAGACCTCGCAGAGCCCCTCTTCCAAGGGTGGTATTGCAATTGGTCAAATTTCCCTGAAACCGTGGGTTTTTAACTGCATATCGGTCCAGACATGTATGATACTTTGTGGCAGAGTCTGGAATTCTGAATGCGGGTGGTACCCTCAACCAAGGGGGCAAGTAGGGGTGATGTTTGTCAAGATGTTGACAAGACTGATTAATTTCTTCTTTTACCTGCAATAGCTCTAACATACACCAAAAACCATCTGGATCATTGTAAAGATCTAAAGGAAAAGGGACGACTGTAGGTTCTGCCCTTGCATGGGCACAAAAATAACAATTAGAAACATTCAGACTCGCTGTAGTATAGTGGGCCCATTCGAGCCACAGATTAGTATCCCCAAACCCAGTTTCTAGTGCAATTAAATCTTTGGAGTTATTAATCGGTACAACTTGATAGGGAATCTTTACTTCCGGGATCTTGGTTGGCATTAAGGGGTTTCTTGCAGGTTGTGGAGGGGGAATAATCTGAAATATGCCAATAGGATCCCTGCCTGTGGTATCTATTCCTAAGGAATAGGTTCTGTACGTAACAGCAGTTACTCCTCTGAAAGTGATAGCTACTTGATTGCACTTGGTCATTGGACAACTAGTAAGCACTCGTGGTTTCATAATAGAAATACTCTTTTTGAGTTCTGGAATCTCTCTACCTGAATAGGGAACCCATGTACCCGTGTACCACCATACTTCTGCCCAACTTCCACATGTGGAAAAGGGACACAGGTATATCTCAAAAGCTGACAGATATTGCTGCACAGGATGTTCATCACACGCAGTGTAAGCACACACATCGAGGGTTATTGTAATCGTCTTCTTAGTTGTAGCTAATGTTATTTTGTTATTAGGCATCATTTTCTGAATAAAACTTTCTAAAGTCTGCATTCCTTGTACAATGGGCATGGTGAACACACATAGTAGGAGGACTAGGCACATCATGTTGGCAGTTTTCATTATTAAATAGCGTATCAGGACTGTAAGAATGGCAATTGACGGGTAATGAATAATGTGAGTAACAAAATTAGTCCTAGGGTTTTAGCAAGAGCTGCAATTACAACAATCACTATTCCGAAATACACCAAGAACTGATATATCATTAGGTGTTACTTGGGTAAGGAGGATAGATTCTAGTAGCTCCTGTTTCGGTGGGACTACCTGTTTCAAAAAGGCTAAATACCTCCAAAAGTCTCGATCCTACCTCTCTAATGAATAGAAAGGGTATCCAATCAGTTTTAAGCACACCGTATGTGATTAACCAGAAATCTACTACCTCACGAGTTCCTGGTCTCACTAGGGGCACTTCAGTCTGTTCTACTTGTAAACCTAAACTTCCTCCAAACAATGCAAGGGTATGAATGACAGTCCGACTGGGGCCAATAGTCCAACTCTCAAGTAAGGGTTCACACAGTGTATGATACCGGGTAAAGGGATCCCAACTGGGAACGTCCTGTGGAGCTGGGTCCCAGTGGGGATATCTCAACCCTCGAGGATCTGAAAAGTGATTCGGGGGTTCAGGAATTACTGAATTCCAGAAGTCGGAAGGTGACAGTGGTGGGAATTCGAGGGAAGGTACTGTTTGTGGCGGTGAATGCTGGTTATCTATTCTTCTGCGGGACATATATTTATATGTCACGGGTGTAAACGGACTGCGGCAAATGAACCCTTGCCGTCTGATGAGATGCAATACTTCTCAAGGAGTCTGTTCCCGACTTTTCTAACGAAAAGCCAAGGCAACCAATCTGTACAATAAAGCTTATAAGTGACAATCCAAAAGATAACTTCTTCACCTGTATGAGGTCTAATGAATGGGAGAGTACCTCGTGCTACCTTTACTGTTACTGTGTTGTGAAGTATCGAGGCGAGATGTTGTACAACTCTGGCGGGGCCAGGACCGGAGGCGTGTAATAGGGGCTCACACAACAAATGATATCTGTAATTGGGATCCCAAAGAATACAATCGTCGGGCGCTGGATCCCAATATCCAGCAACACTATGCAGGGGGTCAATCTGGCTCATATGGGGGCCTGTTACACTTAATAGGAGCGTGTGGTAGGAAGGGAAAGTTCTATGGGTTTGCTACAATGCCCAGGTTAAGTGGGAAGCCTTCTGAAGGAGATGAAACGGCGATGCGGTCTGGGTGGGCGTGTATGTGAATCGGTAGCTGGGACTTCGGTATCCTGGGTGGTCAGGGTAGTATTCGTGGGAGGAGGAACGTCGCTATCAGGCACCAGAGGATAAGAAGGAGGCAAGGTAATATTATCCTCAGAAGTAGTTGCAAAAATGGGGACAATATGGTCTGAGCTACCGTTATTATTGGGAGCACTTGTAGGATGCAGAGTAGGAAAATCAGTGAGGACAGGAGTAGTCTCAGAATTTTCAATTGGCAATGTAAGATTTCCAGCCGGAAATTCTGTTGCGGCAGGTGTGTCTGCCAACGGGGTGGTATTACTGGTGGAGATAGAACTGAACCTTATGGCCGTGTGGAGGGATGTGCTTTCAGGTATATGTCTTGATGTGGTGTTCTCTTTGGGCGTTGTGTAGGCTGCTGGAGTAGTTGCTAGTACAGTGGCGTCTCCAACGGGCAAGGTAAAGTTGCCAGATGGAGAGGCACTGAGTGTGGGCCAATAATCACTTAGGTTTCTGTTGGTAGTGAAGGTAAACAGTGCAGTAAAAAACAACACCAAACCTATGCAAAATATGATAAAACACACAAGTCCAACTGCAAACAACCGAACAGATGGGAAGCAGAAGAAGAGGGTGTACTGATGTACCACCGCGACTTCTGCGGAGACAGCACTTGCAGCGGTGCTTTCTTCGTCAGTGTCTCCAATATCGTTGGACCACTGAGTGATGGTATCGGAAAACTGCTCAGAGTTACACTTATCAACAGGGTAAAGTTCAGTTTTACGTGGGTCAGGTTCCTTGATGTCGTCGAGGGCAGTTAGGTCCTCTGCAGTTGGTTCCTTGCGGAGTACAACACCAACGAGAGAAACTGGAGGAGGTGGTACCATAACTGGGATACACAAAGGAGGTGGTGATGGAATTGAAACTTTCTGCAAGGGAATAGCCTCTGGAGTGGACTGTGGCTTAGGTTGCTGTGGCATTTATCTGGCTTGATTCGGGAAATACAGATGCAAAATGTCGAGCAGGTCGGTGATGTTGCAGTATAGATTCTGCAGGGTAGAATACTCGGCAGACTCTGGTTCACCCAAATCCAATTCTGCTGCTAAATTGTGGATTCGGATGAGACGGATACGGAGATCTACGTAGGGAAGTGGAAATTCTGGAACACTGGAAGGTGGAGGTGTGGATGCCCACTCACGGGGAGCAGGTACAAGTTGAGGTGAGAGGAGCGGTGGTGACTCAGGTGGTGACTCAGGTGTATCTGCGATCTCTTGGACGGTGATGTCGGAGAGATCAATCAACTGCTGGACGGTGATGTCAGAGAGATCAACCAACTGCGACTCAGGGGAAGGTTGGTCAGGTTGGTCAAAGTGATTAAGAAGAGTTGGGTTCGGTGTCGGAGGTCTTGGGCTCAGTGGCGGTGGAGATGAGTGGTCTTCGAGCTTGGCAGCTGTAGCTGACAGAGCTTCAATCTTGAAGGGCCCAATATAGATGGGATCTCTCCAGGTCTTGTGCGTATAATAACGCCGGTGCACCAGATCACCCACTTTAAAAGGGGGGGATCTATTGGCATCACAATCCCCTCTTCTGTCCAAGATAGCCTGCGGAATTGAGGACAGAGAGCTTACTATCGTTTGCAAGACATCCCAATATACTGAGTACTGATCGGGCAATAGAGCGTCTGGATTGCCAGGTAGAAGTCGCATAGGGCGACCGGTACATAATTGAAAGGGAGTCAGCTTTAGGGAAGCGGATGGAGCGGCACGAAGGGATAAGAGTGCCAATGGAAGGGCATCAAGCCAATTTTTAATACCATTTGCCATAAGCTGACGCAATTTGGTTTTTAGCAATCCATTGTACCGTTCAACCAACCCATTACTGGTGGGTTTGTAGACACACACAGTTCTGTGTGTTATACCAAGTGCAGGAAGGAGAGATTGCAGGAGTTCATTAACAAAGTGTGTGCCATTATCGGTGGTGATTTTGGCAGGGATTCCAAATCGTGGGATAATTTCATTACAGAGTGACTGTGCCATAATTTGTGCAGTTTCTCTAGAGCAGGGGAAAGCTTCTACCCACTTAGAGAAAGCGTGCACGCAGACAAGCAGGTACCGTTTACCACAAACAGGTGTCTGCATATCTGTAAAATCAACGTGCCAATGTTGGCTGGGTCCTTGGACCACGGGCAAATGACCCGAAGGGATAACGGGTCCCCGTTTGGGTGTATACAAGAAACATTTATAACAATTGTGATCAACAGTGTGACACATGGGCATCAGTTGGGGAGCCCATAATTTGGAAGAAAGTTGATCATACAGTGTATTGGCATTTAAATGTAAAGGGTAATGGAGAGCATGCAGAAGAAGGGACAAAACATGCTGTGAAACACATAATTGACCATTGGGATGGGTCCAAATACCATTCGGGTTAAGGAAACATCCAGCTTGCTTCCACAAGGTGAGTTCTGCTTATGTGAGGGAGGAGGTAAGGGTAGAAGAGAAGTCGGAAATAAGGGAGTCAGAGGATGAAGGAGACGTAGCAGGAGAAGAAAGCTCTTTCGGAGTAGGTGCAGGTACAGGAGATAAGAGGGAGGTAATGATGGGAGGAGCGTGAAAAAGGGGAGGGGTACTCGGAGAAGAAGTATCAGATTCTGTGGAATCCGATGGAGTAGAAGGAGGCGTGTCAAAGAGAGGCGCTGAGGACGCAATTACAGGAAATGTAGCATCAGCAGCGGATCCGGAAGAAAGGGTGGAACTGGAAGTGACCTCACAGGCCAGCTCATCAGCAGCATGGTTGCCATTGATGGCGAAAGAAAAAACCGTCTCCTGATGCACTTTTATCCAGGAGATACTGGTGCGGAGACCTTTCTGATGGCGCTGCTCCAGCGCATCAAAAAGTGCTGTCCACAAAGGTAAATGACTTAAAGGTTGCCCAGTAGAGGAAATCATACCCCTCTGGTTCCACTTGCGAACATGGGAGTGCAGGGAAGCAAAAACATAGTCAGAGTCAGTTACGATGCTCAAATCTGAGTGTAGTGCTTTAAACAGCAGAACATATAAAACAGCGGCTAGTTCTGCAGTTTGAGCTGTGAATGTATCGGGTAGTCTAAATTGTACCGGGTCCAGTATGTCTTCTTCTGGTGTATAGCGGAGGGCAGCAAAACCGGCTACCCCATTTTGCTGGGAACCGTCTGTAAACCAAATCTCGCCATTCTGCAAAATTTCAGAATGCACATGGAGGGATTCGGGCACAGACAATTGGGTAGTGCACTGGTGGGGAAAGATAGCATTCTGTGCTGTCTCTGTGACGGTGAGTAGTGGATCCAGACGTTGAAGGTCAGTTAAAGTTAATGGGTGAATGGAGTGCACTACACTAAACAAAAGTACCTGATACTTTTGTAAACGGCAGACAGTCATGTAACTAATCTGTTTGTCTAGCAGATATTTAACATCATGGGACGTATGGAGAATCACCGGAAGGTGAGGAATGTAGCTGTATAATTTCGTAACAGCAGTGCTGGCGGCAACAAGGCCTTTCTCACAAGTAGCAAATGCCTTTTCAACAGGTGAAAAGGTACCCGAAAGGTAACTGCATGCAATGTCATCATGCTCTTGGGTAATCAAGCAGGACCATGTGTCTTCAGTATGCACAACCCATAGGTGCACATCCTGAGACACATCTATGGTTGCCAATGGTGATGAAAGCATAACATCTTTCACCAGGGCCATAAGATCTGTAGTCTCCTGGGTTGTAAAATGCAAGGGTTCACGTTTAACTTTCTGTTTGCCTTGCAGTTTCATATAAAACGGCTGAGTCCGGGCCGAATAATTGGGTATCCAGAGGCGACAAAAATTTAACATGCCAAGGACACCTCTGAGATCGGAAACGGTTGTAGTCCATAGTGAGAGGCTACTCCTCTCGGATATTCAAGATTCATTCCAAGTAACTTCAAACTATATGATAACATCCTTTTATTACAAAATTTGTATTAACCTTCCTTAAAGAGGATTGTATCACTTTAAATCTTTCAATAAAAGTGATTGGATAATAGGATACAAACAGGTTAGCTCAGGGATTGGCTACCTGAAATAACTACGGAACTCCTACTGGGTGGAGTTATTGATGCTGGCGTTCTATATTAATAGTCGCCATGTTCTGAACCAAGGTTCGCGATGGATAGAAAAGAAACATATTTAATTGTTTTTGGATATTTCTCCTGACGAAGAACGCGAAACAGTGGGGACCCTTGCTGTCGAGAAAATCAAGAAGACATTACGGCTGAGCAGATTTACCGCTCTAGCAGCTCCCACGTTAAAATATTTTGCTTCACAACCGGAACTATAGGTGTCTGAAGAATAAGAACTAGAGTTGGGAACCGTTTTCAACTGCTTTTGGTGGACTGTTTCTGGTGGATATAAGTGACAACATCCCCAGGCTTCAAGATAAGTGGTTTATTTCAATATTGAAAATAGGTTCCAACCAAGCAATGAATTAATGAATGATGGTTCTCTATTCCTGAACATCGCTTCAGTATACAACTTTAAGAGGATTGTGAAGTGACTTCATATACTTTTTCTTTACTTCCATTTAATACTCTCTGTGATATAATGCACTTATAGTCATATTGATATTTGAATTAAGTTATTAAAACACCCCTCCATCCGTTTTTTATTCACAAGATCTTTTTCTTCCTCTTGTAGGGAGTTTTTTGTTACTTGTGGATGTTTTTTCGGAAAGGAGGAGGAGCCCATGATAAAGGCCAATTCAGTGGAGTCCTAAGTAATGGTTCCCTGGGCTATTGAGGCTAGTTTATAAACATAAAATAGATGATATATATCAGTATTGTGCAATTTTTCACAGAGTGTATAGCAAGAGTGCATTTACTAGTTCACTAGTTTTTTGATATATGTTAGTGCATTCTAGACAATTGAAGATATTTCCATTTTTGTATTAATTGTCATCATGGCTCAGAACTGGCAGTCTGGGTTAAGATTTACAGCAGACCAAAGGTCTTCTATATTACAAGCACCCACACTATCCCAACTGGGCAATATGGGTACTGATAATTCTCAGATATCTGAATTATTTGAAAACTACAAAAAATTGACTCGCTGGGAACTACATAGTGCCTCTTTAGTTGAATATTGCAAATTAGAAATCATCCCTAGAGGTTTACGCATGCAAAGAGGTCCGAAATTGTTCCCAGAAGATGAGACATTTGTCAATAGTTGGAATAGTATATTAAATCAATGTTCCTTAGACCTCATGTTACTTTTAATTCAAACCTTACAACAAAAAATTAACATTGAGAAACCACTAATTGAGGAGAAAAAGGGATGCATCTTTTCTCAGGAAGGTTTAGATAGGTCTTTAGAGGAATTTAACATGAAAATAGAGAAGTTTAATAAAGATCTACAACAGGTCAAATATAAAAAGATGACCCGTGATAAAAAAGATTATTCAGATGGGTTTGTTTATATTTGGATGAAAAATCAAGGGACTCACGAAAATAGTGATACAGATAAACCCCGAGGTGAGTTATCATCTAGTGTCTCAAGTGGAGAAGATGATTCCAAATCGGGGTCGACATATATGAGAACAAGGGGTTGAGGAAGGGGGACTCGAAGAAATCGAGGAAGGGCCACAGTAACATTCGAGCAATCCAGACTACGAGGGAGATCACGCAAAAGGGAAGACTCCCTGTAGTTAATTTAACTACAAAAAATTTTTCTCCCACACAAATACAAATACTCAGTAAAGGTTTATCGTTTGTTCCAACTACGATATATGATCCCTTTCAAACTAGGGTGGACATTGCTAAATTTATTAGAACTTTACGTTTGAAAATGTTTTTCGGACAAGATGACACACAACATAAGGGATATTCTACAGTCTATCAAAAAAGTACATGGACTCCTTCCGGTACGGTAGATCCTGTGATAGACACTTTTCATAGACATATTATGAAAGATTTAGAACAAATGGAACATCAACATATTCATTTCAATCATAATGTTTCTAAAGATGAAAGGGAAGCAATTCAATCTTTGGCCCATGATACAGAAATTGTCATTCGCCGTGCCGATAAGGGCGGCGCTATAGTCATTCTTCACATTAATGACTATTTGAAAGAAGCGTATAGACAACTGAATGACACTAAGACGTACCAAAGGATTGATAAGGACCCTACTGACAGTCTATTAGAAGAAATGTCAGCCATTACCATCGAAGCATTCCAAACTGGATTCTTGACTAGAAATGAAATGAAATATTTAAATCATAAGAAAGCCAAAATCCCGATTTTCTACCTTCTCCCCAAAATTCATAAGACTCTTGTCGAACCCCCAGGTAGACCTATAGTGTCAGCTCGAGACTCCCTATTAGAAAGATCTTGCAAATATATAGATGGATTCTTAGCTCCTCTAGTGGTCAATACTAAATCTTACATTAAAGATACGACTCATTTTTTGACAAAACTAGAAACCTTGCCAGTTCAACCAAGTACAGTAATATTAGTCACATTGGATGTTCAATCTCTTTATACCGCGATACCCCAACAAGAGGCACTAAATGTCATTGAATTGATTTTGGAACAACGTCCCAAACCTGTGACTGTTCCCACGGATTTTTTATTGAAGTTGTTGAAGTTGTCTTTATTCAATAACTATTTTCTGTTTAATGGAGAACTGTTTTTGCAATTATCTGGAATTGCCATGGGAGCAGCTTTTGCTCCTGCAGTGGCCAATTTATTTATGGCCCATTTGGAAGAAAGTGTCATCTACAAGCTCCCTCGGTACAAACATGCTAAATGCTGGTGGAGATTTATTGATGATATTTTTATTTTATGGGGTTCCTCATTAGAAATGTTAGATTTATTTCTGATTGATTTAAATGCATGCCATCCTACGATCAAATTTCAACACACGGTTCATAATCATGAAATTAGTTTTCTAGATGTTAAGATCAATAAAAATAGAGAGAAGTTTGAAACCGATGTTTTTACTAAACCAACTGATCGTAATTCATTACTATCCTATGATAGTATGCATCCAATTCATATTAGGAACAATCTTCCATTTGCACAATTTTTACGTTATAGACGCATCTGTGATAATTCACGGAAATATAAAGATTCAGCTGTCCAATTGAAAGATAAACTTACGGAAAGAGGGTATCCTAGTAAAATTGTTAAACAAGCTTATAAAAGAGCTCTTTATAATCATCGAGAACATTTATTAGAACCCAAATCTCAGGAACATCAAACTATAAAAGATCAAAAAGCGGTCTGCATTATGCAGTACACATCAATGGCACCCAGGGTTGCTAATATTATATATAAGAACTGGAAAATACTATCTATCCATCAAATGTTTGCCAAACAAAAATGCATGATATCATATTCCAGACGTGCAAATTTAGCAGAAGTTTTATGCCATTCAGATGTTAGAACAAATATTTGGCATAATGACAATGATATACGTGGCCATAAGAAATGTGGAGAATGCATTATGTGTTCAGTCATGGAGGAAACAAACAAATTTTGGGATAGAATCAAACAGAATTGGATATATCTAAAAGGAGTGACTTCATGTACATCAAAAGCAGTAATTTACATGATTACATGCCCATGTGGATTACGGTATATAGGTCAAACTAAACGCATGTTTAAAATTAGACTCTCGGAACATAAGCATGCGATTCAATCGGGCAAAACACACATGCCTTTGGCTAAACACTGTATAGAAAGGAACCATAAATTTGAACAGCTACGTTGTCTAATTATTGAACAACTAATAGATAACAACAGAAGAGGTGATGTTTCACGTGTTCTACATCAAAAGGAGCAGAAATGGATTTACTATTTGCAAACTGTGTATCCAGAAGGTCTAAATGGACCGATGGAATGGGAAGCATTTTTTTAATTTTCAAAAAAGCATACACTCAGGATCATTATCATCTGAAGAGAAAGAAAAAATATTTTCTTCACACGTGTATATAAATAATCTCGATTTCAACATGTTAACATCTAAGATCATTGATAGAATAGTCCATAGTGAGAGGCTACTCCTCTCGGATATTCAAGATTCATTCCAAGTAACTTCAAACTATATGATAACATCCTTTTATTACAAAATTTGTATTAACCTTCCTTAAAGAGGATTGTATCACTTTAAATCTTTCAATAAAAGTGATTGGATAATAGGATACAAACAGGTTAGCTCAGGGATTGGCTACCTGAAATAACTACGGAACTCCTACTGGGTGGAGTTATTGATGCTGGCGTTCTATATTAATAGTCGCCATGTTCTGAACCAAGGTTCGCGATGGATAGAAAAGAAACATATTTAATTGTTTTTGGATATTTCTCCTGACGAAGAACGCGAAACAGTGGGGACCCTTGCTGTCGAGAAAATCAAGAAGACATTACGGCTGAGCAGATTTACCGCTCTAGCAGCTCCCACGTTAAAATATTTTGCTTCACAACCGGAACTATAGGTGTCTGAAGAATAAGAACTAGAGTTGGGAACCGTTTTCAACTGCTTTTGGTGGACTGTTTCTGGTGGATATAAGTGACAACATCCCCAGGCTTCAAGATAAGTGGTTTATTTCAATATTGAAAATAGGTTCCAACCAAGCAATGAATTAATGAATGATGGTTCTCTATTCCTGAACATCGCTTCAGTATACAACTTTAAGAGGATTGTGAAGTGACTTCATATACTTTTTCTTTACTTCCATTTAATACTCTCTGTGATATAATGCACTTATAGTCATATTGATATTTGAATTAAGTTATTAAAACACCCCTCCATCCGTTTTTTATTCACAAGATCTTTTTCTTCCTCTTGTAGGGAGTTTTTTGTTACTTGTGGATGTTTTTTCGGAAAGGAGGAGGAGCCCATGATAAAGGCCAATTCAGTGGAGTCCTAAGTAATGGTTCCCTGGGCTATTGAGGCTAGTTTATAAACATAAAATAGATGATATATATCAGTATTGTGCAATTTTTCACAGAGTGTATAGCAAGAGTGCATTTACTAGTTCACTAGTTTTTTGATATATGTTAGTGCATTCTAGACAATTGAAGATATTTCCATTTTTGTATTAATTGTCATCATGGCTCAGAACTGGCAGTCTGGGTTAAGATTTACAGCAGACCAAAGGTCTTCTATATTACAAGCACCCACACTATCCCAACTGGGCAATATGGGTACTGATAATTCTCAGATATCTGAATTATTTGAAAACTACAAAAAATTGACTCGCTGGGAACTACATAGTGCCTCTTTAGTTGAATATTGCAAATTAGAAATCATCCCTAGAGGTTTACGCATGCAAAGAGGTCCGAAATTGTTCCCAGAAGATGAGACATTTGTCAATAGTTGGAATAGTATATTAAATCAATGTTCCTTAGACCTCATGTTACTTTTAATTCAAACCTTACAACAAAAAATTAACATTGAGAAACCACTAATTGAGGAGAAAAAGGGATGCATCTTTTCTCAGGAATTTAACATGAAAATAGAGAAGTTTAATAAAGATCTACAACAGGTCAAATATAAAAAGATGACCCGTGATAAAAAAGATTATTCAGATGGGTTTGTTTATATTTGGATGAAAAATCAAGGGACTCACGAAAATAGTGATACAGATAAACCCCGAGGTGAGTTATCATCTAGTGTCTCAAGTGGAGAAGATGATTCCAAATCGGGGTCGACATATATGAGAACAAGGGGTTGAGGAAGGGGGACTCGAAGAAATCGAGGAAGGGCCACAGTAACATTCGAGCAATCCAGACTACGAGGGAGATCACGCAAAAGGGAAGACTCCCTGTAGTTAATTTAACTACAAAAAATTTTTCTCCCACACAAATACAAATACTCAGTAAAGGTTTATCGTTTGTTCCAACTACGATATATGATCCCTTTCAAACTAGGGTGGACATTGCTAAATTTATTAGAACTTTACGTTTGAAAATGTTTTTCGGACAAGATGACACACAACATAAGGGATATTCTACAGTCTATCAAAAAAGTACATGGACTCCTTCCGGTACGGTAGATCCTGTGATAGACACTTTTCATAGACATATTATGAAAGATTTAGAACAAATGGAACATCAACATATTCATTTCAATCATAATGTTTCTAAAGATGAAAGGGAAGCAATTCAATCTTTGGCCCATGATACAGAAATTGTCATTCGCCGTGCCGATAAGGGCGGCGCTATAGTCATTCTTCACATTAATGACTATTTGAAAGAAGCGTATAGACAACTGAATGACACTAAGACGTACCAAAGGATTGATAAGGACCCTACTGACAGTCTATTAGAAGAAATGTCAGCCATTACCATCGAAGCATTCCAAACTGGATTCTTGACTAGAAATGAAATGAAATATTTAAATCATAAGAAAGCCAAAATCCCGATTTTCTACCTTCTCCCCAAAATTCATAAGACTCTTGTCGAACCCCCAGGTAGACCTATAGTGTCAGCTCGAGACTCCCTATTAGAAAGATCTTGCAAATATATAGATGGATTCTTAGCTCCTCTAGTGGTCAATACTAAATCTTACATTAAAGATACGACTCATTTTTTGACAAAACTAGAAACCTTGCCAGTTCAACCAAGTACAGTAATATTAGTCACATTGGATGTTCAATCTCTTTATACCGCGATACCCCAACAAGAGGCACTAAATGTCATTGAATTGATTTTGGAACAACGTCCCAAACCTGTGACTGTTCCCACGGATTTTTTATTGAAGTTGTTGAAGTTGTCTTTATTCAATAACTATTTTCTGTTTAATGGAGAACTGTTTTTGCAATTATCTGGAATTGCCATGGGAGCAGCTTTTGCTCCTGCAGTGGCCAATTTATTTATGGCCCATTTGGAAGAAAGTGTCATCTACAAGCTCCCTCGGTACAAACATGCTAAATGCTGGTGGAGATTTATTGATGATATTTTTATTTTATGGGGTTCCTCATTAGAAATGTTAGATTTATTTCTGATTGATTTAAATGCATGCCATCCTACGATCAAATTTCAACACACGGTTCATAATCATGAAATTAGTTTTCTAGATGTTAAGATCAATAAAAATAGAGAGAAGTTTGAAACCGATGTTTTTACTAAACCAACTGATCGTAATTCATTACTATCCTATGATAGTATGCATCCAATTCATATTAGGAACAATCTTCCATTTGCACAATTTTTACGTTATAGACGCATCTGTGATAATTCACGGAAATATAAAGATTCAGCTGTCCAATTGAAAGATAAACTTACGGAAAGAGGGTATCCTAGTAAAATTGTTAAACAAGCTTATAAAAGAGCTCTTTATAATCATCGAGAACATTTATTAGAACCCAAATCTCAGGAACATCAAACTATAAAAGATCAAAAAGCGGTCTGCATTATGCAGTACACATCAATGGCACCCAGGGTTGCTAATATTATATATAAGAACTGGAAAATACTATCTATCCATCAAATGTTTGCCAAACAAAAATGCATGATATCATATTCCAGACGTGCAAATTTAGCAGAAGTTTTATGCCATTCAGATGTTAGAACAAATATTTGGCATAATGACAATGATATACGTGGCCATAAGAAATGTGGAGAATGCATTATGTGTTCAGTCATGGAGGAAACAAACAAATTTTGGGATAGAATCAAACAGAATTGGATATATCTAAAAGGAGTGACTTCATGTACATCAAAAGCAGTAATTTACATGATTACATGCCCATGTGGATTACGGTATATAGGTCAAACTAAACGCATGTTTAAAATTAGACTCTCGGAACATAAGCATGCGATTCAATCGGGCAAAACACACATGCCTTTGGCTAAACACTGTATAGAAAGGAACCATAAATTTGAACAGCTACGTTGTCTAATTATTGAACAACTAATAGATAACAACAGAAGAGGTGATGTTTCACGTGTTCTACATCAAAAGGAGCAGAAATGGATTTACTATTTGCAAACTGTGTATCCAGAAGGTCTAAATGGACCGATGGAATGGGAAGCATTTTTTTAATTTTCAAAAAAGCATACACTCAGGATCATTATCATCTGAAGAGAAAGAAAAAATATTTTCTTCACACGTGTATATAAATAATCTCGATTTCAACATGTTAACATCTAAGATCATTGATAGAATAGTCCATAGTGAGAGGCTACTCCTCTCGGATATTCAAGATTCATTCCAAGTAACTTCAAACTATATGATAACATCCTTTTATTACAAAATTTGTATTAACCTTCCTTAAAGAGGATTGTATCACTTTAAATCTTTCAATAAAAGTGATTGGATAATAGGATACAAACAGGTTAGCTCAGGGATTGGCTACCTGAAATAACTACAGAACTCCTACTGGGTGGAGTTATTGATGCTGGCGTTCTATATTAATAGTCGCCATGTTCTGAACCAAGGTTCGCGATGGATAGAAAAGAAACATATTTAATTGTTTTTGGATATTTCTCCTGACGAAGAACGCGAAACAGTGGGGACCCTTGCTGTCGAGAAAATCAAGAAGACATTACGGCTGAGCAGATTTACCGCTCTAGCAGCTCCCACGTTAAAATATTTTGCTTCACAACCGGAACTATAGGTGTCTGAAGAATAAGAACTAGAGTTGGGAACCGTTTTCAACTGCTTTTGGTGGACTGTTTCTGGTGGATATAAGTGACAACATCCCCAGGCTTCAAGATAAGTGGTTTATTTCAATATTGAAAATAGGTTCCAACCAAGCAATGAATTAATGAATGATGGTTCTCTATTCCTGAACATCGCTTCAGTATACAACTTTAAGAGGATTGTGAAGTGACTTCATATACTTTTTCTTTACTTCCATTTAATACTCTCTGTGATATAATGCACTTATAGTCATATTGATATTTGAATTAAGTTATTAAAACACCCCTCCATCCGTTTTTTATTCACAAGATCTTTTTCTTCCTCTTGTAGGGAGTTTTTTGTTACTTGTGGATGTTTTTTCGGAAAGGAGGAGGAGCCCATGATAAAGGCCAATTCAGTGGAGTCCTAAGTAATGGTTCCCTGGGCTATTGAGGCTAGTTTATAAACATAAAATAGATGATATATATCAGTATTGTGCAATTTTTCACAGAGTGTATAGCAAGAGTGCATTTACTAGTTCACTAGTTTTTTGATATATGTTAGTGCATTCTAGACAATTGAAGATATTTCCATTTTTGTATTAATTGTCATCATGGCTCAGAACTGGCAGTCTGGGTTAAGATTTACAGCAGACCAAAGGTCTTCTATATTACAAGCACCCACACTATCCCAACTGGGCAATATGGGTACTGATAATTCTCAGATATCTGAATTATTTGAAAACTACAAAAAATTGACTCGCTGGGAACTACATAGTGCCTCTTTAGTTGAATATTGCAAATTAGAAATCATCCCTAGAGGTTTACGCATGCAAAGAGGTCCGAAATTGTTCCCAGAAGATGAGACATTTGTCAATAGTTGGAATAGTATATTAAATCAATGTTCCTTAGACCTCATGTTACTTTTAATTCAAACCTTACAACAAAAAATTAACATTGAGAAACCACTAATTGAGGAGAAAAAGGGATGCATCTTTTCTCAGGAAGGTTTAGATAGGTCTTTAGAGGAATTTAACATGAAAATAGAGAAGTTTAATAAAGATCTACAACAGGTCAAATATAAAAAGATGACCCGTGATAAAAAAGATTATTCAGATGGGTTTGTTTATATTTGGATGAAAAATCAAGGGACTCACGAAAATAGTGATACAGATAAACCCCGAGGTGAGTTATCATCTAGTGTCTCAAGTGGAGAAGATGATTCCAAATCGGGGTCGACATATATGAGAACAAGGGGTTGAGGAAGGGGGACTCGAAGAAATCGAGGAAGGGCCACAGTAACATTCGAGCAATCCAGACTACGAGGGAGATCACGCAAAAGGGAAGACTCCCTGTAGTTAATTTAACTACAAAAAATTTTTCTCCCACACAAATACAAATACTCAGTAAAGGTTTATCGTTTGTTCCAACTACGATATATGATCCCTTTCAAACTAGGGTGGACATTGCTAAATTTATTAGAACTTTACGTTTGAAAATGTTTTTCGGACAAGATGACACACAACATAAGGGATATTCTACAGTCTATCAAAAAAGTACATGGACTCCTTCCGGTACGGTAGATCCTGTGATAGACACTTTTCATAGACATATTATGAAAGATTTAGAACAAATGGAACATCAACATATTCATTTCAATCATAATGTTTCTAAAGATGAAAGGGAAGCAATTCAATCTTTGGCCCATGATACAGAAATTGTCATTCGCCGTGCCGATAAGGGCGGCGCTATAGTCATTCTTCACATTAATGACTATTTGAAAGAAGCGTATAGACAACTGAATGACACTAAGACGTACCAAAGGATTGATAAGGACCCTACTGACAGTCTATTAGAAGAAATGTCAGCCATTACCATCGAAGCATTCCAAACTGGATTCTTGACTAGAAATGAAATGAAATATTTAAATCATAAGAAAGCCAAAATCCCGATTTTCTACCTTCTCCCCAAAATTCATAAGACTCTTGTCGAACCCCCAGGTAGACCTATAGTGTCAGCTCGAGACTCCCTATTAGAAAGATCTTGCAAATATATAGATGGATTCTTAGCTCCTCTAGTGGTCAATACTAAATCTTACATTAAAGATACGACTCATTTTTTGACAAAACTAGAAACCTTGCCAGTTCAACCAAGTACAGTAATATTAGTCACATTGGATGTTCAATCTCTTTATACCGCGATACCCCAACAAGAGGCACTAAATGTCATTGAATTGATTTTGGAACAACGTCCCAAACCTGTGACTGTTCCCACGGATTTTTTATTGAAGTTGTTGAAGTTGTCTTTATTCAATAACTATTTTCTGTTTAATGGAGAACTGTTTTTGCAATTATCTGGAATTGCCATGGGAGCAGCTTTTGCTCCTGCAGTGGCCAATTTATTTATGGCCCATTTGGAAGAAAGTGTCATCTACAAGCTCCCTCGGTACAAACATGCTAAATGCTGGTGGAGATTTATTGATGATATTTTTATTTTATGGGGTTCCTCATTAGAAATGTTAGATTTATTTCTGATTGATTTAAATGCATGCCATCCTACGATCAAATTTCAACACACGGTTCATAATCATGAAATTAGTTTTCTAGATGTTAAGATCAATAAAAATAGAGAGAAGTTTGAAACCGATGTTTTTACTAAACCAACTGATCGTAATTCATTACTATCCTATGATAGTATGCATCCAATTCATATTAGGAACAATCTTCCATTTGCACAATTTTTACGTTATAGACGCATCTGTGATAATTCACGGAAATATAAAGATTCAGCTGTCCAATTGAAAGATAAACTTACGGAAAGAGGGTATCCTAGTAAAATTGTTAAACAAGCTTATAAAAGAGCTCTTTATAATCATCGAGAACATTTATTAGAACCCAAATCTCAGGAACATCAAACTATAAAAGATCAAAAAGCGGTCTGCATTATGCAGTACACATCAATGGCACCCAGGGTTGCTAATATTATATATAAGAACTGGAAAATACTATCTATCCATCAAATGTTTGCCAAACAAAAATGCATGATATCATATTCCAGACGTGCAAATTTAGCAGAAGTTTTATGCCATTCAGATGTTAGAACAAATATTTGGCATAATGACAATGATATACGTGGCCATAAGAAATGTGGAGAATGCATTATGTGTTCAGTCATGGAGGAAACAAACAAATTTTGGGATAGAATCAAACAGAATTGGATATATCTAAAAGGAGTGACTTCATGTACATCAAAAGCAGTAATTTACATGATTACATGCCCATGTGGATTACGGTATATAGGTCAAACTAAACGCATGTTTAAAATTAGACTCTCGGAACATAAGCATGCGATTCAATCGGGCAAAACACACATGCCTTTGGCTAAACACTGTATAGAAAGGAACCATAAATTTGAACAGCTACGTTGTCTAATTATTGAACAACTAATAGATAACAACAGAAGAGGTGATGTTTCACGTGTTCTACATCAAAAGGAGCAGAAATGGATTTACTATTTGCAAACTGTGTATCCAGAAGGTCTAAATGGACCGATGGAATGGGAAGCATTTTTTTAATTTTCAAAAAAGCATACACTCAGGATCATTATCATCTGAAGAGAAAGAAAAAATATTTTCTTCACACGTGTATATAAATAATCTCGATTTCAACATGTTAACATCTAAGATCATTGATAGAATAGTCCATAGTGAGAGGCTACTCCTCTCGGATATTCAAGATTCATTCCAAGTAACTTCAAACTATATGATAACATCCTTTTATTACAAAATTTGTATTAACCTTCCTTAAAGAGGATTGTATCACTTTAAATCTTTCAATAAAAGTGATTGGATAATAGGATACAAACAGGTTAGCTCAGGGATTGGCTACCTGAAATAACTACAGAACTCCTACTGGGTGGAGTTATTGATGCTGGCGTTCTATATTAATAGTCGCCATGTTCTGAACCAAGGTTCGCGATGGATAGAAAAGAAACATATTTAATTGTTTTTGGATATTTCTCCTGACGAAGAACGCGAAACAGTGGGGACCCTTGCTGTCGAGAAAATCAAGAAGACATTACGGCTGAGCAGATTTACCGCTCTAGCAGCTCCCACGTTAAAATATTTTGCTTCACAACCGGAACTATAGGTGTCTGAAGAATAAGAACTAGAGTTGGGAACCGTTTTCAACTGCTTTTGGTGGACTGTTTCTGGTGGATATAAGTGACAACATCCCCAGGCTTCAAGATAAGTGGTTTATTTCAATATTGAAAATAGGTTCCAACCAAGCAATGAATTAATGAATGATGGTTCTCTATTCCTGAACATCGCTTCAGTATACAACTTTAAGAGGATTGTGAAGTGACTTCATATACTTTTTCTTTACTTCCATTTAATACTCTCTGTGATATAATGCACTTATAGTCATATTGATATTTGAATTAAGTTATTAAAACACCCCTCCATCCGTTTTTTATTCACAAGATCTTTTTCTTCCTCTTGTAGGGAGTTTTTTGTTACTTGTGGATGTTTTTTCGGAAAGGAGGAGGAGCCCATGATAAAGGCCAATTCAGTGGAGTCCTAAGTAATGGTTCCCTGGGCTATTGAGGCTAGTTTATAAACATAAAATAGATGATATATATCAGTATTGTGCAATTTTTCACAGAGTGTATAGCAAGAGTGCATTTACTAGTTCACTAGTTTTTTGATATATGTTAGTGCATTCTAGACAATTGAAGATATTTCCATATACGCAAGGATGAGACATGTTGAAGAGTATCGGGGCCAAGGCCCTTCTGACGGGGGCCAATGTGATGGCCAAGGAAGGTAACATGTGTCTGAGCAACTTTCAATTTTTTTCTGTTAACTTTATAGCCTTTCATGGCAAGAAAGCCAAGAAAGTCACAGGTGACTTGAACACAGGTGTCAGTCAGGGCATGTGATGAGCATGTCATCCACATACTGAACAATAGAAGTATGTGGTGGGAGAACATATCTGTCACGTTTAAATTCCCGTATGTGCCCATCTAGAGTTTGGGAAAAGATGGTAGGACTGTCGGTGAACCCTTGAGGAAGACGGGTCCATTGATAAGTAGTATTATCGAACTGGAAAGCCGTCAGTGGGCGGCTTTCGGGGTCAAGGGTGATGGAGAAGAAGGCGTTGGATAAATCAATAGTGGAATGATACGTCTGTAGGGAGATGCTATTAAGGAGTGTAGTTGGATTCTCAACATTCGGAAATGAAGAATAAGTGAGGTCATTTAGTGCGCGTAAGTCTTGCACTATGCAGAAAGTTCCAGGTTCCTTCTTTGGAACTGGGAACAATGGAGTATTGTATGGCGAATTGCACTTCTCAATAACGCCTTGCTGTAGTAAGGAATCAATTTGTTCCTGAGCTCCAGCAATAACTTCGGGCTTCAGCGGGTATTGGGCAATTTTAGGGCCTTTGCAGCCGGGTAGGAGCTGGATTCGATGGGGAGGGCCTGTAACCTCACCATAGGGTTTCTCAAGTGTGGCCCAAAGAAAGCCAGGTAAGTCATTTAATGCAACCTCTATTTGTTTCTCAACCATAGAGGTGACAGCCATCATGAGTGAAGTATTCTCATTGGGGGAAGGATCAAAATGAATTTCAAAGTGAAACAATGTCAACAGATCTCTTCCAAGTAAATTAACAGGGCATAGTGGAGCATACAAAAATGGAGCTGAAAGCTGTAGATCGGCATATTTGATGGGCAAAGGCTCGAGCAGTGGTGTGTCCGTTGGGACACCATCAAAACCGGTGGTGGTAATGTTGTCTGGAGAAACTTTGAGAAGTCTCTGCAGTTTATGCGGGACGTGGGCCAGCACAGAGTGAGAAGCGCCTGTGTCAATTAAAAAGGGGACAGGGACATCACAGATAAGCAGGGTGATCATAGGATCATCCAAGCCTGCTGTAGTGCGGACCACGCCTAGTCACTTTGGGCGGCGTTGATCCGGGTTCCACAAAGGGAATGACTGGCGGTCAGGAGGATCTTGACGGACCTGCTTTCTAAATCTATGTGGGTGCGTCTGAGCGCATTCAGCAGCATAATGACCGTATTGCTGGCAGCGGTAACACTGCACATCAGGATAGCGATTGGGACTAGGGCGGGAACGGTAGTCTCTGGGTCGTCTATTTGTATCAGGAGGGCCCCGTGGGGGACCTCTCTGAGGTTGAGATCGGCGACCTCGTTCTTCAGGGTAGTCAGTTCTGCGATCTGGGCGGTAGGGCCGTGGGCCCTAGTTTTGAGTGTTATAGTCGTAGCGTTGGTCAGCATACATGACTATAACAGGGGGAGAGGTCTCGGGGGTATTGGGATCAGTGTCAGAGCTCTTAGAGGCTCTTTTGTCTTTGAGGTCCTCTGTCTGCAACACATCCAGATTAGTGCGTATGGTCTTACGATTTTGAACTTCATCTTGCTTGCTTTTAATAAGCCGTCTGCAATGATGTAAGATATGTTCCCGAATTTTTGGCCATTTTTCCAGTTGGAGACCAACTGTGTTTTCTAATTTATTTCTGATCTCTGAAGGTAGGGTTCCTTTGAGTAAATGGTAGAACACTGGAAGAGCATTATTGGAGTCAAATTTTTCCTCCGTCTCTTCTTTAAAGAGTTCTTGGAGTCTGAGTAAGTAAGTCTCAATAGGCTCGGAGCCCGCTTCCCACCGTTGGGAGGTGATAACAGAGAAATCTTTGAGGGCCGGATACATGGTCCGGATCTCCTGAAACACTCTGGTTTGAATCTCTGTCAAGGGGTTGCCATCATACTTGTTGTCAGTAACAAATTTGGCATAGCCCGATTGAGTGAATATATCGGTGACGCTAGCATGCGGGGTTCTTCCCAATAATGCTTTCATGTCACCAACTGACAGGGTGGTACCTAATGTAATATCTTGTAATTTCTTCAACCATCAGTTGCCACCCATTGCAATATCTGGGAGCTGAAGTATAAGGCCATTTAGTTCCACAGCCGAAAGTGGAGTGTACTCTTTATGAGGAACACCACCTGACATCCTATTCAGCAGGGGTAGAAGTTTAACATCTGGGGAAGTGATTGGGCTTACAGCAGCGGTTGGGGGAAACTGATTCTCATACTTCTTCCAAACCTGAAGGCCTTGGATTAAGTATAATGTGGTCTCCTGTTCCCAATGGGGGTCAGGGTGGTCACGCACTAACAAGAGCTTGTCAGAACGCAAGGATCCTTCACGTGGGTAAAGGGCGGACTGGGGCTGGAGAGCCTCAGACCATCCTGCAAGATCATCGAAAGCTCAAATCCAGATCCTCTAGGGTAGCATTTTCTGAAATGCTACCTGTTCCACGTACAGGGACCAAGAGACAGGCAGAGCTCCAGAGTCTCAATGCGTGGATGAGACGATGGTGCAGGGAGGAGGGTTTTAGATTTGTTAGGAACTGGGCAACATTCTGGGGAAGGGGGAGCCTATTCCGAAAGGATGGGCTCCACCTTAACCAGGGTGGGACCAGGCTGCTGGCGTCGGCATTTAAAAAGGAGATAGAGCAGCTTTTAAACTAGAAATGGGGGGAAGGCCGACAGTTGCTCAAAAGCGCATGGTTCAGGAAAAGGTATCTTGCAAAGATACCTCACAAACAGGGAAGATAGGGTTTCTGGATAGTGAGGTTACACAACAGACCGTGGTAGGCCAGGTGCCCTTAAATACAACTAAAGATCAGACAAAAGATGTCAAATCAATAGTGTCAGGTACTAAGCATCATGCAAATAAGAACAACAAATATACTCTGAAATGTCTATATGCAAATGCTAGGAGTCTAAGAAATAAGATGGGAGAGTTGGAATATATTGCACTAAATGAAAAATTGGATATAATAGGCATTACTGAGACCTGGTGGAAGGAGGATAACCAGTGGGACACTGTCATACCCGGGTACAAAGTATATCGTAATGATAGGGTAGACCGGACTAGTGGAGGGGTAGCATTGTATATTAACGAGAGCCTTGACTCAGATAGATTACAAATTCAGCAGGACACAAATCACACCTTTGAATCACTGTGGGTTGAAATTCCATGTATAAAAGGGAAAAAAATGGTGATAGGAGTGTACTACCGTCCGCCTCTCCAGGATGAGCAGGTAGACACAGAAATGATAAAAGAAATCAGAGACGCGAACAAAATGGGCAATGTGATAATAATGGGTGACTTCAATTATCCAAATATAGACTGGGTAAATGTAACATCGGGACACGCTACAGAGATACAATTCCTTGATGAAATCAAGGACAGCTTTATGGAGCAACTGGTGCAGGAGCCGACGAGAGAAGGAAAAATTCTAGACTTGGTCCTTAGTGGAGCGCATGATCTGGTGAGGGACGTTATGGTACTGGGGCCGCTTGATAACAGTGACCATAATATGATCAGTTTTGACATCGACCTTGAAGTAACTGTACACAGAAAGTCAAATACGTTAGCGTTTAACTTTAAAAAAGGAGACTATGATAAAATGAGAAGAACGGTAAAAAAAAAACTTAGGGGGGCAACTGAGAGAGTAAAAACTGTACAACAGGCGTGGACGCTGTTCAAAAATACCATCCTGGAGTCCCAGGCCATACATATTCCGCAAATTAGAAAAGAAAGACGGAAGTCCAAAAGACACCCGGCCTGGTTGAAAAGTGAGGTGAAGGAAGCTATTAGGGCTAAAAGAAACGCCTTCAGAAAATGGAAGAAGGAACCGTCTGAAAATAACAAGAAACAGCATAAGGAGTGTCAAAGCAAATGCAAGGCGCAGATTAAGAAGGCCAAGAGGGAGTATGAAAAAAAGATAGCATTAGAGGCAAAAAAACATAGTAAAAATTTTTTTTCGGTATATTAAAAGCAGGGTGTTATTAGGAAGGGTATGGAGTCCAGGTGTGCGGATGTTATAATGCCGTTGTATCGCTCCATGGTGCGACCGCACCTGGAGTATTGTGTTCAGTACTGGTCTCCGTATCTCAAAAAAGATATAGTAGAATTGGAAAAGGTACAGTGAAGGGCGACGAAAATGATAGTGGGGATGGGACGACTTTCCTACGAAGAGAGGCTGAGAAGGCTAGGGCTTTTCAGCTTGGAGAAGAGACGGCTGAGGGGAGATATGATAGAAGTGTATAAAATAATGAGTGGAATGGATCGGGTGGATGTGAAGCGACTGTTCACGCTATCCAAAAATACTAGGACTAGAGGGCATGAGTTGAAGCTACAGTGTGGTAAATTTAAAACGAATCGGAGAAAATTTTTCTTCACCCAACGTGTAATTAGACTCTGGAATTCGTTGCCGGAGAACGTGGTACGGGCGGTTAGCTTGACGGAGTTTAAAAAGGGGTTAGATAGATTCCTAAAGGACAAGTCCATAGACCGCTATTAAATGGACTTGGAAAAATTCCGCATTTTTAGGTATAACTTGTCTGGAATGTTTTTACGTTTGGGGAGCGTGCCAGGTGCCCTTGACCTGGATTGGCCACTGTCGGTGACAGGATGCTGGGCTAGATGGACCTTTGGTCTTTCCCAGTATGGCACTACTTATGTACTTATGTAAGAATCGGTTGGGCCGCTGGATGACCGAGGGGTAAAAGGGGCGATCAAGGAAGACAAAGACGTAGCGGAGAGACTGAATGAATTCTTTGCTTCAGTCTTCACCGAGGACGATTTGGGTGGGATACCGGTGTCGGAAATGGTATTTCAAGCGGACGTGTCGAAGAAACTTACTGACTTCACGGTAAACCTGGAGGACGTAATGGGGCAGTTCGGCAAACTGAAGAGTAGCAAATCTCCTGGACCGGATGGTATTCATCCTAGAGTACTGATAGAACTGAAAAACGAGCTTGCGGAGCTACTGCTAGTGATATGCAACTTATCCTTAAAATCGAGCGTGGTACCAGAAGATTGGAGGGTGGCCAATGTAACGCCCATTTTTAAAAAAGGCTCCAGGGGAGATCCGGGAAATTATAGACCGGTGAGTCTGACGTCGGTGCCTGGGAAAATGGTAGAGGCTATTATTAAAAACAAAATTACAGAGCACATCCGAGGACATGGATTACTGAGACCAAGTCAGCATGGCTTTTGTGTGGGGAAATCTTGCCTGACCAATTTACTTCAATTCTTTGAAGGAGTGAACAAACATGTGGACAAAGGGGAGTCGGTTGATATTATGTATCTGGATTTTCAAAAGGCGTTTGACAAGGTACCTCATGAAAGGCTACAGAGGAAATTGGAGGGTCATGGGATAGGAGGAAATGTCCTATTGTGGATTAAAAACTGGTTGAAGGATAGGAAACAGAGAGTGGGGTTAAATGGGCAGTATTCACAATGGAGAAGGGTAGTTAGTGGGGTTCCTCAGGGGTCCGTACTAGGACCGCTGCTTTTTAATATATTTATAAATGATTTAGAGATGGGAGTAACTAGCGAGGTAATTAAATTTGCTGATGACACAAAGTTATTCAAAGTCGTTAAATCACGACAGGATTGTGAAAAATTACAAGAGGACCTTACGAGACTGGGAGACTGGGCGGCTAAATGGCAGATGATGTTTAATGTGAGCAAGTGCAAGGTGATGCATGTGGGAAAAAAGAACCCGAATTATAGCTACGTCATGCAAGGTTCCACGTTAGGAGTTACGGACCAAGAAAGGGATCTGGGTGTCGTCGTCGATAACACACTGAAACCTTCTGCTCAGTGTGCTGCTGCGGCTAAGAAAGCGAATAGAATGCTGGGTATTATTAGGAAAGGTATGGAAAACAGGTGTGAGGATGTTATAATGCCGTTGTATCGCTCCATGGTGCGACCGCACCTTGAGTATTGTGTTCAATTCTGGTCGCCGCATCTCAAGAAAGATATAGTAGAATTGGAAAAGGTGCAGCGAAGGGCGACTAAAATGATAGTGGGGATGGGACGACTTTCCTACGAAGAGAGGCTGAGAAGGCTAGGGCTTTTCAGCTTGGAGAAGAGACGGCTGAGGGGAGATATGATAGAAGTGTATAAAATAATGAGTGGAATGGATCGGGTGGATGTGAAGCGACTGTTCACGCTATCCAAAAATACTAGGACTAGAGGGCATGAGTTGAAGCTACAGTGTGGTAAATTTAAAACGAATCGGAGAAAATTTTTCTTCACCCAACGTGTAATTAGACTCTGGAATTCGTTGCCGGAGAACGTGGTACGGGCGGTTAGCTTGACGGAGTTTAAAAAGGGGTTAGATAGATTCCTAAAGGACAAGTCCATAGACCGCTATTAAATGGACTTGGAAAAATTCCGCATTTTTAGGTATAACTTGTCTGGAATGTTTTTACGTTTGGGGAGCGTGCCAGGTGCCCTTGACCTGGATTGGCCACTGTCGGTGACAGGATGCTGGGCTAGATGGACCTTTGGTCTTTCCCAGTATGGCACTACTTATGTACTTATGTAAGAATCGGTTGGGCCGCTGGATGACCGAGGGGTAAAAGGGGCGATCAAGGAAGACAAAGACGTAGCGGAGAGACTGAATGAATTCTTTGCTTCAGTCTTCACCGAGGACGATTTGGGTGGGATACCGGTGTCGGAAATGGTATTTCAAGCGGACGTGTCGAAGAAACTTACTGACTTCACGGTAAACCTGGAGGACGTAATGGGGCAGTTCGGCAAACTGAAGAGTAGCAAATCTCCTGGACCGGATGGTATTCATCCTAGAGTACTGATAGAACTGAAAAACGAGCTTGCGGAGCTACTGCTAGTGATATGCAACTTATCCTTAAAATCGAGCGTGGTACCAGAAGATTGGAGGGTGGCCAATGTAACGCCCATTTTTAAAAAAGGCTCCAGGGGAGATCCGGGAAATTATAGACCGGTGAGTCTGACGTCGGTGCCTGGGAAAATGGTAGAGGCTATTATTAAAAACAAAATGACAGAGCACATCCGAGGACATGGATTACTGAGACCAAGTCAGCATGGCTTTTGTGTGGGGAAATCTTGCCTGACCAATTTACTTCAATTCTTTGAAGGAGTGAACAAACATGTGGACAAAGGGGAGTCGGTTGATATTATGTATCTGGATTTTCAAAAGGCGTTTGACAAGGTACCTCATGAAAGGCTACAGAGGAAATTGGAGGGTCATGGGATAGGAGGAAATGTCCTATTGTGGATTAAAAACTGGTTGAAGGATAGGAAACAGAGAGTGGGGTTAAATGGGCAGTATTCACAATGGAGAAGGGTAGTTAGTGGGGTTCCTCAGGGGTCCGTACTAGGACCGCTGCTTTTTAATATATTTATAAATGATTTAGAGATGGGAGTAACTAGCGAGGTAATTAAATTTGCTGATGACACAAAGTTATTCAAAGTCGTTAAATCACGACAGGATTGTGAAAAATTACAAGAGGACCTTACGAGACTGGGAGACTGGGCGGCTAAATGGCAGATGATGTTTAATGTGAGCAAGTGCAAGGTGATGCATGTGGGAAAAAAGAACCCGAATTATAGCTACGTCATGCAAGGTTCCACGTTAGGAGTTACGGACCAAGAAAGGGATCTGGGTGTCGTCGTCGATAACACACTGAAACCTTCTGCTCAGTGTGCTGCTGCGGCTAAGAAAGCGAATAGAATGCTGGGTATTATTAGGAAAGGTATGGAAAACAGGTGTGAGGATGTTATAATGCCGTTGTATCGCTCCATGGTGCGACCGCACCTTGAGTATTGTGTTCAATTCTGGTCGCCGCATCTCAAGAAAGATATAGTAGAATTGGAAAAGGTGCAGCGAAGGGCGACTAAAATGATAGCGGGGATGGGACGACTTCCCTATGAAGAAAGACTAAGGAGGCTAGGGCTATACAGCTTGGAGAAGAGACGGCTGAGGGGAGACATGATAGAGGTATATAAAATAATGAGTGGAGTGGAACAGGTGGATGTGAAGCTTCTGTTCACGCTTTCCAAAAATACTAGGACTAGGGGGCATGCGATGAAACTACAGTGTAGTAAATTTAAAACAAATCGGAGAAAATTTTTCTTCACCCAACGTGTAATTAAACTCTGGAATTCGTTGCCGGAGAAAGTGGTGAAGGCGGTTAGCTTAGCAGAGTTTAAAAAGGGGTTGGACGGTTTCCTAAAGGACAAGTCCATAAACCGCTACTAAACAGACTTGGAAAAATCCAAAATTCCAGGAATAACATGTATAGAATGTTTATACGTTTGGGAAGCTTGCCAGGTGCCCTTGGCCTGGATTGGCCACTGTCGTGGACAGGATGCTGGGCTCGATGGACCCTTGGTCTTTTCCCAGTATGGCATTACTTATGTACTTATGTACTTATCAATCCATGGCTGAACATAGTGCCATGAATTTTCATGTAATGCCACATATTGGGCAGGAGTGGTAGGTAGATTAGATAGGGTATGCAATGTACTAGTATCGGTGGCAAGGAGCACTGTAGGTTTACGAGGCCTGCCTGTATCTGGAAGGCACCGGTTAGTACCCTCGGCAGTAAGATAACTTCTAGGTTGACGCTGCCTGGTGTTATGAGCAATAGAGTCATGTTGCTGGGGTAATTCAAATGTCATGGCAGCGGATGCAACTGTGCCAGGGATATCAGGACACGGGTTCGTGGAAAGGGACTTACGTAAGGAACGGAGTCCTTCAGAAAAAAAAGCAAGGTCATCCCCCATACTGGCCAATGTTCGGCCGCATGGTGGCAAAGAACTTGCCCCTGAAGGGATCGGTGTACCACGTGGAAGGGCTGTGGGTAGAGTAAGACGAGGTGAATCGTCTGCAAAGGAAGGGATCGCTTCACAATCCTCAAGGGAGGAAAAGTGGAACGTTGGAAGAGGCTCATCTCGGATATCTTCCTTACCAGATTTGGTTGGAAGTAACAGGGGACGCTTAAGAGCTTCCAACTCTTCCTCTGATGGAGGGGGTCTAACCTTGGGACGCGCGCCCAACATGTCCCATCTCGGGGGAGTAGAGCATTCAGGCACAAGGGTAGGCATCGAAGGATTAACGGGAACAGAGGGAAACTTCACGTAACCCTGATCATACAATTCCTGACAAATAGCGCGTGCTTGCGTAGCTGGGCTGTATGGTACAAAGCCCATCTGTCGTAACTGGGACAGAGTAGGGATGCAGGGGGCAAGGGACCAGTTTGGACAGAAGAGTCCAAAAGTGGTGGTGGAGGCGATGTCTGAGTAGCATTCCACGCATATGGGTTGGTGGTCGTTTGGGTGGTCATGTGTGAGGCCTGGCCTGCCCCTAACTCAGGGCAGGTGGCTGTCTGGGCAGCGGCATCTGCTCTGCTATTAGATGGTCTGTGGGTGGCTACCGGAACCGGGGGATCCGTAACACAAGGATAATGTTCAATAACAGAAGGAGGTATTTCAATTTCGTAGCCATCTATAGTGCGATAGACATGAGATGGCTGCGGGACAACTGTCTGAGTAGATGGTTGCATTGGGGGATAATATGCTCCAGTGGGAGCAGTAGTAGTAGTAGGCATCTGAGCAATAGTTGGGGCCACTGGTATTGTTGGTGGGGTTGTGGACGGCTGAGTTAATGCCGACCCCTGGGAAGGAGGCAGATCAGTTGTTGATCCAGAGGGACCTGAAGGTTGTGTAGGATTAGTTTGGGATGAAAGAGGAGATATATCTACTGTGCCAGAGATGAGCACGGTCGTAGGTGGGTCAAATATCATGGGAGCAAGAGATCCCGGAGGTAGCGGGGAGGTCATCGGCTGAGACCCCTGGGGAACCTTTACCTGGGAATCCATTGCAGGTTTATCACAGTATCCTTAGGGGGTATTGGGGTATATCCCACTGCACATGGTAGCAGCTTGGCAGGACTAGCAGCAGTTGCCGCATCATAAGGTGGTGGGGCACTAGGTGTCACTGCTTCTTGGCAAGGGGCTTGGTTAGTATTGGAGTCAGCCAGAGCTTTATCATGCTCGTTTCGAGAGATAAGTATGAACTTGTTTATGGCAGCTAAATGTTTAACCCTTGATTTTCCTGTTTTGCGGGATTCATTATAACAGACCAAGGCTTGAAGCTTGCCCTGATCAAATGAACCACCTGATGGCCATTCCAGTCCCTGGTCTTTAGTGGACCATGAGGAACTCCATTTCTGACATAAACGGGTGAGTTCTTTCCTATCTGCGGGGAAAAAGTTGAGAACTCTTTCCAGGGGAGTAGGGGATGATGGAGAGGACATGGTGTAAAAAAAAAAAAAGAAGGGAAAAAAACAATCCAAATAGGAAAATATGTACAACGTACAGTAGTGTTTAAAGGCAAGGCCCTCAGGTGGCCCAAGTTAAATCTCGAGCTGGATCCTAGCTCAGGGATTTATAACAAGGGCACCTTTAATATATCTGTGGTAAAAAAATGTGCAAAAAATTATCAGAACAAGAAAATATGCATCATGCATAGACAAAACACCTTAATACTCACGCGTCTTCAAGAGCGTTCCAGCGAAGGGACCTAAAACAGAAATTACTAATTGGCGGAAAGCTCAACGCTTTAACCGCAAGTGACATTAGGAAAAAGAAAGACAAAAACTGCAAACGGAAATGTACCTAAAGAGTGGGTGTATAAGTGAATAAATACCTAGTGTCAGCTTACGTATGTATCCTATTCTAAAAATACTGGCCTCCAGAGTATGCTTCTATAGAAATTGATCATGGGACTACACTCGCCATGAATTAAGCATGGGATTACACTCGCCATGAATTTGGCATGGGATTACACTCGCCATGAATTAAGCATGAGATTACACTCGCCATGGTGAAACCCCAAAAAGCGGGGGAAGCTAAAACCCCTGAAAGATTTCAGAGAACGGCGAAAATAAGTTCCCTAAAACCGAAGGGCAGTGATCTAATGGGTCTTCGCCGGTTAGGAGATACACTCGCCAAACTGTCGCTAACCCCCCAATAGATGCTTAAATATACGTCTAAAAATTTAAAATCCCCTAGTCAGCTTGTCCGAATGGCAACTAATGCATTGAGCGTCCCCTTATAGCACAGCGCGTATCAGAACAAAGCTAACTCATGCAGGGGCTGAAGGTCAAGCTGTGGAGCTAGCACACTTCGAAAATGAAGTGGGATATTGCTCAATTTCTAAAAATCTATTTATACCGTCATCCACCTAAGGGGCAGTTATGAGTCCCATAGGTGGGTGTAAGCGATTCCTCAAGCATCGGTATTAAAGCCAATAGTTATAGCATGACACAAGTAAAAGGTGGAACAGGGGCATAGCATGTCCCTGTGAGTAATACACATGGGCATACCTAAAGGATAGTGCTATTAAAGAAAGTAAAGAGAAATAAAGAGTTGAAAAACAAAGCAAACAAATAGAGACAGAGAAACAAAACGGGTTCTAGATTAATGTTCTAGATCATTAACACGATCTAGAACAACGTTCTAGATTAAGTTATAGACTATGGTTCTATAGCAAAATTGCAGTCTAGAACGATGTGCTGGAGTTACAGTGGGTTATAGAGAAGAAACCAAACCTCCAGATTTTGTGTTGCCCACCACCAGCTTCCATTTCATCTTTGCCTTCCTACCCCCCCCCAGCAAAATCTTGCCGCCAGTTTGTAAAACGCTTCCAGATCCCGTATCATAAGCCAAAAGGGCAGTACTTGCAATACATAAAGCCATCATGGAAAAAGAATCATTTTAAGCAGGTGTATCTACCCAAAAATGACACCGGAAAGAACAACCAGCGCACCAGCTGTTCCTTCGTCTCCTGCAGCAACTTAGATATATTGATCTTGTACAGCGTTGAGGTGTCCATTGCTATCTGAGTTCCTAAGTATCGAAAGTTCCCTGTTGCCCACCTCAAGGGGAAATCCCTTTCCCAAATGTTTCTTATTTCTTCCAAGCTTGCCAGTGCCTCTGATTTCAATAGATTCAATTGGAAACCAGAAAAGTCTCCAAATTCCACAAGACTTTCCATAAGATTTGCCAAGGAAGTCTTAGGGTCTGTAATCAGCACTAGCACGTCATCTGCAATCGCTGTGGTTTTAAAAGTGTGTTCCCCTATTGCTACTCCCCGTATGCCCTGGTTAAGTTGAATCTCTCGCAAGAAAGGGTCCAAAGTTAGGACGAAAAGCAACGGTGACAGTGGGCACCCTTGTCTTATTCCTCTACAAATTGGGAAGCTTTCCGACAGTACCCCGTTAGCAAACACCTGTGCCCTCGGTTCTGTATATAGCGCTCGTACTGCCTTCAAGAACCCGCCTCCTATGCCATATGCTTCCAGGACCCCATACATGTATCCCCAGTCTACCCGGTCGAACGCCTCTATCTCTTTTTTTAAATGCCGATGCCAGCGACTTCCGGTGGAGCTGCCGGTCAAGATGGCCGCCGCGATTTGAGCTCCTGAAGACGAAGATCGGGGATCCCACCAGAAATAGCATTACCGGCCCCAAAATTATGGTAGAAGAGAGAGCTACGGGAAGCGGAATACTTACTGTATGCCTCCGAACACATTACGACCCATCCGGTTCGAATGAGGAGTAGAAATTCGATAAAATCCTGCTTGCTCGCGCCCGCGTGGAGCCGCGATTTGTAATAGCCGGAAGGCACCTTCCAGTTGTAAAAAGAACTGAGAAAGGAGGCGGATTTGACGGGAAAATATCCATACCCGCTAAAGCGAGAAAGCAACGGAGCGGCAAATCGGAGGAGCAAACAGAGGGGCGAACAAGCAATGAGACGCATGTGAGAGAGAGAAGGGAGCCAAGAAAAGCAGCGAAGTGCCTGCGAGGTGAGCGGCAGAGAGCCGAAAAGGCCAAACGAATGGCTCCCACACGTGCTCCTCAAGCTAATCCGTGGAGGATGAGGTTAGCGGTATAAAAAGACTTGTATTTAGTAGATTTCACCGACCAGATCAGACAAATTATAAATATAAAGACATCTACCTTTATTGTAGCTGCAAAGGCAGGGCAGAACTATCTATTCTTGGAAAGCAAATCCGAATACAGGCGACTCCATTACAATTACATGGCGACCAGAAGCACCAAGAAAGAGTTAGAAAAAAACAAGAACGGAGGAACAAAGATGGCAGATAAAAGTTTTCAGTCATCACCATCGGTCAGCTCTGCTTGGGCCTCAGAAATAGTAACAGAAGTAAAAGCTGCTGTGGAGGACACTATGAACCATAAGCTCCAACAAATTATCGATAAACTTGAAGGAATGGATCAAAAAATCACTACTTTTACCACAGAATTTCAGGAGGTTCAACAGAGGTTGGGGTCTGTGGAAGATTCCTCGCAGGAAACATCAAAGTCAATTGAACATCTCCAAAAAACGATTTCAATCCTGGAGGAAAAAGTAGATGACTTGGAGAATCGTTCTCGAAGGAACAATCTCCGTTTAGTAGGAATACCGGAATCTATAACTGATGCAGAACTAAGGGGCTTTTTAGAGCCGTGGCTTGCTAAGAACCTGCCTCACTCAGCTATGAAAGGACCACTTCAGATTGAGCGGGCACACCGCTTGGGACTGCGAAAGGAGGCCAATGCAAGGCCTAGAGTGGTCATCTTACGTTTACTCCATTATCAGCATAAGATGGATGTGCTAGCAGCTCTTCGGCAAGGGAAGGCATTGGAAATAGATGGCCACAAGATACTGTGTTTTCAAGACTATTCTACCAAAGTATCACTCCAACGTAAACAGTATTCACCAGTTTGCGGGCGACTACACAAGATGAAGGTCCGGTTCAGCTTATTATACCCAGCTAAATTGAGAATCCAACACAACGGCGCAGTAAAGTATTGTGACACAGTAGAAGCCGCCCAAGCATTTGTGGACAGGTTGGAGGAAGACAGACTAAATACTTCTGGAAACACCTGAACAAAGACCTAGAGGGAATAAAAAGAGCCTGGACGAACGGATGTGGAGAACGGATGTGATAGTTTAGCAGTTATACAGTTGTTGGTTTAATTTGCAAGGAAACAGGGGGGACGATAAGTATCTAATGATATAGTTTAATGGATCGGGTGGGACCCCAGATCCGGTGCACGGAAGTGAAGCACACGGGTGCTGCAAGGTGTGGAGGGGGTTTGGGAAGTCGGGGAGGGGGGAGGGTAGAGGGAGGGACAATGAGGAACATACATTTCATGGTAGTTGAAGTACAGAAAAAAGGTAATGACATCTTAGACAAAGCATGTTTAGGAGACACACTGTCGCGTCTCTGATGACACGTTTGTGGAGGTGAGCTCTTGAGATTTCCCGAGCTCCGCAGACCAGGAAATAACCGAACACCCCGAATCTTCACCCGCGGCGACCGCCGTTCACCGAGGGTTGAGCCCTCAGCTGCGGGCGGCCAGCAGGACTGCTGGAACCACGGGGAACGGCTGGCCTGGTCGGATCTGGGTACAGCGTCCTAGGTACTGTGGACTAGCCGGGTGGCTAGCGGACAACAGGGACGTACGCTGACTAGACAATTGCTAGCACAACGGCTAGTTGGCTTGGAGCACCACACAGTCTTGGAAAGGACTAGCCGGACGGCTAGCTGGCATGGAGGAGGAACACAGTCTTGGAAACCGCTAGCAGGACAGCTAGCAGTCTTGAAGGACAAACTTAAACTTGGAGAAGACTAGCAGGACGGCTAGCAGTCTTGAAGAACAGACAACACTTGGAAAAGGCTAGCCGGACGGCTAGCAGTCTTGAAGGAGAAACAAACGTGGAAAAGGCTAGCAGGACGGCTAGCAGTCTGGAAGAACAAACACACTTGGAAAAGGCTAGCAGGGCGGCTAGCAGTCTTGAAGAACAAACAAACTTGGAAAAGGCTAGCAGGGCGGCTAGCAGTCTTGAAGAACAAACAAACTTGGAAAAGGCTAGCAGGGCGGCTAGCAGTCGTGAAGAACAAACAAACTTGGAAAGGGCTAGCAGGGCGGCTAGCAGTCTTGAAGAACAAACAAACTTGGAAAGGGCTAGCAGGACGGCTAGCAGTCTTGAAGAACAAACAGGCTTGGAATCCTCTTGGCAGGACGGCTTCAGACAAGAAAACGGAAGCACTGGTTCCCCTCCGTGCTTCCGTTTAAATCCCCCGCTTGCCTTGACTGAAGAACAGCTGGCGCCAATCGTCTCCAGCCCCGCCGACCCCGGGAACCGGATTGGTCCCTTCGTTTGATGGGCGGAGTTCCCCAGAAGATGCGCCAATCCGGCGCGGGTGGGCGGAGCCTCCTCGCTGGTCCTGCTGCAGCGAGGAGGACGCCGACGTCGGCGCCGCCATCTTGGCGGGCGGGTTTCACTCTCCGAGGCCGGCGTTAGTTCTTTGGGATCGCCGGCCTCGAAGCACTCCATCGTCGCGACGATCCCCGCGGCAGCCCCCACCCGTCGGTCAGCGCTCCCCTGACGCCTTTGACGACCGCCACGGGCCGCGGGGCGCCAGGTAAGAGCCCGGAACAGGACACACACTGTCTAGTCATTGGTGGCGGGGGCACAGGCTGGGATGCCCCTTCTGCCCAAACAATGAAATCTTAGAATCATGGGTTTTAGCATCAAAGAGCATGTGGGATGACACTTAAAGTAGTGTCCTGGAATGTGGGAGGGATATCTTCACCGATAAAAAGACAGAAAATTCTCCAGGAACTTCATAAGCAGAAAGTCACAATTGCAATGCTGCAAGAAACACATTTAAATGCCAAAGAACATGAGAAATTACGGCGCTGGTGGGTAGGTACATATTATGAATCTCCGGCACAGGCTAAGAAAGCGGGAGTCATAATACTGATTAAGAAAGGGATCCAGGTTGAGACACATAAAATCATTGCTGATAAGGAAGATAGGTTTGTATTGGCACATTTAACAGTAGAGCGTCAATCAGTGGTTCTATGTAACGTTTACGCTCCTAATACATATGCCAAGGGATTTTATAAACAACTTCTGTGACATCTAATAAGTTTTGAAGGTACCCCCCTGCTGGTGGGAGGGGACTTCAATGCGGTGGGAGACCCCAAACTAGACAGGTCGCAGGGGGAGAAGAGGGGGGCGGGAGGGGAATCTAGAGGGATAGCAATGTTGAGTGGGGTCCTTGACCTGGTGGACGTGTGGAGAACATTGCATCCATCAGAGCGTGACTATACTCACCTGTCTCGGGCGCACGGCACCATGTCGAGGATAGACTACATATTTATCTCCCGACCACTCTTTACACAAATCCGTGCAGCGGACATAGGCCCTATTAAAATATCAGACCATGCTATGGTAACAGTAATGTGAGATGCATCAGAAAGAAGACCTGGTTTATTTCAGTGGAGATTTCCTCCTCGATTGTATAAAGATCCGAACTTTAAAGAGTTCATACTTAAAAAATATAAGCAATTCCAAGACGCTAATCAGGCACATAAGACGACTCCAATACTTTATTGGGATACGGCCAAGGCCGTACTTAGAGGGGAGACAATTGCCTATACTAGTCACCAAAAAAAGGTATGGGAGAAGCAACAGCTTCGGTTAGAAAAAGAAATAACAAGGGTTAGGCGAGAATATGGCCGACGCCACACTATAGCACTAAAAGCCCAACTTTTGGAATTACAACAAACATTGAATGAGAGGCTGCACTGTAGGGCAAAAAAAAATTATACTTATTATAGATATCAATTATACAAATATGCCAACAAAAGTGGAAGAATGCTGGCCAGACTGACAAAGTCTCAGCAAGGCCCCTATAAGATAAATGCATTGCAATCAGCTACAGGAACCTTAGAAAACGAGGATATTCAAATTAATAAAATTATGCAAGAATACTATAAGAACCTATATGCCATCCCAGATCCACCTGCGGTAGATAGTGAGATCTATTTTGATGGACAGGATCTCCCACAAATAGATGTAACAAGCTTAGAAATGTTAAACGCTCCTATTGAAGTAGAGGAAGTCTCATGGGCTATACAGCAGGGGCCTTTGGGTAAAGCTCCGGGCCTGGATGGGTACAGAGGAGAATTCTACAAATTATTAAAAGACGAAATAGTAACACCACTTACTTCAATGTTTAATGCTATAGTGCAGGAGAAACAAATGCCCGCCTCTCTAAGGACAGCACAAATCACAGTAATTCCAAAACCAGGGAGGGATATCCAGAAACCTGAATCCTATAGGCCAATATCACTGCTTAATTATGAAGCTAAATTATTTGCTAAAGTCTTGGCAAATCGTCTATCTCGAATACTGCCAGATCTAATTGAGGAATCTCAGGTGGGTTTTGTACAGGGTAGAACTATTACCAAAAACATGAGGAAGATTTTGACAACCTTGGAGAAGACATCTAAACAGGCCATGCCATCGGTACTAGTTAGTTTTGACGCCGAAAAGGCGTTTGATAGAGTAGTATGGGGTTTTTTATTTGGAACTTTAGACGCCTATGGTATAAAGGGGTTCTTTCAAGAAGCGATTCAAGCTTTATACTATCTGCCACAAGCTCAGGTGGGGGTCAATGGTATCTTGTCCTCGCCGTTTCCCATAAATCGGGGGACAAGGCAGGGATGCCCATTGTCGCCCCTATTGTTTGTTCTAACTTTGGACCCATTGATAAGAGATATACAGAAGACACCTGATGTACAAGGTATTCAGATGGGATCGGAAATTTTTAAAATAGCAGCTTTCGCCGATGATTTACTAGCTCATGTAATCCGACCAGAAACATCGTTGCCGGCTCTTTTAGAGTGTATGGCAGAATATGGTGACTTCTCTGGCTTTAAGCTCAACCTAGAGAAGTCTGAAGTCTTGCAGAGGGAGGGAGATCAAATAAGAGATAGGTTGAGACACTTACCACTGAGATGGGCAGAGGAATCCTTTAGGTATTTGGGAATCCGCTTGACAATGGATACCACAAAAATCTATACAATTAATGTGGCAAAACAATTACAGGATACTAGACAGTCTATTGAACGATGGAACCCCTTACCGATATCATTAATGGGCCGAATAAATCTATTTAAAATGATCATATTCCCTAGATGGCTCTATCTGTTGCAGGTGCTACCAATATACATAAACAGTAAGGATTTACGACAGTTGAATAAGATTTGTCGGGGATTTTTATGGGGAGGGAAGAAATCCAAGGTGCGATTTGACTACTTGAACGATGGGTGGGCGCGGGGTGGAATGGGATTACCCTGTATTAAAAGGTACAACCAGGCATGCCTTACGAGACATCTCAGGGATTGGCTCTGTAATACCACTCAGTATACACCATTGAGCTGGGAGCAAGCATTATTTAGGCCCTGGCATCTGAACTTCTTGTTACATGCAAAAACAAAAAGTTTACCAGTTTGTGCCAGAAACAGTATATTGCTTCAACCTTTGAGAAGGGTATGGAGAGTAGTTATGCAGTCTTGGAAATATAATCCCAATGTTAGTGATCAGCTCCCAATGTGTGGGAATGGAGACTTCCTACCAGGGCTGGAAAAGGGGTTATTTGAGAGATGGTCGGCACAGGGTATCACCTTGTTAGAACACTTAGTGAATGAAGAGGGGTTTCTATATAGTTTTAATGATATGAGGCAGAGATTATCTCTAAACGCTAAGGATCATTACACATATCGGCAATTACATCACTATTGGTACAGCATGGACCAAACTGCTCTGGGCATAAGGTTGGGATCCAGGATTCGTGATTTTTTGAAAGGGGACGCGCATGGGCAGGTGTCCATATCGAGTTTACACAAAGTGTGGGAGACCCTTAGTCCCCCCCGTGTATATGAGACACTTGAAAAGTCATGGAGCAAAGATTTAGGATATGAGCTGACAGGTATAGATTTTGCAAAATTGATAAAAGATATTCCGGGACAAGTGGGAGGGGCGGAACTACAGGAGAGTCAATACAGGGTAATTCACAGGGGATACATATCGCAATCACAAGCAGTAAAGGCAGGATGGATAACAGATGTACAATGCCCAAAGTGCCATGAAGACAATAATACATTTTTACACGCATTTTGGCGATGTGCTAGTATACAACACTTTTGGAAAATGTTGCAGACATATTTCGAACAACTTTTGGGACATAGATTGTTACCCTCATGGAGGGGAGTGCTTTTGAATAAAAGAAATGCGTATGGGATTTCTGATAAAGATCAGGAGCTATTTTTGTGTAAGGCCTATGCAGTGGGGAAAAAATGTATACTTAAACATTGGTTGCAGGCCGAACCTCCATCCTTTTGGTACTGGAGAAGCAGACTACATGAGTTAATGCTCTGGGAGGCCAGGGAGGTGTACAGCGCTCCGAAGAAAAGGAAAATATTTGTTAAGATATGGTCAAGCTATTTACAACATATCTCCCACAAGGCTAGAAGTGCAGTGCTTAACAAATTGGGGCCGCCCTAGACAGTGCAACATTAAGCAGATGTGGGCTTTGGACTGTAATAGACATTGATAGTATCAATACCATGGAAAATAGTAGCTATAGATAAAGGGACAAATGAGGAGGGGGGGTGGGGATAAGAGGGGAAACTGTGAAATAAGGAAGATGATGTAAGATTTGATGCAGGTGAACACTTGTGTTATGACTGAATGGTTACACAGTGAGTGACTTTATTGGTTTTTGTTTGACATGGTGAATCATCAATCAAAATCGTTAATAATTAAAGTATGGGGAAGGGGAAGGGGTAGGGACTGTTCATACATGTCACAAAGCTTATCAATGAGGTAAAAGTCAGCTGTTGGTTAGACTGCTTTGTTTAAGTTTTTCGATCCATTGTATACTGAACTCGTGGGAAACATATTTTGTTACATCACCAATAACACTTGTTGAAACGTAGTCAGAGGGGGAGGGGTGGGGGACGGGAGGAGGGGACGGGGGGATAAAAGGGGGAAAAATTTGTATAGCGACTGGAGTTATGGCATTGACAATGTATAATGGTCTCTTTTCAAAGCATACTCTGTATCAGTTTTGTTACAATTAATAAAAAGATTTAAACATAAATGCCGATGCCAGCAGCCTGGTCCCACCCTGGTTAAGGTGGAGCCCATCCTTTCGGCATTTCGGCATAGGCTCCCCCTTCCCCAGAATGTTGCCCAGTTCCTAACAAATCTAAAACCCTCCTCCCTGCACCATCGTCTCATCTACGCATTGAGACTCCAGAGCTCTGCCTGTCTCTTTGGCCCTGCGCGTGGAACAGGTAGCATTTCAGAAAATGCTACCCTAGAGGATCTGGATTTGAGCCTATATTTGGCTTCCAGAACCTCTCTCCTACATTTGCTATGTCATTGGTACCCACATGTAACAAGACAGCCAACTCCTCCACAGCACTATCTAAAATCCTATCTAGGTGACGCGTGAGGTCCACCACCTTCGCACTAGGCATGCAAGTCACCAGGCGATCCTCACATCCACCAGCCACCCAGCTATCTATATGCCTAATGATCGAATCATCAACTACAACAGCTGTCCTAACTTTTCCCTCCCAGGCAGCACTTGGAGACATATCCTCGGTGTGAGAGGATAGTACATCTCCTGGTGGGCAGGTCATGGCTACAGGAGTACTTTCTACTTCACCAGGGTGATGCTGTCCTTCTAGGAGACCTCCCTCCTGCAAGGTAGCACAAGGGCTACCAGACTGGAGGTGGGACTTCCTACAACATCCCTGTAGGTCTCCTCTATGTACCTCTCTGTCTCCCTCAGCTCCACCAAGTCTGCTACTCTAGCCTCAAGAGAACGGACACTTTCTCTAAGAGCTAGGAGCTCTTTGCATCGGGCACACACATATGACATCTCACCAACTGGGAGATAATCATACATACACTCAATGCAAAAGACTGGATAGTACCCCTCTTGCTGCTGGACTGCTGACTCCATCTTAGTGTTTTTGAGTTTTTCAATAATTTAAAACTTGCTACAGTATTAAGGATATTAGCCTAATATAAAAGTGTCTTTTAGTTTATATAGTGTAGTGTATGATTTATTTAGTGTTTCCTTCTTAGATGGTAATGGTCTTACGAGGCTTGGCATCTATTTTTAAAAAAATTTTTTAGAAGTCTTTATTGAACATTGTTAATTCTGAACATAGCGTACCTAACACATTCTCAATACAAAATTGCACATAGTAATGTGCCAATTACATAACAAAGAATACACAATAGAGTTTGCCATGCGTAATCAAATACAGAACATACTTCAACTTTTTAATTTTTATTTATGAGTGACCTCCCATTCCCTGCCTATCGCCCTCCCCTCTCTCCCCCCTCCGACTCCCCCCCCCCCGAATCCCTCCCCTTTCCAGTAGCATCCATCCCATTGTCAGTCAAATTGATGGAAAGTATGGTAGCCAAACAACTCACAGATTACATACACAAATTCTCAATACTACATGAATCACAGTCAGGTTTTCGGCCCTTACACAGCACAGAAACAGTACTAATCACTCTACTAGCCAAATTCAAGCGGGAAATTGCAACAGGAAAAAACATACTCCTCCTCCAATTCGACATGTCTAGTGCATTTGACAAGGTAAACCACAATATATTAATAAGATTACTAGATAAATTCGGGGTTGGTGGTAACATACTTAGCTGGGTCAAAGGCTTCCTAACCACAAGAACCTACCAAGCAAAATCAAACTCAAACATATCATCACCTTCGAAAGCAGACTGCGGAGTACCACAAGGATCACCGTTATCACCAATCCTCTTCAACCTTATGATGACCCCTCTAGCCAAGACCTTATCCAACCAAGGACTTAACCCTTTCATCTATGCAGACGATGTCACAATATACATTCATTACAAATCTAAATTGACAGAAATAACCAAAGAAATCAAGACCAGCTAAAATATCTGGACTCTTGGGCAAACGCATTTCAACTAGAACTCAACAAAGAAAAAACACATTGCCTTGTCATCTCATCCCAACACAGCACAGATAACCCCACAATCATCAATACACCAGACTACACACTCCCTAATTCAGACAGCCTGAAAATCCTCGGAGTCACATTAGACCGCAACCTAACACTAGAGAGCTAAGTGAAAACCACACAAAGAAAATGTTCCAATCAATGTGGAAACTTAAGCGCATGAAACAATTCTTCCCGAGGGAAACATTTCGCAACCTAATACAATCAATGGTACTAAGTCATTTAGACTACTGCAATGGAATTTATGTGGGATGCAAAGAACAAATCCTAAAGAAACTTCAGACAGCTCAAAACACAGCAGCCAGGCTCATCTTCGGGAAAACGCGATTTGAAAGTGTTAAACCCCTTCTCGAAAAATTACACTGGCTTCCAATCAAAGAACACATTGCTTTCAAAATCTGCACTATGGTCCACAAAATAATCTACGGTGAAGCCCCGGGATACATGACAGACTTGATCGACGTACCAACTAGAAACACTTCTGAATCATCACGAACATACCTAAGCCTGCACTACCCAAGCTGCAAAGGACTCAAATACAAACCATCTTATGCATCATGTTTTTCCTAAATAAGCACACAACTTGATCGATCTTCCGCCCAGGAATGCCAATGTTGCTCGGTCTTATCTCCATCTACACTTCCCAAACTGTAAGGGTGTCAAGTACAAGAAGATTTTCACCTCTTCTTTCCGCTATTGGAGCCCTAAACACTGGAATGCTCTCCAGCATTACCTTAAAGCTCAAGTGGACCACACCCTCTTCAAGAAGTTGCTGAAGACCTACTTCTTTGCTAAGACTTACTCCCCTATTTACACCGCTGATTGATGCACCCTCCCTGACCCCTACCCTGCTTAGTCTCACATTGTTCGCTGTTGTTCCCCTTGTCTATTCTTGGTATACTTTTCTAAGATTCTTACATTGTAAATTTTACTTAACTTTCTTTAAGCCACATTGTGCCTGCACGAGTGGAAAAATGTGGGGTATAAGTGAACCATAAATAAATAAATAAACTGTGGAACGTACTACCAAAAGCCTTAAAAACCACGTACGACCATATACACTTACGGAGAACACTAAAAACTAACCTGTTTAAAAAGGCATACCCCACCAATCCAACATAAATGCCTGATCTCTGGAACAACAACAACAACAAAAAATAGACATAACACAACCCTTCCAGCTGCGATTCCCTTATTTGGCTATACCACATGAACTTTATCTTACCACAACGTCACTATGTATTTGTTTACACTGGGGTCCGCAATCGCCTCTCCAGTACTATGTAAGCCACGTTGAGCCTGAGGTGGGAAAATGTGGGATACAAATGTAACAAACAAATAAATAAAATAAATAAATAAATAACAAAGTAGGCAGTAATTCTGTTTTCTTAAGGGAGAATATTAGGCATAAAGCTACATTTTGGACTGTTTGAACTTTTCTCAACAGATATTCTGGTAAAGCCAAATAGATAATGTTACAATAATTGAGCTTACTAGTTGAAATAGGTCAACTGAAAAAATATTTGCAAATAACCCTTAACTTTCTCATAGTATAAAATAAGCTGCTTAGTAAAGAATTTATATGATGCTCCATAGATAATTTATCTAATATAACACCCAGATTTTTAATAAATTTATCAAAAGCAAAACAAGAGCAGTTTTGATCTTATTTCTTGATCCTGTTGTGCCCTATTAATAGAAATGTAGCTTTTTTTCTTATTCAGTTTCAAATAGAACTCTATTTGAATTTTACCCACACCCTTTAATTTCACCCCACATCCTTTTCTTAATCTCATTTCCCACCTAGTCCTGCCTAATTATGCTCTCATCTATCTACCCTTAATTATTTGTTTGTCCTTGAGATAGTCTAAATCCATGGTTACTTACTGCAAATGTATTAATTTGTTCTTGAAGTTATTGTAATTTGTGTTATATTCTGTATATTATTATGTTTTATTCACTTTATTGTTTGTTTGTAAGCCACATTGAACTTGAGTCTATTTCGGGCTAATGTGGTATATAAATGACATGAATAAATAAATAAATAGTGAGATGACATAGAATTGGTGATAGTATGAAAGCAATGAGAAACAGTATCAATTAAGGTATGAAAACTACGTGATTACGACAAAATGAGAAAAATGGTGAAAAAAAGACTGAAAGGAGCAGCTCGCAGAGTAAAAAACTTGCATCAGGCATGGATGCTGTTTAAAAACGCCATCCTGGAGGTTCAGGACAAATATATTCCACGTATTAGAAAAAAGGGAAAAAAGACTAAACGTCAGCCGGCGTGGCTAAACAGTAAGATAAAGGAAATCATTAGAGCCAAAAAACAATCCTTCAGAAAGTGGAGAAGAGAACCAACTGAAAGTAACAGGATAGATCATAAGGAATGCCAAGCCAAATGCAAAGCGGAGATAAGGAGGGCAAAAAAGGACTTTGAGAAGAAATTAGCGTTGGAAGCAAAAATACATAGTAAAAACTTTTTTAGATACATTAAAAGCAGGAAACCGGCCAAAGAGTCGGTTGGGCCGCTGGACGAAAATGGTGTTAAAGGGGCGATCAAGGAGGACAAAGCCGTAGCGGAGAAATTAAACGAATTCTTTGCTTCGGTCTTCACCGAGGAGGATTTGGGGGGGACACCGGTGCCGGAAAGAATATTTGAAGCGGGGGAATCGGAGAAACTAAACAAATTCTCTGTAACCTTGGAGGATGTAATGGGTCAGTTCAGCAAGCTGAAGAGTAGTAAATCACCGGGACCTGATGGTATTCATCCCAGAGTATTAATAGAACTAAAAAATGAACTTGCGGAGCTACTGTTAGAAATATGCAATCTGTCCCTAAAATCGAGTGTAATACCGGAAGACTGGAGGGTAGCCAATGTTACTCCGATTTTTAAGAAGGGTTCCAGAGGAGATCCGGGAAATTATAGACCGGTGAGTCTGACGTCGGTGCCGGGCAAGATGGTGGAGGCTATTATTAAGAATAAAATTGCAGAGCATATACAAAAACATGGACTGATGAGACAAAGTCAGCACGGATTTAGTGAAGGGAAGTCTTGCCTCACCAATCTAATGCATTTTTTTGAGGGGGTAAGCAAACATGTGGACAATGGGGAGCCGGTTGATATTGTATATCTGGATTTTCAGAAGGCGTTGACAAAGTGCCGCACGAAAGACTCCTGAAGAAATTGCAGAGTCATGGAATCGGAGGTAGGGTATTATTATGGATTAAGAACTGGTTGAAAGATAGGAAGCAGAGAGTAGGATTGCGTGGCCAGTATTCTCAGTGGAGGAGGGTAGTTAGTGGGGTCCCGCAGGGGTCTGTGCTGGGTCCGTTGCTTTTTAATGTATTTATAAATGACCTAGAGATGGGAATAACTAGTGAGGTAATTAAATTCGCCGATGACACAAAATTATTCAGGGTCGTCAAGTCGCAGGAGGAATGTGAACGATTACAGGAGGACCTTGCGAGACTGGGAGAATGGGCGTGCAAGTGGCAGATGAAGTTCAATGTTGACAAGTGCAAAGTGATGCATGTGGGTAAGAGGAACCCGAATTATAGCTACGTCTTGCAAGGTTCCGCGTTAGGAGTTACGGATCAAGAAAGGGATCTGGGTGTCATCGTCGATGATACGCTGAAACCTTCTGCTCAGTGTGCTGCTGCGGCTAGGAAAGCGAATAGAATGTTGGGTGTTATTAAGAAGGGTATGGAGTCCAGGTGTGCGGATGTTATAATGCCGTTGTATCGCTCCATGGTGCGACCGCACCTGGAGTATTGTGTTCAGTACTGGTCTCCGTATCTCAAAAAAGATATAGTAGAATTGGAAAAGGTACAGCGAAGGGCGACGAAAATGATAGTGGGGATGGGACGACTTTCCTATGAAGAGAGGCTGAGAAGGCTAGGGCTTTTCAGCTTGGAGAAGAGACGGCTGAGGGGAGATATGATAGAAGTGTATAAAATAATGAGTGGAATGGATCGGGTGGATGTGAAGCGACTGTTCACGCTATCCAAAAATACTAGGACTAGAGGGCATGAGTTGAAGCTACAGTGTGGTAAATTTAAAACGAATCGGAGAAAATTTTTCTTCACCCAACGTGTAATTAGACTCTGGAATTCATTGCCGGAGAACGTGGTACGGGCGGTTAGCTTGACGGAGTTTAAAAAGGGGTTAGATAGATTCCTAAAGGACAAGTCCATAGACCGCTATTAAATGGACTGGAAAAATTCCTCATTTTTAGGTACAACTTGTCTGGAATGTTTTTACGTTTGGGGAGCGTGCCAGGTGCCCTTGACCTGGATTGGCCACTGTCGGTGACAGGATGCTGGGCTAGATGGACCTTTGGTCTTTCCCAGTATGGCACTACTTATGTACTTATGTACTTATGTACTTAACTAGCAGCAAGGGGAAAAATTATAGTAATATCATCAGCATAAATGAAACTTATGTAACCCTCTTTCTCCAAAATATGACCCCAGGAAGACATAAGAATCCCTGGGGTGCCCACGAAGGTGGGGATGAGCACAGGGCCGGTCAAACCCGGTAAGCGGGATAAGCACGCAGGGGGGCGCCTGCCTTCAAGGGCACCGCTGCGGTGCTGCGCCGCCATACCGCACTGCCCTTGGGGGTTTAAATCTTTTATTTACCTCCGTTGCAGCGGCCGCGTCATTTCAAAGCCCTGCCCGTCTCTAGCCTTCCCTCCCTTTGTGAGTTCGTTCCCTCAGAGTCCCACCGTCTGACGTCATTTCCTCTTTCCTCGAGGGCGGGACTATGAGGGAACAAACTCACGAAGGGATGGAAGGCTAGAGATGGGCAGGGCTTTGAAATGACACGGCCGCTGGGACAGAGGTAAATTAAAAAAGATTTAAACCACGCAGGGTGGCAGGAAGAAAAAAGGGGATGTTGGGGGGGGGGGGGGGGGGGGGGAGAAGTCTCTCTTTTTAAGTGCTCGTGACTTTGCTGAGGTTCAGTAGTGTTTCCTCAAATTCAGATTATTGTAGATTTCATCTTTTCTTTTTCTATACCTGTTTGAACCCACAAGTTTAAATCCTGGTTGCACATTTGGTTTGTACCCAGTGCCACTGCTATATGAATACTGTGATAGGCTTATTTTAATTATTTTCTTTTTCACCACCAATTTATTTTGCATTGTTTTCTTCTCAGGTCATTCTGTAAAGAAGTTAGCATTTTGTAAAGGTTTATGAAAAACTTACAGTCATGTGTTTTATGTCCTATTGATAAAAGGAACCATGGCAGGAAAGGGTTAATTTTAATAAATGCTTTAGGAAGATTTTGCTACAATTTTGACCCCGTCCCCTTTTTTTTCTTCCTCAATGGATTGCAGTTCACATTGTAAAGCAGTCGGACTGAGAGGTCTGCCCCCAACCCATGAAAGCTATTAAGATGCCATATTTTTTGGTTTTTTATTTGTAAGAAGTCTTTTATTGAAAATTCTCATTAGACAACATACAATATTCATCGCTCTACACTGGCATGTTTACAATGTAGTCCAAGTATGCCAACCCGCACAGAAGGTGTTTTTTCCACAGCAGAGCAATGAAGCAAAAACAACAGTGGATCCAAAAAACCTCTCAGATGGTGTCTTCTTAAACAAGTTCTTTATTGTAAAGTGAATAAAAATGAATAAAAACAACAGCCCGACACGAAATCGTGTTTCGGCCGTATAGGCCTGCGTCAGGGGTCTATAAATGAACAAATACAAATCAATATACATTCAGATTACATGTGGAACACACAAAAATAAAAATAAAAATAAAAACATATATATGTATCTTAAAAATGAGGTATAAATATCTATACATAGAGGAACATACCTATTTCCTTCCAATCAAGAAAGAAATATGTAGATAAAATTAGCTGAACAAATTTCTGCAAATTGAAATGCTCTGTGATAAAAAGATAACAAAAAACAAATTACATATGACATAAGCAGATAAAATATAAAATATAAATATAACACAAAATCATGTATCTATGTTTTTTGAGCGTCAAACTTATATTGTTAATACATTCAGAAGGAGGGAAGTATAAATACTAATAATAAATGTTAATTAAATGCTGATGTATATATATCTGTACAATCTTTAACTACAAACAAAAATACAAAAACCAAAGAATCAAAAACAAAATAACACAAATTAAATGATAATATTATAATGAATATGAGAAAGACAAGACACAGATCTATATGCAAAGCCCCAAAAAAAAAGGATGAAATGTGTAAAAAATATATATATATATATTCCATGTATATAGATGACAAGAGATGCATGTAATGTATTAAAATTATATCAAAAAATTTTTTATATATAAAAAAATATATATATATAAAAAGTGTAGAAAAAAACAAATAAAAGCCAGGCATATGACTCCAAAAATATTTATAAGCAACGCTAATTTAAAAAAAGAAAAGAGAATATAAAGGAGCGCATGCATATGACTTCAAAAAAATTTTTTTAAAACCGCAATTGGAACTATAGACCGCACTGGTATGAAAAGGCAACTGAAGAACGGGGCATGATAATGCAATAATTGCCCACCAGTTTATAAAAATGAGGGTCAACGGCATCGAACTTAAGAGGAATGAAATTTGTAAAAAAACTAAATGTGGAGACAGGCCAAAACGTAGCTACTATGTAAAGGAGGAACGTTTCCGTTTTTTTGTAACGTCACTTTTTTTTATATATATGTATACATTCAAATTTAAGCCCTAACGTCTCTAAACCCATAATTGTATATCTGTAGGCGCTTGTAAAGGCACTATTATAAAAGTAACATCCATTTAAGGTAGCCGAAAAGTGGAATATAATAAATCACCGAAACGTGACTGCTATGTAAAAAATGAACGCTTTCGTGATTTATACAACGTCACTATTTCTATATATATATACATTCAAATTCAAGCCCTGACATCTCAAAACCCATAATTGTATATCTGTAGGCGCTTGTAAAGGCACTATTATAAAAGTAACATCCATTTAAGGTAACCGAAAAGTGGAACATAATAGATCGCCGAAACGTAACTGCTATGTAAAAAAGAACGCTTTCATAGTTTATACAACGTCACTATTTTTATATACATGCAAGTTATAGCCTTAATATATCTGGTCAAGTAATTGTATATCTGTGGGCGCTTGTAAAGGTAATCATGTAGAGGTAACATCCGTCTAACGTAACCGAAAAGTTAAGTATAATAAATCGCCGATTAGAACTTTCCTGTGTTGGGAGCACTATGTGCTTTCACAAAAACTAAATCTCGAAATAAATTTTAGATTTTACCACTTACCGATTCAAGGATACTGCCACATAAACTTTCCTGTCAAGCCAGTGATTACACAAATGTAAAAGCGGAAACAGACCCGCAGTACTCCAAAGGGATTTTGAAACATAACAACGGAAATGACGTCACTCCAATCTCATGAAAGTATATAAATAACGTATCTAAAAGAGGAGTAGTTGTGCGCAACTCAAAAAAAAGGAGAAAACATATTGTGAACAATGAGCTAATAAACAGATTGACACAAGAAAAATAAAAATAAATATAAATAAAAATAAAAAATTCCAAATAGATATTGTGAAGTAACATAAAAATAAAAATAAAGCAAGTATGCTGGTATGAAAAAGTATGCAAACTGCCGGCCCTAAATACATCGGTTAAACACATTAATAAAAAATCAAGATACTAATTTTAAAGGCACAAACCACTACGTGGTTATGTAAATCTGTATAAGTATAAATGACAGAACTTATTGCGATATCTATACATTAAAATACGTTAAAATACGTAAGAACTGATTAAAATGATCTGTGCACATAAAAATGAAAAAAATTATTATATATATGGTTTGGGTATGTGAAATAAACTCTTGTACACTTAAAGAAAGAGGACGGGGGGGGGGGAAGGGAAGGGGGAAAAAAAAGGGGGAGGGGGAAGGGGGAAGGGGTGAGGGAAGGAAAGAAGGGAAGGGGAGGGGTGGGAAAACAGAAAAAAGGGGGGGGGGGAAGGGGGGAAGGGAAGGGGAAGAAAGGGAAAAGGGGATAATTTGACCATATGGGCTCTAAAATGGTCAATATAAAAGATATTAAAAATAAAATTAATCCAAACTATAAAGAATATATATATAATTGGATACTAATTAGACTATAAAAAAGTAAATATATTAACATGACCCAAAGTAACAGGATATGCATATATTGATCTGTGTTGCCATCATAAAACCTATCTTACAAGAAAAAACTCCAAACTTACAAAAGGAACTTAAATCCGTGTCAGTGTTTAGACCATTTGGTATAACTGTATTAAGAGTATATATTGTTCTTTGTTCTTCTCTTAACAACTTAACATCAATATTTCCTCCCCGCCATGACATATATAACTTCTTATATACAAAAAACTTAAGATCTTCTATAGTGTGATTCTTTTCGACCCAGTGTGGAACCAATGGGGCACTTTGCACCTGTCTTGTTAAACAGCTCCTATGTTCTATTATTCTTGTTTTCACTGCCCTTTTAGTTTTCCCCACATATAACAAGCCACAGGGGCATATAATAATATAAATTACACCCACAGTATTACAATCTGAAAACTGTTTTAAAGGATAGTGTTTTTGATTGTTTTGACAATAAAATGATGTTAGAGTCAAAGAGTGTTTGCATACTGAACACCTACCACAAGGGATGTGACCATTACCTCCATCTATAGTTGAACTGGGACCTGGAAGGGTAGACGGTACCAAAAACTCTTTCAAATTACGGTTGCGTGAATATGCTATCACTGGTACTAAATCAGTAAAGCACTTTTCTGTTTCTAAAATGTGCCAGTGTTTTTTGATAATTTTCTTGATGCCTCCTGAAAAATGTGAAAATTTGAGCGTACAAACTAAGTCTGGGCTGCGTCTGTCTGTCTTCTCATATAAAAGATCTTGTCTATCCTTCCCAATGGCCTTTCTTAGACTTTTCTTTACGCATTCTTGGGGATAACCTCTATTGTTAAACCTATGAGCCATATATTTAGATTTGTCCTTGAAGTCGTCAAAATCTGTACAAAGTCTCCGTAACCTCAAAAATTGTGAGTATGGTAGATTTTCTTTTAATGACCGGTTATGAAAACTAGTGAAATGTAAGTAATTATTCTTGTCTGTAGACTTCCTATAGATCGTTGTTTTAAAGGAATAAGTAGTTTTTTTAATCAAAATGTCTAAAAAAGAGATCTCATGATAATGATAATGCATCTGGAAATGTAAATTTGGGTCCCTGGTATTCAACCAATCTAGGAAAGTGAATAAACTTTCCATGTCGCCCTTCCATAAGATGAAAATATCATCTATGTAACGTTTGTACAATCTTATTTCTTTTTTATATTGATGCTCTTTCAAAAACTTTTGTTCAAACTCCGCAACATACAGGTTAGCAATATCAGGAGCCATGGCCGACCCCATGGCTGTCCCTTTTATTTGTTGAAAATAGCTCTCCTCAAAACCAAAGTAGTTCTTTGTTAATGCGAGAGTAGCCAAAGTAATTATAAAATGGTTGGGGACACGTCTATCATGGGTTCTTCTTCCAAGAGTGTTTTCAATAACCAATAGAGCCTCTAACTGTGGTATGTTGGTGTAGAGGGCCTCTATATCTAAAGTGACCATAATCAAGTCATCAAGTTCACCATCAAAAGTCTCCAAAGTGGTAATCATATGTGAGGAATCTCTGACATAGGATTCTATTAAAGGAACAAAAGGTCTTAAAAAGTAGTCAACAAATTTAGAGAGCGGTTCTAAAACAGATCCATTGCCTGATATAATTGGACGGCCTGGAGGGTTATCTAATCTTTTATGAATCTTGGGTAGCATATAAATAGTTGGAACTGTAGGATATTTAATGGTAAGAAAGTTTTTCTCTTTAGATGTTATGTACCCTGCGTCATAGGCAAAATTTACCAATCCTAATATCTCTTCCTGGAGAACGGGAGTAGGATCTTCTTCTAATTCAACATAATATTGTCTATCAAAAATCTGCCTTTTAACCTCCGTTACATAGAGCGGCATAATCGACCAGAAACGCCTATCTCCATGGGCGTTAATCTCCGAGAACGGGTCCGTGAAGGGGCGGAGTGAACCGTATTTTTTAAAAAAAATAGACGCCCATGCTTTATTCGCCAAGGTGTGAGCTGGGCGTTTTTGCTTTTCACCGATAATGGAAAATGAAATCGCCCAGCTCAAAAACGAATAAATGCAAGGCATTTGTTCGTGGGAGGGGCCAGGATTCATAGTGCACTGGTCCCCCTCACATGCCAGGACACCAACCGGGCACCCTAGGGGGCACTTTTACAAAAACAAAAAAAAAGGTAAAAGAGCTCCCAGGTGCATAGCACCCTTCCCTTGGGTGTTGAGCCCCCCAAATCCCCCTCAAAACCCACTGCCCACAAGTCTACACCAGTACTATAGCCCTAAGCGGTGAAGGGGGGCACCTACATGTGGGTACAGGGGGTTTGGGGGGGGGGTTGGACGACTAGTAGCATTAAGCAGCACAATTGTAACAGGTAGGGGGGGGATGGGCCTGGGTCCACCTGCCTGACGTCCACTGCACCCCCTAACAACTGTTCCAGGGACCTGCATACTGCTGCTTGGGAGGAGGGTATGACATTTGAGGGTGAAAGTAAAAAGTTGTGAAACATCATTTGTTGTGGTGGGAGGGGGTTAGTGACCACTGGGGGAGTCAGGGGAGGTCATCCCCGACTCCCTCTGGGGGTCATCTGGTCATTTAGGGCACTTTTTGGGGCCTTATTCGTCAAAAAACAGGGTCCAGGAAAAGTGCCCTAAATTCTAGCTACAAACGCATCCATTATCGGCGAAGGGCGCCCATCTCTGTTCGGGTGATAACCACGCCCCAGTTCCGCCTTCACCACGCCTCCGACACTCCCCCGTCAACTTTGTCCGCATCCGCGACGGAGTGCAGTTGAAAGCGTCCAAAGTTCGGCTTTCGATTATGCCGCTTTATTTGTTTTTGTGAGAAGAACGCCCATCTCCCGATTTAGGTCGGAACTTGGGCGTTATTCTCGTTCGATTATAAGCAGGATAGTCATCTCTGTTTTGTATGACTATTGCTCCTCCTTTATCAGCTGGTTTCAAGACAATTTCATGGTTACGTGATAATGCTAACATGGCTGTGTGCTCATCTTTTGTGAGATTATGATGTGCCTTGTATTTATTTTTCTCTAAACGGTCGATGTCTGCTAAAACACATTTGTAAAATGTAGACACGACCGGATCAGGGGGGCCAGGTGGCATCCATTTAGATTTGTCCTTCACAACTGAAGTGTCATTACCTATCTCCGCATTCCCAGAAAAGAACTTCTTTATTAATAATTTCCTATAAAAACGATACATATCTACCCTCGTTTGAAATGAATCATACTTAGCTGTAGGTACAAAAGACAATCCTTTCTTAAGGACCTGAATTTGATTTTCCGTAAGATTAATATCAGAGAGATTCACAATAGGAGTATCTTCATTAATGTCTATATCATCTAGTATTGTTGATTGTAATGATTCTGATAGGTGAAGCTTTTGCCTCTGGGTCGGCCTCTTCCTCTTCCTCGATGGTAATAGTGGCCTCTCATGTAATGACCCCTGTTTGGAAACTGTGCATTGGCCCCTGTTGTCTGTCTTTCTTCTAAATTTCTCATTGGTAATATTTGGTCTAAAAAAGACAACGAGTTTGATGGGCCTGCTACTGGGGCATGAGTAGGGCTTGATAAAGGTGAAGTAAAAAATTCTTCCGAATCACTCCTAATTCTCTTATTATTTCTATGATTAGGTGAACCATTAGAATCTGCTGATCTTTTATTCTTTTGATGTATATAGCCTATAGGCTGTCTATAGGCCGGATAATTCTGAAAACGAGACCTAGATCTTGACTGATTCGGTCTCTGGTCTTTCTTTGGCCTAGACCATGGGTATATTGAGCCCCTCTTGTAGTCTTCATTATCTCTATGCAATTTGTTAATCTTATTTCTCTTGATTTCACTCCTAAAATTATCCATCCTCCTATTTACATCTATAATAACCTCATCGAATTTGGGATCAATATTTTTCAAAACTTCTAATTTCTCAGTCACATTAGGACGTAAGGTATCGTTCCTTTTCTTAGATGTCTCTATAATGAGAATCATCAAATCCAAAGAACATTTATTCAAGATAGAACACCACTGATTGAGGAAGTCCTCATCATCAGTGAAGAGCCTAGGTTCTTTCATAACTCTTAATCCCCTCGGGATCTTTTTATTTCTACAATATTGTAACAGAGTAGCATAATGCAATTCATTCTGTATTATAGATTTATTAACCTTAACCATATTCATCCACATATCTGTAAGGGATACAGTAGAATCTTCTTCACCTTCTAGAGGTGTAAAATCTTGCATCAGTCTTTGTAATCTCTCTCCACTGAAGCTGAGGACATCGTCCCATGGCTCAAAAGCCATGTTGTACCTTCGGTACCAAGTATGCCAACCCGCACAGAAGGTGTTTTATCATGCCCCGTTCTTCAGTTGCCTTTTCATACCAGTGCGGTCTATAGTTCCAATTGCGGTTTTAAAAAAATTTTTTTGAAGTCATATGCATGCGCTCCTTTATATTCTCTTTTCTTTTTTTAAATTAGCGTTGCTTATAAATATTTTTGGAGTCATATGCCTGGCTTTTATTTGTTTTTTTCTACACTTTTTATATATATATATTTTTTTATATATAAAAAATTTTTTGATATAATTTTAATACATTACATGCATCTCTTGTCATCTATATACATGGAATATATATATATATATTTTTTACACATTTCATCCTTTTTTTTTGGGGCTTTGCATATAGATCTGTGTCTTGTCTTTCTCATATTCATTATAATATTATCATTTAATTTGTGTTATTTTGTTTTTGATTCTTTGGTTTTTGTATTTTTGTTTGTAGTTAAAGATTGTACAGATATATATACATCAGCATTTAATTAACATTTATTATTAGTATTTATACTTCCCTCCTTCTGAATGTATTAACAATATAAGTTTGACGCTCAAAAAACATAGATACATGATTTTGTGTTATATTTATATTTTATATTTTATCTGCTTATGTCATATGTAATTTGTTTTTTGTTATCTTTTTATCACAGAGCATTTCAATTTGCAGAAATTTGTTCAGCTAATTTTATCTACATATTTCTTTCTTGATTGGAAGGAAATAGGTATGTTCCTCTATGTATAGATATTTATACCTCATTTTTAAGATACATATATATGTTTTTATTTTTATTTTTATTTTTGTGTGTTCCACATGTAATCTGAATGTATATTGATTTGTATTTATGTTCATTTATAGACCCCTGACGCAGGCCTATACGGCCGAAACACGATTTCGTGTCGGGCTGTTGTTTTTATTCATTTTTATTCACTTTACAATAAAGAACTTGTTTAAGAAGACACCATCTGAGAGGTTTTTTGGATCCACTGTTGTTTTTGCTACAATGTAGTCCAGACAAGATGAAACCCAGGTAGTGCAATTTACTGCCACAGTACAACAATTAAATATAAACTGTAGAAACTTCAACTTTTTATTGAAAAAAAAATTCCCACCCCATCCCCCATCTTATCAACAGCCCCCATCTATTGCTAAATCCTGCCCAATCCCTCCCACCCCCATCTATTTCCCCGCCCTACACAACTGTCTCACTATGTGCCACTCACACTTCTCGTATGTGCCTGTTCTAAACATTACCTGCTGCATTAACAAAAAACTGCCATATGTCATGCCACTTGTGCGTTTGATGTCTCCTGACTGCCAAGAGTCTTTCCATCTCACACACATGTTTCAGTTTATTGTGCCATCTCTTAACCGACGGGACCCCCTGTCGTTTCCAGTGCTGGGCGATTGTCACTCGGGCAACACATACCGCCTGCCTCAGCAGTTTATGCTGCGCAGCCGGCATGCCCTCTACTTTTGCAGCAAAAAGAAACACCGTCGAAGGCCATGGAATTGGTGTTTGTAACCAGCTCTGCAGCCTGTTTTGAACTGCCTTCCAGAAAGCTCTCACTTTGTAACAACTCCACCAGAGATGCCCCATAGTCCCCCTCATACCACACCCCCTCCAGCAGAGACCTGATATGTTTGGGTATATGCGCTGGAGGCGATCAGGAGTAAGGTACCACCTGTATAGCACCTTCATAGCATTTTCCTTTAGCGGGACGTGTATGGAGACCTTTGTCGCTTCACGTTCTATTCTCTCCCACCCCGGCACATCCAGTGTCACCCCCAATTCCCTCTCCCATCCCCTCCTATGGCACTCGTACACAGGGTTCTGCGCAGTGATATATTTGTAAAGTGTGCCTATCAAGCCCCTAGAAGTGGTTAACTTTTCACATATCTCCTCCAGGTAGCCTTTGGTCCGCTTAATTACCGTAGTAACTGCCTTGGTACGGAGGAATTGAGCTAATTGGTAGTATGCAAAATCGTCTCTCAGCACCCCAGGGTATCGTGACTGCAGCTCTCCAAATTCAAGGAGAGTGTCTCCATCAAATAGCTGGTCCCTTGTTCGCAGCCCTTCCCCGTACCACCTCATGACGAACCCGTCCGTCGTCCCAGGCAAGAATAACGGATTGTGAGCTATAGGGGCCAAACGTGTCAAAGTACACCTGCCCCCCCGGAAACAATTTATCCCAGTAGTGAAGGGTAACTTCCACCGAGGGACACACACTCTCACCTAGTTTGCGAAATGGCTTTGGTAGCCACATAAGTGCTCCCACTCCCAACGGTGTCGCCCCCGCAGAGTGTTGCTCCAAATGCACCCATTGTCTATCCGGATATCCCTGGTACCATTCCAAAGCTACCTTTCCTTGGGCCGCCCGATAGTACCAGAAGACATTCGGGACCGCCAGGCCTCCCCGACGTCTCCCTTGATATAGTAGGGTACGGGACAGCCTAGGATGTTTTCCTGCCCAGACGAAACGCACAATTCTATCTTGCAAAGAGGCAAGAAATCGCCTGGGCATCATTACAGGCAGCACCTGGAATAAGTATAAGATTCGTGGTAAGACATTCATCTTAAGAATTGCTATACGACCAAACCAGGAGACCTCTAAATCACCCCAGCGTTCCATATCTGCCGCAAGGGCTCGAACCAGGCCTCTATAGTTAGCTGAGAATAAGTCTGACAAGTTGGAAGTGAGGTTCACCCCCAGATATCTAATATATCTACCCGCCCACCGAAATGCATGAGCAGCTTTAAGTTCTGCAACTGTATCTTCCGGTAGAGAGATGTTCAGGGCCTCAGACTTGGTCATATCGACTTTAAAGCCCGATACTACAGAATACTCCTCAATAAGTTGAGTAAGCCTAGGGAACGTGTCGTGGGGGCGGGTAATATACAGCAGAACATCGTCCGCAAAGAGTGCCATTTTATGCATTCTCCCTGCCACAGTAGGCCCTGCAATCAGCGGATCTTTCCGAACCTTGGAGGCAAATGGCTCCATGACAATAGCAAACAAAAGAGGGGAAAGAGGACAACCCTGCCTTGTGCCCCTATGCAAGGAAAATGAACCTGAGTGGCTGCCATTAATTTTAATGCAAGCTCTGGGAAAGGAGTAAAATGCCTGTATCCAGCCCCTAAACCGTGTACCAAACCCCAAAGTCTCCAGGGTCCTGTACATAAAGGGCCAGTGGACCCTATCGAAGGCCTTTTCTGCATCTAAGCTTAAGAGGCACAGCGGTCTCTGGTTTCGCTTGGCCAAGTATATGAGATCTAAAGTGCATCTGATATTATCCATCGCCTTTCGATAGGAAACAAAGCCCACTTGGTCAGGGTGCACTAGGGTTGGTAGGAGTGGCACCAGCCTATTAGCAAGGACCTTTGCCAGGATTTTAACGTCAGCATTTAGTACAGATATAGGCCTATAAGAGCCGCATTCAGTGGGATCTTTGCCGGGCTTTGGGATCACCGCTATCCAGGCTTCTAACGTATGCGGCAGAGTTCCTCCCACCCCTACCTGATTAAACATATCTGCAAGCAAGGGGGCCAATTCAGTGGCGAATGTCCGGTAGAAGTCATTGGGGAAGCCATCAAGCCCTGGGGACTTATTTGAAGGCATACCTCCAATCGCCTCCTGGACCTCTTTAGGTGTAACAGGTTTCTCCAACAGTTCCTGATGTTGCTTAGCTAAAGGGATAAGATCACTGTCTAGCAAGTAGTTATCAATTTTTTCCCTAGGAGGTTCAATCTCCTGCTCGTATAGCTTCTGGTAATATTCTCTGAAGCGCTGGCGAATAAGTGCCGAGTGACGCAACAAACCACCCCCCGTATCTTTCACCTGTTTAATTGTTCTGTCCACTTTCTGTCTTCGCAACCTCATTGCCAGGAGTCGCCCAGCTTTATTAGTTAATTCATACGATTGCACACCCTGTCTTGCCCTGATTAAATCAAGTTGTTCCGAATACATCGAGTCCAATGCCATTCTCTCCCTACACAGGGCATCCCAAATTTGTGGCGAGGGACCGGCCTTGTGCTGTTGCTCCAATGCCTGTATATGCCCTGTGCATGCAGTTAGGCGAGATCTACGGGCCCTAGCACGAGTACTAGCCAACTGCAAAAAGTGCCCTCTGGACACCGCCTTTAAAGCGTCCCACACAACATGCAATGGTGGACTGGAAGCTAAGTTGTGGTCCAGGTATTCTTTAAGCACCTGTTTATAGCCCTCCACCACCTGCTCTTCCTGCAACAGGCTCGTGTTCAGTGACCAGCGTCTGTCTTTGACTTCAGTCTGAATATTTGGGAGAGTGACCCATCTTGGGGCGTGGTCGGATATTGTCATACTACCAATTCCAGCGTCCGGACCCAGTTCCACTAATGTTGTGTCTAGGAAGATATAATCAATATGGGAGTATGTTTCGTGTACCGGAGAATAGTAGGAGTAGTCCCGTTCTGTATGGTGTGTTAATCTCCAGAGATCTAAAAGTCCCAGGGAATAAGCCAACAAGGCCAATGATTGCGCTTCTTTGTGCCCCTCCTTCCTAGCTGCCCCTGAGCGGTTGTGTGCTGGATTCATAACTGCGTTGAAATCGCCCCCTAGTATGAGTGCCCCTGTAGTGAAGGTCCCCAATAAGGTTCGAATCTTGGTAAAAAAGTCCCCTTGGCCAGAATTTGGGGCATATATTGATGCTATCGTGAGGGCTACTTGATCTAGCGTAAGTTGTAGAAATAAATAGCGCCCCCCAGGGTCTCTTTTAGTCTGCGTCACCTGGGCCCCAAGTGAAGAGTGCAGCAATATCGCCACTCCTCCCCTCCTTGAGTCCGCCCCAGATGCGCAGTAGACCCCTGAATAGCCAGGGCAGGAGAGAAATTTCTCGTGTTTGCGACGCAGGTGCGTTTCTTGCAAAAGAACTATATGTGGTTTTAACCGGTGGAGTTCCCCATAGAGCTTCTGTCTTTTTTGAGGCATGTTAAGTCCCTTGACATTATAGGAGACTATCTTCAACTCAGGACACATGTCTTAGTGTGGAGAAAAAGCTGAGGTCTGCATAGGATGAGAGTAGTGCACATCCCCCTTGTGAGCAGCACAGTTCTGTATAGCCAAAGTTGTTACCCATGTCCTCCCTCTCCCCACAACCCTCCCTCGTCTCGTTCCCCCAGTCTCTCCCCGACATCCCCCCACTGTTACACCAACCAGGAGTGTACAACCTCTAGATGGGTTCCGAGAAAGTGGGTCACAACACTCCTGACACCCCAGCCAGGCATCCCCTCCCCCCGCCCAGTTGTATTTCAGCATTCAACAATCATTGTATACAGCCCTATCTGTCCCCCTTCAACATAGTGATAGTTCCTATAAAGTGTGTCTATACACATCCATCCTCAGCCATCCACATCATGTCATTCGTGCTATCTAATCAAACTTATAACCCCACAACCCTCACCTCACAGCAATATTTAGCTGGCCGTCCCCCAGACTTGCTCGCCTGTTTGAGCAGTTCTTGTCAGACCAACGAGAGCTAAGCAAAAAGATATATATCTATGTCCATTTACTCAGTCCAAATGTCTTTTTCTGAGCTTTGGTCTGTCCAATCATCTCTTGGTTTTGCCACGTCGCACTGGTCCCGCTGCTCGTTGCCAGCCCTGAAGCTTAGCCATGGTAGATGACGCCAGTTCACCTGGTGGGACGGCCGAATTCACCAGCTTTGCCGCGTGCAGGGCCTCCCAGGCTTCTTGTAAAGATCGCACACGATATTTGCTACCCTTCAGGGTAAAGTTCAAAGAAAACGGGAAGCCCCATCTGTATTGCACTTGATTTTTTGTTAAAGTATCTAGGGCTGGTTTCATTTGTCGTCGTTGCTGTAGGGTATATTGTGACAAATCTTGATACACCAAAATCTTTGCGCCTCCAAACTCGAGATTCTGCGCCTTCCGCGCCTTTGTCATGATCAATTCCTTGGTTTCGTATTTGTGGAAGCGGACAATAATATCTCACTGTTGCTGTTCTTTGCGAGCTCCAAGCGCTCTATGCGCTCTGTCCAGTTCCACGGTATTCTCTCCAGCTTCTGGGCCAAATAAGGAGGCACATAGCGTCTGCACAATCTGTATAACGTCCTCTGTTTCTCCCCCTTCTGGCATGCCACGAAACCTAAGGTTGTTTCGCCTCCCTCGATTTTCTAACTCATCTAGCTTATATTCTAAGTCCAATCGGTGTTTGTCCAGTTCAAGCAGCTTTTCGTCATGTTTAAGCAATGTCTCTGCCTGCTCTTCTAGTTTAAGTTCCGCATCTTCCACCTGCCCCCCCAACTCACGGAGATCCGTGTTCAAGGAGTCCATACGTTCCAGGATTTCATCCTTCGACTGCTTTATCTCCGCCTGGATATTCGCTAGGAACCTCCGCAGCTCAGTCGGGATACTTTTTTTGGAGGGCGGGTGTCGCTGTTCAGCCTGAGACTGGGCCGAGTCGGAGTCAGAATGCGAGGCTTGCTCTGGTGACTCATGGCGTTTGGCGCTTTTTCCCGCCATGATTTTCTTGGACCACTCGTTCTCTTTTTTGCGTGTGGCGGGGGTTTTGCTCATCGCCAATTCTGTTGAAGGGGGGTTTTAACAAGCTGTGATCGCTATTTTCTCCCGCTTGCTGCCGTTTTTTTATTGCTGTTTAAGGCTGATATCTAGCGCGAGGAGACGGAGCTTCCAAGCTAGACTGCCATCTCTCCCGGTGACGTCACTTCCTCTCAAGATGCCATATTTTAAAAAAAATGTATGGGTTTTCCTGCAAGAGAAATTCAGAGATTTGTTTACATGCCAACAGGGCTTTCCCATTTAATAACTCTGGATCCCAGGCAGGCTACTTTGGTGTCACAGGCCAAAGGCTGGCATGGGATCTTCTCGAACACTATTCCACATGGGCTCTCAGAAGAGAGATGTCATTGTAGCCAACATGGATGCTGTCCTATGTTTGTTAAAACCTGTAATTGTAAGGCATAGTTTGTGCCCTTCAAACAGCAGTCTTTAGAAACATATGTTTAATAAGAATTTTCAGAATAATGTTTCATGTGTGTAGCTGTAGTGACAGCATATATAGAAAAGGTGAGATGTTTTAAAAGAAATAGGACAGTTAAATGAATTACTGGCTTCCAAGGGCTGTTCAAGCTGTAGAAGCAACCCCATCTCCTATGGCCCATGTTAGATATTTTAACGTTTTACAGACAAAGCATAACTGTCCAATGCAGATGAAATAGAATTGATACAGGAATCAACACAGATTTGGTTTTAAGAGCACATACATGGCTGTATGAGTAGCAGCACAGGTGTGGGGTTACTGAAAGTAAATACAGACTGCTCTGCATCTTTCCCCTTGCAGATTATCTTACAATCTGAAGAATATCTTGCTACTAGTAGTGCCCGTCAATTTTTATTATCACTGCATTACCTCCTCGAGACCCCTCTGTACAATGTCAGTTATAATTTTATTTTTCCCTTAGTTTAATGGTTCACAGTCAGAAAAAAGGTATAAACCTTCATGCTATCTTGCTAGTTCCCGTTCATGCTGGCAGTCATTGAATGTGTCTCACCTGGATTCCCTGTGGTCCTGTCCTAGCATACCTAGAAATGGCCATCCCCAGTTCCTCCTCAGTTTTTGTGTTTTCAAAGTGTGTTTCTTTTCTACTGTTGTCATGAGGTGCTCCATAGGCGGTCAGTAGCCCAACTGTTTGGGGAGGCTAAAGGGGCGGGGTTAGGGGTGGGGCCAGGGGTGGAGCTTAAATCCATAATTGTCTGATAACACGCAGAAAAAATAAATAAAAATAAAAGTCACAATTAATACCTTTTATTAAATTTAGATATTAGATATGTATCATATGTCAAAGAATAAAGTGGTTGCTCAAAGCATATTCTAACCATAATCGCTCAACTGCAAAACACTATGCACAACTTTGTCCAAAAGCACACTCAGAACCTTACTGTACCATAAATATTACACTGGGCAGACCTAATACACCAATATACCACTTATATGGAAAATGCAGACTGTCAACAATATGAAACAAGGGATCATATCATCACAATTCTCATGTAGAGCCACAAAACATCCTAATTCATGTTTAATGTGGGATAAAATGCCATACATAAGTAAATAAATATAAATTTTTAATGTTGAGCACCTGATTCTCAAAGTGGACATATTCCAAACACTATAATGAAAATAAAATGATCTTTTCTTCCATTTTTATGTCTGGTGACTTTTTCTGATCATGCTGGCCCAGTATCCGTTCTGCTGCTATCTGTCCTCAGTGCAGGTCAGGAAGTCATCCTCATTAAATATCTCCCTGGCAACCCAGGACACCTCCAGCCAACCCCCCCTGCTTTCCCAGCAGTAAGGTAAACAAACCATAAACCAATTTCTACAACTGCTAGAGGGCTTTCACTGCAGCTCCTGCTGTAAGGATGGAGGTAAATCAACAATTTAATCCCCTCAGAGCAGCTGGACTCCACAGCTGATCCATTCTGCTGCAGCAGGGGGAGGCTTAGCCTCTCCAAGCCTCTTATACCGGGCGCCTATGAGGTGCTCCTTGTATCCTCCCAGAGTTCTGGCTAATGTTTTCTGGGGCCACTGTTTAAATTTGACCTCTGCTGAACAACAGTACCCGCTGAGCACAGGAGTAGCACTAGAGCAATAAGGGCATGGGCTTACTTAGAAGGCTGCAGCATTAGGGTTTGGCAAGAAATGTTCAGATCACTGTTTTCCAGGCTCATTATACTGCAGCACAAGTTGCTTGATGTTCCTTCCCTGTGAAGTGGTTGTAAACCCTCTATTTGTTCAGCAGTCCCACAAAGATGCACTCCATCTCTTTCAGCTCCTATTTCCTTTGCATCTTGTGCTCCCTCTGCCTGCAGTGGATTCTGACTTAGGCTATTTCAAGTTGGGTTGTTATAGACTCGGCTGTAGTTTCTGTGGTGAAGTGGGAGTGGTAAATTAGTGCTATACCTCCGCCTCTCTTTCCCTTCCTGGTCCAGTGAGTGATTTTGTATCCTGGAGGGCACAGATCTAGGATTATGGGGTCTTTTTGATCGCGGATCCAAGTTTCATTGATGAAAGATAGATCGAGGATTTTTTTTTTTTAATTATTTGTTTATTAAATTTTTGCAACTTAAACAGACATACAAGAACTGTTAAGTGAAATACAGCTTTAGAAACAAATTGAATATACAGAAATTTACTTTCCTCAATAGTAACATATCATTCAGCTTCTATTGTTTTAGATCTCATAGAGAGAAACAATTTTCTTTTTTGTTGAGTAGTCTTTGTTACATCTGGATAAATCCAGATTTTACAGTATGTCCTCCAAATATACGATTTGTAGTTTTAAAATAAAGTCTCATTACTGAGTTCAAATCTTGCTGGAAGACAAAAGAAACAATCAGAGTTGCTCTTTCAGTTGGTTCTTCTAAAGATTGTTCCAGAATGGCTGTAATATTGTTTAAATCCACTGATTTTTCTCCTTCTACTTTTTTAATTGTATTAGGTATATAATATATTTTATTTAATGGCGGGATTGCCTCATGTGGAAAATTTAAATTTTCTCTCAAAAATCTTGTAAAAATCTCTAATGGGGAAATCCCCACTAACTTAGGAAAATTAAGTAGACGAAGGTTTAGTCTTCTATTAAAGTTCTCCATTTGCTCTATTTTTCTTCTTAATTCCATATTATCTTTTATTGCAGCCATTTTGAATTCAGTATTTTGAATGATCTCTTTCTGTAAAGTCTCTATCTTAGAGGAAAAATCTTGTTTTACAACTTCTATGGAGTCCTTCAATTCTTGTACAGTAACATTCAAAGTTTTTACCTCTGTAGAGGACTGCTGTAAGGTTTTATCCATATCCAACAACTTCAGCCAAATCTGACCTAGGCTTAGATCGAGGATTTTTGACATGATCCAATCTGTAATTGTTGCTGCCTTATTAACTGCGGATCTGGCGTTGATGTAGCTCACGTGAATGTTTTGGTAATGTGCGGATTTTAGTTAGTTGTTGTTCCTTAGTTAGTGTGTGTTTGTTGTGGTTTTTCATTCTGTGTTGTTGATGCTGTCTATATGTAGGTGTTTTTCTTTGTTTTGGTGATTGTCTGTTTGGTGAGGTGTGGATTGTCTGATCAGCCTTTTGTGGTTCTGTAGGATGGGTATGATGTTGTTGTCTGCGAATGGGATGACTAGTGTTAGGTGAATCAGTGATAGGGAGTATATTGCTAGGAGTATTTGGATTGTATTCATTTCGTTGTCAGTTTGGAGGTAGGAAGATGATCGGGAGTGATGTCCTAGGGTATGGTGTCTTTCATGTAAATGTAGTACCAGTTAGATGTACTGAGTATTGCCCAGGGTCCAGAGGCTCCGTGGTTCTGGGAACTGTGGTAGTGATTGGAGATGGGAAGCTGGGAAGAGACAGTTGTGTTGCTGGGGCGGGTGGGTGGTCGAGCAGGCGGAAGGCGTTTGGGGTTGCGGAACCACAATCATCGCGTTCTCACAGAAACGTCCAGAATAGAGGTGGTGTCACTCCAAACAGCTTGATGTGCCACATGGGGTAACATGATTTATATTAATGTGAGGATCTCCTGTTATGAATTTTACCTTTAACTAAATACTGGACCCACTAGTGAGGCGTTTCGGTCTTATGGCTTCCTGGTTGTGCTTAGTATGTCAGTCCTTTTAATTTGATAATCTTTATTGCAAATGAGGCACTGGTGTTTTCATTATTGTAGCACCATTCTAATATAGTTAGGTGTTTTATATTGGTGTCTCAGGGGAAGAGGCTCCGCTCATAGGTGCCCGGTATAAGAGGCTTGGGGAGGCTATGCCTCCCCAGCCACAGCAGGATGGATCAGCTCTTTCTATAGAAATGCTAAATAGTATTAGTAGTAGTTCTCCTGCGAGTCCTGCTGCTCTGGGGGGGGGGGGGGGGGGGTTAAATAGCAGCAGCAGCTGCAGTGAAAGCTGTCTCTAGCCTTGTGTATAATCAGTTGTAATTTGATTATCTTACTGCTGGGAGAGCAGAGCAGCGGGTTGGCTGGAAGTGTCCTGGGTTGCCAGGGAGATATTTAACTAGGATCATGAATTCTGAGCAGTTCACACCAAAGAGACTTACACTGACCCCTGAAATTTTAAAAGTGCTAAAAATAAGTTTTAAATGTATTTGCACTAAATCTAATTGCAGAATTTAGGTGCTAGGAAGTGGGATTGGTATGCTAGGTACTCAAATTTGCTCAAGCCATATGCAAATTAGTCCGTTTTTGGGAGGTTCTCATTTGCATATTTATGGGTAAAAATTGTTGGAAATGTTTACAGCCTTAATGTTAGGGCATGGCTCTGATCAAAAATGTGAACTTTGATCCAAAAACGAAGAGTTTAGCTAGTGTTTTTGACTAAAAATTCCCATTAGAATGTCTGTATGTTAATCTGCATTCAAATAGAGCTCTCTGATTGGATGAACAGCTCCTGTTAGAAAATCTGCCCTGGAACAGAGAGGAGAGGACAGAATCAATGGGTGGGTGGGTGTACATGGCTGGAGGGGGGCAGGGGAGAGGAGAGAATCAATGGGTGGGTATGGATGGGGAGGGGGGGGGCAGGGGAGCGAGGACAAGAAATGAAGAAGAAAGGCAGAAAGTAAAGAAATAAATGGAAAGGAAGCCCTGGAAACGGAGTTAAGAAGACAGATAGCAGCAGAATCGGATACTGGGCCAGCATGATCAGAAAAACAAAGTCACCAGACAACAAAGGTAGAAAAGATCATTTTATTTTCATTATAGTGTTTGGAATATGTCCACTTTGCGAATCAGGTGCTCAACATTAAATGTTTATATTTATTTATTTACTTATGTATGGCATTTTATCCCACATTAAACATGAATTAGGATGTTTTGTGGCTCTACATGAGAATTGTGATAGTATGATCCTTGTTTCATATTGTTGACGGTCTGCATTTTCCGTATGGGAGGTATATTGGTGTATTAGGTTCTGCCCAGTATAATATTTATGGTACAGTAAGGTTCTGAGTGTGTTTTTGCACAAAGTTGTGCATAGTGTTTTGTAGTTGAGCGATTGTGGTTAGTATATGCTTTGAGCAACCACTTTATTCTTTGACATATGATACATATCTAATATCTAAATTTATTAAAAGGTATTGTGACTTTTATTTTTATTTATTTTTTCTGCGTGTTATCAGACAATTATGGATTTAAGCTCCACCCTTGGCACCACCCCTAACCACGCCCCCTTTAGCCTCCCCAATCAGTTGGGCCTATGTCGGAGACTCCGTTTTCTAACTGTAGTGGTAGTATATCAGTCCCTCTCACTTAGATAAACTTTATTGCAAATGAGACACTGGTATTTTCATTCTCCGAGGACAAGCAGGTGTAAGAAATATAAAGTGGAAAGAGTTGAAAAGTTCACAGCAGCAGGAAGTGCTGACAGTGATTAATGCAACCTCCCCCATGTCTTCAGAGAGAAAGAATGTGCTGAAATATGGGCAAGGTGCCTGACTGTCTGTGAGAGAAGAAAATGGAGCAATAATGGGAAACAGATGTAGCATATGTTCTGCTTTAAATTAAGGATTTATGGTATGGTACAGCCTGCATACATCCTGCACGTGATATCAGGAGAAGATTATTCATAAAACAGTATATAAGGAGGGTAGAACAAAGAGGTAGTAAGCATTTTGATTTGCCTTAAGCATTCTAACTTGTATATTGCTTATACAATGCTTCCTGAATAAGCCCATTGATGCTATTCAGTAAATTCTGAACTAAGAATAAACTTTTTATATTAAATATGAAATTCGTCTAGCCTTTTCTTCAAAGTGGCGACCGCGGCAGGACTGAAGATTTATGCCGCACACGGAAAGAGAAGGCGAGACGAATGACAAATTAAGTGTTTGTTGTTAACGAAGTTTTTTACAGGATTTTGAGAGCAAGCGTTGTTTAAGCCTGATTTCTGTGCACCACGGAAGTGGGAGTGATCAACCTACTGAAGTGGACATACAGGCGACGACTCCTGAGCTTGCCAAAGAGAAATAAGAAGACGCGTGAGTAAGCTTACATTGTGGACTTATTAGTGGTATATTTGTTTAGCTTTGTAGTTTTCTTTTTTGTATATTTTCTTTGTTTAGGTGCATTAGTATATTTTTGTAGGTTGTGGTTATATCGGAGAAATTGTAATAGTCAGAATAAAATGGAAGGGAAAGGGGCAGATAAGAAAGAAAAGCCCCCTGTATATACTTTGTATTTAGATTTAGATAGTTCAAAAAAATGCACCCCTTTGCAGCATGTCATAGAATTATTCCCGTTAGAAAAAAAACAGATTGAAAAAACACATGAGAAATGGGTCAAATATGATGCAAACTGGTCTCAGTATGGATCGTTTGATCGTCCAAAATTATTATCTCTCCTGAGATACTTACAAGAAAATAAAAATAAGCAGAAGAAAAGTTTAGAGAAGCATCTTACAATTTGGAATTTATTTTCTGTAGCAGCAGATCTTTTTCATGCTGATGTAGATAGGATACAACAAGAGGCAGAAATGTATAAAAGAAATAATCCCCCGTCGTATGAATCTAGCAGGGACACGTTGTGCCCCCTAAGGGCGACTGATAAAATGAAGGAATCAAAGCCAAAGCGCCCTGTGCCATGCGCTGGGTATTCGGCTCTTGATGACCCCCCCAGTGATTCAGAAAGTGAAAAGGGAGGGGATAATGAGGACAGTGATGTGGGGACTAGGGAACAGAAAAAGGAGGAAAAACGGGTGAGACAGAAAGAAAAAGGAAAGTTTAATATAGATTCAGGTACTTACCCTGATTTGAAAACTCTAATTACATCAGAACAATATGACCTAGCCACACAATTTGAAATTGAGGGATGACTGCGGATGTATTCCGAGCCTCCCATGACCATGTCAACCCCAACTCATAAGCGAACAAAAACTATGCCAACATCTTTAACCCCAGGGCCCCCCAGGCCAATTTTTCGAAGCAAGCATGTGGCTGCAGAACTTATGAGACTGAATAGTACTAAATATGGTGAGGAATGGTGGGGGGCTACTAGACACTTGTTAAATGTAAAATGGCTCCCCTTGCCGTGCGATGAAAATGGTCCTAGTACACATGAGGACATTCAGGAATTATTAAAGGCTGTCCACAAAAATTGCCCGGGTATAGGGAATGGAACATTTGTAAAAGAGGGATTGGAATTCTGGGATAATTGGTTCCACAAAATAAAACGTGATTTGGAAGAAGAACAAAAGCAGGAAGTCTGTGGGGCATTGGCCTCCAGCTTCAGTGAACAGGTCATGCCAGTTATGACACGGGTGGACGCGGCTGGCAATCGAATACAACATTACAAGCCATACACCCCCGTAGATGTTACAACTTTAGTTGCAAAAATTCCCAGTATAGTGAAAGGAGCTCGTATGTGGTTAGATGGGATAGAACAGGCAACAGCAGGAACTCAATTGACTATTGGGGATTTTAAAGCTTTGTGTGCAGCATCAGGTATCAGTATTTCTCAACTGGCAGTGCAGTGTGGATATCAGCGTCTGCCGTCACATACTGCAGATGGGGATGTATATGTAGGGAATATTAAGGCTGCTCTTTCTGCAGCTCTGCATGTGATGTATCCAACCCCGATTGATTTTTCAGCCATAACGGCAAATAAATGGGACCCTAAAACTGATTTTTCGGCGCATTTAACAAAATGTATAAATTTGTATAAGGCTCAAACAGGGCAAGATGCGGATGAGGACCATAATGTAGCAGTATTTTTACACCTATTCATGTCCACACTGCCTGATAATATGCGTAAGAATTTAGATGCTGTCATTGCCCTGTCCTCAAAGCCGTGGCCAGAAATAAGAGAGACGTTGATGCATTTTAGTAATGTGCATCGTAAAATGATAGAGACCCCTCAGAAAGAACATGTTAAATTAACTTCTAAGTTAATGACTATGCAGTTAAAGGATTTGGAAAGCAAGGAACAAGATAGAAACAAAAAACAGGAAACAATGGTAATGCCCTCTGCCTCACCTCCACAGGTCATTTACTATGTACAACCGGGATATAGCCGGCCGTACCAACCAAGGGGACGAGGCATGGTTAGAGGAAGGGGTAGAGGTCGAGGGATGCAAGGATCAGGACCATCACCTAATAGAAGGGCACATGTACAATGTTGGGGATGTCAGCAATATGGTCACTATGCTTCAGAATGTTATCAGAACACAGGAATGCCCCAAGTACAAATGCAGACGCAGCAAGGATTGATGCCCCAAGTAGTAGGGATACCTGCGAGTGCCCCGCAGACTGCAATACAGCAGCCGGCGACGCAATCACAGGGACCAGGAGCGGCAGTACAGAGACTGGGCACTGTAAATGCCTTTCCAACTTGGCAGAATATTCCAGACCAATGCTATTGACTGGAAGCAGACCAGTGTCAGGAAGAGGGAATGATTTTCAGGTTAGACACAAGGGAGCCCTTTATTACATTGATAATTGGCAAATATGGAACTCCTGTGAGATTTTTGATAGATACAGGGGCGAGTACCTCTGTGTTATGTACAAAACCACAGGGAGTTAAGCTTTCAAATCAGTATAGAACAACAGTGGGATTTACGGGGATAGAACAAAGAAAAAGGCTAACAGAATCGACTCTGGTGCGACTGGAATGCCAACCGCACGGTTCAAGGGAGGCTGTGGTACCCTTCTTAGTGGCACCTGATTGCCCAGTAAATTTGTGTGGTAGAGACTTGTTGTCTCAATTAGGATTGTGTTTAGATTTTGGAGATAAAGAAATACCAAGTTTGCTCACCATGGTTCAACAGTTGAATAATGAAAATAAAGTAAGGGTTATGGAAGAATTACTGCAACATATTTGGAGTACAAGTGATTCACCATATGGACTAGCCGTAAATGCAAAACCCCATAAGATAGAATTAATAGAAGGGGCAAAGGGGCCGAAGCAAGACCCTTACCCCATACGACCTAAATTAGTATCCAAAACCCTGGAACACATTGATAAATTATTGAAATGTGGTATTATTGAACCTTCAGTATCCCCGTACAATACCCCATTGTTTCCGGTCCCGAAAGGGGAAAACAATGTAAGGATAGTACATGATTTAAGAGAGCTAAATGAGGTTACAAAAAATCAATTTCCGATTTGTGCAAATCCTGCTACTCTTTTGCATACCCAGAATATATATGCATATAACACTGTTATTGACTTGTCTAATGCATTCTTTTCAATACCTCTTCATCCAGAGTCTAGGGATTTGACGTCATTTATAGTACAGAATGAGGCATATCGATGGACTAGGATGCCGCAAGGCTTTACTGATAGTCCATCGGTATTCTCAAAACAACTAATGATGGATTTAAAGGATTTCAGGAGTCAATTGCCTGACACGATGTCATTGTTTGTCTATGTAGATGATATTCTACTGTCTGCTGAGACTGAAGCAGAATGCCTAGAATGGACTAGAAAATTATTTTTGTTATTAGGAGAGTTAGGATATAAATGTAACAAGGAGAAATGTGTTGTAGCTCAGTCTACTGTCACCTTTTTAGGACAAAATGTTTCAGCAGAACATAAGGTCATTATACCGGAAGTTATATCTATTTTAAATGAGACCCCGGTACCGCAAACAGTTACCCAGTTACGTGCTGTTTTGGGAATGTTAAATTACTGCAGACAATGGATACCAAATTATACACAAAAAGTAATGAGACTTTATAAACATTTGAAACTGCCCGCAGCTACACCTAAGAATACACTAATTGTGTTGGAAGAGCAGGATAAGATAATACTGGCTAAGATTGTGAGGGATTTGTTATCCCCAGAACCCTTAGCAGTAATAGATATCCAATCACCTGTGCATTTGTGGGTAAAAGACATGGGAAACAGTTGGGCAGCTATGATTAATCAAAATAATGAAGTAAATACACCAGTAACTTTTTTATCAGGCTCTTTTAATCATGTGGAAAAGGGAATGAAAGAAATACCAAAGTTATTGACAGCTATTGTGGCAGCAGTAGGCAAATGGAGAGCACAAATGCCTTTTGTGCCTATTGTAATACATACCAACCACACGATTAAAACGCTGTTGAGCCCTAGCCAGACGGCATTGACAGCCACTAGATTTGGAAAATATCAAGCAGTACTTTTAGGACAAGATATAAGAATAATACCATTAACTAAAGAACAGAGAAATAAGATAGATCTGCTTTTTCCTGTCGATCAAGAGGGTGAGATCGATACTATAGAAATCCCTACATTTCACTGTCTTACTTTTGAACCCTTATCTGATGGGTTAATATGGTTTACAGATGGAGCTTGTGAAAGGACTGTTGCAGGCTTTGCCTGCGTGCAGGTAGATGAGAATCTAAGAAAGATAATGCAAGTACAATATAAAACCCCTCCTGACCATACTGCACAGCATGCTGAACTTTTGGCCGTTATTACGGCCTTACAACAAACTGATATGACTCAAAATGTCACCATATATACTGATAGTGGTTACGTTGCAAGTTCACTACAGTATCATATATTAAAATGGCAATGTAGGGGATGAAAACCAGTGCAGGTAAAAATTTACAACATTACACATATTGGAAATTGCTGTTTGAAATTTTGGCAAGAAGGGAACGTGAAGGTAGAAAAACTGCAGTTGTGTGGACCCCGGCCCACACTGAAAGGCCAACCTTTGAGGCACTAGGTAATGCAATGGCTGATGCAGCAGCAACGGAGGTGGTTAAGCAAAGTGAAAAGATTTTGTATAATACTAGACAGACACAGGAAGGGCCACTTACGAATGTAGATAAGATTAAAATGTGGCAGCCAGAGGGACAGGAAAGTGAAAAATGGTTGAAGAAAGGATGTATGAAATTGGGAAGTGAATGGTTTAATGAGGAAGAAGGATTACCTTGCATGCCAATGAGCCAGGCGATTAAGGTATTAACTGGGTGGCATGCAACCATGCATTGGAATAAGGAAACAATGAAACAACAATTTGAGCAAAGATTTTGGACTTTGAAAATTGATAACTTGATTCAACAGGTTGTGCAAAATTGCATGGTATGTAATATTAACATACCTAAAAGAGGTCCTAAAATATCACCTGGGACACTTCCAATACCAGAAGGCCCAGCAAAAGAATGGTATATTGATTTCACTGATATGATTGTTCCAGTGCAGGGAAAAAGATATTTGTTAGTTTGGGTGGATGCTTTCTCAAGGTGGATAGAAGCATTTCCATGTAAAAGGGAGACAGCACATGAGGTGGTACAATGCCTGGTAACTCATATTATGCCAAGACATGGGTGTCCGTCTAGAATAATTTCTGATAACGGGACACATTTCAATAACAGTATTTTGAAAGAAATGGAAACGATTATGGGTTTAACACACAGGAAAGTATCAGTGTATCGCCCCACCTCCAATGGTTTGGTGGAGCGCTACAATGGTATTTTAAAAACAAAATTGAGAGTCTTATTAAAATCTCTCAATAAAGAAATGGTGGGAAAATTATATACATGGCTTGATGTATTACCATTAGCATTAATGACAATAAGGGCCCAACCTAATGGGCGTACAAAATTGACCCCATTCCAAATTCAGACAGGACGTCATTTCTTCCCGATGCAGACAGCAAGTACTGATAGCACAGCTCAGTACTGGCAAAAGCTACAACCAATGTTGAACCTGACGAGTGATATGATCCGAACAAATGTAGCATCACAGGCAGGGACTACTAATGATGTTTGTGCTTTTAAAGTAGGTGATCTAGTACTAAGAAAGAACTTTACACATAAAACGTGGAAGGATCCTGTGTATGTAGGGCCTTTTGCTATCATGGCCCTTACTCAGACCGCTGCCCGTCTGGAAGGTCATACTTCTTGGATACATTTATCAGATATTCGACGAACTAATAATATTGAAATGGACAAAGAATAAACAAACATCATGTCCCTAAACATGATGGTATTGGGATGTTGTTGTTTTGTTGTTGTTTGTTAATGGACAATGAACACATATGAGAATAGACTTGTTACAGCAGCCAAGATGTTGAATTTGACTGATTGTATCATATGTGCCCACCGACTGACTGATATATGGGACTACAATGATAAAATCATGTCTGTTATCCCAATAATACCTGTGTAAGGAATGGTGGAAACCTTCATTGGACAAATGAGACTATTTATAAGCAAGCCTTGCTTACGGACAAGTATCCACAGACATCATTTTGGTGTCTAATCAATAGTATGACAACTGAAAACATTCCCCCGATAAAGTGCAATTACACGCACAATGTTGTAACAGGTAATTGGTCTATAGGAAAAAGTACAGTGATTGTAAATGTCACAGCCACCAAAGAAAAGTGTGGCAATAAAACAAGCTGCAATAAGACTTTAACTCAATGGTATGTAACAACTGATTCAATGAATGTTATGCTTTTAATTTGTGTAATTTTTAATACCACATCAGTTAAGGGAGCCCTCACAGCCTAAGCTGTGAGGGTAATAACATTGACTGAAGGCAAAAGTTAGTCAAGTATGGAGGGAGAGGTGTGAAATAAAGGGAAGGAGTGGGGGTGGGGCAGGTCAGATGAGGGTAGGCAGGTTAGCAACAGAAGGAAAAAGAGGAGATTGGATGGAAAGGAAGGAAGGGGATTGGATGGGAAGAGAGAGAGGAGGAGATAAGAAAAGAAGTTTGGCGCTCAAAGTATTCTGTGGGAGGGTAGGAGAGGGTGAGGGTGGATTGAGGGGAGTTTTGACGATTTAGGGTGAAGGAATTGGAAGGACTTACCGGGAGTGCCTGGTGTAGAGCGGCGGAGAGTTGTCGGTAGTTTTTTGCTGAGGCGCGAGGTCACTTCCGGTTTCGTCGGCTGTGGAGCGGGAGGTCTGAAGAATTGAGGAACCGGCGGTAAAGTGCGCTGCAGAGAGGCAGCTTTAAGACGGCAGTGACAGCAGGAGTGACGCGGAACAGGCAGGCGGAGGGGAGCGGAATCTGTGGGGGGTGAGTGTTTTGTGTTTTGGGGGTGTTTGAGTGGAAGTTGCTGATGTTGGAAGCGGAAGTGGGGAAGCGTTTCTCGGGGGAGGAGGAGCTGTAGCGGCGGCGTTTGTAATAGATAACGGAGGGAAAGGAGACAGAATTGTGGGGGATGCATATATGGGGTAATTGTGAAGGGAGAAGAGGGTTTGAAGGTAATAAATAAATAAACGAAGGGAAGGCATTGTTTTTGGGGAGGTAGAAGTTTGTGAGTGGGAGAATTGTTTATTGGGGAAGGCTGGTGTGGGCTGTTGGGGTAAAGTGTATGTGGTGCAGTGAAGTGGGAGTGACTGCAATATTTTGGGGAGTATTTGTGTAAATGGGGCACAAAAAAGTGGCAAAGAGTGGGGGAAAAGTTGTGGGGAAGAGAAAAAATTGTTTGGAAGGTGCAGAGTCGGGGGGGAGGGGTATACTTATGGGGAGAGATGGAGAAAGTGTAATAGGAGACCGGGGTCGATTGTTGGTGGAAACGGGGTGTCAAGTGGGCTGGAACATAGGGCAAGAGCGAGCTGAATTGATGGCAATGGGCAATCCAGCAGGAACAGGAATGAGCAGTGGTGTGCAGCGGCGGGATGATGGGCCAGATGGTGATGGAGCTGGCGAAGATCCGCTAGAGGGGCCTTCTACAGGAAGAGCTGTTGGTGAGTTGACAGATGTCAGCGCAGATATGTATGAAAGGGGAAGGGAGGGAGGGCAGTTGCGGGAGGGGATTCGGGAAAGGAGTGGTCAGATCAAAAAGGTGCATGGTCGGGGTTTGAGGAAGAAGTTGAAGAATAAAAAATTCTTGCGGAATTTATGTCATGTAGTAAAGAGATTAGAGCGTGAAAAAAGGGAAAGGAAAGGAGGGAGTGGTGACCCGTTGCAAGTTTGGGAATCGTCAGATTCATGGGATTCTTCGGGGTCGTCTTCATCTTCTTCTGAAAATGAGGAAGAAGGTATGGGAATAGGGGTGTCGGGTGTGGAGAATACGCAGATTCCAGGTGTGTGTGCCAGTTCGAGGCTGGGGCATACATTATGCAATATAGCACCGTTGGATAGTTATATCACGGTGAAGTGGAGACAGCGAATTTTAAGGGGTAAATTTATTGATTTATTTGCATTGCTAGCACAGGATAGGGATGGTAATGCGGGGAAGGATGGGGGGAAAGAGGAGGGTAAAAAGAAGAAAGGGAGGGTAGCGAAGACGATTATGAATTGGTTGTTGAGTTTTCATGTTTTTGCTAGTGTGCTGGGAGCTAGGAAGCCGGAGTTGTATTCAGGTTTATTGAGATATTGTGATTTAATATTAAGGGCATATAGAATGTATGGGGGGTGGGGGTGGGTCAATTATGACGAGCAGTTTAGACGGAGTTTAGCGAGGGACAAGTCTGAGAATTGGGGTGTACGTGATGTGGATTTGTGGATTGCAAATTTTACCCCTACGGTTAATGCCCCCTTTCGTATGGGAGCCTCTGCCGGAGTGCCCGGGTATGGTAGTGGCTCAATTGGGTTTGCCGGGGGAGCGGGAGTGGTGCGAACAGGTAATGTTGGTTCGGCAGGAGGAGGAGGATTGGGGTCGAGTGGCTTCGGAAGTAGGGGGAGTGTTCCCAGTAATGCGTGTTTCCAATTTAATGCAGGAAGATGTACTCGGGCTGCCTGCAGATTTAAGCATTGTTGCGCCATATGTCAGGGTCTTCACCCGGCGTTTAAATGTAACAGAGGAGGATTCGCAGGTAGGGGGAGGTCGGGTCGAGGAGGAATTCCGAGCGGGCCCGGTTTGGGCTGGCAAGGCCCCTTCTCCCATTAACCTGTTGGTTTTGGAAACCTGGTTGCGCCGGTATCCACTTGGTGGAGAGGCATATTTGCTCTGGGTTGGGTTTTCTGAAGGTTTTCCAATACCGTATGAAGGACCACTGTTGGTGCATAATGGGGAAAATGCGGTATCGGTGGTGCAGCATGCGGAGGTGGTTAAGAAAAAGTTGGAGAAGGAGTTGAGTCTTGGTAGGATTGCAGGACCCTTTGCGGACCCGCCAATTCAGGATTTGATTATATCTCCATTGGGTGTGATACCGAAGAAAGAACCAGGTTCCTTCCGGTTGATTCATAATTTGTCTTATCCGGAGGGTTATGGGGTCAATACTTTTATTGATCCGGAATTTTGTTCGGTGCAATATGCAAGTTTTGAACGGGCGGTGGAGTTGTTGAGGAGGATGGGACAGGGGGCGTTGATGGGAAAAGCAGATATTGAGGCAGCTTTTCGTTTGCTCCCAGTGCACCCGACGGCGTTCAAGTTGCTGGGGTTTAAATTTGCAGGCAAGTTTTATTTTGACAAATGTTTGCCTATGGGGTGTTCAATTTCTTGTAATTATTTTGAAGCCTTTGCTACATTTTTACAGTGGGTGGTGCAACAGGTTAGTGGTTTGGATGCTATGGTGCATTATCTAGATGATTTTCTTTTTGTTGGTCCAGCGAATTCGGATCAGTGTGCGGCTTTGATGTCGGCATTTGGTACAGTGGCAAAGGAGATGGGTGTACCTTTGGCAGTGGAAAAAAGTGAAGGCCCAGTCACTCAGTTGGTGTTTTTGGGAATCGAACTAGACTCCGTGAGGATGGAGTCGCGTTTGCCCAGCAAAAAGATTATTGCATTACGGGAGGAGATTGATCGGGTATATACTAAGAATAAAGTGACTTTGAAGGAGATTCAGTGCTTATTGGGGCATTTTAATTTTGCCACAAGGGTGATTCCCATGGGTAGAGTATTTTCCAGACGGTTAGCTTTGTTGTCAGTGGGGCTGAGGCGGAAGCATTTTAAGGTGCGTTTGACACAAGCGGTGAGGGCGGATTTGCAGTTGTGGAGAAAGTTTTTGTCGGTATTTAATGGCATATGTATCTGGCAGGATGTAGTAGTGTCTAATGTGGATTTGCAATTATTTACTGATGCATCGGGGGAGATAGGATTTGGGATTTACTTTGGAGGTGCATGGTGTGCGGAGGTCTGGCCACAATGGTGGAGAGAGATGGGATGGTGTGCAAATATAGCCCTGTTGGAATTATTTCCGATTTGGGTGGCACTGTGTCTTTGGGATCGGAGATTGAAGAATAGGAGGATTGCTTTCTATTCAGACAATATGTCAGTGGTATGGGCCATCAATAAGCAATATTCGCGTTGTCCACTGTTGATAGAGCTGCTGCGGTTAATAGTATTAAAATGTTTACAGTTGAATGTATGGTTAACTGCTAGGCATGTGCCTGGTGTGTCAAATGAGATTGCTGACTCTTTATCTCGTTTGCAGCTACATCGATTCAGAGCTTTGGCCCCGTCAGCCGATTGGGAGCCTACACGGATGTCCGAAGATTTGTGGCTCAATTTTCGAGAGGTTGTGAGTCGCTGCTGATGAGGGCGCTAGCTACAAATACGTGGAAGGCGTATGGAGTTGGTTGGCGTAGATTCTTAACCTTTTTGGAAGAACAAGATTGGGATTTGGTTTTTCCGATTGGAGAAGAGAGAGTGGTTAGATTTATTGCTTTTGCGGAAAAAAGAGAATGGTCGTTTGGGATGGTTTCCCAGGCGATTGCCGCGTTAGCATTTGTTGCAAAATTGCTGGGTTGGAGTGATCCCGCCGGAACTTTTTTGGTCCGCAAATTATTGTGCGGTTATTCAAGGAAGAAAAAGAGTTCACGCATGGAAAGGGTGAGGCTGCCACTGTTCTATGTGCAGGTTGTGCAGTTGTGTAAAGTTTTGCCGAGGATTTGTTTCTCGGAATACGAAGTAAGGTTGTTTCAAGTGGCGTTTGTGGTGGCTTTCTTTGCTGCTTGCAGAGTGGGGGAATTGGTGGTTTCCTCGAAGAGGGCAAAGGGTGTTGAGGGTTTGCAGAACAGAGATGTGATTGTAGAGAAGGGAGTGTTGCGTTTGTATTTACGTAAGTCAAAAACTGATCAGGCTGGTAAGGGCATGTGGATTATATTGAGGGCAGGTAAGGGTTTGGAATTTTGTCCGGTGCAATGTGCAGTGGATTATAATGGGATAAGGCCTGTGGGTGGGGAGGTGTGGTTGGTACATAAAAATGGTATCCCATTGACTAGGTATCAGTTTGCAGCTGTGCTCAAAAAGGGTCTCAGACAGATGGGTTTAGAGCCTGAGGAGTATGGGACGCATTCATTTAGAATTGGAGCAGCTTCTAATGCAGCTCATGCAGGGGGGTCGGGAGCTTTGATACAGCGTTTGGGGCGGTGGCGTTCTAGCCGATATAAAGGATATATTCGTGAAGGGAAAGTGAATATTGCTTGTTAACTGTTTTAGTTTATTTTGCAGATGGATTGCCTCCTGACATTTGTGTGTGGATTTGTGGCCATTCATATGTCTTCTGGGCCCACAAGCATGCTCGGGAGTCCAAGTGGGGACCCAACTTGGGACTCGTGGAATTCGGTATTAGGATTCGATGGTTGACCATACGAGGCATGATGTGGAAGCAGTTGGTGCCAGCATTGCTACAAGCCCGGAGATTTTCATCACCAGTTTTAATTTGTATTCATTTGGGGGGTAATGATTTATGTAACATCAAGGGAGTTGATTTAATTCGGGTTATGAAAAAAGAATTATTAGATGTGAAGGGTTATTTCCCAGAGGCGATGATTGTATGGTCACATATAATTCCCAGGCGAGTGTGGAGGGGGGCTCACAATCCTAAGGGTGTGGAGCGTTTGCGGCGTAGAGTGAATGGGGAAGTGTCTAAATTTCTGGGAAGAATGGGGGGTTTGGTGTTAGTGCATGAGTTAATTTCTGCGGATTGCGCAGGATTATATAGGAAAGATGGAGTTCATCTTTCAGAAATTGGGATGGATATATTTTTGAGTACACTCCAGGATCTCTTGGAGGATTGTTTAACAAAGGATTTGGCTGCAGCTTATATGGTGGGGGAGCGGCACCGCCACGAGTAAGATGTGGCTTGACGGCACCGTAAGTCACATGGGGAGAAGGGGGATAATGTGGGTGAAGTGAGCCAGTTTCGTTACCGAATGGCTTAGCAATAGTGAACCGCTATGGGCAATTAAATGGGTTTAAAAGATTTTGATGTTACAAAGACAATGTTAGGTGATGTTGAGATATTTACTGATGTTTGGTGAATAAAGCTGCAGCCAAAATTTTATTCCAAAGAAAGTGTTATGGTGTTATTTGAGTTACTAGTAGAGTGTGTTGAAGGGACTGACTGAAGTGCGAATGTCAATGTTATGCAATTAGGCATTATCCTTATAATTGTTCTTATATGAAAAGTAAGAATGACAGGTATCTGTGATGTGACTATAAGTTATAGTACAATTGAATCTGTTTAATGCTGTGTACCATGTGTATTAGCATGTTTGCAAAGATGTGCCAGGATGCTTTTAAAATGACAATGGTAATTGAAATCAAGAATGAACAGAACTTTAATATGTCAGAAAAAAATATTGAAAGACGTACGGCCCGGAGGACTTTCCAGCAAAGTCTTGAAATCTTTAAGTGTCCCTTGTTGCGCGGGCGGCACACTGCGCATACGCAAGCTCCTCTTCCCGCCCGCCGCGCGGACACGTTCCTCAGTTGTTTTTTCTCCGCGTCTGAGGCGACACGGAATTCCATCGATTTCGTGTTGCTTCGAAGCCTGGAGGTGAAGAACTTCAAATTGTATCCTTTACTCTTCTTAGTTTCTTTTTCCATCGTTTTAAGTTTTCTTTCTTTTAGTCGCGACTGTATTTAAGTCGCTCGTTCAAGTTCTTTTCCTTCGTTTTTTTGTGTGTCTCTTTTTTCTGGCACAATCGCGTCCTTTGATTTGGCAGGGGCTGTTTTTCCCGACATGTCATCGAAGACGCCCAGCAGCTTTAAGCCTTGTGCCTGCTGCCACCGGACCATCTCTGGCACTGACCTGCACTCCTGGTGCCTTCAGTGCCTTGGGCCAGAACATCGTTCGGAGGGCTGCAAAATGTGTCTCGCTATGAAAAAGCGGACCCTGCTCTCTCAAGATGCCCAATGAGAGAAGATTTTTGGATCCGGTTCCTCGACGTTGACGCCGTTGACGTCGAAGGCAGCATCGGCATCAGGAGTCTGGGGACAGGCTGCCAAACGACCGATGCAGGCTGGGAGCAGTGATGCATCGAGTGGGTCTCCACCTGCCTCAGCGCCTCCTGCTTTGCAGGCCCCCTGGGACCGTCCCGCATTGGACCCGGACCCGAAGAGGCATGTGGATTCCACGTCCTCCGGCACCGAGGAGCCTCGACGGCGGGCATCGGGCGAAGGCCAAGAAGCACATCCGTCGTTCTCCTTCTCGACACAGTACCGGGAGCTCCGGTACCGATGCGTGGGTCACCTGGCAGCCCAGTCCCGGCTCCCCAGCCTCACCAGACTCTGCCTCCAGCGCCTGTACCGGCCCCACAGCCTCTTCCGACAGCAACTCTGGATGAGCGTATCAAGGCTCTCTTTCCTTTTTTTATGGAAACGATGCTGCGCCAGTTGCACTCAGTACCGGGGGTGCCGGTGCCGATGGAGTCAGAGGCGCTGGTGTCGCCGGTGCCGGAGGTGTCGGCAACGTCGGTGCCGGAGATGCCCGCGGCATCGAGCCTTATGCCTGTGGTGAGGTCTCTTTCACCGGTACCGCTTTCGGTGCAGGTGTTGCCAGCCTCCCGGGTCGACTCTCCGGTAGCATCGGTGGAGGAAGCTTTACCGGAGTCTTCTGGACTGTCGACTTCTCGACGCCCCCATCGAGGTCGTCATGCCTCTTCGTCGAGACGGGCTCGGTTTCGGACGGCTCTATCTGAGCTTTTAGCCCCTTCTGATGATACCTCATCTGATCATGATGAGAGGCGTGAGGAGTTCTCTGCCGAGGATTCTCAAGGCATCCCATCTGATTCTACTCCCTCGCCACAAAGACAACTTTCTCCTCCTGAGAGCTTGTCTTTCTCCTCTTTTGTTCGGGAGATGTCTGAGGCCATCCCCTTCCCTGTGGAGCTTGTGGATGAGCCCAGCGCCAAGATGCTCGAGGTCCTGGACTATCCATCTCCAACTAAGTCTTCTGCCACAGCTCTGCTTCACGATACACTCGGGGAAGTGCTGTTGAGGGGAGAAGCCTCTTTCTTGCCCATCTGTCCCCAAGAAAGTTGAGTCCCAGTCTCGGGTCCACAGGGAACCCAGTCTCATGCAGGCTCAGTTGCCCCATGATTCAGCGGTGGTGGATTCCGCTCTCAGGAGAGCCAAAAGTTCTAGGAACTACGCCTCGGCGCCCCCGGGGCGGGAGTACAGAACTTTGGACTCTTTTGGGAGAAAGGCATATCAGGCTGGTTTGCTCGCGACCAAAATCCAGTCTTACCAGCTCTATACGAGCATCCATTTACGGAACTCTGTGCGGCAACTTGAGAGTTTGGTGGATGCACTCCCACCGGAGCAGGCTGAACCCTTTCGCCAAGTGGTCAGGCAGCAGAAGGCGTGTAGCAAGTTCCTGTCCAGGGGTGTTTATGACACTTGCGATGTGGTATCTAGATTTTCTGCCCAAGGTATAGCGATGCGCAGACTCTCATGGCTGCATGCCTCTAACCTGGAGGAGAGGACTCAGCAGAAAATAGCAGATATCCCGTGCCAGGGGGATCACCTTTTTGGAGAGAAAGTAGAACAGTTGATTGATAACGCTATGGATTCTCTCTCCCGCCGGGCGCCTTCTGCATCCACTTCCACCTCTAGGAAGTATTTTAAGGGAAGGAGAAGTGCTCCTTACACTTCTAGGGGCCGTAGGTACACTTCTTATTCCCGACAGCCGGTTCAGGCTCAGCCCCAGCCCGCTCGCTCTCGTCAGCAGTGTGCGCCGAAGCAGGCCCCTGCAGCTCCCCAGCAAAAACCAGGGACGGGTTTTTGACTGGCTCCAGCAGAGCATAGCCAAAATCATTGTATCTGTACTGAATGATCTACCTGTCGGAGGAAGGTTAAGATTTTTTCACCGAAGGTGGCCTCTGGTAACCTCCGATTGGTGGGTTCTCAAAATAGTTCGGTCCGGGTACACCCTCAATCTGGATTCCGAACCTCCAAATTGCCCGCCAGGAGCTCAGTCCTTCAGCTCCTACCACAAGCAGGTACTTGCAGAGGAACTCTCCGCCCTTCTCAGCGCCAATGCGGTCGAGCCCGTTCCACCTGGGCAAGAAGGGCTGGGATTCTATTCCAGGTACTTCCTTGTGGAAAAGAAGACAGGGGGGATGCGTCCCATCCTAGACCTAAGGGGCCTGAACAAATATCTAGTCCGAGAAAAGTTCAGGATGCTTTCCCTGGGCACCCTTCTACCCATGATTCAGGAAAACGATTGGCTATGCTCTCTGGACTTGAAGGATGCTTACACCCACATATTGATACTTCCAGCTCACAGGAAGTATCTTCGATTTCGGCTGGGATCGCAGCACTTTCAGTACTGTGTATTGCCTTTTGGCTTGGCTTCTGCTCCCAGGGTTTTTACCAAGTGCCTGGCAGTTGTTGCAGCATCACTACGCAGACTGGGAGTGCATGTGTTCCCTTATCTGGACGATTGGCTGGTGAGGAGCACTTCCTCGGAGGGAACTTTGCAGTCCCTACGAATGACTATTCAGGTGCTCGAGCTGCTGGGCTTTGTGATAAATTACCCCAAGTCCAGAAGTTGGAATTCATCGGAGCTCTTTTGTGTACACAGACAGCTTGTGCCTATCTTCCCAGTCCCAGAGCAGACAACCTTCTGTCTCTGGCTTCCAGGGTGCGAGCGTCTCAGCAAATCACAGCTCGGCAGATGTTGAGACTCCTGGGGCACATGGCTTCCACAGTTCATGTCACTCCCATGGCACGTTTACACATGAGATCTGCTCAATGGACCCTAGCTTCCCAGTGGTTTCAGGCTACAGGGAATCTAGAGGATGTCATCCAGCTGTCCATCAGCTTTCGCAACTCCCTCAAGTGGTGGACCATTCGCTCCAATCTGGTCTTGGGACGCCCATTCCAAATTCCTGAGCCACAAAAAGTGCTGACGACGGATGCATCCCTCCTGGGGTGGGGAGCGCAAGTAGATGGGCTTCACACTCAAGGAGCTTGGTCTCTTCAGGAGAGGCATCTCCAGATCAATCTCCTGGAATTGCGAGCGATCTGGAACGCTCTAAAGGCTTTCAGAGATCGGCTATCCAGCAAAATTCTAATTCAGACAGACAATCAGGTTGCAATGTATTACACCAACAAGCAAGGGGGTACCGGATCTCGCCCTCTGTGTCAGGAGGCCGTGCAGATGTGGCTATGGGCCCGCCAACATGGGATGTTTCTCCAAGCCACTTATCTAGCCAGTGTAAACAACAGTCTGGCCGACAGGTTGAGCAGGATTATGCAGCCTCACGAGTGGTCCTTGAACATGACCATTGCCAAAAAGATTTTTCGAGTATGGGGCACTCCCTCGATAGATCTTTTTGCTTCTCAGGACACTCACAAGGTCCCTCAATTCTGTTCCAGACTTCAGGCCCAAGGCAGGCTAGCATCGGATGCCTTCCTCCTTCATTGGGGGACAGGCCTTCTGTAGGCGTATCCTCCCATTCCTCTGGTGGGGAAGACTTTGCTGAAACTCAAGCAAGATCGAGGCACCATGATTCTGATAGCTCCCTTCTGGCCGCGTCAGATATGGTTCCCTCTGCTTCTGGAGTTATCCTGCAGAGATCCATGGAGATTGGACTGTTTTCCAACCCTCATTACTCAGAACGAGGGGGCGCTGCTACATCCCAACCTCACGGCCTGGATGTTGAAGGCATAGATTTTGCCTCCTCAGGTCTTTCTGAGGGTGTCTCCCGAGTCTTGCTTGCTTCCAGGAAAGATTCCACGAAGAGATGTTATGCTTTTAAGTGGAAGAGGTTTGCTGTCTGGTGTGACGGCCGGGCCCTCAATCCTCATTCTTGTCCTACACAGACCTTGCTTGAATACCTTCTGCACTTATCCGAGTCTGGTCTTAAAACCAACTCGGTCAAAGTCCATCTTAGTGCAATCAGTGCTTATCATTATCGTATAGAAGGTCAGCCTATCTCTGGACAGCCTTTGGTGGTTCGCTTTATGAGAGGTTTGTTTTTGACAAAGCCCCCTGTCAAACCTCCTCCAGTGTCATGGGATCTCAACGTCGTCCTCACCCAGCTGATGTCAGCTCCTTTTGAACCACTAGACTCCTGCCATCTGAAGTACTTGACCTGGAAGGTCATTTTCTTGGTGGCTGTTACTTCAGCTCGTAGGGTCAGTGAGCTTCAGGCTTTAGTAGCTAATGCACCTTTTCTTAGTTTTTATCATGACAGGGTAGTCCTTCGCACGCACCCTAAGTTCTTACTGAAGGTGGTGTCGGAGTTCCATCTGAACCAGTCAATTGTCTTGCCAACATTCTTTCCCCCTCCTCATATGAGCCCTGGTGAAAGCAAGTTGCACACTTTGGACTGTAAAAGAGCATTGGCCTGTTACGTGGAGCGGACAAGCCCCTTCAGACAGTCCACCCAGTTGTTTATTTCTTTTAATCCCAACAAGAGGGGAGTTGCTGTCGGGAAATGCACTATATCTTATTGGCTAGCAGATTGCATTTCCTTCACTTACGCCCAAGCTGGGCTGACTTTAGACGGTCATGTCACGGCTCATAATGTTAGAGCCGTGGCTGCGTCACTGGCTCATCTAAGGTCAGCCACTATTGAAGAGATTTGCAAAGCTGCGACGTGGTCTTCAATCCACACATTCACATCTCATTACTGCCTTCAGCAGCATAGCCGACGCGACAGTCGGTTTGGGCAGTCGGTGCTGCAAAGTCTGTTTGGGGTTTAGAATCCAACTCCAACCCCCCTAGGCCCATTTTTATTCTGTTCCGGGCTGCACTCTCAGTTAGTTGAGTTTTGTTTCAGGTCAATCTACGTTATGTCCTCGCCGTTGCGAGGTTCAATTGACCATTTGTTTGTTATGTTGAGTGAGCCTGGGGGCTAGGGATACCCCACATGTGAGTATATTAGCCTGCTTGTCCTCGGAGAAACAGTAGTTACTTACCTGTAGCAGGTGTTCTCCGAGGACAGCAGGCTATATATTCTCACAACCCTCCCACCTCCCCTTAGGAGTTGTATTCCTCTAATCCTTTGGATATAACTGAGGAACGTGTCCGCATGGCGGGCGGGAAGAGGAGCATGCGCAGTGTGCCGCCCGCGCGACAAGGGACACTTAAAGATTTCAAGACTTTGCTGGAAAGTCCTCCGGGCCGACGTGGCGTCACCCCACATGTGTGAATATATAGCCTGCTGTCCTCGGAGAACACCTGCTACAGGTAAGTAACTATTGAAGTACCTTTCTAGGTGCCGTCTGTTAGGTCCGAGTCATGCTCTGCTGCACTTTCCCTCTCTGCTAGTCGTCCATTGCATGACTGCACAGCTTGGCCACGTTCTCCAGACCTTGGGCTTCCTTCCGCGGCGCAAGTTGTCTGTTATCCGCTAGTCTCGCGCTCAGAGCTTGGCTCCCGCATGCAGTCACGACTCAACCCGGTCAGGGGCTGTCCGTTTCTCCACCCCACACAGCTCTGGGGCTTGGAGCTCCCGTGGGCAGCCGCGTCATACGCTGGTCGGGGCCAGCCGCCGATCCCCCGTTCTACCCCTGGCAGTGATCTCCCAACAGGCTGCTGCCATGGCCACGGGCGTTGTGGCGGATCTGGTAGGGTGAGTTCACGGTCAGCACTCGGCGTTCGGCGGCGGCCTCCTGTTTCAGCAGCGCCCAAGGTGACGGTGGTCGCCCTTGGCTCTCGGCAATGGCCTACCTCGGCGGGATGTCCGCATGGGGCTCTGGTCTATCCTCGTCATTTGGGGCTCGGCGGTGGCTGCCCGCCTCAGCAGTAGTTGAGGCCCTGGTCTTGGGCAAGGCGGCAGTCGCCTTCAGTCCTCGGCGAGACGTCTGCGGGGGGTGCCGGTCTACCCTCATACTCACTCTGCCCTCGAGAACTCCCGCGAGGGGCTCCGATCACCTTCAGCGAGTCGCTTATGGAGGCTCCAGTCCACCCTCAAATTTTCCTCTCTCTTCAAGGCAAGACCCTCGCTTTAGGTCGATTTCCGACCTGGTCGCCGGAGCTGGTAGTTCTCGACAGGGTTGCCAGGTGGAAAATTTTTTCCCCACCCAAACCAGCCTAAAACCAGCCCAAAACCCGCCCAAAGTCAAACCCCGCCCCTGACACCCCCACCCCCGCCGTCATCAACCCCGCCCCGGCCGTCATCGGCCCCGCCTCTTCCGTCACTGGCCCCGCCTCCCCGTCATCGGCCCCGCCTCCCCGTCATCGGCCCCGCCCAGAACGTCACTAACCCCGCCCAAAACGTCACTAACCCCGCCCAAAATGCCACTAGCCCCGCCCCCGCAGCCCGAAAAACCGCTGAAAAAACTGCCAAAAGAACCCAAAACAAGCCCAAAAAAACGCAACCCGCCACGGGCAAAAATCTCCCGTGGCGGGTCGCGGAAAACCGCCCACCTGGCAACACTGGTTCTCGAGTCCTCTAGGGCAACTCCTACCCTATGGAAGGCCATTCCTTCATTTGCTGTAATTTTCATCCATGCTTACGTCCACAGGTATCCAATGTGGCTTTTTGTGACACATTTCAATTCATTCAGCACAGACAGCTTGTGGTTGTGCAGCTTTTTGCATCACTCATTAATCTCCTCATTTTTGGTCTTCCACTTTATTACCTTATATTCACGTGCATCCAGATTCATTATCTCATTCACCCCTTTATAATTATGCACATTCCGAATGATTATTATTTTTTGCTTTTAAGATACATATACATTCAAACAGAAACATCAGTACTTAAGGTGATTCACATCACACATACTTTAACACTAGTAACTTTTTGTCATACCCATTAATCTATCCTTTTTGGTTTTCCATAACATAATTTCATTCACCTTATCACTTTATGATTATGCACTTTCAGAATAATCATATCACTCACCTCACTTTTATAATTACATATGTTCACAATATACCTTTTTGCTTTCAAGATACACATGCATTAAGTAGAAATGTCCATCTCCATGGTGATTCACACATACTTTAACACTAGTTACTTCCACCACACACACACCCTCTTGTGGTGACTTTTCAATTTTTTTTGTAGCTATCTTCCAACAAGACCTTTTAGATGATATTTGACATATTTATCTTTTATTGATTTTCTCCTTTACAATCAAACGTGGAGGGGCATAATCGAATGGTGCGGCCAAGTTTTCATGAGGGGGCGGTGCAACCCATATTAGTGAAACAAGATGGGCGTCCATCTTTCGTTTCGATAATACGGTCGGGGACGCCCAAATCATGAAATTTAGGTTGACCTTAGAGATGGTCGTCCTTAGGTCATTTTTGAGATGGTCGTCCCTGGTTTTCGGCGATAATGGAAATCGAGGACGCCCATCTCAAAAAAGACCAAATCCAAGCCATTTGGTCATGGGAGGAGCCAGCATTCATAGAGAAGTGAAGTGGAAGGACAGTGGTCCAGGCTGAAAGAAGCTATAAATAGGGCCACAAACCTTTATGTAAGAAAAGTAAATAAAAGCAAGAGAAAAAGGAAACCGCTATGGTTCTCCAAGCAAATGGCTGAGAAAATAAAGGCTAAAGAGTTGGCGTTCCAGAAATACAGAAAAACTCAAGACAAGGAACACGGGGAGGAATACCAGAGGAAACTGAAAGAAGCCAAGAGAGAGGTACGTCTGGCGAAAGCGCAAGCTGAAGAACAAATGGCTAGAAATGTAAGGAGGGGTGACAAAAATTTCTTCAGGTATATTAGTGAAAGGAGAATGACTAAAAAGGGAATTGTGAGACTAAAAGATACTGCAAACCGCTATGTAGATAATGATGAAGAAAAGGCAAATTTGCTAAATGGATACTTTTGTTCTGTTTTTACTGAAGAAAATTCAGGAGAAGGACCACGATGGACTGGCAAAAGATCATTTGAGAATGGAGTGGATATAGCACCGTTCACGGAAGAGAGAGTGTATCAACCAGGGGCGTATCTGCGTGGGGCCTCAGGGGCCTGGGCCCCCGCAGATTTTGCCCTGGACCCCCCTACCGCCATCAACCCTCCCCCGCTGCCGTTCTTACTTTTGCTGGCGGGGGACCCCAAACCCCCGCCAGCCGCCCCGCGGTGTTTGAAATTCATCTTCGGCCTCCGTGGCCGTGCTGCTGTGATAGGCGCTGTTGAAATCCACTTCGGAGTCTGACGTCGTTGTACGTTGTACGTGCTGCGACGTCAGACTCCGAAGTGGATTTCAACAGCGCCTATCACAGCAGCACGGCCACGGAGGCCGAAGATGAATTTCAAACACCGCGGGGCGGCTGGCGGGGGTTGGGGTCCCCCGCCGGCTGAAGAAGAAGTTTTTACGGCAGCGGCAGGTGGAAGCACACCTCGGCTGGCGGGGGGTTGGGGTCCCCCGCCAGCAAAAGTAAGAACGGCAGCGGGGGAGGGTTGGCTGCGGGAGGGGGGTAGAGAGAGTCATTGGTGGCGGTGGGGGCTCGGCGGTGGGGGGGGGCTAAAATGTGCCCCCTCTCTCTGGCTCTGGCCCCCCCTACCGCCGGAGTCCAGATACGCCCCTGGTATCAACAACTAGAAAAACTAAAGGTGGACAAAGCCATGGGACCGGATGAGATCCACCCCAGGATATTGAGGGAGCTCAGAGAGGTTCTGGCAGGTCCTCTTAAAGATTTGTTTAATAAATCCTTAGAAATGGGAGAAGTTCCGAGGGATTGCAGAACGGCGGAGGTGGTCCCTCTTCACAAAAGTGGTGATAGGGAAGAAGCTGGAAACTACAGGCCGGTAAGCCTCACTTCAACTATTGGAAAAGTAATGGAAGCGATGCTGAAGGAAAGGATAGTGAATTTCCTGGAAGAAAATGAGTTGCAAGATCCGAGACAACATGGTTTTACCAAAGGGAAATCGTGCCAAACAAATCTCATTGAATTCTTTGATTGGATGACCGGAGAATTGAACCGTGGACGTGCTATAGACGTAATCTACTTAGATTTCAGCAAAGCTTTTGACACGGTTCCCCACAGGAGGCTCTTAAATAAACTGGATGGGCTGAAGATAAGACCCAGAGTGGTGAACTGGATTAGGAACTGGTTGATGGACAGGCGCCAGAGGGTGGTGGTGAATGGAGTTCGCTCGGAGGAGGGAAAGGTGAGTAGTGGAGTGCCTCAGGGATCGGTGCTGGGGCCGATTCTGTTCAATATATTTGTGAGTGACATTGCCGAAGGGTTAGAAGGTAAAGTTTGCCTATTTGTGGATGATACTAAGATTTGTAGCACAGTGGACACCCTGGAGGGAGTGGAAAACATGAAAAAGGATCTGAAAAAGCTAGAAGAATGGTCTAAGTTTTGGCAATTAAAATTCAATGTGAAGAAATGCAAAGTGATGCACTTAGGGAGTAGAAATCCACGGGAGACATATGTGTTAGGTGGTGAGAGTCTGCTAGATACGGATGGGGAGAGGGATCTTGGGGTGATAGTATCTGAGGATCTGAAGGCGATGAAACAGTGTGACAAGGCGGTGGCCGTAGCTAGAAGGTTACTAGGCTGTATAGAGAGAGGTGTGACCAGCAGAAGAAAAGAGGTGTTGATGCCCCTGTACAAGTCATTGGTGAGGCCCCACCTGGAGTATTGTGTTCAGTTTTGGAGGCCGTATCTTGCTAAGGATGTAAAAAGAATTGAAGCGGTGCAAAGAAAAGCTATGAGGATGGTATGGGATTTGCGTTACAAGACGTATGAGGAGAGACTTGCTGACCTGAACGTGTATACCCTGGAGGAAAGGAGAAACAGGGGTGATATGATACAGACGTTCAAATATTTGAAAGCTATTAATCCGCAAACAAACCTTTTCCGGAGATGGGAAGGCGGTAGAACGAGAGGGCATGAAATGAGATTGAAGGGGGGCAGACTCAAGAAGAATGTCAGGAAGTATTTTTTCACGGAGAGGGTGGTGGATGCTTGGAATGCCCTCCTGCGGGAGGTGGTGGAGATGAAAACGGTAACGGAATTCAAACATGCTTGGGATAAACATAAAGGAATCCTGTGCAGAAGGAAGGGATCCTCAGGAGCTTAGCCTAGAATGGGTGGCAGAGCTGGTGGTTGGGAGGCGGGGCTAGTGCTGGGCAGACTTATACAGTCTGTGCCGGGGCTGGTGGTTGGGCGGCAGGGATAGTGCTGGGCAGACTTATACGGTCTGTACCAGAGCTGGTGGTGGGAGGCGGGACTGGTAGTTGGGAGGCGGGGATAGTGCTGGGCAGACTTATACGGTCTGTGCCAGAGCTGGTGGTGGGAGGCGGGGTTGGTGGTTGGGAGGCGGGGATAGGGCTGGCCAGACTTATACGGTCTGTGCCCTGAAGAGGACAGTACAAATAAAAAAGTAGCACATGAATTTATCTTCTTGGGCAGACTGGATGGACCGTCCAGGTCTTTTTCTGCCGTCATCTACTATGTTACTATGTAGTGCACTGGTCCCCCTGACATGCCAGGACACCCTAGGGGGCACTGCAGTGGACTTCACAAATTGCTCCCAGCTGCATAGCTCCCTTACCTTCGGTGCTGAGCCCCCCAACCCCTGCCTAAAACCCACTCCACACAACTGTACACCACTACCACAGCCCTAAGGGGTGAAGGGGGCACCTACATGTGGGCAAAGTGGGTTTGGGGGGGGGGGTGGAGGGCTCAACATTTACCACCACAAGTGTAAAAGGTAGGGGGGATGGGCCTGGGTCTGCCTGCCTGAAGTGCACTGCACCCACTAAAAACTGCTCCAGGGCCCTGCATACTGTTGTCATGGAGCTGGGTATGACATTTGAGGCTGGCAAAAAATGTTTTTTTAATTTTGTTTTTTTGGGTGAGAGGGGGTTGGTGACCCTGGGGGAGTAAGGGGAAGTCATCCCTGATTCCCTCCGGTGGCCATCTGGTCAGTTTGGGCACCTTTTCGAGGATTGGTCGTAAAAAATAATGGACCAAGTCGGCCAAATGCTCGTCTGAGATGCCCTTCTTTTTTCCATTATCAGCCGAGGACGCCCATCTCTTAATCGCACCCCAGTCCCGCCTTCGGTATGGTGCCGACATGCCCCTGTGAATTTTGGTTGTCCCTGCGACGGAAAGCAGTTGAGGATGCCCAAAATCGGCTTTCGATTATGCCGATTTGGGTGACCCTGAGAGAGGGACGCCCATCTCCTGATTTGTGTTGGAAGATGGGTGCCCTTCTCTTTCGAAAATGCCCCTGATAGTGGTTTTATTTTTCTCTTGCAAGCAGCAGTATTATCATTCTCTCTCTCTCTCACAGCTGTTTTCCTTTTTTACCTGTTCTACGGTCTATGAGATACACACAGCAAAAAGCTCTCTAAACATCTTTTTAATTATTTTTCAAATCATATTGCTTTCATCAGTTTGAGCACTTTGCATTTTCGCTTTTGTTTATCTCATTTTATTGCACAAGGTGTTCCTTCGTTCATATAACATCATTATTTCCATCACCATATTCATCACTTCAATATCACAATGTTCATACTGTTTTAATGATATATTCACATACTTTTTAGCAGCACTTTCATTCTCATTTTAATTTAATTTGTTTATTTTTATTTACATTTTAACCACACCCACACTTTACATCACATTACACAATGCATCAAGGTAAAGTGTGTTTTTATTCTTTTTTCTCTTTAGACCAGCTTATGTTTATTTTGCAAGACGTATTGCCAAAGATTATCAAATATACGCATCAAGGTTTGTTGTACTTTTTTAGTCATATATATACATCATTCTTTCTGTGTTTTTAAAGATATACAATGTTATAACCTCATTAATCAGTCTTAAGTTGTACTTTGTTGTTTTATTTGATTGCATTCTTTTTATATCATTGCTATTTATTATTATGCACTATCTTATGATTGTTTATTTGTCTCTTTATGCATTTATTTATATTTACAAAATCTCCAATGAGTGCTAGTGGGAGAAACTAAGTAAATACTATACTATATTGAACTTCCACTCTCTTGTAAGAAGCAATGTCTATTCATGCACGATCGTACTTCTTCTATTATCTGTTGAGACAATCAAGCAGGAAAAAAGCCTCAAAGTGCCTCGCTCGGTCCATTATACTTCATACCGGCACCAGATCAATCCCGTTGACCAGTATCACGGTCTTAAAGAAACTTGATATTTATCTTGGGCAAAAAACCTCCTTGATGTCAAAAGGGCATGCAATCAAAAACTGGTAATGTGGACATCTTTTATCTTAAGTCTTATCTCTCCAGAAATCACGTACTGCATGCACTTTATAGCAAGTATTAGTCAAGCAAAATAAACTTAGCTTGTATTGGACTATCGATTGGAATCCACGGTTGCCACATCAAAATTTCCCCTGACCAACGATGGCCAGTGTTTCGCTTGCTTTTTAACAGACTGTAGCTGCTTCAAGGTCCGTACGGGGAATAGCTGTGGAAAAATAAACAGGCTAAATGATACCTGCCCATGATAAATATTAAATCCCTTTAAGTCCTTTATTTATATTTACACAGACTGCTGAGGCAGGCATGTATGTGCCAAACCATGGTACCATGTCGAGTCATCTTAAATAAACATCTTTAATTTCACATTGAGAGTCCTGAGTCTGTTTTTAAAGAGCCAGATCCAGTTCCCACTTCTTGTTTTTGGCCTTGTGTATCCTGTGGGACTTTTGTGTTCTTTCCACTTTTTTTTTTTTTTTTTTTAATTTCTATTGGCATTGAGTGTGCATGTTCAACAACAATCATAATAATATGGGATATAAATGCTACAAATAAATAAACAAACAATCTGTACTATTCTGGCTGGTTTAGGTGTATTGATGTTCAAGTGCTGCCTTTTCCTAGGTACACCCTTGTTGTTTGACACATAGAAGTTACTGCTTATAGTATAGAATTGCTCTGTAGATCCTGAGTAACATTTGTTGTGTTTTGTATTAATTCACAGTATGCCTAATACTAGATTTTGGATTTTAGTACAGAAGGTATTTTCCTGTCTTCTGGAGGGATTACAATTTAATGTAACAAAACATAACAGCTACTCATATACCACTGCCACCTCACAGTGAAGTTAACAATTAAAAGAATCTAGAATATATATCTAGGAATTACATAAAATAAAATAAAAAGGGGAAATGTACAAATCAATTAACACATAGCTTTGAAAAAGTAAAGTTTTTAAAGAATTTCTAAAATCTGTATGATTATAAAAATGCAAAAGAAGGTTAGAAATTTCCATTCCTATTTTAAGCTGCTTGAAAAGCTAATAGTGATTCATAAATAAACCTTAGGATTTCTGTTACAGTGCTGCATTATTTTTTTTTTTGAATTTGTAAAAACTGTTTATTAATAAATCAAGGTAACAATAACTGGGAGACTTACCTGCTTATAATCGAAAGAGAAAAACGCCTATATTTCGACCCAAATCGGGAGATGGGCATTTTTCTCGCAAAGGCGCCCAAATCGGTATAATCGAAAGCCGATTTTGGGCGTTTCCAACTGCACTCCATCGCAGAAATCAATAAAGTTGATGGGGCGTGTCAGAGGCGTGGTGGAGGTGGGACTGGGGCGTGGTTATCAGCTGAGGAGAAATGGGCGTCTTTAGCTGATAATCGAAAAAAAAGGTGTTTTGACCGCGATTTTGGGTCACTTTTTTTGGACCCTTTTTTCTCACGAACAAGTCCCAAAAAAGTGCCCCAATGCCAGATGACCACTGGAGGGAATCGGGGATGACCTCCCCGGACTCCCCCAGTGGTCACTAACCCCCTCCCACCAAAAAAAGCCCCACTTTAAAAACTTTTTTTTCAGCCTGTATGCCAGCCTCAAATGCCATACCCACCTCCATGACAGCAGAATGTGTTCGATCCTGTCACAGCCTTTCCCTGGATCAGATGTGGCTCTCGGGTGCAGTACAGGGTCACATCAGCATTGCATTGTGGTGGGTGTAGGGTATTGGGCTCCGTGATTTCATTAGCTTGTATTACAGTCTCACGATGTTGGTAGTTGGTAGGCTTTTCTCCCATGGTGCTTTTCCCCCTGCCTACTGGGTCAGAGTGTGCAATGTTGTGTTTCCTGTTGTAGTCCATGCGGTAGTGGCCATTTTTGTAAGCCAGTTTTAGTTCCCTTTCCTGTGTTAGCCACGTTACAGAACTTAGTTCTTACCTTGAATGTGGCTGAAAGAGGGCATTGTACAGCATTCTGCCAGCTCTGACGTACTGCTAATCTCAGTACCAGGGAGACTCGTTGCCAGTGGGGCGCAACCTCTGATCTGCAGTTAACTGTGAGTAAACGCGGTTATTCCAATAAAGGACGTTTTCGGAGAAATTAGTCTTCAGGTGTCAACTGGTGTGCCAATGTTATACAGCAGCAACAAGTCCTAGAGGCCTGCGTGTATGCAGGTCCCTGGAGCACTTTTAGTGGGTACCGCAGTGCACTTCAGCCAGGTGGCCCCAGGTCCATCCCCCCCCCCCCCCACCTGTAACACTTGTGCTGGTAAATGGGAGGCCTCCAAAACCCACTGTACCCACATGTAGGTGCCCCCTTCACCCCTAAGAGCTATGGTAGTGTTGTACATTTGTGGGTAGTGGGTTTTGGGGAAGGGGGGTTGGGTGCTCAGTACCCGTGGTAAGGGAGCTATGCATGTGGGAGCATTGTCTGAAGTCCACCGCACTGACCTCTAGGGTGCCCAGTTGGTGTCCTGGCATGTCAGGGGGGGCGAGTGTACTACGAATCGTGGCCCCTCCCACGATCAAATGGCTCGGATTAGGACGTTTTTGAGCTGGGCGTTTTTAGTTTCCATTATCACTAAAAAAAACCACGCCCAGCTCAAAAAATGTCCATTTTTTCGAAAATACGGTTCGACCTGCCCCTTCATGGACCCGTTCTCGGAGATAAACGCCCATGGAGATAGGTGTTTGCGTTCGATTATGTCCCTCTTAGTCTCCTACATACTTCCATAACATCAACATCCAAGCAATGCCAACATCCAATTTTTCCCCCTTTTAACCTTTGTCCCCCCCCACCCTCATCTCCCCTCTCCCGTGTCCTCCCCTTCCCCCCACCCAACCCCCCCTCTTCTTGCACCATTAATTTATATCATCTGACTCCCTTCTCCCCCTTCCAATTGTAACCATTCTTCTGCATTTGAGTTATATTTTCCCCTGCGTCTATCCGTCAACTTTTCCAACCCCATCAGTGTTTGAAGTTTTCCCTTCCAGTCTTGCCCCGTGGGACCCATCTTCTGCTTCCATTTCAGTGCTATAGTTGTTTTTGCTGCTGCTAGGCACAGTCGTTTAATCCTACATTGCCATTTCTTCCCTCCTGTATTCCCATATCCCAGCAGACACCATTTGGGATCACAAGGAAATTGGGCCCCAACTGCTATTGTTATTAATCCCGTGACCACCTCCCAAAACTCTTGCAGACTTGGGCATTCCCACCATATATTTATTTATTTATTGCATTTTTATCCCACATTATCCCACCTATTTGCAGGCTCAATGTGGCTTACAATGTATCGTTCTTGGTGGTAATAGATTAGAACGTAATCACTTATTGTTACATAGAGATATTGAATAACATATTAGAGTTTAGAGCAAGCAGATATTATAAAAGTAATTACTTATTGTTAAATAGAGATTATGAGTGATATAGTAAAAGTATAAAGCAAGCAGATATTATAAAATAGTTCTGAGTAAAGGTGTGGGAGATGTATACATTTATATTTGTTATTGTATGTGGTATGCCTTTTAAAAAGATGGGTCTTCAGTGATATTCGAAAGTTTGTTAGTTTGTAGATCCCTCTCAGGTTGTGCGGTTCCCTTCCCCTGCTCGCATCTCCAGCAGATATCCGAGGCATTAGGATACATAGCTTTTACTCTATCTTGGGTATAATACCACCGGCTCATAACCTTGTAAGCATTTTCCTTCACTAGCACACACACTGATGCCTTTTTAACCTCCATACATATTTTCTTCCACTCTCCCCCACTTAACTCGATTTTAAGATCCTGTTCCCAGGCTTTCATGTAGGACAACTTTACAAACCCTGATCCCCTAATATGTTCATACAGCTTAGAGATTCCTTTCCCTCCACCACTTAATGCCCCCCCCCCCACCGATTTAGTGCTGCATTATTATGGAACCAGCAATTGGTTCATATTTATTCTGAATTTTGTAAAGAAATTTGAGATGGTATATCTGTATCAACATGAAATGAAATTGAGTGGAGCTCAACAAAGAAAAATTAGAAAAGCAAAAGAGGAGGTGATTGAAGCATTGTCAGGATCTATGTTGAAATATGTAATGCCTTTAGCATCACATATAGGTAATAAAAATTTGGAACAAGTGCAAGCTAGTGCATCCAAAGTACCAATACTAGAAACAACACAAGATGATTCAGATGACACAGGGCTGAAAGACGACAATGAATCATCATCATCTATAAGCACTGACAATGAGGAAGAGAAAGGAATTGATAGCAAGTGTCAACATCAACAGGATAAAAAAAATAATGGAGAAGAAAGAGACACTAAGGGCCTTGTTTACTAACACGCGCTGTAGGCATGCTTACATTTTTAGCGCATGCTAAAATTAGGAATATATGGGTGTCTCTAAAAACACGGGCATTTTCGAAAGAGAAGGGTGCCCATCTTTCGACACAAATCGGGAGATGGGCGTCCTTCTCTCAGGGTAACCCAAATCGGCATAATCGAAAGCCAATTTTGGACGTCCTCAACTGCTTTCCATTGCGGGGACAACCAAAGTTCCCGGGGGCGTGTCGGCAGCGTACCGAAGGTGGGACGGGGGCGTGCTTAAGAGATGGGCGTCTTCGGCCGATAATGGAAAAAAGAAGGGCGTTCCTGATGAGCATTTGGCCGAATTGGGCCATTTTTTTTCACGACCAAGCCTCGAAAAGGTGCCCGAACTGACTAGATGACCACTGGAGGGAATCGGGGATGACCTCCCCTTACTTCCCCAGTGGTCACCAACCCCCTCCCACCCAAAAAATTAAAAAACATTTTTTGCCAGCCTCTGTGCCAGCCTCAAATGTCATACCCAGCTCCATGACAGCAGTATGCAGGTCCCTGGAGCAGTTTTTAGTGGGTGCAGTGCACTTCAGGCAGTCAGACCCAGGCCCATCCCCGCCTACCTCTTACACTTGTGGTGGTAAATGTGAGCCCTCCAAAACCCACTGTACCCACATGTAGGTGCCCCCCTTCACCCATAAGGGCTATGGTAGTGTTGTACAGTTGTGGGGAGTGGGTTTGGGGGGGCTCAGCACACAAGGTAAGGGAGCTATGCACTTGGGAGCAATTTGTGAAGTCCACTGCAGTGCCCCCTAGGGTGCCTTGTTGGTGTCCTGGCATGTGAGGGGGACCAGTGTAGTACGAATGCTGGCTCCTCCCACAACCAAATGCCTTGGATTTGGTCGTTTTTGAGATGGGCGTCCTCGGTTTCCATTATTGCCGAAGACTGAGGCCGCCCATCGCTTAGGTCAACCATCTCAACCATTTAGGTCGACCATCTGTAAGGTTGGCCTAAATTTCATGATTTGGGCGTCCCTGACCGTATTATCGAAACGAAAGATGGACGCCCATCTTGTTTCGATAATACGGGATGGTCGTCCCCGTTCAATTATCCCCCTCCAAGTGCGCCTATGGCCCCAAGAGTTTGAACAAATGGCAACGAATAATATTTTACTTTATTGTGATGTGGCTGCTTGAGAGTTAATCTAGTTAAAAGGGGAAGTGAATCTCTTCAGAATAAAGTTGGACCTTTCTCTGCAGTTCAACGAGAAGGAAAAAAGAGCAAAGGAAGCAGTTAACACTTAACAACTTCATGGTTTTATAAATCTTTACCAAAGGGCAAAAAAGTGCTGAGAACTTGGATGGTTTATTCAAAATCAAAAAATTATTTGTGTTATTTTTGCTACAGACTGTTTGCAAATAATGAGACAAAAGCTGGAACATCCATCTTTATAACTGGCTTTAAAAACCAGTGGCGTAGTCAGACAGCCAATTTTGGGTGAGCCTGAGCCCAAAGTAGGTGGGCACAAAATGTTCTCTCTACCCCCCTCCCCCAGCACCTCCCAACTCAAAATATAAATACTGTAGCTGATAGGGATCCCCAAGATCTATTACATGAAGACTTCCACCAAAGATGGCCATAATTCACTTTTACCAAGCTTGGCAGGCAGCAGAAACTCCTTGAGCCATCGATGCCGGCACCCCATGCATGCTTAGTTGTCAGTGGCTCAAGGATGCTGCCCCCATCTGCCAAGCTCAGTAGAAGGGGGTTCTGTCCACCTTCAGAGCAGGTCCTCAGCTAGCAGGGCTTGAGGAGTCCCACCAGCTACAGCAAGGGTCAGGGCTGCTGTTAGCCATGCTGGGACCCAGGGCAGAAAATAAAGAAGCCCTCTCCTCTCTGCCTCCTCTCTAATCTCTTCATCTGCCATTACAGTCACACTGACAGACCACCAAATACAGAACAAGGGATCACAAATTAGAAATAAAAATTTCTAATTTGTATACCCTGGAGGAAAGGAGAAACAGGGGTGATGTGATACAGATGGTCAAATATTTGAAAGGTATTAATTCGCAAACGAACCTTTTCCGGAGATAGGAAGGCGGTAGAACTAGAGGACATGAAATGAGATTGAAGGGGGGCAGACTCAAGAAAAATGTCAGGAAGTACTTTTTCAATGAGAGAGTGGTGGATGCTTGGAATGCCACGGGAGGTGGCGGAGATGAAAACGGTAACAGAATTCAAAAAAGCGTGGGAATCCTGTTCAGAAGGAAGGGATCCTCAGACGTTTAGCGGAGATTGGGTGGCAGAGCCGGTGGGGGGGGGGGGCTGGTGGTTGGGAGGCGGGGCTAGTGCTGGGCAGACTTCTATGGTCTGTGCCGTGAGGATGGCAGATACTAATCAAGGTCAGGTATAGACAAAAGGTAGCACATATGAGTTTATCTTGTTGGGCAGACTGGATGGACCGTGCAGGTCTTTCTCTGCCGTCATCATCTACTATGTTACTGACAGACCCTCACCAAATACAGAACAAGGGATCACAAAGTAGAAATAAAAATATGTAGACAAAAATTGAACTGGGAACCTCAGCATACACTGAAACACTAGAGCAATAAAAACAAAAATGTATTTCCTTTTCTACTGAACACAATAAAAAGACATCCACTATGCACATTTCCCAAAACTAATATATTCCATAAAATAAAGGTCCCTGTTTGCTAAGCCACGCTGTAGGTGCACTGGTATATGGTGCCCAAAATTATTATTCTACCTTTGTTGTCTGGACATTTTATTTTTCCATCATGTTGGTTCCAGTTTCAGTTTTCCACTTTCCTGTCTGACTTCTTCTAATTCTTCAAGCTGCTGCTATCCATTTGTCTTTTCTCAACTCTCGTTCTGTTTCCTCACTACACCTGCCTCTGAAATATTGATCTTTCCATTTTAGTTCTTTCCTTTCTGGGTTTTTTTTTCTGCTTCTTTGCACTCAAATTTCACCCTCTTTCTAAATCTTTTCCTTCTTTTTACTTTTCAGATATCTATCAAATTTCCATCTCCTTATACCCACTCCTTCCCAGCCTTCCATTCCCTTCAATCTATGCGCCATTACCATATTTCTACCCCCTGTAATCACTATCATCTCATTCATTTTCTTGCAATCTCCCCTCCCTTGGCTTCTCCCACATGGTTTCCACAATTCCCAGTGTCACCCTCCCTCCACCCTTCTAGCCCAGTATCTGCTCTCTCTTTCTCCGCTCCTCACCCTCATAGCCTGACATCTCTCTCTCTCTCTCTCCCCTGTTTCCCTGCCTTGAGTCCTTGGTCTAACATATCTTTCTCTCCCCCTCCCCTCTGCTCCCCTCCCCGCAACACCATGTTCAACATTTCCCCCTCTCATCTCTCCCTCCCTTCCTTCCACTGCCATGTCCAGCACCTTTGTCCTCCCTTGTCCTTTACCACTCCCATGCAGCCTTTCCTCCCTCTCCTCACCCATATCCAACAATTCCTCTCTTCCTCCCTGCATCTCACCCTCCCCCCTCATGTTGAACAATTATTCCTCTATCTCACCTAGCATTATCCCTGTCTCACTCTCTCATGCCAACAGTGCTCATTTCTCTCCCCGCCTCCCCCATGCCACCCACCGGCATGCTGCAGGTTTTGTTGGCTCCCTGCCTCGCTTACCATCTCTGCTAGACTAGTATGCTGTAGGTTGTTTTTCCATCCCCCCAGCCACCTACCGGCATGCTGCAAATTTTTGTTCCCTCCCTCACCCTAGCCACCCGCTGGCATGCTGAGCCCAAAGTGGGTGGGCCCTATGCCACTGTTAAAAACTGTTGGAAGTTAAATCTGAAAGTCCCTGAACATGAGATATCCGAACAACATCTCTCCTGTTTAGAAAAATGGAAGACCTTGGCAATGGGACTGCAACTCAAAAAAAACTGTTGATAAAATCCATCAAGTGGAAATGGATAAAGAGAGAAAAAACTGGAGAGATATTTTAAATCGTCTTTTGGTCATAATTATGTTTTTGGCCAAACAAAATCTTCCTTTCCATGGTCACAGATATCAGCAAACAAAGCTCAAAAGAAACTGGCTTGCAGACCTATATATGGAATCTGAAGCCAAAGAATGTCGAAGGTGGAGAGTCCAGATAAATTATATTTGGGACACCACTGTGAAGCCAGAAGCTCCTGAAGAAGCATTGTGTACTGAAATGGAAGGGTTCCATAGAGCTTAAGCTGGGCTGCTTATCAAGTTTAAACCAAAGTTAAGTTATATTATCATTGTTGAACTTCACAGTAAAAAAAAACTTTTATATAAAAAGGACAAAAATGTTTAAAAATAAAAAATAATAAAAAATAGGAAGGGAGAGATTTTCTGACTGGTGATGTGTTATACAGCAGCTACATTTTACTGAAGTCTTTCCTCACTAAATGAAAAATAATAGAGAGTGCAATTTTTCAGCAGACTTGGTTTAGTTTTTGATCAGCAAAAAAGAACATTTTTTGGAGTTGATAGACTTATTCTCAAATTATGACCCAATTTTGAAGAAACGTTTTGTAAAAAAATCATACATGCTGTTCCTTCTGAAGAGAGATTAAGTTCATACTTATCTCCAAAAATTCAAAATGAATTCATTCATCTCTGGAAAATTATGTCAAAGAAAAAATAGTGGCAGATATTTAAAAAGCAAAATATTTTGGAATTCTTATGGATAGCACTCCTGATGTTTCACACACTGATCAAATGTGTGAAGTTATCTGATATGTCCATATTGAAGATGGTAAAGTTGAAATAAACAAATCATTTTTGGACGTCTTTCCTATTTCCCGGAAGACTGCTGCTGACCTCACAGAAAAGATCTTGAAACCACTGGATAGTGATAGACTGGACATAAATCTCTATTGTGGCCAAGGATATGACTACATTGCAACTATAGCTGATATTCATGGTGGTGTTCAGCCAAAAATCAAAGAAATTAATCCCAAGTCTTTATTTGTACCTTGTGCAAATCATTCTCTGAACCTTTGCAGAGTTCACTCTTTTGGAAGTGTTTCTTCAGGCGACCCTCAGGGGGAGGAATGCTGGCTTCGGCCTACTACTACTATTTAACATTTCTAGAGCGCTACAAAGTGTACGCAGCGCTGTACAAACACAGAAGAAAGACAGTCCCTGCTCAAAGAGCTTACAATCTAATAGACAAAAAGTAAAGCATTTAAATTTAAAATATTTAAGCAGTCAAGCACAAGAGAACAGTCACAGAAGGACAGAAGATGTTGAAGGGTGGTCAGTGTGATTAGGTGTAACTCTGGTTGGAGTAGTGGGAGAAGGTGATAGAAGAATAGAAATGGGTGAGGTAAAGTAATGAGTGGGTTGATAGGGAGGTTATATAAGACATGTCACTCTAGGGGTGGGTGGGTAGAGGGGTAGGGTGGGTGGAAGCAGGAGAAGGTATTCTCTGCAGCCTATCTGTGAGATGGAAAATGCTCTCTGAAGCTGCTGCTATAAGTTGTTAGTTTTCTCTCCCTGAAAGAGATCCAAGCCACACCCACGAAGTTCAAACTGTCAGTGGGGAGGGTGAGGGGAGGAAATGGCAGTGCTTGATGAAAAAGAGAGCTCAGTTTGATAGGAGATATACTATAGGATGTCATTCTGAGGCCAGGCTAAGTCTAAAGCAGGAGAAGGTATTCTCTGCAGCCTATCTGTGAGATGGAAAATGCCTAACCCCTGGTAAGCCTTTTCCTCAGCTGAGAGGTGCCCAGCTCTACCACCGGCTGCCTTTCAGGTGCTGTAGAGGACTTGCAGCTCATCTGCATATCCTTTACAGCCTTCTCCGGGGTGACTCCCAGGTCCACTCTGATCCACTCAGGGCCTTCGCTCTAGGTGCCGCGGGCCTAACGGCGCGCGGGGCGTTTTTCTCTTTACATCTACTTTTCTCCCAGTTACTACTTATGGCTCCACTACACTTTTTCTTCTTGGCACTGTCCCTTCCTAATTTGTTTCTCCATCTTAAACCACTGTACACTGCAGGAACACATTGTCCACCATCTGTATTCATAATCTCACCATCTCTTTTTTCCTCTTCCTTTTTCTCAGCTCTCAACCTTAAACATTTCCTTCCTTCTATTCATCCATCTCCTTTCTGAGTACATCTCGCCTTCGTTGCCTTTGTCGCTGTCGTCGTACCTCTCCTACTCTTCTCCGTATTCTCTTACTCCTTCTCCTGCTCTCCGCTGGGGACATTAATCCCAATCCTGGTCCTCCACATCAGCTCTCATCCTATTTGTGCAGGTCACACCATGTTATCTCCAATCTAATTTCTGTTCCTCTCCTCCCCCCTCCTTCCCTGCCTTTCTCTTGCGCTCTGTGGAATGCCCGTTCTGTCTGTAACAAACTTTCCTATATCCATGACCTCTTTATCTCTCGTACTCTCCATCTGCTTGCCCTAACTGAAACTTGGCTTTACCCTGAAGACTCTGCTTCAGTTGCGGCCCTATGCCATGGAGGTTATCTTTTCTCCCATACTCCTCACCCAGTTGGCCGCGGAGGTGGTGTCGGGCTACTACTTTCACCCTCTTGTAGATTTCAACCTTTTCTTCTACCTCAGTTTCACTGTTTTTCTTCCTTTGAAGTCCACTCCATCCATCTATTTGCTCCTCTGCCTCTCCGAGTAGTAGTCATTTATCGACCCCCTGATAAGTCCCTTTCTTCCTTTCTCACTGACTTTGATGCTTGGCTTTCCTTCTTTCTTGAACCTTCATCTCCTTCCCTCATTCTTGGGGATTTTAACATTCATGCTAATAATCCCTCTGACTCTTATGCTTCGCAGTTTCTTGCTTTAACATCCTCTTTCAATCTTCAACTGTGCTCCACTGCCCCCACTCACCAGAACGTCCACTGTCTTGATCTTATCCTTTCCTCAAACTGCTCACTCTCCAGTTTCTGTGCCTCAACTCTTCCCCTCTCTGACCATCATCTGATAACTTTCACACTTAAATACCCTTCTCCCCAGTCCCGTCCAATCTTAACCAATACATTTAGGAATCTTCAGGCTATTGACCCTTCTACTCTGTCCTCCAATGTTTCAAAAGGAGGCGGGGCCTGGGCCAGGGAAGAAGAGACATCATGGAGACTCTACAACCAACACAATAGATCTTCCTGCCCGTGCAGCGCTTCTGAAAGAGGTGAGAGGCGCTGCTCGGGTCGTTAATAGGGAGGGGGGTCTCGGTGGAGGGGGGGAGCGGCGTAGTCGACCTCAGGGGGGGCAGCGGGGGCGGGGCACGGGGCAGAAGAATGACGGGAGGCGGAGTTAGCTCTGTAGAACACAGGAACAGGAAGGGAGGGGGACCGGGGCAGCTAGCATTTTGCTTTTTCGGGGGGGGGGGAGCGGCGGAAAGTGGGGAGCAGCGGGGGGGGGGGGCAAGGCCGTCCATACAGGACGCTCCTGATGAGCGCCCTTGCCCCCTCCCGATCCTTTGTTTTTGGATTTTGCTGACCGGGTAGCCACGTGTATTTGTTGTGGCTTTTTTTTTGTTTTGTTTTTACGTTTGCAGCATGCGCAGAGCAGCCAGCAAAACGCTTGGCTGCTCTGCGCATGATTTAGGGGCCGATTACCGATGTGTATTGTGATTCTTTGATACATTGTACGTTTGAATACCGATCTGAGCATGTGTGACTTTTTTTTTTGGTGCATTCTTCGTTTTTTAAAAATCGTTAGGGACTTTAACGATTTTGATTTTTTTACGTTTGGTTGCTGCATCTGCCTCTAATTCTCTTGGCTCAAACCCTCGTGGTCTCTTTGCCACAATGAACTCTCTCCTCAAAGTGCCTTCACCTCCAACTCCCCCTTCATTTTCCCCCCAGGCACTGGCTGAGTTCTTTCATGATAAGGTTCACAAGATTAAACTTGAATTCTCAGAGATCACTTGATGCCTTGAGGGAGCAAGACGTGTTTCCTTTGCTCTCCGGGACCCTTGCTCCTTAGCATCATTAAAGTAATTGCCTTTAACACCTAATCAGCATTTTATTGCTGTAAATTTGCAGCTCAATGGACAGATACTTGGCAGCCTCCCCGAGCAGTATGGTAGGGAAAGGAAATCAAGGAGAGAAAAAGAAAGCAAAGCAAGCCGGAAATATGGAGGCGAAAAAACAACAAGAAGGGCAGTTCTTCTCCCCAGAGCAGCTGCAGCAGCTAACATTAACAATGTCGAAGGTTTTGGAGCCTCAGATGAGAAAACTGACAGAGCAGCTTGCTTCATTTGAGACACTTTTGGCTGCAATGGGAAACCGGACAGGAGACCTACAGTGGAGGGTCTCTTCTCTGGAAGATGCGGGGCCTTCAGCTGCGGAAGAAAGAAGCAAGCTGGCCAGCACAGTGAGGATGTTATCAGAAAAGGTGGACGATCTTGAAAATCACTCCCGGAGGTCAAATTTAAGGCTTATTGGAATACCAGAATCGATCGGAGACGCGGTGCTTCCTACTCTGTTGGAAGCTTGGCTGAAGAAAGAGTTTGCCTTATCCGACAGTGCGGGGCCGCTGTATCTGGAAAGGGCACACCGAGTGGGCAAGAAGATGGCCGCAGAGCACCAAGAGCAGTGCTTACTAAACTACATAACTATGTCCATAAAGTGGAAATATTACGTGGCTACAGAGTAAAGAAGGACACCTTACAATATGAAGAACACCAAGTTCGCATTTTCCAAGATTACTCGTTTGCTGTGCAGGAGAAACGGAGGCAGTCTACACCACTATGCCATCAGCTGTACGAGAAAAACATCAGGTGCATGTTGTTATACCCGGCCACACTAAAAATAATGCAGAATGGACACTGGCAACTTTATGATTGTGCAGAGACTGCAAAGGCTGGCGTGGCAAAAATTTTACAAAGTTTGCCGGATGCTCAGGCAAAAGGCTGAATCGGGACATGCCCAGTGAGTGTAGAAGGTAACCTGTGAGTGTCGCTAAAATGACAAAGTTATTATATGTAAAGATTGGTTTATAGACATGTTGGGTTTAAAGGTATGTTGAATTTAGAATGTTATTTGTGGGGCGCGGGGGTCCCTGGCAAATTGTATGTGATCTCAGTATCTATCTTGTTCGGAGATGGATAAATGCAAGGGTTTAGGTGGGGGATGGGGAAAAGTGGGGAGGGATGGGAGGGGAAGTGAGGGGGGGGGGTGGGAGAAGGACATAACACTGCAGAGAGTACATGAGTGGAGGGGAAGGAGTAGAGGCAGAAGGAAGAGTGGGGGGACTGGGTGGAGCTGGGCGCCTAGACCCCATACTGTTAAGTTTGAACGTGGAAGGAGAGTAATCTTACAACATTATGATCCAACCTAACACAACGAGATTCATAACATGGAACGTTGGGGGTTTCTCATCACCAATTAAAAGGAAAAAAATTTTAAACGCACTTAAAAGACATAAGGTGGACGTAGCTTGTCTGCAAGAGACACGACTAACAGAGGAAGAGCACCAATAGTTAGCTAGAGACTGGGTGGGAGAGGTGTATGCAGCTTCTTTAGAAGGGAGATATGGGGGAGTAGCTATTTTAGTGCGCAAAGGCCTGGCAGCCAAAACGAAACTGCTGGTACAAGATCCTCAGGGCCGTTACGTGTTGGTGCGCATGTGGCTCCAGGGCCTGGATATGTTAGTTGCGGCAGTATATGGCCCTAACACATATAACCAAAAATTTTACCATGAATTGATCCATCACTGTAATCAATATTCGGGACTCCAACGGTTGATACTGGGAGATTTGAATATGGTAGCAGACCCCCAGTTAGACTGCTCACACCCACGGAAAGCCCATAGGGGGGGCCCTAAAGCTAGAGCGCTATCCCGCCTCATGATAGCAACAAATACAGAGGATGTTTGGCGTGTCCTGCATTCCGGTGAAAAAGACTTTACACATGTCTCGAGAGCCCATGGCACCCAATCTCAAATAGACTATATTCTAGTCGGTCAAAAACTATTTCAAAAAGTTTATGCAGCTGAAATAGGGCCTGAAGAAATATCAGATCATGCCATGGTATGGCTCAATTTAGAGGCGGGAAAGTTTTACCAGGGGCAAGCGGGGTGGAGATTCCCAACTTATTTGGCGACTGATGCAAATTTTAAAGCATATGTGAACAAAAAGTGGGAGGAGTTTGCCAGTCATAATAAGCAAAATGAACAAAATCCAGAGTTGTACTGGCTGACTGCAAAAGCGGTACTGAGAGGAGATATAATAGCATTTGCCTGTGCGCGGAAAAGAAAACTAACCACAGCTATAGTGAGGTTAGAGGCAAAGGCGAGGAGGGCCAAACGCAAGTACACCCAAACACCAAATAAAGAGCATAGGGAGCAACTGCAAGCAGCACAAGTGGCACTTAATTCCCTGCTGCAAGAAAGGGCACTTAAGGGGGCCATATATCACAAGTACAGGCTGCATAGGTTTGGCAATAAAACTGGGACCCTGCTTGCCCGAGTGGTGAAAACATGGGGAGGAAATAGAGTGCTATCAGCCATAAAGGACGAGAAAGGTAAAATACATACGAAAAGCAAAAAAATAGCAAATATATTCCGAGCACATTTCAGCCAAATATATCAAAAATATAAAGACATAGATAAAGAATCCTTCATGAGTTATTTAGAAGCCTCCAAGTTAACAAAACTCTCTGCACTAGCATTACAGACACTGAATGGCCCAATCACTGGTAAAGAGCTCCAAGCCACCATAAAGTCATTGCCACATCACTCTGCCCCGGGCCCCGATGGATTCACGGGAGAATTTTACAATATGATACCCCAGAAAGCGTTATTGGCACTGCATGACTATCTAGAGGACACAGTGGAGACAGGAAGGTTTCCCATTCACAATAATATGGCATTAATATCATTATTACCCAAACCAGGTAAAGAAAGGGACAAACCGGAGGCCTACCGACCAATTTCATTATTGAATGTAGATATAAAAATATTAGCAAAAATCTTGGCCACCAGGTTGGCTCAATACTTACCAGATATAATTGGGCCTGAACAAGTGGGCTTTGTGAAGGGCAGACATTCTTCTACTAATGTGCGTAAATTGCTGATGGCAATGAGCTACAGCCAAGTAAATCATGTACCTGCAGTCCTCCTCAGTCTCGACGCCGAAAAGGCATTTGATAAAATAGGATGGGAATTTTTGTTTGGGGTGTTAAAGTATATGGGCATGCATGGCTGGTACCTTCAGGCCGTACAGACATTATACACTAAGCCGACGGCCTCTGTATTAATTAATGGAGTGCGAACAGACCCTATAGTCATAGAACGGGGTACTCGTCAGGGGTGCCCCCTCTCACCCTTATTGTTCTTGCTGTCTATTGAGCCACTGCTCCGCACATTGAAGACAGATGAGCAGATAAAGGGGCTAGAGGTGGGTGGAGAGGTAGTGCAGACTTTGGCATTTGCGGATGATCTGTTGGTGGTGATGAGGGACCCCCAGAATTCATTGAGGCAGCTCTGGGCACGGATAGAACAATACAGTGCTCTTTCAGGGTTTAAAATAAATGCACACAAATCACATTGGCTCACCATCTCTCCTGGGGTGGGAGGCACAGGGTTAGAGGAACTGGGAGTGGAAGAAGCTGAAGAGGCAATCAAGTACTTAGGAGTCCAAATCCCCCATAACCTGGCTCAAGTGTGTGCCCAAAATGTGAACAGGCTATTGGAGGATATGGCGGACAAGTTGAAGCTGTGGCAATCCCTCCCGCTCTCTTTGCTTGGCAGAATAGCGCTATACAACATGATGATTGTACCCAGATGGTTATATGTGTTCCAAATGCTCCCACTTTATCTTCCAAGGAAAGTGGAACAGCAAATAAACAAAATATTGCAGAAATTCCTTTGGAGAGGAAAGAAAGCAAAAATTGCTCTGCGGATTCTGCAGATCCCAAGAGAATACAGGGGCCTCGGCCTCCTGAGTTTGCGATACTTAACGGTAGCCTGTGGAATCAGGCACCTAAATGACTGGTTTCGAAAGACAAGTGAATACTCTGCTACCACTATGGAATTAGGCTTGTTTGGCCCAGACAACTTTACAGGATTTCTGCATGGTAGCAAGCAACATCCCCCAGCAGTCCTACAGAAGTCACATATTTTGCCTACGATGAAAGCGGTGTGGAAATGGATCTGTCGCATGCATGGCTTTTTGCCTAAAACTACCCCCTACCTGTCGATTTGTGGCAACCCGGGGTTTGAGCCTGGGACAAGTTATACTGTAATCAACAGATGGAAGGAAAAGAGGATAGAATACCTATATCATGTGCTCACAGACGAAGGGCGTATCAGAACGTTTCCAGAACTGAGAGCTCAGTTTAAAATAAATTCAGCGGACTATTTCCATTATTACCAGCTGAGGCACTATGTGTCCAGTCTGACTTGGACAGACCTCACCGAGGACGTGAGGGAAGAACTGGCTGCTGCTATGTCGCTGGGGGTGCAATTGAAAGTGCCCATGGCCTACCATCATCGCCACATCCGAGATACAATGCCAGAATTGGATTACATGGGCTACGCGGCAAAATGGAGCCAAGATCTGGGAAGCCAGATAACTGAGACTATGTTTAAGGACCATGTGCGGTCGCTCTGGCAGACCACAAAACTGGCAGAGCACTGGGAAATACAATATAAATTCGCACTAAGGATATATGTGGCACCTAGAAGAGCTTTCCATATGGGAGCATCACTGGATGGAGCATGTGGGAAATGCCATCAAGAAGGGGCTACATTGGCTCACATGTTTTGGACATGCCCAAGAGTGGTTTGGTTTTGGAAAAGTATACTACAACAAGTGACAGAACTCTGGTCCCGAAGATGGACATATGATCCAAAGTTGCTTTTTGGACACCCAAGGCTAAGCAAGCCAACGCCGAAGGGATTCACAGACTTTGTAAAAAGAGCTACAGTAGTAGCGAAAAAAGCAATCCTGCAGGAGTGGCTGGGGAACAAACCACCATCACTGCAATATTGGCGAACTCAAATGCTTATACTTTTACGTACAGAACATCTGGCAATGCGGAACCAGCCACGGATAAGAAGACAACAATTTGAATGCAGATGGGCACCCTTTTGGGAAACCTTGACCCCAATGGTCCGGAGCCAGATATTGAACCTATAATCCCCGTTGCTGCTGCTCCTGTAACCTCTGCTTGTTATTGGATATATAAGGGGAAAAAGGGGGGGGGGAGGCTTTGGGGAGGGAAGGGAGGTAGGGAACAGGGAGGGGAGGGGGAGTAGTTTAGGGGGGGGGAAATACTAATATCAATAAAAATACAAAATGTGAAAATATGCCAATTGCTGTTATGGAACTTGCTTATGTAATGTAAAATGTTACAGCTGATTATGTTCACTTAATAAAAATGATTGAAACATAAAACTTGAATTCTCAACCAGGTCACCTCCACCTCTCCTTCCCTTAGTCCATTCTCTCAACCCTCCAACCCCTGCCTCCTTTTCTTCTTTTTCTGAAATCACTGAAGAGGATACACATCTTCTTTCCTCCTCAAAACTAACTACCTGTTCCTCTGATCCTATTCCCACCCATCTACTTAACACTATCTCTCCTACTGTCATCCCGTTTATCTGTCATATCCCCAATCTTTCATTGTCCACTGCGACTGTTCCTGATGCCTTGAAACATGCCGTAGTCACACCACTCCTTAAAACCTTCATTGGACCCTACCTGTCCTTCCAACTATTGCCCTATCTCCCTCCTCCCTTTCCTATCCAAGATACTTGAACATGCCGTTCACCGCCGTTGCCTTGACTTTCTTTCATCTCAAGCTATTCTTGATCCACTTCAATCTGGCTTTCGCTCCCTTCATTCAACTGAAACAGCGCTTGCTAAAGTCTCCAATGAAAAGGTCTCTATTCTATCCTCATCCTTCTCGATCTATCTGCTGCTTCTGACACTGTTGATCATAGCCTACTCCTTGATACACTGTCCTCACTTGGATTTCAGGGCTCTGTTCTACACTTCTCCTTTCTTCCTCAAAATGTACCACCTGTTCCTCTGATCCCATTCCCACCCACCTTCTTAATGCCATCTCTCCTGCTCCTATTCCTTTTATCTGTCACATTTTCAACCTCTCACTTTCCACTGCGACTATCCCTGCTGCCTTTAAACATGCTGTGGTCACACCTCTCCTTAAGAAGCCTTCACTCGACCCTACTTGTCCCTCTAATTACCGACCCATCTCCCTCCTTCCCTTTCTCTCCAAATTACTTGAGCGTGCTGTTCACCGCCGCTGCCTTGATTTTCTCTCCTCACATGCTATTCTTGACCCACTACAATCTGGTTTTCGCCCTCTCCACTCAACCAAAACTGCGCTTACTAAAGTCTCCAATGACCTATTACTGGCTAAATCCAGAGGTCAATATTCCATCCTCATTCTTCTTGATCTTTCCGCTGCTTTTGACACTGTCGATCACAGCATACTTCTCGATACCGTGTCCTCACTTGGATTCCAGGGCTCTGTCCTTTCCTGGTTCTCTTCCTACCTCTCCCTCCGCAACTTTAGTGTTCACTCTGGTGGATCCTCTTCTACTTCTATCCCTCTGCCTGTCAGCGTACCTCAGGGTTCTGTTCTTGGTCCCCTCCTCTTTACTATCTACACTTCTTCCCTTGGTTCATTAATCTCATCCCATGGCTTTTCCTACCATCTCTATGCTGATGACTCCCAAATCTACCTTTCTACCCCTGATATCTCACCTTGCATCCAAACCAAAGTTTCAGCGTGCTTGTCTGACATTGCTGTCTGGATGTCTCAACGCCACCTGAAATTAAATATGACCAAAACTGAGCTTCTCATTTTCCCCCCCAAACCCACCTCCCCGCTCCCCCCGTTTTCTATTTCTGTTGATGGCTCTCTCATTCTCCCCGTCTCCTCAGCTCGAAACCTTGGGGTTATCTTTGACTCTTCTCTCTCCTTCTCTGCTCATATCCAGCAGATCGCCAAGACCTGTCATTTCTTTCTTTACAACATCCGTAAAATCCGCCCCTTTCTTTCTGAGCACTCTACCAAAACCCTCATCCACACCCTTGTCACCTCTCGTTTGGACTACTGCAATCTGCTTCTTGCTGGCTTCCCACTTAGTCACCTCTCCCGTCAGTTCAAAACTCTGCTGCCCGTCTCGTCTTCCGCCAGGGTCGCTTTACTCATACTACCCCTCTCCTCAAGTCGCTTCACTGGCTCCCTATCCGTTTTCGCATCCTGTTCAAACTTCTTCTACTAACCTATAATGTACTCACTCTGCTGCTCCTCAGTATCTCTCCACACTCGTCCTTCCCTACACCCCTTCCCGTGCACTCCGTTCCCTGGATAAATCCTTCTTATCTGTTCCGTTCTCCGCTACTGCCAACTCCAGACCACTCCTTCTGTCTTGCTGCGCCCTATGCCTGGAATAGACTTCCTGAGCCCCTACGTCTTGCCCATCCTTGACCATCTTTAAATCTAGATTGAAAGCCCACCTCTTTAACATTGCTTTTGACTCGTAACCACTTGTATCCACTCGCCTCCACCTACCCTCCTCTCCTCTTTCCTCTACACATTAATTGATTTGTTTGCTTTATTTTTTGTCTACTAGATTGTAAGCTCTTTGAGCAGGACTGTCTTTCTTCTATGTTTGTGCAGTGCTGCGTACGCTTTGTAGTGCTATAGAAATGCTAAATAGTACTAGTAGTAGTAGTGTTCTTTCCTGGTTTTCTTCTTATCTCTCCCAGCGTACATTTAGTGTATACTCTAGTGGATCCTCTTCTACTTCTATCTCACTGTCAGTTCTCAGGGATCTGTCCTGGGTCCTCTTCTCTTCTCCATCTATACTTCTTCCCTTGGTACTCTGATCTGATCCCATGGTTTTCAGTATCATCTTTACGCTGATGACTCCCAGATCTACCTCTCCACACCAGAAATCTCAGTCGAAATCCAGGCCAAAGTATCAGCCTGCCTGTCTGACATTGCTGCCTGGATGTCTCAGCGCCATCTGAAACTAAACATTACCAAGACTGAGCTTCTTATCTTTCCCCCTAAACCAACCTCTCCTCCTCCCCCATTCTCTATTTCTGTGGATAACACTCTCACCCTTCCTGTCTCATCAGCTCGTAACCTTGGGGTCATCTTTGACTCCTCCCTCTCCTTCTCTACACATATTCAACAGACTGCTAAAACCTGTCGTTTCTTTCTCTATAATATCAGCAAAATTCGCCCTTTCCTTTCTGAACACACTACCAGAACCCTCATCCACGCTCTTATCACCTCTCGCTTAGACTATTGCAACTTGCTTCTCACAGGTCTCCCACTTAGCCATCTCTCTCCTCTTCAATCTGTTCAAAATTCTGCTGCACGACTAATATTCCGCCAGGGTCGTTATGCGCATATTAGCCCTCTCCTCAAGTCACTTCACTGGCTTCCTATCCGTTTCCACATACAGTTCAAACTCCTCTTATTGCCCTATAAGTGCATTCACTCTGCAGCTCCTCAGTACCTCTCCACTCTCATCTCTCCCTACATTCCTCTCCGGGAACTCCGTTCACTGGATAAATCTCTCTTATCTGCACCCTTCTCCTCCACTGCTAACTCCAGACTCCGTTCCTTTTATCTTGCTGCACCATATGCTTGGAATAGACTTCCTGAGCCGGTACGTCAAGCTCCATCTCTGACCGTCTAAGCTAATCTAAGCTAAAAGCCCACCTTTTTTATGCTGCTTTTAACTCCTAACCCTTGTTCACTTGTTCAGAACCCTTATTGTATCATCCTCACTTTAACATAAGCCTCTTGTTTGTCCTGTTTGTCTGTCCTAATTAGATTGTAAGCTCTGTCGAGCAGGGACTGTCTCTTCATGTTCAAGTGTACAGCGTTGCGTACGTCTAGTAGCGCTATAGAAATGATAAGTAGTAGTAGTGTGACTTTTTTGGAACTTTGGGAAAAAAATTATTCATTCTTTTCAGTCTCACCTCATCAATGGAAAATGCTGCAGAATGTAGGTATAACAGTGAAAAGACTTTCCCAGACAAGATGGAGTGCACATGAAGCTGTGTGCACAATAAAGACACATTTTGTGAACAGTTAATCTCTACCTGTGTGATTCAAAAGAAAATGTGGATACAAGAGGATCAGCTCAGATTTTGCTCTCTGCTGTATGAGATTTTTTTTGCTGTATCAGATTTTTTGTTATCTTTTTTTTCTGGTGTGAGTTTTAGATGCGGTCAGACACAAAAATACTTACAAACAGCCATAATTAGCCTTAAACAATGTACAGTGAAACTGCAAGCTTTAAAATTGTTCCTTGAAGATCAGTGCACAGAATTTGTGAAGGCCATTAACTATGTAACAGCAAAATGTAAGGAAATGGACATTGCCATAAAAAAGAATCAAATTTCGAAGAAGAATGCCTAGAGAAACTACAAAAGATGCTGGTCTTATATTACCAGAAGAAATCAAAAGGGCTATGTTTGAATGCTTTGATCATTTTCATCAAGAACTGGCAACTCGTTCTAAAGCAATGGATCAAACAATGTCAACTCAGTATTTGCTATCAGCCATTCTTTCTGATTTTGGCAGAAAAAAAAAACTTTGGAAGCTTTTACCAAATATAGTTGAAATTTATGATGATTTTTCTGGTGAAGAGATTTTAGTGGAAATGTTTTGACTGTGGAGACATTTAAAAGCTGCTGAAATCAATCCCTAAGAAACAAAGATATGTACAGTGACTTTATAGACTTTTCCTATTTGTATATCTGTTGTTTCATGTGAAAGAAACTTTTTACAATTAATAAAAAGAGTTCTTTGATCAACTATGAGTAAAAATAGATTGACAAATCTGACTATACTGTCCATTGATCAAATTCGATGAAGTCATTGGCAAATTTGCAGAAGTTAAGGCTCAAAAACAGAAACTGTAATGATGTTATTCATTACTGCAACAGATCAATATGTAGGCATGGGGTTTTCCCCCCTCTTTTTCAAAAAATAGATTAATATAATTAAAAAGCATTAATCCATTACTTTTTCCTTTTTTATACTTTAATATTTATTTTATTTTGTTTTTACTGGCATGATGATTACATACAAGGTTTAATAAAAGACAATGTTCACTGTCTGTGTTTCTTTTCTGACCATTTGTCTCATTTCATGATTATTACTAAGTAGAGGAGTGTGGTAGCCGTGTTAGTCCACTCTTAAGGTTATCAATAGAAATCAAACAAAATAAAACATGGAAAAGAAAATAAGATGATACCTTTTTTATTGGACATAACTTAATACATTTCTTGATTAGCTTTCGAAGGTTGCCCTTCTTCGTCAGATCGGAAATAAGCAAATGTGCTAGCTGATAGTGTATATAAGTGAAAACATTCAAGCATTGCTATGACAGTCTGGCAGGGTGGGAGGATGGGGGTGGGTAGGAAGTATGCATGGGGACATCAAAGCATATCATTGGTATTCTAACAGGGTGGGTGTGGATAGGTGAGGGGAGGGTGATCAACAGAGACATACAGCTTTATGGTTTATAATGGGCTAGGAACCCCAGGTCCTTGTTAAGTCCTTTCTGTTGGGTGTTAAAATATTCAATCATTCTGACTTCAAAGGTCTTACGTTCTTGTATGGTTTTAAAGTTACCTTTGAGGATTCTCACTGTGAAGTCACTGGTGCAGTGTCCTGGTCCTGTAAAATGTTGCCCAACAGGCGTGGGAACCCTGCTGGCACCAGCATTGTTTATATGATGTCTATGTAAATTGAATCTTGTCTTAAGCATCTGGCCTGTTTCTCCAATATAGCATCCTTCGTTACATTTTTTACACTGAATGATATATACCACATTGGAAGATGAGCAAGTGAAAGATCCCTTTATGTTGAATATCTTTCCTTTGTGGATGACTTTGGGGTCCTGTGAAATATTTTGGCATAGTTTGCAACTGGATAAATTACAGGGAAGTGTGCCCTTCTGTTCCTTTTCAGTCTGTGAAGGAAGTTTACTTCTGATTAGCTTGTGTTTTAAATTGGGTGGCTGTCGGAAGGCCAGTACTGGTGGGGATGGGAATATCTCTTTCAGTAATTCATCCTCCTGGAGTATAGGTTGTAGGTCTCTTATGATTTTCCTCAGTTTTTCCAGCTCTGGATTGTATGTCACTACAAGCGGGATTCTGTCTGTGGATTTTTTCTTTTTGTACTGTAGCAGATTCTCCCTGGGTGTTTTGAGGGAGGAGGCAATATTCTTGGAGATTATTTTGGGGTTGTAGCCCTTCTGTTTGAAGGATTCAGTCAGGGTTTTAAGGTGTCTGTCTCTGTCCCCTGGGTCAGAGCAGATACGGTGGTATCTTGTGGCTTGGCTGTAAATGATGGACCTTTTTGTATGTGAAGGATGGAAGCTGGAGTTGTGGAGATAGCTACATCTGTCTGTGGGTTTCTTGTATATAGATGTTTGTATACAGCCATCACTGATTGAGACCGTGGTGTCCAAAAAATTGACTTTTTCTGGGGAGTAGTCAATTTTGAATCTGATTGTAGGATGGTATGTATTGAATGCAGAATAAAATTGTTTCAGAGTTTCTTCACCCTCCGTCCAAATCATAAAAATGTCATCGATGTACCGGTAGTATTTTAGAGGTTTGGTCTGGTGTGTATTCAGAAATGTCTCTTCCAGCTCAGCCATAAAAAGGTTGGCATATTGGGGTGCTGTCCTGGTGCCCATCGCAGTGCCCATTATTTGCAGATAGATATCATTGTTAAAGTGGAAGTAGTTGTGAGTTAAGATGAATTTGATTAATTTTGTGATAGTTTCTGGTGAGTATTGATGGTCCAGTGTGGATTTTTTTAGGAGTCTTCCACATGCAGCTATGCCATCCGCATGTGGAATGTTGCTGTATAGTGATTCTACATCCATCGTGACCAGAAGGGTGTTAGGTGGTAGTTGCTTGATATTTATGTATTTATTTATGTAACGAAGGATGCTATATTGGAGAAACAGGCCAGATGCTTAAGACAAGATTCAATTTACATAGACATCATATAAACAATGCTGGTGCCAGCAGGGTTCCCACGCCTGTTGGGCAACATTTTACAGGAACAGGACACTGCACCAGTGACTTCACAGTGAGAATCCTCAAAGGTAACTTTAAAACCATACAAGAACGTAAGACCTTTGAAGTCAGAATGATTGAATATTTTAACACCCAACAGAAAGGACTTAACAAGGACCTGGGGTTCCTAGCCCATTATAAACCATAAAGCTGTATGTCTCTGTTGATCACCCTCCCCTCACCTATCCACACCCACCCTGTTAGAATACCAATGATATGCTTTGATGTCCCCATGCATACTTCCTACCCACCCCCATCCTCCCACCCTGCCAGACTGTCATAGCAATGCTTGAATGTTTTCACTTATATACACTATCAGCTAGCACATTTGCTTATTTCCGATCTGACGAAGAAGGGCAACCTTCGAAAGCTAATCAAGAAATGTATTAAGTTATGTCCAATAAAAAAGGTATCATCTTATTTTCTTTTCCATGTTTTATTTTGTTTGATTTCTAATGATTATTACTAAAACTAACTTTTTCAAATGGGGGGGGGGGGGGGGGTTAGAAAATGATCAGCCCCAGGTGTCAAATACGCTAGGTACTGCACTGGTCTTTGGTTACTTTTATGTCTACCAGGACCGGTGAGGAGAGGGGGTGTCCTGGATAGGCCCAATAACCTAAGGCTGAATTAACTTCTGTTAATAGAAGCACTAACCGTGGAGTGGAGGAGTTCTCTGGGTGGGAAACAGGGGTAACCCAGCTCAGCAGAACAGGAAAAGCCTGTTTGGAGCCAAAGGCAGTAGCCCTGAGAGGTACACTTTTGGGAGAGAGAGGAGGACAGACAGGAAGGTCTGAACCTAAGTGGAGACATCTTGCTGCAAAACTGCTTTAGGCAAACCTTTGGATTATTCTGTCCAAAAGGATGGGTATTTGGACTGGAGGAGCTGTTTGTATGGATTTATAGGATTTGCAAATAGACTACTGATCTACACCAAAACCCTTTGACTTAACCTTCTTTTGAACAAGTTATCTGTTTGGATATAAATTGACCTGTTTGATACTGAAATAACAGTTTGCCTCCAGAATATATGAAGTTTGGATTAACTGCCTGTTGCAGGGTTCAAATAAAGTTCGTGTTTGGTTCATAAAAACCTGGACTGGAGTATTTCTTTGAGTGGGAGTGAAGTTTATTTGCTCCCGGACTAATAAAGAAATATAAAGAATAAAAGTGTGGCTTAAAACCCTATGGCCTACCAGAGTTAGTCCAGCCCCGGCCTGCAGCTAGCTCAGAAGTAGAACTTAAAACTTTTGCTGTGACCCTGGTTTTGGGTGTGATCCGAAGAGCTAGTTGGTGCCTGGAACCTTTATGGTGAGACCAGGGTTACATTTTCTTTATTTCATTTGTGTACAGTGCTGCATACATCTTGAAGCCCTATAGAAATGATTAATAGTAGTAGTAGTAGTAGTAGAAGAAGAAGAAGCTCCTGGTGGACACGCTGACCAATCCCTGGCCTGTACCATTGTGGTCACTCCTGGAGGGGAGTACCAGTACAAAATGATTCAGTCTGCTCTACAGTACCTGAATTCAAGATGCCATCTGCTGAGAGAAGCACAGAACTTAGTCAAGGGTACAATGGCCATACTTTACATATAATTCTGATATGATATGGGAGTTTGTATAAAAAGGATGGTAGTAGATATATTCCTTAGTGATGCACATACTGGGGAACTGTAGGTTTTATTGATGACGCACTCCCATTACTTTTTTATTTTTTTCAAACTATGAGCTTAACAATAGCAGCATTTACTCAAAGTTAAATAAATAAATAGTGGTATTATGTTTGTGTTCTTGATGATAGCTATATTACATGTTTTGTTACTGTGTTACTGAGATAATACTGAACCCATACTGGAAATTGTTACTGCAGATAGTCATACTACATATTGTCTTTTGTTCATGAAATTGCTCTTTGTTTATAATTCCAAGAACCATCTAGTTGAAAAACCTAATGTTACCCAACTTGTCACAGCTGCCTTCCTGGAGGAGGATCTTGTGCTGCCACTCTCACTTCCCCCTGACTCGGAGTTTTACTGCAGCACACTCTGGGTTTAACACATTGCACCAGGGGCTTCTGTGGCAGAGCTCCCCAGCAGGGCTTTACCTTGCAGGCTCTGTGGTCTGCACTTTGAGACTGAATGCTTTTGTCTTCCAGAGAGGGTAGGTAATGTGAATATCCTGCCTCAGCACCACTTCCTGCATTTCAGGTCACTTCAATTTCATATCTTTAAAGGAAATCATGGGAAATGGGCTTGCAAGTTTTCATTTGTACTATGAGCAGGTCACTTGGGAAACTGGCTGATTATTTTTGTAACTGTGATTGTACCTTTGACTAACCTAGGCTATGCTTGATATTACACTGACTGTCAAGAGATGTTCTTGTCCTGGATTTTGTTTGCTGTAAGCAATCTGCTAGAGTTACAGCCCCAGTGCTGATGTATCAGAGAAGAGCTAAGTTACTCTTTAAGCTGGAATTTCTTTTAAAAACTGTTACCTTTTATCATCCATACAAACATGAGATCAAGCCTAGTGACTCTCAGTTGTTTGCCAGTAGACTGGATAAAGAATGACTCGTCCATATCAGCAAATTACAAAATATTTCTTTCAATGGAAATGATCTTCTGCTGGTTTTAATCTATGTCCTCTAGTTCTATCTGTTCCATCTGTTTTACAATTCTTTTGTATGAAGCTATTACTGACACATTTCTAAAATCTATGCGCGTTGTTATAGAATACATCTAGTCCAAACCTAATTTAGGCATTAGTCGCGCAGACCGTCATTCGCTGGATTCTTATAAACTGTGTGGAAATTTAGGTTTATTCTATAAAGTATGCCTAAATTATGGTGTACTTTATAGAATGCACTTTGGCAAATTTAATTTTGGATCCAATTTTTAAGCTTGATATATAGAATCTAGTCCTATAAGCTGACTCTACTTTACTTTCTGACGTTTATAGAAGCTTGGTTTCTGCATCCTGTGTTCCTACAGCTTAAAACCTCCCAGCCTGTTCCTCCCAACTTATTCAATTCACTCTACATACTTCATATTTTGTTTTAGAATTTGTTCTTTCATTTGTGAAGAGGGCATACAGATTGTGCCTGTCAGAGACAACTTGGCAGTAAACTCTATTGCTCTTGCAGTTTCCAAACCAGAGCTGATCATTTTGCCTAGTAACAGCAGTGGACGAAAAGGCTGATGATCAAAGGGAAACATGGTTGCTAGAGGCCATTTGCGCCAAGCCCGAGTTTGCCTTTGCACTATGATCAGTCAGCTGGCTGTGAGCGCAAGCAGCATACAAATGCATGCTAAACAGGGCATTAGGTATTCCTCCGCAATACTCAGTGGGCAGTACGCCAACCATTGAATTAGCTCCTGTGGCAAACCCTACACCAGCTCAGAGCTGGTGTTAGGGACTGCGGAGTATTGGGGAGGAATGGGGAGCCCCCATTGTAGCCCCCCCCCCCCAGAAAAGGGACTGGAGGTCTCCAGCCCCCACATTCAAAACAGTTTCCCTGGTGGCCCAGTGGGCACCCCCCTCCTGTCCTGGTGGCATAGTGCTCCCCAAGCCCTGGTGGCCTAGTGCCCCCCCAAACCTTTTGAAGAAGGAGGAGGGAGTAGCACTCTCTCCTCCTATGAGCACTACCTTCAAAATGGTGGCGCCCTGCCCTGTCTAGTGCATCCTGGGATGCACTGGGTGGGTCTTCAATACCATATAAGGGAGAAATGTCCTTATAAGATACTGAAGCCCCGCCCAGTGCATCCTTCCTCCTGCTTCAAAATGTACAGGAGGGAGGCTTGGGGGGGGGGGGGGGGGACTGTGCCTTGAGCACATGCCCAGGCACAATCCTCCAGCAGATGTACCCCAATGATCAGAGCTAAGAGCGCACCTAAATTTGCATGCTATTAACTCTGATTGTTGGTGCTTTATTTCCCCACACTGTTCCGGTGCTATTTTTACAGCAGTGTTCGGAACAGCATGAGGTTTTTGATCATCTGCTGTGAGGGACTATGAAACCCTATGTCATGCACGTGGCCCTATCTTTGGCTCTTTGCTCCCCTGACCACTGCATCATTAAGTAAGGGGGAGCTTGTGACTGACTAATATGGCCATTGCCAGGGGAAATAAGGAATGAGGGAAACAGAAACAGAACCTACCAGTTGTTGCACTGATTCCAGGAGAAATAAGGTAATCAATAGAAATAAAACATGGAAAAGAAAATAAGATGATACCTTTTTTATTCGACATAACTTAATACATTTCTTGATTAGCTTTCGAAGGTTGTCCTTCTTCGTCAGATCAGAAATAAGCAAATGTTGGTAGATGACAGTATATATAAGTGAAACATCAAAGCATTCCAGTGACAGTCTAACGGGATGGGGGTGGATAAGTGAGAGACAGGAAGAGGGACAGGTGAGATATGCATGGAGACAGGAGAGGGACAGTATTGGTGTCCTGGTTGAATCAGGTTCTTTCTAGACTGGTGCATGCAGACCAGACTGGCTTCGTTCCAGGGTGGTATGCTTCCAATATTATTTGGACCTTGTTGGCGTTGCGGCCTCGAGATGGTCTTGAAAGGGAGGCAGCACTGGTCAGCCTAGACACCAGAAAGGCATTTGATCCGCTGAGAGACAGAGCTGGGCCCAGGGCAGGACTGCCGCCCCCTCACTCAGGCCGCAGCTGCCCCCTCCACTCAGGATGCAACTGATGCCCCTCGCTCACTCAGGCTGCCACCGTCCCCTGCCCCCTACCTTCCTGAGTCAGTGCATCTGCTCTTCCCCGGCCTCCAAGGTGGGGGCCTGGTGCCAGGGTCTGTCTCTCTCAAGGATCTAACCTTCTTGGTCTCTCTCCTGCTTCTGTGTGCCAGGATTGGGTTATCGTGTTAACACAATCACCTGGGTCCTGGCAGGAGCAGAAGAGAGACAGACCCCGGTGCCATGCCCCCCTTGGAGGCTGGGCCTGTGGAATTTTGCCCCTCCCCCGCTACCCTTCTTAGGCCCTGTATATGCATTGGGTGTTGGGGTGGTTTGGGATTAGGGGGGATTTTTTGCAATGGTTGCGGGTGTTATATGCAGCTCCTTAGGCCTAGTTGTTGTTAAATGGGATACTTACTCAACCTTTCCCCCTTTGACAGGGCACTCGACGAGGCTGCCCTTTGTCTCCGCTTCTTTTTGTTCTTACCCTGGAACCCCTGGCACCTAAATTACGCACGAGAACCACTATTGCAGGCATTCAGCTGAGGTCCACAGAGCAGAAAATACACCTTTGTTCAGATGACATATTAATGTTTCTAGAGGATTCAGCTTATAAATCAATTTTGTTCTTTTTCCGGCCTTAAAATTAATTATAAGTCTGAAATTCTCTAGATTTCCTGAAACAAGCCTGGGGTTCTAAAGTACCCAGGCATATGTTTTAGTGTGGATGTGAAACGCCTTTATAAAAGTATAGGTCAAAATCGACCATATTTAGATAAGTGTGTAATAAATTGGAAAGATCTCCCTCTCTTTTTTTGCTGGGTCGGAATGACTTATTCAAAATGGTAGCTTTGCCTAAGCTTTTATATCCTTTGCAGATGGTCCCTTTTTGGATCACTACAAAGGATAAGTGTTGGTTGCAGAGCATTCTTAGACAGTTTCTTTGGAGGAGATGTGTAGCCTGCATTAGTCTTGCTAGATTGTATTTGACTCAGGAGCAGGGGGTTTAGGGGCCCCAGATATCTGGTGATATAATGTTGCCACATTAATGTGCTAGGTACATGAACTTTATAGTACAGCACAGAGGTGCTGGCAGGAGATCTGGATCCTTTGACTACTTCATTGTGGGAGTGGAAGAGGATGGCAACCAGGTATTGTACCTTGTTGTGTCCTTGAAAAAAGCATAGTTCTGGTGGCGGAAATTTTGGAAGTGTTCCGCCAAGATCTCCTCTTTTATGGCCTTAGTAGGGAATCCAGAATTTGAACCTGGTCTTTCTTAGGGTGTGTGTCACCAATGAGTGTGGAAAGGGTGTAGGAGATTAGGTGATCTTCTTAAGCTAGAATCAGCAGCTTTTCCTTCTTTTTGACAGGTCAGGTGGAAATGGGATATTCTCAAGCAGCATTTCTTTTGGTTTTTTTGCAGATCCGCCACTACTATTGAACTTTACTGGCTAAACAGGGAGGAGAAGAAGCATTATAGATGGGAGAGGCTGATGAAGATTTTGAGGGTTGTCTTGACAAGCTGACCATTTGGTATGGGGATGGGCAGCTAGGTCGACCAGAAATGGTTCTGGGCCCCCTGGTCCAGATTTGGTCAGCTGATCTGGCGATTTCGCTTAGTGGGTTGGAATTATCTAAATTATCGGTCACTGGTTATAAATTACTGGCTAGTACATATTTACAAGAAACATTATTTAAAATAATACATAGGGCTTACCTTACCAAAGTGTGTGGTTGTCAAATGCGACTCTGGAATGATGAGTCCTGTTTGCATTTTAAAGTTGGTACAGGCACATGGGTGCATACTGTTTTAGATTGTCCCTGTTTATATGAACTCTGGCGGCATCTTCAGGTGCTGTTGGGGCAGGTGGTGGGAGGGGGTATTGAAAGGACGTAAGACTTGCTGTTGGGTAACTGGGAAGGGCAGGAACGGGTGGCTACATGGAAGAAGAGGATCATTATGTGTGAGATCTTTATTGTACATAAGCTGATTCTACAGAACTGGATTAAAGAAGACTCATCATCTTTTGTCTACTGGACTCGCCAAATGCGCCAACTGGCCCAGTTTGAGTTCTGGCATCAGACCTGGCATGGTGGGAGATATGTCCTCTCTCAGAAAGTACTTTGGACTCAATTGTAGAAGTTCTACCCACAAACCATTCTGCTTCGAATGACCCTCCTTCCTGAGTTTGGGGGATGCTTCTTCTAAGTTGGAATGTGCATACTAGGGGTTCTGCTACCTATATTTATTTTCTGTATACCTTTTTTGGGGTGGTTAAGGGGTTGGGGGTTAGGGAGGTTTGATTATGCATGAGGATGTTTAGGGTATGATTGGTTGAGTGGCTGCGGGTTTGGGGATTTATATGAAAACTATTACAGTGGGCTGGTTAATGTTGTGCACTCTCCTGGATCAGAACCAACCAGGTAGCATGGTGAAATTCATATCTTGTTCATGTTTTCCTATATTGTTTTTGTGTATTTCAGTTTCTGTTTGCTGTTTTTATAATGGCTGTTAACTAGTGTACTGTTTGAAAAAATTAAGGTTTTAAAAAAAAAGGTTTCCTAAATAGGCAGTCCATGATGCTTCTGGCCAACTAGACAAGCGAGTGGTCCTCTCAAAGTTTATTGAAAAATAGTCCAGATCATCTTCTAAAGAACTGCCTGTAGCACTTGGGTTACTTGTATCAGGGACATAAGAACATTACCAAAGGTCAAAGGAATCTGATTGAATTCTTTGACTGGATGACCAGAGAACTGGATCGAGAACATGCGCTAGATTTCAGCAAAGCTTTTGACACAGTTCCTCATAGGAGGCTTTTGGAAAAAACTTGGCAGGCTGAAGTTAGAACCCAAAGTGGTAAACTTGATTAGAAACTTTCCTTCTCTGCCCTGTATTTCGGGGTTATCTCTGCTATAGTTTTTACCTTGTAGCAGTTGCTGTTTTTGTGACTGTGTTTTGTTCTCTGTGTTCTCATAGTGGAGGGAACTGCCCATAGACTGTGTTTTCATAGTGGGGGGAACAGCCCCAGACAGTGTGGGAGCTGTGAGGAGGGAACATATTAACTTTGATATGCCTAGCTGTTGTTCTCTCTCATCAGCTTTGTTGTTGTTCTCTTTTAGTTTTTTTCATATTGTTAGATGGGGCAAGGGTGTTTCTGTGGGGTCTGGAAGAGGGGGGTGGACTGGGATTCGAGAATGAGGGAATCAGAAAAAGTGTTTGCGATGGGAGAAAATTTTTTTTCATTATAGTTTCTTTCCTCTTTGGGAGGATCTCCTACTAAGAAGGGGTACCAGAGCGTGAGGGGTTTGTTAAGTGAACCCATTTTGGAATGTGTAAGGGGGATGGGTTGGGAGACGCAGGTTGTCGGGGGGGGGGGGGGGGGAGGAGGTTATTCAAGGGTTGTGTTTGAGAGGATTGTTTCTACGTTTGGGACTTTTGTTTTGTGTTACCAGTTTATTTTGTTTGTTTGTTTTCTCTCTTCTTCTTCTTTTGGCACACGTGGAGGGGCATAATCGAACGGAAACGTCTATCTCCATGGGCATTTATCTCCGAGAACGGGTCCGTGAAGGGGCGGACCGAACTGTATTTTGGAAAAACATGGACGTTTATCTTTTTTTGAGCTGGGCGTTTTTGTTTTTTAGCGATAATGGAAACCGAAAGCGCCCAGCTCAAAAACGAATAACTCCAAGACATTTATTCGTGGGAGGGGCCAGGATTCGTAGTGCACTGGTCCCTCACACATGCCAGGACACCAACCGGGCACCCTAGGGGGCACTTTTACAAAAAAAAAAAAAAAGGTAAAACAGCTCCCAGGTGCATAGCACCCTTCCCTTGGGTGTTGAGCCCCCCAAATCCCCCTCAAAACCCACTGCCCACAAGTCTACACCATTACTATAGCCCTAAGGGATGAAGGGGGGCACCTACATGTGGGTACAGTGGGTTTGGGGGGCGGTTTGGAGGGCTCCCATTTACCAGCACAAGTGTAACAGGGGGGGGGGATGGGCCTGGGTCCACCTGCCTGAAGTCCACTGCACCCCCTAATAACTGCTCCAGTGACCTGCATACTGCTGCCAGGGAGGTGGGTATGACATTTAAGGGTGAAAATAAAAAGTTGTGAAACGGCATATTTTGTGGTGGGAGAGGGTTTGTGACCACTGGGGGAGTTAGGGGAGGTCATCCCCGATTCCCTTCAGTGGTCATCTGGTCATTTAGGGCACTTTTTGGGGCCTTATTCGTGGAAAAACAGGGTCCAGGAAAAGTGCCCTAAATTCTCGCTAAAAACGCATATTTTTTTCCATTATCGGCGAAAGGCGCCCATCTCTGATTGGCCGATAACCACGCCCCAGTTCCGCCTTTGACACGCCCCCATCAACTTTGTCCATATCCGCGACGGAGTGCAGTTGAAAACGTCCAAATTCGGCTTTCGATTATACCGCTTTATTCGTTTTTGTGAGATAAACGTCTATCTCCCGATTTGGGTCACAATACAGGCGTTTTTCTATTTCGATTATAAGCAGGATAGGAATGTCCAAAATGGGGGAGGATGCAGGCTGGCATGTCCTCTTTTTTATGGAGTACACTGCTTGCAGATCGCTACTTTTCCTTGGCACTAGCAATGGTAGCTGGTGTACTAGAACGTCAGTGGCATTACATCATCTATTAAGCGAAGCAAACTCCTGCAGGGTGTTCAATAGGAAAAATGGGAGACATTTAAATTCCATAGAACACAAGAAATTATGTCGCTGGTGGGTGGAGGATTATCTAGAGAGCCCTACACCCAATAGGAAAGCTGGGGTCATCATACTGTTTCATAAGGGTTTGCTTCTAGAGAAAAAGCATCATTGGGGCGCTATATAATAGCGCATGTGGTGTTGAAACGTGTGCCTGTGGTGTTGGTGAATGTCTATGCTCCCAATCACTATAATAAATCCTTTTCTAAAAATCTAATTGGTCATCTACAAACTTTTGACAATGTTCCTATAATTATACGAGGTGATTGTAATTCCGTGTTTGACCCTTTATTAGGTAATCGGTCTCGAGTCTCCCCGCTAGATTACTCGAGGGGAGTTCCTTTGTTTTGTAATGTGCTTGATTTTGTTTTGACTCCTGGTGGTTGTTTAAACCTGGTGAGCGTGATTATACTCACCATTCTCGGACTCATGATACTTTGTCCCACATTGATTATCTTTATTGTCCTTTGCGTTGGCTCCTTTTTTTTTTTTTTTTTTTTTTACAGCAGGCTGTGATTGGTCCTACTCAAGTTTCTACTACTACTACTATTTAGCATTTCTATAGCGCTACAAGGCATACGCAGCGCTGCACAAACATAGAAGAAAGACAGTCCCTGCTCAAAGAGCTTACAATCTAATAGACAAAAAAAATAAATAAAGCAAGCAAATCAAATCAATTAATGCGAACGGGAAGGAAGAGAGGAGGGTAGGTGGAGGCGAGTGGTTACAAGTGGTTACGAGTCAAATGCAATGTTAAAGAGGTGGGCTTTCAGTCTAGATTTAAAGGTGGCCAAGGATGGGGCAAGACGTAGGGGCTCAGGAAGTTTATTCCAGGCGTAGGGTGCAGCGAGACAGAAGGTGCGAAGTCTGGAGTTGGCAGTAGTGGAGAAGGGAACAGATAAGAAGGATTTATCCATGGAGCGGAGTGCACAGGAAGGACGAGTGTGGAGAGATACTGGGGGGCAGCAGAGTGAGTACATTTATAGGTTAGTAGAAGAAGTTTGAACAGGATGCGAAAACGGATAGGGAGCCAGTGAAGGGTCTTGAGGAGAGGGGTAGTATGAGTAAAGCGACCCTGGCGGAAGATGAGACGGGCAGCAGAGTTTTGAACTGACTGGAGAGGGGAGAGGTGACTAAGTGGGAGGCCAGCAAGAAGCAGATTGCAGTAGTCTAAACGAGAGGTGACAAGGGTGTGGATGAGGGTTTTGGTAGAGTGCTCGGAAAGAAAGGGGCGGATTTTACGGATGTTGTAAAGAAAGAAACGACAGGTCTTGGCAATCTGCTGGATATGAGCAGAGAAGGAGAGAGAAGAGTCAAAGATGACCCCAAGGTTTCGAGCTGAGGAGACGGGGAGAATGAGAGAGCCATCAACAGAAATAGAAAACGGGGGGAGCGGGGAGGTGGTTTGGGGGGGAAAATGAGAAGCTCGGTTTTGGTCATATTTAATTTCAGGTGGCGTTGAGACATCCAGGCAGCAATGTCAGACAAGCACGCTGAAACTTTGGTTTGGATGCAAGGTGAGATATCAGGGGTAGAAAGGTAGATTTGGGAGTCATCAGCATAGAGATGGTAGGAAAAGCCATGGGATGAGATTAATGAACCAAGGGAAGAAGTGTAGATAGAAAAGAGGAGGGGACCAAGAACAGAACCCTGAGGTACGCCAACAGGCAGAGGGATAGAAGTAGAAGAGGATCCACCAGAGTGAACACTAAAGGTGCGGAGGGAGAGGTAGGAAGAGAACCAGGAAAGGACAGAGCCCTGGAATCCAAGTGAGGACAGGGTATCGAGAAGTATGCTGTGATCGACAGTGTCAAAAGCAGCGGAAAGATCAAGAAGAATGAGGATGGAATATTGACCTCTGGATTTAGCCAGTAATAGGTCATTGGAGACTTTAGTAAGCGCAGTTTCGGTTGAGTGGAGAGGGCGAAAACCAGATTGTAGTGGGTCAAGAATAGCATGTGAGGAGAGAAAATCAAGGCAGCGGCGGTGAACAGCACGCTCAAGTAATTTGGAGAGAAAAGGAAGGAGGGAGATGGGTCGGTAATTAGAGGGACAAGTAGGGTCGAGTGAAGGCTTCTTAAGGAGAGGTGTGACCACAGCATGTTTTTTTTTTTTTATTTGTAAGAAGTCTTTTATTGAAAATTTGCAATAAACAATGTACAATAATCATCGCTCTACATTGGAGTGTTTACAATATAGTCTCAGCAAGGTGAAGTCCAAGTAGAACAATGAACTGCTACCGTACAACAGTAAAATATAACTGTAGAAACTTCAACTTTGTATTATTATGTTTTAATAAGGAAACATTCCCCTCCCCCTAACCCTCCTCTCAACAGTCGCCCTTTCCAAAATTAAGACCTACCTAATCCCTCCCACCCCCTGTTTTCTTCCCTGCCCTTCATGGCTGTCTCACTTTGCATCATACAGATTTTTCCCGTGCATTTATGCTAGTAATTACCTACTGCAGTAGCAAAAAACTGCCATATATCATGCCATTGTGCAGTTGATGTCTCCTGACTGCCAAGAGTCTTTCCATCTCACACACATGTTTCAGTTTATTGTGCCATCTCTTAACCGACGGGACCCCGTGGTGCTTCCAGTGCTGAGCAATGGTTACTCGTGCAACACACACCGCCTGCCTCAGCAGCTTATGCTGCGCTGCCGGCATGCCCTCTACTTTTACAGCAAAAAGAAACACCGTCGGGGCCCACGGAATGGGCGTTTGTAACCAGCTCTGCAACCTGTTTTGAACCGCTTTCCAGAAAGCTCTCACTTTATGGCAGTTCCACCAGAGGTGCCCCATCGTCCCCCTCATGCCGCATCCCCTCCAGCAGAGACCTGATGTGTTTGGGTATATGCGCTGGAGGCGATCAGGGGTAAGGTACCATCTGTATAGCACCTTCACAGCATTTTCCTTTAGCGGGACATGTGTGGAAACCTTTGTCGCTTCACGTTCTATTCTCTCCCACCCCGGCACATCCAGTGTCACCCCCAGCTCCCTCTCCCAACCTCTCCTATGACATTCATACACAGGGTGCTGCATAGTAATGTACTTGTAAAGTGTACCTATCAGGCCTCTAGAAGTGGTTAACTTATCACATATCTCCTCTAAGTAGCCCTTGGTCCGCTGGATTACCGTGGCCACGGCCTTGGTGCGCAGGAAGTGAGTTAATTGGTAGTATGCAAAATCATCTCTCAACACCCCAGGGTTTCGTGACTGCAGCTCTCCAAATTCAAGAAGAGTGTCCCCATCATACAGCTGGTCCCATGTTCGTAGCCCTTCCCTGTACCACCGCATGACCGAACCCTCCGTCGTCCCCGGCAGGAATAATGGGTTGTGTGCTATAGGGGCCAAACGAGTCAAGGTACATTTACCCCCCGGAAACAACTTGTCCCAGTAGTGAAGGGTAACCTCCACCGAGGGACAAACGCTCTCGTCGAGCTTGCGAAATGTCTTTGGTAACCACATAAGCGCTCCCAGCGGTGTCGTACCTGCGGAATGTTGTTCCAAGTGCACCCACTGTCTGTCTGGATATGCCTGATACCACTCCAATGCTACCTTTCCCTGGGCCGCCCGATAGTACCAGAAGACATTCGGGACCGCCAGTCCCCCGCGGCGTCTTCCTTGGTACAACAGGGCACGGGACAACCTAGGATGCTTTCCTGCCCAGACGAAACGCACAATTTTATCTTGCAATGAGGCTAGAAATCGCCTGGGCATCATTACAGGCAGCACCTGGAATAAGTATAAGATTCGAGGTAAAACGTTCATCTTAAGAATTGCTATACGGCCAAACCAGGAGACCTCTAAATCACCCCATCGTTCCATATCTGCTGCAAGGGCTCGAACCAGGCCTCTATAGTTGGCAGAGAATAGATCAGACAGGTTGGAAGTGAGATTCACCCCCAAATATCTAATGTGTCTACCCGCCCACCGAAAAGCATGAGCAACTTTAAGTTCTGCAACTGTAGCTTCCGGTAGGGAGATATTTAGGGCCTCGGATTTTGTCATATTGACTTTAAAACCCGATACTACAGAATACTCCTCAATAAGCTGAGCAAGTCTAGGGAACGCGTCACGGGGACGGGTTATATACAGCAAAACATCATCCGCAAAGAGTGCCATTTTATGCATTCTCCCTGCCACAGTAGGCCCTGCCATCAGCGGGTCTTTCCGAACCCTAGAGGCAAATGGTTCCATAACAAGTGCAAACAAAAGGGGGGAGAGAGGGCAGCCCTGTCGTGTGCCCCTATGCAAGGAGAAAGAGTCTGAGTGACTGCCATTGATCTTAATGCAGGCTCTAGGGGAGGAGTAAAATGCTTGTATCCAGCCCTTAAACCGCGTACCGAACCCCAAGATCTCCAAGGTCCTATACATAAAAGGCCAGTGGACCCTGTCAAAGGCCTTTTCTGCATCTAGGCTTAAGAGGCATAATGGTCTCTGATTTCGCTTGGCCAGATATATAAGATCTAAGGTGCGTCTGATGTTGTCCATCGCCTTTCGGTAGGAAACAAAGCCCACTTGGTCAGGGTGCACTAGGGTTGGCATCAACGGTGCAAGCCTATTGGCAAGGACCTTAGCCAGAATCTTGACGTCGGCATTTAGGACAGATATGGGCCTATAAGAGCCACAGTCAGTGGTATCTTTGCCGGGTTTTGGGATCACCGCTATCCAGGCCTCCAACATTGTCCGCGGCAGATTTCCCCCCACCCCCACCTGGTTGAACATATCAGCAAGCAGGGGGGCCAATTCAACGGCGAATGTCCGATAAAACTCGTTGGGAAAGCCGTCAAGCCCCGAAGACTTATTTGAGGGCATACCTCCAATCGCCTCCTGGACCTCTTTAGGTGTAACAGGCTTCTCCAACAATTCCTGGTGTTGCCTAGCTAAAGGGATGAGATCACTATCTTGCAGATAGTTGTCTATTTTTTCCCCAGGAGGATCGATCTCCTGCTCATAGAGCTTCTTATAATATTCTCTAAAGCGCTCACGGATGAAAGCCGAATGACGCAACAAATCACCCCCTCTGTCTTTCACCTGCTTAATCATTCTATCAACTTTCTGTCTTCGCAGTCGCATTGCCAGTAGGCGCCCAGCTTTATTAGTTAATTCGTACGATTGTACCCCTTGTCTCGCCCTTATTAACTCGAGTTGTTCCGAGTACATCAGATTCAGTGCCATTCTCTCCCTGCACAGGGCATCCCAGATTTGCGGCGTGGGACCAGCTTTGTGCTGTTGTTCCAATGCCTGTATCCGCCCCATGCATGTGTTTAAGCGGGATCTACGGGCTCTTGCTCGAGTACTAGCCAATTGCAAAAAATGTCCTCTGGACACCGCTTTTAAAGCGTCCCACACCACATGCATCGGTGGGCCAGAAGCTAGGTTGTGCTCAAGGTATTCTTTAAACACCTGTTTATAACCCTCCACCACCTGCTCATCCTGCAACAGGCTTGTGTTCAGAGACCAGCGTCTATCTTTCACTTCAGTTTGAATATTTGGGAGAGTGACCCATATTGGGGCGTGATCAGATATCGTCATACTACCAATTCCAGCATTTGGGCCTAATTCCACTAGCGTGGTGTCTAAGAAGATGTAGTCAATACGGGAGTATGTTTCGTGCACTGGAGAGTAATATGTATAGTCCCTTTCTGTATGGTGTGTCAACCTCCAAAGATCTAAGAGCCCCAGGGAATAGGCCAACGAGACCAGCGATCGTGCTTCTTTGTGCCCCTCTGTCCTGACAGGCCCAGAGCGATCTTGTCCTGGGCTCATAACAGCATTGAAATCACCCCCAAGTATAAGCGCCCCTGTAGTGAAGGTCCCCAATAAGGCTTGTATTTTGTTAAAAAATTCCCCTTGTCCAGAATTTGGGGCATATATTGATGCCACTGTGAGGATTACTTGGTCTATCTTAAGTTGTAGAAATAAAAAACGCCCCCCAGGGTCCCTTTTAGTCTGCATCACCTGGGCCCCCAGTGAAGATTGCAGCAGTATCGCCACTCCTCCCCTCCTGGAGTCCGCACCGGATGCGCAGTAGACTCCTGAGTAACCAGGGCAGGAGAGAAATTTCTCGTGTTTGCGACGCAGGTGTGTTTCTTGCAATAAAACTATGTGTGGTTTTAACTGGTGGAGTTCTCCATAAAGCTTCTGTCTTTTTTGAGGCATGTTAAGTCCCTTGACATTATAGGAGACTATCTTCAGCTCAGGACACATGTCTTATCGTGTAAAAGACAGCTAATATCTGCAAAGTGTAAAAGCAATGCACCTCCCCCTTGTGAGCAGCACAGGTCAGTAGAGCAATAATTATTACCTATGTCTTCCCTCCTCCCACAACCCACCCTTATCCCTCTATCCCAGTCCCTCCCCCCACATCTCCCCCCTGTTACACCAGCCAGGAGTATAAAACCCCTAGATGGGATCCGAGTAAGTGAGTCACAACACTCCCGACACCTCAGCCAGACATCCCCTCCCCCCGCCCAAGTGCTTTCCAGCATTCAACCGCTATTGTATGCCCTCCTGCCCATCCCCCTCCAACATAGTGTTATTTCCTGTAAAGTGTATCTATACACTTCCAGCTTCAGCCAGCCGCGTCGTGTCATTCATGCAATCCGATCAGTCCTACAGTCCCACAGGCCTCACCTCACATCAAGAATTAGCTGGTCTTACAGCAAACTTGGTCGCCAGTTAGAACAGTTCCTGGCGGACCAATGGTAATCTGACATAGTGGCACATGTCTTTGTCCAGTTACTCAGTCCAAATGTCTCTTGTCTCTCCTGGAGTCTGTCCAGTCATCTCTTGTTGCTGCCTCGTCGCATTGGCCCCGATGCTCTTTGCCAGCCCTGAAGCTTGGCCATGGTGGATAAGGCCAGCTCACCTGGTGGGATAGCCGAGTTCACCAGCTCTGCTGCGTGTAGGGCCTCCCATGCTTCTTGTAGGGATCTCACACGGTATTTGCTACCCTTCAGGGCAAAGTTCAGAGAGAACGGGAAACCCCATCTGTATTGCACTTGATGTTTTGTTAGTATGTCTAGGGCTGGCTTCATTTGCCGTCGTTGCTGCAAGGTATATTGCGACAAATCTTGATACACCAGTACTTTTGCGCCTCCAAACTCCAGGTTCTGCGCCTTCCGCGCCTTAGTCATGATCAATTCCTTGGTTTCGTATTTGTGGAAGCGGACAATAATATCTCGCTGCTGCTGTTCTTTGCGAACTCCAAGCGCTCTATGTGCTCTGTCCAGCTCCACAGTACTCTCTCCCGCTTCTGGGCCAAGTAAAGAGGCACAGATTGTCTGCACGATCTGTGTAACATTCTCTGTTTCTCCTCCTTCTGGCACCCCTCGAAACCTAAGGTTGTTCCGCCTCCCTCGGTTTTCCAAGTCATCTATCTTGTATTCTAAGTCCAATCGGTGTTTGTCCAGTGCAAGCAGCTTCTCATTATGCTTAAGCAGTGTCTCTGCCTGTTCCTCTAGCTTAAGTTCTGCGTCTTCCACCCGCCCCCCCAACTCACGGAGGTCTGTGCTCAAGGAATCCATGCGTTCCAAGATTTCATCCTTCGACTGCTTTATCTCCGCCTGAATGTTCGCTAAAAACCTCCGCAGTTCAGTTGGGATACTTTTTTTGGAGGGTGGATGTCGCTGCTCGGCCTGCGACTGGGCCGATTCGGAGTCGGAGCGCGAGGCCCGCTCTGGTGACTCGTGGCGTTTGGCGCTTTTTCCCGCCATGATTCGCTCAGACCGCTCGCTCTCTTTTTTTCGCGTAGCGGGAGTTTTGCTCATCGCCGATTTTGTTGAAGGGAGCGTTTAATAAGCTGGTTTCGCTAGGTTCTCACGCTCGCTGCCGTTTTTTATAGCTGTTTAAAGCGTAAATCAAGCGCGAGGAGACGGAGCTCTCAGGCTAGGCTGCCATCTCTCCCGATGACGTCACTTCCTCCGACCACAGCATGTTTAAAGGCATCAGGGACAGTCGCAGTGGAAAGTGAGAGGTTGAGAATGTGACAGATAAAAGGAATAAGAGCAGGAGAGATGGCATTAAGAAGGTGGGTGGGAATGGGATCAGAGGAACAGGTGGTACATTTTGAGGAAGAAAGGAGAAGTGTAGTTTCCTCAATAGTAACTTCAGGAAAGGAGGAAAGGGAATGAGGGGAAGGAGAGAGAGGGGAACAGACTAGTGGAGGGAGAGGTGGTGAGGTAGAGAAAGCAAGGTTTATCTTTTGAACCTTGTTGTGAAAGAATTCAGCAAGGGTCTAAGGAGATAATGAAGGGGGAGTTGGGGGAGGGAGCACCTTGAGGAGAGAGTTCAATGTGGTGAAGAGAAGTCGAGGATTAGAGCCAAGAGAGTTGGTCAGTTGGATATAATAATCCTGTTTGGCACGTGAAAGAGCAGATTGGAAGGAGGTCAGCATGAACTTAAAGTGTAAGAAATCAGCAAGGGCCCGAGATTTTCGCCAGAGGCGTTCGGCGGAGCGGGTACAGTTTCTGATCATGCTTTGATTTGGATTGCATTGAATTGGGGCCTGGAGGGTGCAAGGGCTTTTTGTTGGTAGTTCCCTAGACATTTGTATTACAATACCAAATTTCATACTTACCAAAATAAAGACTGTTTCCCTTCCAATCTGGTTCTTTTTTGGGAGGCTGTGAAAGCAGTCTTACATAAGTAAGTGATCTCGTATGCGGCTCATAAGAAAAAAATCTGGTGAGGCGGAGTTACTTCGTTTAGAGGCTCAGGTTAAGAGAGATCAGCAATTGCTTGGTTCTCATCCCACTGCTTTCAATCGGGCTCGTATGCTGGCCTCTCCGTTAGCATACAATCAGCTCGTACACATGAGGACTGAAATCTTTTGCCTATTATCGTTACCAGTTGTTTAAGAATGCGAACATACAGGGGAGTTTGCCGGCTCACTTGGTGCTGCAGTCTGGGAGTCCACGTCGGGTGGCACAATTAATTGATGGGGCTGGTTGCTATGTTTAGTCTGAGGAGGGTATTTGCATTCTTTTCCAGGACTTTTATACCCATCTTTATTCTTTCCTGGAGGATGTGAGTCTGGAGAATGTGCCTTATCTTGCTGATCAGGTTGTCCGATTTGCATGCACTTATCGATTAGGTGGAGTGGGCGCTTAAAGCTACTGGGGTGGATGGCTTGATGTGAAATTTATAAACTGTTAGCCCCCGGCAGTCATCCCTTGTTTGACCATGGCATTTAATTCTTATATTAGTAGTGGGACCCTGGCAGACACTTTACCAATGGCCCAAATTGTGGTGCTTCTCAAATTGGGCAAAGATCCCAATTGTGTGGATTCTTATCACCCCCATCTCCCTTATACCATTCAAAGCTGAGTTGTAAGCTAAAATCTTGGCAAATCATCTGGCCCAGGTTATGCCTCAGCTTGTGGCAGCTCCCCAGGTGGGTTTTGTAAGATCTTGATGATGAAGGTGGTATATCGTCGTTCTATGCCTTCTTCTTTACAGTTTTGATGCAGAGAAGGTATTTTCATGTTTGGGGTGTAACATTTCTGTGGCTTTTCTGGATCTTTTCTGGCTGTGTTTTGAGCTCTTTATCAGGATCCTTGGGCAGTGGTCGTGGTGAATGGGCTAGCATCTGATCCCTTTCCTATACAGGGGGGATGAGACAGGGTTGCCCTCTTTCCCCCACTTCTTTTTGTTCTTGTTTTGGACCCTTTAATTCAAGATCTAATGGGGACTGTAGATATTCAGGGTGTACAGGTTGGCTTTGAAAACTTTTGCAGATGACCTTTTGGTCCTTCTTAGTGAATCTCAGGCTTCATTGCCATCCTTATTAGACACTCTAGCGGAATTCAGAGATTTTTCTGGTATTTGGATTAATCTTACTAAGCCTGAAGTCCTGCCCATTAATGCAGGGGATGTGGCCTTGTGCTGTCCTTTGTGCAGAGTCCAAGACTCCTTTAATTAGTTGAGGATTCAGCTTTATGTGGATATGTCTCAGCTATACACTACTAACTTGTCTCACCCGTTTTCTTTTACTAAACACAAATTGCAGTAGTGGTCTGGTCTTCCTTTATCTTTGTTAGGGAGAATAAACCTTTTTACCATGGTTCACTTTCCCAAATGGCTATATTATTTACCTTTATATTTGACTGCCAAAGATTTGAGATCTTTGTCTGATTTACTTTCTCGGTTTTGCTGGGATGGTAAGAAACAGAAAATTCAGTATCACACTTTAGTAGGTAATTGGTGTCAGGGGGACTTAAGTCTTCCAGACATTAAATTGTGCAATATGGTGTTCTGCTCTGTCTCCAGTTAATCAGAGTATAAAACATCACTGTAAAGACTCAGAACCCTTGAACCAAAATCTTCTTTAATGTAACTTCAAATAAAAGAAAAATGACTTACAATGAGATGTGCTGGACAAGAGTCTCTGCCTTGCAGAACTGGGAGTCTGTTCTCTACTAGCTCACCCTGTATACAAGGGGAGCCAGGAGATCTCAGCACCAAGCTGAGAGAGTAGATGCTGTGAATACTTTAAAAATGGTAAAAATGTGGTTATTTTACAGTAGCATGAAGGGAGAGTATGCAACTTACAGATCTTAGAAAAGCATGCTACAAACACACTCTCATTCCCAATGGAGAGAAAAGGGGTAGGCTACAGCCCAGCATACACAGAGACAAGGGCCAACCAATAGGAAAAGTCCCACATGGCATAGGGAAAACCTATTACAGAGCACTGCAGGAAGACTAAGATTTGTAGTCCAAAGATACTTCCTGCCTTTCTTAAGGGCACATGCACAGCAAACTGCCACAGGCAATGCAATTTGACATAAACAATGTCCAACAAAATATATATAAACAATAGGCAACCTTCCTCCATGCAAATGGGGACACAGCAAAGGCCTGTATGTTGCGCCATTTGTGTGATTGGCTTTCCTAGGGGATGCTTATACTCCTATACTTTTGGAACGTGCTTTATGTTCTCCCCTGCATCATCTTTATGTGCTGCATGCTAAGCCCTCTACATTACCATCTCACCTGTGCAAGAGTGTGCTGGTGCAACCAGTTCAAAAGGTTTGGTGGGATTTAGCTTGGTTGTGGATGTTTAACCCACATTGCAGTGGGTTACTGTCACTCTGGGAGAACTTGGATTTTACTCCTGGCATGGATAATTCTTGGATGTTGCACTGGATGGACCGGGGGGGTTTCTTTCTTCAGATGGTTCCCTACAGGCAGTGGATGCTCTATTTCCCACGACGTTGGACTTCATGGACTGCTATGTGTTTTGGCAACTTATCCATTATATTTCCTCATTAGACTCTTTGCACCTCCTTATTGATTTGGATTCCAAATTCACCAAATTAATTGATGTGCCATCTGTGGGTCCTGTTTCCATTTCTTTGTTACATAAAAGGTTGCTTGTCTCCTGCGAGATCTCAATGCATTAGCCGTTCGGTCAAACAACCTCTGCCTTCGAGTCAGTTCTCAGAATTTAATGGGTCTATGAATTCCTTCTTGGATACACAGTGTAGAACTTCAGGACTGCCAGTATCGTGTGATCCTTCAGGCATAGGCGTAAACTGGGGGGGGGCGAGGGGGGGCAATGCCCCCCCAAACGACGAGGACGTGGACTGGCGCTAGAATGAAAAAAAAAAAAACAAGCAGGCACGCGCTCGTCTCCGTCCGCTTCGCTGCTTCCCTGCCCTCTCTGTCTGCGTCCCGCCCGAAAGGAAATGACATCAGAGGAAGGCGGGACGCAGACAGAGAGGGCAGGGAAGCAGCGAAGCAGACGGAGACAAGCGTGTCTATCTACCCCCTCTCTTCCTACCCTCCGGCGCAGGCAGCACCAATCTTCTCTAAGCCTTTCTTGTTCCTGGCAGCGGTAGCGACGTACACGCTGCCTTCAGCTCTGCCCCGAAGCCTTCTCTTCAAGTTCCTGTTCCCGCATAGGTGGGAACAGGAACTTGAAGAGAAGGCTTCTGGGGCAGACCGAAGGCAGCGTGTATACGTCGCTACCGCTGCCAGGAGCACAGAAAGGTTGAAGAAGACTGCTGCCTGCACGGACGGAGAGAGGAAGAGAGGGGGTAAACGGAGTCACGATCCTGGACCTCGCGCGGGGAGGGGGGGGGGGGGGTAGGGTTACCATATGGCTCCAGAAAAAGGAGGACGGATTGAGCCAGCCGGGTTTTACTTCCATTGCTTTCAATGGAAGTAATTGCTTTCAATGAAAGTAATTGCCCATTGCTTTCAATGGACAGCAATGGAAGTAAAACCCGGCTGGCTCAATCCGTCCTCCTTTTTCTGGAGCCATATGGTAACCCTAGGGGGGGGGGCAGCAGAGGGAAGATGAATGGGACTGGGAGGGTGGGAAGCAGTGGGAAGGAGCAGGAGATGGATGGGACTTGGAGGGGTGGGTGGGGAGCAGAGGGAAGGACCAGGAATTGGATTGGACTGGGAAAGGAGGTGAGCAGAGGGAAGGAGCAGGAGATGGATGGGACTGGGAGGGGTGGGTGGGGAGCAGAGGGAAGGAGCAGGAGATGGATGGGACTGGGAGGGGTGGGGAGCAGAGGGAAGGAACAGAAGATGGATGGGACTGCGAGGGGTGGGGAGCAGAGGGATGGACCAGGAGATGGATGGGATTTGGAGAGGTCAGGCACAGCAGAGGGAAGGAGCAAGAGATGGATGGGACGGAGGGATGGTGAGCAGAGGGAAGGAACAGAAGATGGATGGGACTGGGAGGGGTGGGGAGCAGAGGGAAGGAGCAAGAGATGGATGGGACTGGGAGGGGTGGGTGGGGAGCAGAGGGAAGGACCAGGAATTGGATTGGACTGGGAAAGGAGGTGAGCAGAGGGAAGGAACAGAAGATGGATGGGACTGCGAGGGGTGAGGAGCAGAGGGATGGACCAGGAGATGGATGGGATTTGGAGAGGTCAGGCACAGCAGAGGGAAGGAGCAAGAGATGGATGGGACGGAGGGATGGTGAGCAGAGGGAAGGAACAGAAGATGGATGGGACTGGGAGGGGTGGGGAGCAGAGGGAAGGAGCAAGAGATGGATGGGACTGGGAGGGGTGGGTGGGGAGCAGAGGGAAGGACCAGGAATTGGATTGGACTGGGAAAGGAGGTAAGCAGAGGGAAGGAGCAGGAGATGGATGGGACTGGGAGGGGGGGGAGCAGTGGAAGGAGCAGGAGATGGTTGGGACTGGGAGGGGTGGGGAGCAGAGGGAAGGAGCAAGAGATGGATGGGACTGCGAGGGGTGGGGAGCAGAGGGATGGACCAGGAGATGGATGGGATTGGGAGAGGTCAGGCACAGCAGAGGGAAGGAGCAGAAGATGGATGGGACGGAGGGATGGTGAGCAGACGGAAGGAACAGAAGATGGATGGGACTGGGAGGGGTAGGGAGCAGAGGGAAGGAGCAAGAGATGGATGGGACTGGGAGGGTGGGGAGCAGAGGGAAGCCTACTGGAAAGAAGACACTGCATAAAACAGAAGACACTGGGATCAAAGCGAATAGAAAAACTACATGATCAGACAACAAAGGTAAATAAAAGTTTATTTTATTCATAATTTATTAATTGAAATGTGTCAGCTTTTTGAAATGTGCATCTGTGATATTTTGCCTGTAAATTTCATTTCCTTCCTCCATATTAGCATATTCATTTGCATATGTATATATGCAAATGATATGCTAATATGCTCCGCCCATTTTTTGCCCCCCCAAATGAAACAGTCAAACTACGCCTATGCCTTCAGGCCTATATTTCGTAGTCCAGAATTGATACCCCTTTGTGTCTCAAATATGGAGAGTGTCCCAATACCTTTTATCATGCTTTTTGGGGGTATAAGCTGATTAAGTCCTTCTGGAGGTCTTTGATGCCTTACATTTATATCACAACTAGTAAAAAAGCACCGTTTCTGATGCAAATGAAACGGGGGCTAGCAAGGTTTTTTTCAGAGTGTGCATGTGGGAGTGTGTGTGTCCCTGCCCTCTGCCCTCTCTCCCTTCCCCTGTGCTGTCTGTCCCCTCCCCCCTCCGAGTGGAGTCCTTCAGTGTTAAGTTTCCTGCTGTGCTGTATTTGTGTTACAGAGAGAGTGAGGGCGTCTCTCTCCCCTCTCCCCTCTGAGTCCTTCACTGTGCTGTTTTCCTTCACTGTTTGTGTTACAGAGAGAGCGAGGGTGGGGCAGACACTCATGGGGAAACCGGATATCTCTGGCGCTTCACACTTCCAGCTGGAGGCTTCATTAGAACGTTGGTGGTGCCTTTTATATATAGAGATATTTCTTTTCTCCCTGGTGGTATTCTTTTGGGTCAGGTTTCCACCTTGTGCCTTAGCACTAAAAATCAGAAGGCTTGGGTAATGAAGGCTTGTATAGTGAGGAAGAAGTATCTAGCAATATTGGACCAAATCGGAAGCCCCACAATACTGGCATTAGAGGAATAAGCTCCATGGGTTGCTTTTGATGGAGCTTAGAGCTAAACAGTTTACCTTTAAATCCCAGCGTCAATTTTATTCTGTTTTGGGGAGCTATTCAGTGGCATAGTCACAGGTGGGCCCGGGTGGGCACAGGCCCACCCATTTTGAACTCAGGCCCACCCAGCAGCAGCACAGCTGTGATATGGCTGGCAGGGATCCCCAAGCCCCACCAGCTGAAGGCTCCTGGCATTTCTCCCTCTCCTCCCCACCAGGTGATTGGAAGTCTCTTCACTCCTCTTCCCCAACCCCCCCAGTACCTTTTAAAGCCTTCAGTTCTTTGCCAGCAGCAAGTAGTGACCAGTATTGCCAATTACCCAGTCCCCAAACCCACCCAAAAAGTTCACATCCCCACCCCCGCCGTCATCAACCCCGCCCCCGCCATCATCAACCCCGCTGTAATCAGCTCCACCCCTGCCATCATCAACCCCGCCTCCTCCGTCATCAACCCCACCCAAAACGTCATCAAACCCCGCCCAAAACGTCATTAGCCTCGCCCCCGTGGCCCAAAAAACAGCACAAAACCCCCCAAAATAGCCCAAAAAACCACGACCCGCAGCGGACAAAATTTCCTGCAGTGGGTCGCGGAAAACTGCCCAATTGGGTGGGAAAACCGCCCACCTGGCAACCTTGGACTAGTGACTCACAACCTCTGTTTGTGCCAGCCCTGAGCCTTCCCTCTGACAATTTCCTGTTCTCAGGACCAGGAAATTATGTCAGAGTAAAAACATCAGGGTCAGCACAAGTCATAGCTCACTGCCAGCAAAGAACTAAATGACTTAAAAGGTACCGGGGGGGGGGGGGGGGTTGAGAGAGATGACTTAAGAGACCCCTGTTCACCTGAGGGGGAGAGGGAGGGAGAAACGCTGGGCCATGGGCGGGGTAATTGTCAGTGGTGTAGCTAAGGGGGGGCACAGGGGTCCCCCAAACGGATTTTTATTAAAATGGTGCCTATGCAGTTTTGGACCGGCATTTTTCTAATTTGCGCTTTTTCCCTTCCCACCGTTCTACAACATGCCTCCCTCCCAGCGCCTCTCTCTGTTCTCCTTCTCCAACCCCCCTTCGTACCGTCAAGGCTATTTTGTTATTGCTGCAGGGGCTGCTTCCGCTGCTAAACAAGCAGCCTGATTGAGCCCGGTGTGGGATTCTTCCCTCTCTGCTTGCATCACAACTCCCACCCTCACGCAAACAGGAAGAAGAGCTAGAGCAGCGCCGGACGTGGTAGAGGGAAGGAAGGATCTGACGCGGCTCTGGCAGCTTACTTATCGCTGCAGGGGCTGCTAAATGAAGCAGGTTTGATGGTCCGGGAGGGGGGGATACAGAAAGAGGTACTGGACTCGGGAGGGGGGGTTTGAGGGGGGGAAAGAAACCGGTGCTGAACTCAGGGGAAGGGGAGAGAGGGGGGAAAGAAAGTGGTGCTGGACTCAGGGAAGAGAGAGGGGGAAACAAAGCAGTGCTGGATTGGGGGATGGAGAGAGAAAGGGGAAACTGGTGTTGGACTCGGAGAGGGGGGGGACAGAAACTGGTGCTGTACTTGGGGGAAGGGGAGGGGGGAAAGAAAGTGGTACTGGACCCAGGGGAGGGAGAGGGGGAAACAACGCAGTGCTGCACTGGAGAGGGGTAGAGAGAGAGAGAAGGGAAACAGTGGTATTTGACTCGGAGAGGGGAGAGAGAGAGGGAAACAATGTGGTTCTGGACTGGGGGGTAGAGAGAGAGAGAGAGGGGAAACAGTAGTGTTTGACTCAGACGGGGGGGGGGGGGGGGGGGGAACAGAAAGCCATGCTGGACTCGGGGTGGGGGTTGAAGGCAAGGAGGTTAGATAAAGCAGGTGATGGGGGAGGCTATCAAGAGGTTTGACCCAAAACAATAGTAAAAGCTATAGAAAATGATAGCAAAAAGATTAGCAACAAGGGACTACCTATGTGTGGTCCATCTGTAAAAAGTCTAAAGCTGTTCTATTTAGATAGACAGTGCCTTAAAAGATGGCGGACAAAATTTTTGTTTTTACAGCTTTTCAGTTTATTTGAAAGCTTCCCATATGTAGATATAAATATCATGAAATAACAATTGAATATCACTAAAACAGCTTAAAAATTATTGTATCTGGTAGAAACAGCAGTAATAAATGCTGTATTTTGTGCTCATTTTTCTACGCTGTTCTATATAATACAGATGGCCAAATTTCAGTGAGGATATCCTGTTTCCTGATGGGTTCATGTTAACCGTTGTAATCTGCCTTGGGAGGCCTGATGTTATAAAGATGGAAAGCAGAACTAGAGGAGGAAGATTGTGGACTATAGGAGGAGGAGAAGGGAAAGTGAGTAAGAGAAGGGGAGAAATGCTGGGCCCACAGATGCAGCTACATAAACCCTGATGGCTTGCTCCTTCCCGGATTGTGTATGAAGTAAACCACACTTAGCAGGCTTTCCCTTCTGGTGTGCGGTTTGCTGCTTATACAAACTGGAAGACTCATGGAATTAGGGATTTCTGTAGCCATGTCTCCTGGCACAATAAGAAGGAAAGGGGGACAGAGGGGATAGGGAATTGCTGGACCATAGTGGTGGAGGGGACAGGGAGAGGGGATAGGGAAATGCTGGACCATAGTGGTGGAAGAGAGAGAGGGGTTGGGGGACATTGAGATGCTTGGCTACAAGGGTGTAAGGGGAGATATTGGCATGGTGGAACAACGTGGGGAGAACCATGGCAGTTCTCAAGGAGAGATGAGTGAGAGGAGGATGGTAAGTACAGAGAATAGAATTATATAATGGGAAGTGGGTGAAAGAAGGGATTTGTTTGCTTTATTTTTTGTCTACTAGATTGTAAGCTCTTTGAGCAGGGACTGTCTTTCTTCTATGTTTGTGCAGCGCTGTGTACGCTTTGTAGCGCTATAGAAATGCTAGTAGTAGTAGTAGCCTTTTGGCCTCGACACAGCTCCCCGAACCTTTTCCAAGGTAATGGTGGTAGTAGCTGCCTTTCTCAGGTGAGAGGGTATCCGGGTTCACCCGTACCTCGACGACTGGCTCATCAGAGTGGACTCTGCAGAAGAGAGTCGTCATGTAACAGCCAGAGTTGTCTCAGTACTGCAATCTCTGGGCTGGGTCATCAATATACCCAAATGTCACCTGACCCCCTCTCAATCTCTAGAGTATTTGGGGGTTCGGTTCGACACGGCCTCGGGGTTGGTTTTTTTACCTGAGCAAAGGAGGTGCAAGCTTCAGACCCAGGTCTGTCTGCTCCTGAGGATGCCTCGCCCGCCAGCTTGGGACATTGTCCAGCTCTTGGGGTCAATGACGGCCACCCTAGAAGTGGTGCCTTGGGCGAGAGCGCACATGAGACCGCTGCAGTGTTCCCTGCTACAACGTTGGTCTCCCATTTCCCAGGATTATCAGTGCAGATTCAGTTGGCTCCCTGCGGCCCAACTCAGCATGGAGTGGTGGCTCTCAGACAGCAAGCTGCGGGGAGGAATGCCGTTAGCGCTCCCCGACTGGTGCCTGGTGGTAACCGATGCCAGCCTGAAGGGCTGGGGAGCTCATTGCCAGGAGAGGCATGCCCAGGGTCTGTGGACACTCGAAGAATCGAAGTGGTCCATCAATCACTTGGAGTTAAAAGCAGTTTTCCAGGCGTTGCTGGCCTTTCAATCGACCTTGGAGGGATTGGCTGTCAGAGTGCTGTCGGACAATATGACGGCAGTGGCCTACATAAATCGTCAAGGCGGAACACAGTGCAGAGCACTGGCCGCACAGGCCACTCAGATTTGCCACTGGGCTGAGCTGCATCTACAGTTCTTGTCAGCAGCTCATATTGCAGGTCAGAGCAACGTGCAAGCCGATTATCTAAGCAGACACCACATCGACCCAGCAGAGTGGGAGTTGGCAGACAAAGTGTTCCTTCAACTCTGTGCAAAATGGGGAACACCCGTAACAGATCTGATGGCGTCAAGCACAAATGCCAAAGTCCCGTGCTTTTATAGCAGATGGAGAGATCCTCGCTCGGCGGGGTTGGATGCCTTGGCTCAACCCTGGCCTCTGGGCCTCCTATATGTGTTCCTGCCTTGGCCCTTGATAGGGCGAGTACTCCTGCAAATTCGGCTGCACCAGGGAGTGGTGATTCTCACTGCCCTGGATTGGCCCAGGCGGCCCTGGTATGCGGACCTCCGGCGGATGCTGGTGGAGGTTCCTCTTCCTTTGCCTCTGGTACCAAACCTGTTGACGCAGGGCCCGGTAACCATGGAGGATCCCTGCCGCTTTGGTCTTACGGCATGGCTATTGAGAGGGCGCAATTGAGAGACAAGGGCTATTCTAACAACGTCATCTCCACTCTCTTGCAGGCCCGCAAGCGGTCCACTTCCGTTGCGTATGCCCGGATTTGGCACCAGTTTAAGGCCTGGTATGTTCCAAAGGCGATCACACCCATGCGGGCTTCTGTCTCGCTGATTCTGGACTTTTTGCAGGATGGTGTACAAAAAGGCTTGGTCCGTCCCCCCGTGCAGGCACCTTGTCCGGCTTGGAACCTGGGGCTAGTATTAAAGGCTCTTCAGTGTTCACCCTTCGAGCTGCTGAGGCGAGCTTCGGAGAAGGATGTGACTCTAAAGACAGTCTTTTTGGTGGCCATTACATCGGCGAGACGGGTGTCTGAGCTCCAGGCGCTGTCCTGTCGAGACCCATTTCTGCAATTCTCAGAGTCCGGAGTTATGGTACGTACTGTGCCTTCCTTCCTGCCTAAGGTGGTTTCAGCATTTCACCTAAACCAGCCTATTTTTCTGCCCTCGTTTACTAGGGAGGAGTTTCCGGAATCTTTTGGGCAATTGCACCTTCTGGATGTGCACAGGGCTGTGTTGCAGTATCTGCAGATGTCAAATGCTTTCAGAACCTCTGATCACCTTTTTATATTGTTGTCAGGTCCTCGCAGAGGGTCTCCAGCGTCTAAAGCCACTATAGCCTGTTGGCTTAAGGAAGCCATTTTTTCTGTATATCTGCTATCTGGTCGGCCTCCGCCTGACGCCTTTAAGGCACATTCCACAAGAGCGATTTCCTCTTCATAGGCTGAGACGGGAGCACTCTCTCTTCAAGAGATATGTAGTGCAGCTACTTGGGCTTCTAAGCTCTTTTTTGCCCGTCATTACAGGCTGGATGTGGCTGCCAGGAGGGACGCGCTTTTTGGAGCACAAGTGCTTGCGCGTGGTGTGGCTTATCACCGCCCTATCTAGGGGTTGCTTTGATACATCCCATGTGTAATGGAGTGGAGGAGCAGCCTAGTGGTTAGTGCAGTGGACTTTGATCCTGGGGAACTGAGTTCAATTCCCACTGCAGCTCCTTGTGACTCTGGGCAAGTCACTTAACCCACCATTGCCTCTGGTACAAAATAAGTACCTGAATATATGTAAACCGCTTTGAATATAGTTACAAAAACCTCAAAAAGGCGGTATATCAAGTCCCATTTCCAAATTCATCTGCTGCTGATGACAAGGAAGGGAAAATTTATTTATTTTTATTTGTTGCATTTGTATCCCACATTTTCCCACCTCTTTGCAGGCTCAATGTGGCTTACAATACATCATGAGAAATTATACATTTAGTAATAACAGAAGGATTTTGGGTAACATGCTAATGATAAGACATAATAGTATTTTAACGCTCAAACATAGTAATAAATATTTAAGAAATGTATAAGAATTATATAAGAAAATATACATTTTGTAATAGCAAAAGGATCTTAGGTAACATGATAATGAAAAACATGATAATAGTTTGGCAAGTAAATATTGTAGAGGCAGTTCTGGTTATGTGTATAGGAGTTCATATTTGTTGATCATTGTTGTATGCCTTGTTAAAGAGATGAGTCTTCAGTAGAATTCGGAAGTTAGCTAGTTCATAGATTGTTTTTAAGTTGCGCGGCAGTGCATTCCAGAATTGTGTGCTCAGGTAGGAAAAGGTTGACGCATGCGTTAGTTTGTATTTAAGACCTTTACAGTTTGGGAAGTGAAGATTAAGGAATGTACGGGATGATTTATTAGCATTCCTGGGTGGTAGGTCTATCAGGTCTGACATATAGGCTGGTGCGTCTTCGTGAATAATTTTATGGGCTAGGGTGCATATTTTGAACATGATACTTTCTTTGAGTGGGAGCCAATGCAGCTTTTTGCGTAAGGGTTTAGCGCTTTCATATTTTGTTTTACCGAATATGAGTCTAGCTGCAGTGTTCTTGCTGTCTGTAGTTTCTTGATTATTTGCTCTTTGCAGCCAGCGTAGAGTGCATTGCAGTAATCTAGGTGACTGAATACCATTGATTGTACCAGGTTGCGGAAGACGGTTCTTGGGAAGAAAGGTCTTACTCTTTTTAATTTCCACATTGAGTGGAACATCTTCTTGGTTGTGTTTTTCGCGTGACTCTCAAGTGTTAGGTGTCGATCAATGGTAACTCCAAGAATTTTTAGGGTGTCTGAAATTGGAAGATTCAGTTTTGGTGTGTCAAGGGTGGTGAATTTGCTCGTGTTGTCTTGTGAGGTGAGTATTAGGCATTGGGTTTTTTCTGCATTGTAGGCTTTGGTTGATGTAATTGGAAATTTCCTTTAGATCTTGTTTAAATGGAATGTAGATCATTACGTCGTCTGTGTATATGTATGGGTTAAGGTTTTGGTTTGATAATAGTTTTGCCAAGGGTATCATCATTAAGTTGAATAGGGTCGGTGAGAGGGGGGGATCCCTGTGGAACTCCACATTCAGGTATCTATGTAGCTGATGTAGTCGAATTAGATGTCACTTGGTGTGGTTAGGAACCCCTTGAACCAGTTGAGAACATTTCCTCCAATTCCGAAATACTCGAGGATATGTAATAGTATTCCATGATCAACCATATTGAAGGCGCTAGACATGTCAAATTGTAGCAGTAGTATATTCTTGCCAGTTGCAATCATTTGTTTAAACTTATTCATGAGAGTAACTAGTACTGTTTCCGTGCTATGGTTAGACCGAAATCCTGACTGGGAATCGTGTAATACTGAAAATTTGTTTAAATAGTTTGTGAGTTGTTTGGTTACCATTCCTTCCGTTAGTTTGGTTATTAAGGGTATGGATGCTACTGGCCTGTAGTTGGTTAGTTCACTGGCACTCTTCTTTGCGTCTTTGGGTATAGGAGTGAGTAGAATGTTTCCTTTTTCCTTCGGGAAGAGTCCAATTTGTAGCATATAGTTTACGTGATTCGTGAGGTCTGTTATAAATTGATGAGGGGCAGATGTCATAAGGTTGTTTGGGCATATATCTAATTTGCAATGAGATTTGGCAAATCTTTTGAGCGTTTGGGAGATAGGATCCTCCGATAATAACTCAAAATTGGTCCAGGTTCTGTCTGCTAGGTATAAACCAGGGTCTGGATCTAGACAGTCAAGGAGTGCGGCATAATCGGTGGTGCTGACTGGTATTTTAAGTCGCAGTTGTACGATTTTCTCATTGAAGTATCTCGAGAGATTGTCTGCTCCTGGTGTGTCTTTGTTGTTGGTTGTGATTGGTGTGGTATCTAATAGTTTATTCATAAGTTGGAAGAGTTTGTGTGTGTCTTTGTAGTTCGGTCCGATTTAATTTTTATAAAATAATCTTTTAGGGGGTCACGTGACGTCATGAGCTGAGCTAGCAGCGTGGTGCCTCAGCTCCAAGACCCTCATCCCGTAAACAGCCTAATTCACCAGGGAGAAGTCCTTCAAAATTCGCTGAGCTAATTAGTAACAGCGTATGGAAAAATACATCACGAAATCGCCAACAGCAATGACCCAGCGGCTGGCCAATAAAGGGAAAAACAAGGCGAGCAGCGCAGAGGGCAAGATGGCGGAGGTAGGCCTCGAAGCGGCGGTGCCGAGTTTCACGGAGCAGCAGCTCTCCCAGTTGACCGGCGCAATTACGAGCGCTTGGGCTCTGAAATGGACAGCGCTAAATGATAAATTAGATAATCTCCAAATGGCAATGGACGGTCTGGGCACTCGAACAAGTGACTTAGAAACGCGAGTCTCCGCAATCGAAGACGATACACGCAGCTATGGACCCGATTTGCGAAATTTACAGCAACAGCTGAGAGAACAAGGGTTAAAAATCGAGGATTTGGAGAGCAGATCACGAAGGAACAATGTGCGCATTGTAGGGCTTACTGAACAATTGCCGGAGCGCAACCTAGAGCCATGGCTGGAGGCTTGGTTGACAAAGGAATTGGCCCTAACAGATTCGGCGGGTCCGTTGGTGATTGAGCGCGCACACCGCGTGGGAAGGAAGCTGGAGATAAATGCTAAGCCCAGGGTAGTAGTGGCAAAAATCTTAAACTACAAACACAAGCTTGAAATTCTCCAGGGCTTTAAGATACGGAGAGATTCATTGAAATATGGAGGACAGAATATACTGATTTTTCAGGATTACACCCAAGCAGTACAGGAGCAGAGAAGAAGATTCCATCCTATCTGTTCAAAGCTGGCAGCAAAAAAGATAAAGTTCACTCTGCAATAGCCCGCGAAACTACGGGTGCAGGTGCAAGATCGCTGGCAGACCTTTCAAACAGCAACAGAAGCTGAGAAAAAGCTTAATGAACACCACATGTTGGCAGAGTCCTGACTGTTAATAGGCCTTAATGGTGGAATTGAGAAAAGCTGTTTAATACCTGGTCTCTACTTGTTGCTGACAGAGAGCGGGGACTGGAGGGCGGCAAGGAGCACAGATACCAGCAGAGAGCGGCAAAAAGAATCGGTTGGATTTGTTTGGAAAATTTTAGAGTTTTTGGGTTAACCACTGGTTTATATTAACTATTAGTTTTGATCTACTTTTAAGTTTCACAAATGCGGAGCAGAACTTTATATTTAATCTGTTCAGGACTGGTGGATGAAGGGGAGGAAATTGCAACATCATGGCTGGCAAAATAATGAATGAAAAACCAAGATAACTGGCAGCCCTCTCAAATATTTGGGGCAGTAGAGAGTAAGCTTAATGTAAACAACATGCTGGTGGTGTGAAGCAATACACGTTCCTCTATGAGGGAACAGGAAAAAATTTCCCACCAACGGGCTGGCCAGCTGCTGAAGAGTTAAACTCGAGATTGGATGTTTGTAGAATATATGATTATCATTAACAGTGCAGTGCTAGCGAGATGATATGTTCTAAATGGTTAAAATTGTTTACGGGTTTACAAATGTATTGCACCTGTTGCTATGAAAGAGTTTAAGAAAATTTAATAATATTCAAAGGTTATAGCATTGCAGGAGTTGAGAGATGGTGTCTGCCCGCCCTGATACAGGTTCTTAGGGTGCCGGGGAGAACGGGAGAAATGTTAAAAATGTTTCTTTTGGCAAATACATATCTGTGGGAGTTCATTTGCAGAATATAATCTGCATAACAAGTGAGATGGAGTAGATGGTGAGAGAAGGGGTGGATCACTAATTTGGCTCAATAAGAAGGAGGTATATCACCTAAGAATAGTATTGGCTGGTTGGGCGCGGGATGGGGGGGAGGCGTTAATAGTGACTAAGATCTCGCAGAGGGATAGTAGGGGAACGAAGGGGAGTTTGGGTGGGATGCTTCGGGGTGGGATGGGAAGAGGGTTGGGAGGGACGTTTAGAAAATGTGCGCCAGACAGGAAGAATAAGATTGAATTTTATGCAAAAGCAAATTATTATGATGTGTGTGCTAGTGAGGATTTTGAGATCTTACATGGGGGGGACCGGAGGCTGGGCTGGTTCCCCCTGGACATGGTGTTAAGTAAGTGGGGTTAATTATTATTACCTGTAGGAAACATTGTTAAGATAGTTACGTGGAACGTGGGGGGTATTCACTCCCCCATAAAAAGATCTAAAATACTGCAGTATTTACAACGTATTAAGGCAGATATTGTGTTTTTGCAGGAAACGCATCTGTCGGAGAGTGAACATGCTAAATTAGCAAAATGGTGGGTGGGGGAGTGTGTGGCTTCAACGGCAGTGGGCCGCAAAAGAGGAGTGGCCATTTTAATCAGAAAAGGGGTGGCAATGCAAATTAATAACATCCTGAAAGATCCAGACGGACGCTTTATTTTCTGCCGGGTGACAATAAAGAGACAGCAGTTGCTCCTGGGAAGTATATATGCCCCAAACCAGCTTGACCTAAAATTTTATAAGAACTTAGTAGCGATTTTATCTAAAGTAGAATCTATACCTTTGGTGTTAGGGGGAGATTTTAATACGGCTTGGAATCCTCAGTTGGACAAATCTAATCCCCCGTCAGGGCAAGGGTCAATGAAGGTGAGGGGACTGCCAGATTTCTGTTCAATACTTGACCTTATAGACGTATGGCGAGTCCTACATCCGTTAGAAAGGGAATATACGCATCAGTCTAGAGCGCATGAAACTCATTCCAGGATTGACTACTTGTTGGTCTCGCGAGAGAGTTTCTCGGATGTAGTTGGAGCGGAGATTGGCCCCTGCATAATTTCAGATCATGCAGCGGTGTCGATGTCATGGAAAGTGGGGATTCAAGAGGGGAAGGGAAGAGGTTGGTCTTTTCCTAGTTATCTTTACAAAGATGAAAAATTCAGGGAGTTTCTTGTAAACAAGTGGAAGGACTATTCACACAATAATGAAGAGATGAAAGATAGGGTTACTTTATTCTGGGAGGCTGCAAAAGCGGTTTTGAGGGGGGACATAATAAGTTATGTTAGTCACCACAAGAAAGCCAGAGATAATGAAATTTTACGCTTGGAAAAACAATTATTTGGTTTACGAAAAAAATTTGGAGAACAACCTACTCACCAGATTAGACAAAACATTTTAAATGTCCAGACTGCGTTGAATACTTTACTACATGACAGGGCAGTTAAGTCGCAGGCATATTATAAATTTCAACTTTATAAACATGGGAATAAAGGGGGCAAAATGCTGGCGAAGCTGATTAATTCCAAGAACATGTCCAGACATATATTAACCATTAGAGATGGAGGGGGTATACTGCGTCATGCAGATAAGGATATAAGAGATGTTTTTCAAAGGTTTTTCCAGCAATTATATAATCCAGGAGAGGAGAGTGGCCTTTATTTGGAAAATGTTTTACTACCACACATAACGCAGGAAGAATGTAAGGTTTTGAACGCTCCCATAAGTAGTGATGAGGTGAGCTGGGCCATAGGAAGTTGCAAGCTAGGTAAAGCTCCGGGCCCAGATGGCTTAAGGGCAGAATTTTACAAATTGTTGGGGGATTCCATAGTGCCATCTTTAACTGAGGCATTTAATTCTTGGGTGGAACACGGCCAACTACCAAAACACCTCAATTTAGCCCAGATAATAGTACTGCCTAAACCAAAAAGAGATCACACCCTGGTAACATCTTATAGGCCAATCTCGCTTCTTAACCAGGAAGTAAAGCTATTTGCAAAAATTTTGGCGAACCGGTTGGGACGAGTGCTTCCAGGTGTCATCCACGAGGCACAAGTGGGTTTTGTTCAGGGGAGGTCGGTAACACGGAACCTTAGATGTATTTTAGCCTCCCTAGAACGTTTAGAGAACACAGGTGACCCATCCATTATGATCAGTTTTGATGCCGAAAAGGCATTTGATCGGGTGGAATGGCCTTTTTTGTTTTCTACCCTAGAAAAATATGGATTTCAGGGGTGGTTTATGAGGGCGATAGCAGTTCTATATGAAGCGCCACAGGCTAAGCTGTGGGTGAATGGGATGCACTCTGAAGTATTTAACGTTCAGCGGGGTACTCGGCAGGGTTGCCCGCTTTCACCCCTACTTTTTGTATTATATATGGATCCTTTGATCCGCGATATTTACTCTTGTAGGACAATTAGTGGGGTGAAGTTTGGAGACCGAGAATTTAAAGTGGCAGCCTTTGCTGATGACCTGCTAGTGGTCCTTACTAACCCCCGGGAGTCACTGGGAGACTTGTTGGAAATATTTTCAGAATTTGGGGCATACTCAGGATTTAAAATTAATTATGACAAATCAGAAGCGCTGGCCATAACGGCAGAGACCCGTAGATCATGGGTGGGACAATTTCCACTGCGATGGGTGGAGAACTCCTTTCGTTATCTGGGTATATTACTGACTACAAGGACAGTGGAATTACATAGAACTAACATACAATGGTTGTTAGAGAAAACAAAACAGCAGTTGGAAGCTTGGAAGGCGTTAACACTGTCACTGTCAGGTCGACTGTGCCTGGTACGCATGGTTATTCTCCCTAGATGGCTATATGCCATGCAAACATTGCCAATAAGACTATTACAGAAAGATATACGACTGTTTTATCGTTTGGTGACGAGGTTTTGTTGGGCATATAAAAAGGCAAAGATCCGGTTGCCCTTACTTTTGGGGGGGTGGAAGCAAGGTGGTATGGGATTGCCTAATATTAAATTATATAACATAGCATGTAACCTGAGACAAGTACGTGATTGGATTTGTTTCTCTGAATACCATACACCCCTGGGCATAGAAAGGGAATTGTTTAAACCTTACCAACTGGTCTTGTTGTTGCATGGGGATGGTGCATCATTGGCACACATGGGAGGTAAATCTGTTCTTCTGGGACCTGTATGGGATGCATGGAGATTCTTGGGGAAACATCTGGGAGGGGATCCACAGGTGTCGGAACTCTTAACGATTAGAGGGAATCCTATGTTTGGACCCGGACAGGAAAATCCAGTATTTGTGCGGTGGGAAGCACAAGGCTTCAAGAACTTGGGGACAGTGGTAAGCCACACAGGAGAGCTTAGACTTTTAGACCATCTGATCCCTCAAGAGTCCATTCGGTGGGGTGACACCTTTGCACACTGTCAGTTGAAACACTATGTTCACTCTCTCAATAAGGCGGCACTTCAGTTTCGCTTGGGAGAGAGAATTTTAAACCTATTTGCCGAAGTCTCTAATGAGGCCCCCTCCATTTCCAATCTACAAAAGAAACTTTGGGCATTAGTGCCTGAAAAGGAGCTGGTTCAGCTTAAGAGACGTTGGGAGGTAGATGTAGGCCAAGATCTAGCATCTTGGGATATTGCAGCGCATCTTAAGAATATTACACTATTAATTACTGGTGCAGGATATAGAGAGTGCGCATACAGAGTTATACACAGAGCATACTTCTCACAAGTTCAGCTATTCCGAGCAGGTGGAATAAAGACACCCACTTGCTTGAAGTGCAACTTAGCTGATAATTCTTTATATCATGGGTTTTGGGGATGTCCGCTTATAAGATGCTTTTGGAAGAGGGTGGTGGCATTTCTTTCTCTCATGATGCCGAAATGTGTACAGGGAACGCCTGCCCAGGTGGTGCTTGATTGTCCAGACACATTTAGAGGGCTTAGAGCGGGTGAAGCCTTGCTGTGTCGCAAGCTTTGCTTGATAGCAAGAAAGTGCATCTTGCAAAAATGGGCCTCACAGGACAAGCCAGAATACTGGCATTGGCGAAACCAAGTACATCAGGTAATTACTTGGGAAGCACAAGAGGCTAGAGGTTCTTATAAACGTAAGCTCCGATTCCTTGGGATCTGGAACCCCTACTTGGCCAAGATAACACAACGGGGAAGAAGTCTAATCCTTAATAAATTATGATTAATATTATACTTAAGACTGGTGCACGGTGGGGAAAACATTATATGGGTATATAGGGAGGGAGGAGGGGGTAGGGGAAGGGAGGGGGGTATATGAGTTCAAATATAATACAAGCAACTTATGTTGTCAGGGTGATATACCAGCAGAATATACTGTGTATATGTGGTTTTGGTGTCAGTGGTTTTGTAATTTGCTGTTAATAGGTATATACTCAGTATCACCAGATGGCTGTTTGTTTCTTGGCTTAGTCAAGTCATCAATAACAATCGTTGAAATATAGCAAGTTAAACATAGAACACAGTTAGGGAGGGGGGGAAGGGGATAAAAGTTATAAATATTTGATGGCTGTACGTAATGCAGTATTTTTGAAGTGTTGCTCCATTGAGTTCTGTTAAATTGCACTGAAGCCGCTATGTTAAGGTGTATTTGTACTTTTCGATTTGTCATCAATAAAAACCATTGAAACTAAAAATAATCTTTTAGTTTGCCTTATGGTATACTTATATTTTCTTTGAAGTTGTTTCCAGTCGTTAAGTGTTGGGTCGTCTTTCTTTTTATTCCATGCACATTCTAGCCTTCTAACTTGTGTTTTGAGCTTTTTCAGTTCTTCGGTGAACCATAGTGTTGATTTCTTCCTGTGTGAAGTTCTGGTTTGAGTTGGGGCAATGTTGTCTAGTATTGTTCTGCATCTATCGTCCCATTGTAGGAGGAATTGGTTTGTGTCTGCTTTTGTTGTCCATCCGTTATGGTAGATCTGTTGCCAGAATATTACCGGGACTATTTTTCCTCTCGTGGTGTAGGTTTTTCGTTCTTGTTTATTAATTGTGTCTTTTGTTCGCCATTGGAGGGAGATGTATGCTTTATAGTGGTCTGACCACGGTACGGGCGTCCATCTTGTATCTATTAGTAGAAGGTTTGAGTCTGGATTGAATTTGTGTGTGATAATGTCTAGTGTGTGTCCTTTTATGTGTGTTGGTTGTGTATTTGGTGCATAAAGATCCCATAGTTGTAGGAACTCTTTGCATTCTTGGGTGCTTGTTAAGGTAAGATCTTCAAGATGCAGGTTGATATCTCCTATTATGATAAGATTTGAGGTAGAAACACAAGTGTTCAAGATGAAAGTCCATAAAGTGTGTTTGGGAGTCTTGCCAGTTGCCTGGCGGTCTGTAGAGTAGGATTGTGTTGAGGTGTTCCTGCAAGTTTGGGTGACTGATTCTTACCGAGGCGATTTCAAGTTGTGGTAGAATGGATTCAGCTGTGGTGAACTCGGATTTGTAAATTATGGCTATTCCACCTCCTCTTTTTCCGTTTCTTGTCCAGTGGGTAATTTTGTATCCTGGTGGGCATAGATCTAAGGTTATGGGGTCTTTAAGGTCATGAATCCAGGTTTCAGTGATGAATAGAAGGTCAAGATTATCTGTAGTAATCCAGTCTGTTATAGTCTCTGTTTTATTTACTACTGATCTGGCGTTTATGTACCCCAGTTGGATTGAATGGTAAGGCTCAGTTTGGGGTTTAGATGTGTTGGTTTTTATTAATTGCCTGTTTTCTTGGTATCTGGTTTTGTTGTTTCCTTTTTTCCTTTCCTGTTGGTTATGTCCTTGTGTATTTGTTCTTCCTTTTAGTTGATTATTGTTCTTTTGGTCTGATGAGTAGTAAATTGGTTGTCTGTAGGGTTTGTGTATTGTGGGTAGATTGTTGTTTAGATTGGGGGTGGTCCATGCGTGGTAGATTATGGGAAGGAAGTAAATTATCATGAGTAATTTGTTGGTGTTCATGTTGGTTATGGTTCGTGGTGCTTGGTTGTGCTTGAGGGAATTAGTGAATGAAATTTTGTATGAACGCTAAGCAGAGTCAGTATTAAGCAGTTTCAACATCAACATTATTAACAATTAAGTAGTGAGTAAATGTATTTTTAAGCAGTTTCTACATTGAGCAGTCTTATCAGCATGGAGGTTTAATAGGCATGAGTGGAAGAAAGTCTATTTAGTTCATTGTAAGCAGGGAGCCTGCTTGGTTATCTCTGTTTCTACTACCATAGCTACTGTCATCCAGTTCATTCAGAAGTAGGTCGTGTAGTCCTATGAGCTGTTTTAAGGGGGTTTTAATAGGCTGTAGTGGCAGTGAGTCTATCTAGTTCGTTTTAACAAAACAAGGCAAAACAAAGCAGACAAGCAAAATCAGAGGCAGCCAATCTGATTAATTTTAGCAAAATAAAACAAAACAAAAACAAACATAAAATAAAACAAAACAAACAAGCGAAATCACGGGTAGCCTAGTGGTAGCAGCTGTCATCGGGTTTTACGCAGGAAGGCAGTTCGGGACCTTTCTGTTTCTGCTGCTCTGTGTAGCCGTCCTCTCCAGTGTACACAAAACAAAACAAGACAAAGCAAGCAAAATCACAGGCAGCCTGACGGCAGCAGCTCTCATCGGGACTCCAGGTCGAAGGTATGGGGCTGGTCCTGGTTGGAGAGTCCACTCACCCGATCTAGCCTCAGGCTCCACCATGCAAGCAGGCCGCATCCGTGTGGGTCCTCAGTATGGATGGTATTGAGCTAGGAGGTCGTGCCCAAGTAGGTTTCCCGCTCCGGAGGCTGTGTTCGGGTGGTTTTCCCGGCTGTGTTGATCCGCCTGGTAAGCTCTTGGTCCGGCGTGTGGTCAATCGCGCGATGCCCTTCTCCTCCTTGTCTCGGTCTGGTGTCTCTCCACGTCTTACGCCCCCCGGGCGTGTCGAGGCTCCGAGGTTCTCCTCAGCTCTCCGAGCCCCGGTCTAGGGAAAGCAGGTCTCGTGGCGGTCTCCCGTGAGTGCCGTCGGTCGATGAGGTCGGACGATCTCAGCGCAGTTGAGCCCCAGTCTAGTCGGGATGCGTCGCGGTCACGAGGCGGCCTACATCCATGACCAGCCTCGGTTCGTTCACCGGCGTTGGTAATTTTCTTTCCTTTAGTCACAGCAGATAAATCCATGATCCCTCCCTGATTAACTTTGTTTTGTGTTCAGTTTTTCCTGCAGATAGGTTCCTTCATTGGGAGAAGTTGGAAAACAGTCTTCAGGATTTCTGTTCTACTACAGGAGGTTGAGTTTGTCCCTCCTTTGTGTTCTTTCTCCTGTTCTGGGGCGTTCGTTCGCTGTGAGGAAAGTTCATGTTATGCTACTTTGCGGTTTAATACTACTTTGAAAGCTACAAATACTGAGAGGCAGATGGAGCTAGCCGTCCAGGAGGCACTATGGTTTTCAGTGTTCTCTATCTCCCCCTGGACACAACCCATTCATAATGGATTCATCTGCTGTGACTAAAGGAAAGAAAATTACCAAGGTAAGAACCTAATTTTCCCATTTTATTGGACTAATACATTTAGCTTTCAGAGGCCAAAACCTCCGTCCTCAGGTCAATACAGCATAGTGCTGTTACAGTATCCTGACCTGAGGAAGGGGGTTTTGTTCTCCGAAAGTTAGACAAAATGTATTAAAATTAGTCCAATAAAAAGATTACCTTATTTACATGTTCCTTTATAAACATTTATTAACGCATCTACAATACTACTTTATCCTAAAGCAAAAAAATAAAATATATATTTTATTTACAGTTTGTTGTCTCTGGTTTCTGCTTTCCTCATCTTCTTTTCACCGTCTTCCTTCCATCCAGCATCTGTCTTTGCTCTCTCTCTCTCTGCCATCCAGTGTCTGCCCTCTCTGCCATCCCTTCCATCCACTGTGTGCCCTTTCTCTCTGCCCCTTCAATCAACCATTTGCCCTCTCTCTCCCATCCATCCAGAGTCTGCCCTCCCTCTCGCTGATCCTTCTTTTCAGCCCCCAGTTCCAGCCCCATTATCCCACCTGCCCCTAGTTCCAGCCTTAGCCCACATCTCCCACCTGCCTCTCCTTTTCAGTCCCCAGTTTCAGCCCCACTATCCCACCAGTTCCCAGTTTCAGCCCCAGCCCTTTTCTCCCACCAGTCCGGAGCGTCAGCCCCCAGCCACTTCTCCCTGTCCCCTTTTCAGCCCCCAGTCTACACAGTTTCAGCCCCTGCCCCTTTTCAGCCCCCAGTTCTAGTACTAGCCCCCTTATCCTACCTACCCTCCTTTTCAGCCCCCAGTTCCCTTCATCCACATGCCTTGCATTAGGCCCCCCTTTTCAGCCCCAGACCCATTCTCCCACTTGCCCCAGGCATGGCCCCATTCTCCCTCCTGCCCCCTTTTCAGGCCCCAGTTCCAGCTCCAGGCCCCTTCTCCCATCTGAGCCCACCCCACCCACACCCAGTCCCCTTCTACCATCTGAGCCCCTCTCCCCAGTCCCCTTCTCTCATCTGAGCCCCCTCCCCCACCTGCCTACCAGCTCCTTTGACTGTCAGATGACCCTCTTCTCCAGCACTCAGCTTTAAAAAAAAAATCAGCGAAACGCCTCGCGTCTGCTCTGCACTGCTGTACAGCAAGCAAATTGCCTTGTCGCGTCGGCCTTTCCTTCACTGTGTCTCGCCCTCGTGGAAATAGGATGTTACATCAGAGGGCAGGACACAGTGAAGGAAAGGCCGACTCAACGAGGCAATTTGCTTGCTGTACAGCAGTGCAGAGCAGATGCGAAGCGCTTCGCCAATTTTTTTTTTTAAGGCTGGGTGCTGGAGAAGAGGGTCATCTGACAGTCGAAGGAGCTGGCGTGGACCGCCCCGCCCTTGGTATGAGCATGTTGGCTGGGCGGGCCTGGAGGGAAAGTGGGTGGGCCTGGGCCTGGGCCCGTCCAGGCCCACCCGTGGCTATGTCCAACTATACTCCACCTCCCCCACTCATCAAAATGGTCACTGTCTTGATCTCATCTTCTCCTCCAACTGTTCACCCTCTAGTTTCCTTGCCTCCGATCTTCCCCTCTCTGATCACCATCTTATAACTTTCACACTTAAATCTCCTCCCTCCCAGTCCCGTCCTATCCTATCTAATTTATCTAGGAATCTTCACGACATTGACCCTTCATCTCTATCCTCCCATGTTTCAAACCTCCTCTCTACTGTGGCACCATCCACGTCTGTCAACGAGGCTGTTTCTTCTTACAACAATACTCTATCCTCTGCCTTAGACACTCTTGCACCTTTGATGACCCGCCCTGTAAGGCGTACAAAACCCCAACCTTGGCTGACTTCTAATATCCGCTACCTACGTTCCTGTACCCGCTCCGCCGAACGCCTCTGGCGGAAATCTCGGGCCCTTGCTGATTTCTTACACTTTAAGTTCATGCTGACCTCCTTCCAATCTGCTCTTTTACGTGCCAAACAGGATTATTATATCCAACTGACCAACTCTCTTGGCTCTAATCCTCGACTTCTCTTCACCACATTGAACTCTCTCCTCAAGGTGCCCCCTCCCCCAACTCCCCCTTCATTATCTCCTCAGACCCTTGCTGAATTCTTTCACAACAAGGTTCAAAAGATAAACCTTGCTTTCTCTACCTCACCAGCTCTCCCTCCACTTGTCCGTTCCCCTCTCTCTCCTTCCCCTCATTCCCTTTCCTCCTTTCCTGAAGTTACTATTGAGGAAACTACACTTCTCCTTTCCTCCTCAAAATGTACCACCTGTTCCTCTGATCCCATTCCCACCCACCTTCTTAATGCCATCTCTCCTACTCTTATTCCTTTTATCTGTCACATTCTCAACCTCTCACTTTCCACTGCGACTGTCCCTGCTGCCTTTAAACATGCTGTGGTCACACCTCTCCTTAAGAAGCCTTCACTTGACCCTACTTGTCCCTCTAATTACCGACCCATCTCCCTCCTTCCTTTTCTCTCCAAATTACTTGAGCGTGCTGTTCACCGCCGCTGCCTTGATTTTCTCTCCTCACATGCTATTCTTGACCCATTACAATCTGGTTTTCGCCCTCTCCACTCAACCGAAACTGCGCTTACTAAAGTCTCCAATGACCTATTACTGGCTAAATCCAGAGGTCAATATTCCATCCTCATTCTTCTTGATCTTTCCGCTGCTTTTGACACTGTTGATCACAGCATACTTCTCGATACTCTGTCCTCACTTGGATTCCAGGGCTCTGTCCTTTCCTGGTTCTCTTCCTACCTCTCCCTCCGCACCTTTAGTGTTCATTCTGGTGGATCCTCTTCTACTTCTATCCCTCTGCCTGTCGGCGTACCCCAGGGTTCTGTTCTTGGTCCCCTCCTCTTTTCTATCTACACTTCTTCCCTTGGTTCATTAATCTCATCCCATGGCTTTTCCTACCACCTCTATGCTGATGACTCCCAAATCTACCTTTCTACCCCTGATATCTCACCTTGCATCCAAACCAAAGTTTCAGCGTGCTTGTCTGACATTGCTGCCTGGATGTCTCAACGCCACCTGAAATTAAATATGACCAAAACCGAGCTTCTAATTTTCCCCCCCAAACCCACCTCCCCGCTCCCCCCGTTTTCTATTTCTGTTGATGGCTCTCTCATTCTCCCTGTCTCCTCAGCTCGAAACCTTGGGGTCATCTTTGACTCTTCTCTCTCCTTCTCTGCTCATATCCAGCAGACCGCCAAGACCTGTCGTTTCTTTCTTTACAACATCCGTAAAATCCGCCCCTTTCTTTCCGAGCACTCTACCAAAACCCTCATCCACACCCTTGTCACCTCTCGTTTAGACTACTGCAATCTGCTTCTTGCTGGCCTCCCACTTAGTCACCTCTCCCCTCTCCAGTCAGTTCAAAACTCTGCTGCCCGTCTCATCTTCCGCCAGGGTCGCTTTACTCATACTACCCCTCTCCTCAAGACCCTTCACTGGCTCCCTATCCGTTTTCGCATCCTGTTCAAACTTCTTCTACTAACCTATAAATGTACTCACTGCTGCTCCCCAGTATCTCTCCACACTCGTCCTTCCCTACACCCCTTCCCGTGCACTCCGCTCCATGGATAAATCCTTCTTATCTGTTCCCTTCTCCACTACTGCCAACTCCAGACTTCGCGCCTTCTGTCTCGCTGCACCCTACGCCTGGAATAAACTTCCTGAGCCCCTACGTCTTGCCCCATCCTTGGCCACCTTTAAATCTAGACTGAAAACCCACCTCTTTAACATTGCTTTTGACTCGTAACCACTTGTAACCACTCGCCTCCACCTACCCTCCCCTCTTCCTTCCCGTTCACATTAATTGATTTGATTTGCTTACTTTATTTATTTTTTGTCTATTAGATTGTAAGTTCTTTGAGCAGGGACTGTCTTTCTTCTATGTTTGTACAGCGCTGCGTATGCCTTGTAGCGCTATAGAAATGCTAAATAGTAGTAGTAGTAGTAGTAGTATGTCCCTGCATGTAGTACAATACCAGAGAAACATGAAAGAAAGGCATTTCCTCCTGTGCAAAATATAAAAATTCAGCACATGCCAGGGATGGTGTTAGGGGTTGCAACTAGGGCAATTGTGCCTGGTTCCCTGGCCAGAGAAAGCCCGCCTGCTGGAAGCTGAAGGTGCAGCCTGGTAATGGACTTTGGGGTCATTTCCTAGATTTCTATCCTGGACCCCAGCCATGTTTAAAATCAACTCTGGCAAGATGTACATTCCAAATCCAACATATTATATTCACAACATTGAAAATAAAATAATTTTTTGTGCCTTTTTGTTGTCTGGTCATTTTATTTTTCAAATCATATTGGTCCCAGTCTCTGGTTTCTGCTTCCCACTGTCTTCTCTTAACTCACTTGCCAGGGTCTTCTGTCTATTTCACATTTCTTCTTTCTCCATGTCCATCATCCATCTCCCATCTCTGTTTTCCTATATTTCCTTATCCAGTATCTCCCCTGTGTTCATATCCCCTCATCCATCATCTTTCCTCTGTGCATCTATGCAACCCATGCCCAGCATATCCCTTCTTTTTTCCTATCCCCCCCCCCTTGCCCGTTATCTCTCCCCCCCTCTGTGTCCATATACCCCCCTCTCCAGTATCTACATTGTATCTCTATTCCATGTCCCCCTTCCCCCCCTTGTCAGGCATTGCCCCTCATGCTGCCCACATACAGCATCTCACATTTGTGTCCCTGTCCCCATGCTCCCACCTAATGCCCATCATCTCAATTCTGTATCTGTACACCTCCCTATGTCCCCTTTCTCCCTCCTCCACACCAATGTGTCCCTCTCCTCTCTAATCCCACCCCAACCAGTTTCTCTTCCTCTCTCTTTCCTTCCCCTTATGCATCTGGCTCTTCCTTTATCCCCTTGTCCAGCATCTCTCTCCCTTCCCTCTAACCCCTCCCATAGGTCCAGCACCTTTCTCTGCTACAGCCCTCCTTGCAGGTCAACATCTCTCTCCTTTCCCTTCAGCCATCACCTGCATATCCAGCACCCCTCTCCCTTTCATCCAGCCCCCCACTATGTGTTCGGCACCTCTCTCCCTTTCATCCAGCCCCCTACATGTCCAGCACCTCTCCCCTTCACTTCAACCCTCTGCATATCCAGCACATCTCCCCTTTCCCTTCACCCCCCCCCCAAAATATCCAGCTCCTCTCCCCTTCCCTCCAACCCCCCCTGCAAATCCAGCACCTATCCCCTTCCCTGCAACCTCCCCCCTGCAAGTCCAGTAGCTCTCTCCCTTCTGTTCTCTCCAACCCCCTGCCCCTTGCAAGTCTAGCACCTTTTTCTTCCCTTCAGGCCCCTCCCCTCCAAGGGCCAGCACCTCCGCATCTTCCTTAACCCCCCCCCCCCAAAAGTCCAGCACCTCTCCCTTCCCTTCAGCCCCTTCCCCTTGCAGGGCCAGCACCCCACTGTCTTCCTCACCCTCTCCCACCCTTGCTGCAGCGCTGCCTCCTCCTGTACCCTACAGTCTCTGTCTCCCACCCCAGCGGCAGCGCTTGCAATTTGCTATCGGCACTGCCTGACAGAAACTCACAGATGCAGTGCCAACGTCCTGCTCCAAGACCTTCCCTCTGCCATGTGCATCCCGCCCTCAGCACGGCAGAGGGAAGGCCCCGGAGCAGGACATTGAGCGGCATCTCTCAGCTGTCAGGCAGCGCCAATAGCAAATTGCAAGCGCTGCTGTGGGGGTGGGAGACAGTGAGGAGACACGGAGCTGGATGGGCCTGGGACAAAACTGGGCGGGCCTGGGCCCATCCAGGCCCGCTCGTAGCTACGCCCCTGGTTTTAGGGGAGCTCGGGGGTGATCTTGGATCTTACCCACTCTTTGGCATGCATCACAGGTTCAACAATAGTCAGCTACGGCTCGAGATACTCCTGGCCAATAGAAGTTCTGGGTCAATGTAGTGCGTGTGCGTGTCACCCCCTGATGTCCTGCTAGTGCCCTGGGCACTATAAGCTGCTTGCCTGCTGTCCAGTGCCTATTAGGATCAACAGGCCCCCTTTCCATAGGATATGATCTTACAAGTCTCACTGATTGGTTGACCAGCCCTCTGCCTCAGGGCTGCCAGCCTTGGTGCAGGAACTGCAATTGTCTTTAGTGCAGGCTTGGGATTATCTGGGCAATCCACTTTGAAACATCCTGCATGCCCACACTGATGACAAAGACACTCATACCTAATGTCTTTAAGTTTTTGGGGAACACTGGAGGGTTTGCTGACAGTCTCTGAGGTTGTCAGAGCACTGTGCTTCCTGAAAAGCATGTCTCTGTCTGTCTTACATCAGTATCCATATCTGGAAGGGTCCTCTGCTGGTGACTGACAAATCAGGGTCATCAGTCTGATCAATAGGCGTGTCACTTAAGTCAGGCTGTTCCATACTTACGGCCCCGGTCACCTTTAGAACTGGTGCTACTCAGTGCCGTAGCGAGGGCTAATGACACCCGGGGCGGGTCGCCGCTGCGCACCCCCCCCCCCCCCCAGGTGCAGCACAGCACGACCCCCCCCCCCCCCCCCGGACCGCATTCTTACCTGCGGGAGGGCCGATCCGCCCCGAGTGCACGTCACTCGGAGCTGCGTCGGCCCCGCTGGTTCCCTGCTCTCTCTGCCCCGGAACAGGAAGTAACCTGTTCCGGGGCAGAGGGAGCAGGGAACCAGTGGGGCCGGCACCCCCTGAGCACGTGCACCCGGGGCGGACCGCTCCTCCCGCCCCCCCTTCCTATGCCACTGGTGCTACTTGGAAGCACTGGAGCGCCTCCTCCTGTCGCTTGGTCAGCTGGTTCCACCTGGACTTATTCAGGATCTGGGACTGGAGTGGTGATCTCTGCTGCTTCTGCTTGTTGGGCCGCCCGATCCCGACTACGAGTCATCATAGCGGAAATGCTGACTCCGCTAGGTAATGTTCATTGGACCCATGTTGGTCCCACACAGCATTGGTACCAGCATGTTTTTCATTATGCCTACTTCTCTGTATCTAGGCTTGGTACCCCAATCCAGGAATACTCGAGCAATGGGCACAGTCTCTCTGGATCCATTGGCTAGCACTACCTCCACAGTACACCCTGGTAGAATAGCATCTTCAGGCACTAGCTCTGGTTGTAACAGTCATGCTAGAGCCAGTGTCCATAAGCCCATCCACCTGGGTCTGGTTCACAGTTACTGGGGTGCTGCAGTGTTGTGGAAACCTATCTGCTTCCTTACTTGATGAATAGCCAGTAACATTTTGTGCTGCAGCAACTGTGAGGGTCTCCTTCGTGGTACTGGAGACACCCACGAAAGCTGCCAGCCTTGGTGCAGGAACTGAAATGGTATTTAGTGCAGGCTTGGGCAATCCACTTTGAAACGTCCTGCACGCCCACACTGATAACAAAGACACTCGTGCCTAAAGTCTTTAGGTTTTTGGGGACCACTGAAGGGTTTACTGACAGTCTCTGAGGTTGCAGGGATATTTGGCTTAGGGCCCTGCCTGCCCTTATATACTGGCTGCTTTGGATATGGACAGCTTCTCTTTGCCAGCCAAGGACAGATGTCAGCTAACTCAGCCACCTTCTCTGGAGTACGGGGCTGGTGATCTTGAACATGTTCCCTCACCTCTGGACAACAACGCTAAAGAAATTGCTACAGGATCATCAGGGTTTGGCAGTCCTCCAGGGTTTTAACTTCAGCTCCACTGAGCCACCGCTGATGCTAGTATCTTAACTGGATCACAAACTTGCTGTGAGTATCATTTTCCCCCTTTTGCAAAGTCCGGAACTCCATCTATAGGTCTCGGAGGTAACAGCATAATGGTTCAACAAAGTTTTGCGCACCTCCTCAAACTGGGAGCACGTCTCCATAAACAGTCCTTGGAACGCCTCAAGTGCTCTACCAGTGAACTTTCCTCCCAGATAGTGCACCCAGTCTTTCTAAGGAATCTCATTGAGGTGGCAAATTTTTTCAAATGCAGTTAAATATTCATCTATGTCACCTCGGGTATCATCAAACTGCGAAAATAAGTTGGGCCCAATCCAAGCTGTGGATCCTGCCTCAGCAAAGGAATTGGGCTGGAGCATTGGAAAAGAGCCATTTCCATCTCCAGCTTCATTTTCTGCAGCTGGAATTCACGCTCTTCTCGCTGCTGTCGCTCTACTCATTCTTCATGCTGCAGTTGATCTAGCCGCTGTTGCTCTATCATGTAGATCTGTTGGATTTCAGCAGGTGTGGCACCCGGCCCTGCCAACACATGAGCCGTTGTCCACAAGGAGTCTGGCCTCCCCTCAGGAGAACTCTGCGCAGGCCAGTCCTGTGTCTCTTTCTCACTGAGGCCATTCGGTTGCTCTTGTGTTAGGTCAGGCATCTCAGGTGTCTGCTGACCGCTGCCAGTCACCATCAGTGCACTGCTAATCTCCTAACACTACCAAAAAAACTGAACTGGGAAGGGACCCTGTTACTGCTGCACTTGTTTACTGTGCTCTATGTCTAGAGGTTACAGATAAAAAAAAAAGATTCTGAACCACTCAGTGGATGATGACCCTTATGCCACATGCTAAGCCTGATAATCCCACCATGCTGCCACCAAAAAAGGACTAAAAGGTCTGTCACGAAACGCCTAGCCACCCGCCTGGGGTTACCTCGCGGCCACTTAGAGGGTCTATCCCCAGCATAGCTCAGGCCCGCCTGCGCCTGTTGCTTGTGCTCTACACTAGCACCCTCCTCCCACTGGCTGGTTCCCAACCACCTCTGGGCCAGTCTCCTGCTCTCAAATTATCCCCAGTGATTTCTAAGTTACTGGAGCCATGCTCCCAGTAGTCCCACAATTCTCAGAAAGCACTCACAGACCCAACACACAAACCACCAGGATTCTTTATCAGTCCAGACATACAGAGGCAACAAACTAATTTCTAGAAAGTACCTGGGGAGATCAGGACATATAGCTACTCACCAGTTATCAAATATAACTGTTTTACAGGGCTTCAGCAAAGAACTTTCTCTCTCTTCTCTCGGGCTAAAACGGGCAGAAGAGTACAATCCAAATGAAATGAGCTCCTGAGCCAATCAGAGCCCAGAACAAGTTTCAAAAACAGCTGATTAATTAGAAAGGTACAGAGCAACGGTTAGAAATCGAACAGGCTAACAGAACGCCATCTTTCAAACGGCTGAATCAGCAAGCTCCGAGGCCTATAATTATAAAATTCCTTCGCTATCCAACGGCGTTGCTCATCCTGCAAAGGGCGAAATTAAAGGTGCCACTTGCCTGGGATGGTGCGAAGCTCTTCATCTTCCCGGATCTGAATAAAACCACTGTCCAGAGAAGAAAGGCTTTTCTGCTGTTCCGGGATCATCTGAAAGCTCGGGGCTCAGTATGGTCTCCTTTATCCAGCGCGAATGCGTGTGACTGTTCATAATACGACCAGACGTTTTGACGACCCGCAACTCCTGGACTCTTTCCTGGACTCATTTAAAAAGTGAATTTATTTTTCACATGTTATGCTTACTGCTGGCTTATTTTTCATAATTACTGTTTGATGGTAGTTCCAAGTATCTTATGTAGATGAACGGGCGGTCTTCAGCTCTACTTTCCATCTCCCATGATCTCTTGTTCTCCTTTAGTTGCTTGCAACTTTTGTTATTTTGAATTTTGCCCTCAGAGGTTTAGTTTTGTCTGTGTTATGTTTCTTTTGTTCTTTTTATACAATTCCGTATCTTTTTGAGGACTCGGGTGCTATCTTCATTATTTGTGTTCCATTGCAGCTTGTTAGAGCTTGCATATGTCTCATGTATATCTTCCTAGTATCTCCTACCACTACATTATATTGGGGGCTATTTATTGCAATGTGGCTAGAATTTCTCAGTTGCCTATTCTTTTATTACAAGGGAATGTTAAATAGCACTCTGTACTTGCTATGGTGCCTCCTTGTTCTGCACATGTGGTTACTCATACTGGGTCCTCCCTCATGCAGTTTTACTGGTACTGCCCCACTCTGATAGGGTCTGCTTTCCAGTTCAAATCCCTCACTACTTTTGAATGGAATTTGATTGGGTATTGCTCATTATTTTTTGGTGCATCTAAATTCATAGGTGATGTCTGTGTTTTTAATAGAGTTTCCTTTTTCTCTTTATTGCAGGGCGCATATTTCACTGTTATACTTCTCATAGCTTCTGTTTTATAAGTACATAAGTAATGCTATACTGGGAAAAGACCAAGGGTCCATCGAGCCCAGCATCTTGGCCACGACAGCGGCCAATCCAGGCCAAGGGCACCTGTCAAGCTTCCCAAACGTACAAACATTCTATACATGTTATTCCTGGAATTTTGGATTTTTCCAAGTCCGTTTAGTAGCGGTTTATGGACTTGTCCTTTAGGAAACCGTCCAACCCCTTTTTAAACTCTGCTAAGCTAACCGCCTTCACCACATTTTCCGGCAATGAATTCCAGAGTTTTGGTGCTGCTATGTATCTTCTGCACTGACTTCCCGCTGGGATTTCCTACCCACTGGTTGGTCATGTCAATTCAATACTGCTTTAGTTACTATAGTCTCTGTGGGAGTTTTCCAGTAATATTTCATTTCTGAAAACTCACCTTTCAAGCGATGCATCTCTATCGCTTCATTTGTATTTATTCTGTAATTAGATGAAAATACTTTCCATTAATGTACAAGGCTTAAATAATCCTATAAAGCGTAAGAAGGTACTGTTGTACATTAGGAGATTACAGGCTGACATTATTCTAGTACAGGAGACACATCTTCTGGCGGCTGATGCGGTGGGATTCCAAGACCAGTTTTATTCTCTTATTGCCGCTTCTTCTGCAGTGCACAAGAAAAATGGAGTTGCGATTCTGGTTCGCAAAACACTTACTTTTTCCATTATAAAACAATGCTCCGATAATGAGGGCAGATGGCTATTGGTGAACTTGGCAACGCCTGCTTATGATCTGTTAATAGGCAACTTGTATGCCCCAAATTCTGACTCTCCCACGTTCTTTCATGCTGTGATTGCTGAGATTGTTTCCTTTGGATCCACACATATCCTTCTTGGGGGTGATTTTAATCAGGCTCAGGATCTTCTTCTGGACCGGAAATCCAACTGCCTCTCTAGGGTGTCGAAATCCCTATATGCGATCCAGGACCTTAAGACATCCCTGGGTTTGGTAGACCCTTGGCTTATTTTTCATCCCACTGAAAGGGACTTCACTTTTTACTCTCCTCCTCATGGAAGCTTCTCTAGAATTGACTACTTTCTAATCTCCTCGAATTTATTGCCACACACATGTGCCGTAGATATACTCAGTAGAAGTATCTTCGATCACTCACCAGTGTCTCTTAACTTTAACGATTTCTTGCACAAACAGAGTATACCGCCTTGGAGATTTAATAGTCTGCTGTTACAGGATGATACTTTTGTACAATTTCTTCACTCCAAGATCGAGGAATTATTTCATTTCAACATTTTGGAGGAGGGCAAGGCTCTCTTGTGGTGGGATGCTTTCAAGGCTTCTACACGGGGGCACATAATTAGTTATTCCGCCCTGGTAAATCGCAGGCGCAGAAGAGATCTGGTTGAGAAAACTACCAAACTCAAATTATTAGAACAAAGGTACATTGTAGATAATGATCCGACGACTCTGTCGTGCTTGCAGAACTTAAAGTATGATTTTAACACGTCCCTTACCCGAGAGGTGTTGGACCTGATTCACACTCATAAATCAACACTTTACGCGGAGAGTAATAAAGCAAGTCACCTTCTTGCACAATACCTCAAAACTAAAAGATGCAGGAATAGGATTCCGCAAACTGTTGACTCCACAGGGGTCGTACACACTTCTGATGAAGCTATTCCTCAACAATTCCACTTGTACTATAATAATTTATATATCTCTGAGGTTCCCTTTTCCATAGCTTCCTTTGGGGAATTTGGAAACCATCTTGATAGGCCTCTAATTGACCTCTCTCAAAACCACTCTTTAGAACAGCCCTTCTCCCATCAGGAAATATTGGAAGCAATTCATTCTCTTTCTACAGGAAAATCGCCAGGGAATGACGGTTTCACTGTAGAATTCTATCAGAAGTTTGCAGATCTTCTGGCACCCAAGTTGAATATCATTTATAATTCGCTCTTAATACATGAGGGTCAAACAGGCTCCTTTTACCAATCGACAATTATTGTGATACCCAAACCAGACAGAGTTCACTCTAAAGTTGAGAATTATAGACCTATTTCTTTAATTAACATAGATAATAAAATATATGCAAAAATTTTGGCTCGGCGTCTGCAGCATATTGTTCCTGATATAATTCATAGGGATCAAAATGGGTTTATGGTTGATAGACTGGCTAGTGATAATTCTAGGCTTTTTTGGAATATCCTAGCGCATGTCGAGGGTTCCCGTGAACCTTTTATAGCGGTATCCCTTGACTCTGAGAAGGCCTTTGATAGAATTGAATGGGATTACTTGTTCCATACTTTGGCTTGGTTTAATTTTAGCCCCTCCTTTATTAAAATGATAAAAATTTTATATACTAATCCAATGGCTTCACTCTCAGTGAATGGTACTGATTCTCAACTTTTTCCCCTTAGAAGAGGTACTAAACAAGGCTGTCCATTATCTCCTCTCCTTCTTAATATTGCTTTAGAACCATTGGCAATAGCTATTCGGGCTCACTCATCTATTTCTGGTGTATCTGTAGGAGAGGAGATGTTCAAGCTTTCCATTTATGCGGATGATATATTGTTATATACTACACCAAATTCTCTTCCCAGTATATTGGATGTTATCAATTCTTTTTCTTCTCTGGTTATAAAATAAATTGGTCCAAATCAGCCGTAATGCCACTAAATTCACTGGTGCATAGATCTCAGATTTCTCACTTCCCATTTTCCTGGGAGCCTAATAAAATTAAGTATCTGGGCGTATGGTACTCAAAGTCGGTGGATCAGACTATGGCTCTTATTAAAGACCAACTCTTAACTTTAACCTCTTAAATTTTGAATTTATGGTCTCCACTTTATTTGACATGGTAGGGAAGGATAGAGGCTATTAGGATGGTTCTAGCTCCAAAGTTAAATTACATTTTTAGTATGACCCCCTTCTCTTTTCCGAGTACTCTCTATAAAAAGATTGACTCTCTGCTGCTTAAGTTTCTTTGGAGACAAAAACCCCCTCGTATTTCACTTAAGAAACTTAAGCTACCGAAGCATTTGGGAGGTCTTAATGTTCCTGATTTTAAAAACTATCACATTGCCTTTCAACTTGCACAGTCTCTGCAGTGGTTCCAAAGGGAATTCTCACATCTCACGCCTAGGTGGCTGATTTTGGAGGCCGCCTTGGTCCATCCATGCCCTTTAAGTGTTCTCCCTTGCACGGATTTTTATCCATTCACCAAACGTCTTAGACTGTTAAAAGCCTCTGCTTCTACTATCCGTACATTTAGAACTGGTCTTGGATATAGCGTTAGTTCGCTGGAGGATGTCTCTCTCTGGTATAACTCTGCCTTCCCCACGGTTCTTCTGCGGTCTCTAAGTGAGGAGTGGATGGGAAAGGGAATATGGTTGTTATCTCACATATTTCTTGCTGGTACTCTGTTATCTCCGGATGCTGTATCAACTTTATATGATGTCTCCTTAATAGATCCACATGGGTGGAGGGACATAGCTCAGTGTATTTTGTCCTTTCAGGTCTCTAACTCTCTTTTGTCTACTCCTTCTGATTTTGTCTCCTTCTGCCGTAGCATTGCAACAGGTAGAAGGAAGGCATCTCTGTTGTATAAGAAACTTCAAGATTCCTATGTGGATGCTGTTGCTCCCTTGCGGCTGTCTTGGGAAGCGGATTTGAGTTTTGACACAACTGACTTTGATTGGTATACCTTTTGGGTTAATTCACTGCGTCCTACTAAATCAGCGGCGATATCCCAATCCTCTTATTTTATATTCCACAGAGCCTACTGGACCCCTGCTAGAGTGGCTAGGATCACTAAAAGTGTTACCTATAAATGTTGGTCGTGTCAAGGCCCTGATGGGTCACTAGCACACATGGTTTTCTTCTGTAAGAACGTTAGAGCATACTGGCAACTTATTTGGGCAAAAATGTATCTTGTTTTTCATCTGACAATGACCACAGCAATCTCTTATGAAATTGTGATTTTAAGAGCCTCTTCTCCTTCTATCACTATTTTGGAATCGGATAAGAAATTGTTCAACATCCTATTAGCTGTTGCCTTGCATTTAATTATCTCCAATTGGAAAAATAATGAACATTTAAATTACAATGAATGGTGGAGCTATGTATGTGTGATCAGAAAGTATGAAATGATTTTGGCTCGCAAACATCATAGAGTTAAGTCAGTATTAAAGACCTGGGCCCACTTGGATTTATTTTGTCAAGAATCTCCTGTCATTACCTAACGTATATTCCTGCTGGTATCTAGGGATGGAACGCTGCTAATGCTCTGATCTTTTATTGTATATGCCATGGATTGTTGTTATTGTTTGTTTTACTGTCTGTTTTATGTTTGACACAAAATTATTAATAAACATATGAAGCAAAAAAAAAAAAAGGTACAGAGAAGGGCGACAAAAATGATAAAGGGGATGAAACAACTTCACTATGTGGAAAGGCTAAAAGGCAAGGCTCTTCAACTTGGAGAAGATATGGCTAAGGGGAGATATGATAGAGGTCTATTACAACAAAACAGTGGGTATTAAGTCTGCAAATTGTATTGAATATTTTTTTAAGTGTATTTTGCTAGTTTGGCCAGCAGGTTGTGCATGTTTGTTTTAAGCTGTTACAAAGAAGGGAAAGGTCTGTACTTTGTAACAGCTTAAATCACACATGCACCACCTGCTAGCCAAACTAGAGAAATACACTTCAAAAACTATTCAATATAATTTACAGGCTTTATTTATTTATTTATTTATTTATTTATTTATTTTATTCTCAATACAAAATGGTTGTACATAACAAAGAAAGATATGCATTACAACAGCTTATTCATCAAACAAGTATACATAACTGCATCAACTAAGTAAACCAGTACAAAAACTTGTGCAATATGGTATCCGGTGTAAAACAAAAAACCCTAAACCTTCTGTATGTATTGATTTTTCATTTTACCCCTATCATCCAATCACACATAATCCACCTCACCAATCATATATGTCCATCCACAACATCCAGCCCCTTGCATCCTGTTGCCCTAAATCCCCCCTCCCCCCTCTTAGCCCAGCATGTTTATACAGAAAGCCCACAGATATGCATATTGGCGATTAATCAATTTAGAGGAGCCACGAGAGATCTGGATCTCGTATTTGCCTACCACCCTCATTTTAACCTTCCACATCTCCCCCATTATCCTCTCCGGGGATATCCAATACTGCAAGACAGTTTTTCGGACCAGCAACAGCGATACGTAAATGAGTCGTCGCTGTGGGAATCTAAGTCCTTGAGTCACCAATAAGGATTGGTCCCCCAATAGTAGAGTTGCATAGTCCCACTCCAAGGTTCTATGTACTATAGCATTTAGGACAGAAAACGCCTCATTCCAAACCTCCAGAGCCGGGTACTCCAGAAATGAATGGAGGAGATTCCCCCCTGCTCTGCCGCATTTGCTACATCTATCTTCAGTCCATAGTCCCATAGCAGCCCCCTTTGCCCTAGTGATGTATGCTCTGTGTAGAATCTTGTATTGTGTCTCTTGTAAATCTGCTGCTGTGACCATTTTATAAAGAAGGGAAAAAAGTTTTCCAAATTCTACTCCTGTGTACTGAGTCCCAAGGTCTACGTTCCACTTGTTCACCAATGTCTCCATACCCCCCGTGGGCCCGTGCATGGTCAATACCTTATACCAAGTGGATAAGCTGTTGGCCTTGCTAGGTACATGTAATAAAATTTTATCCATCATGCCCCATGTCCATCTGTCACCATACTTCCCCCTCAGAGAGGACCAATAGTGATGAACCTGCAAATATTGTAACAAATTAGTGTTTGGAACCTCCCATTTCTCCTTTACTTGGTCAAAGGTGAAGAAAGTCTTCTGTTCTTCATCCACTAGCTGACCCAATATCCTACACCCCTTATCTCCCCACTTAGAGAACACCGAATATCCCAAACCCTCTGGAAATGCTGCGTTACCTATCATGCCGAGATACGGTGAAGCATCCGGAGAGCGTTGTTGTTGTCTTCTCCACCATATCCACGCTCTCTGCATTGGTTTTAAAAATTCTAATTTGTTAGTGATCCGGGGGTTCCCGCTAGTGCCCATATGAAGTAAATTAAGAAAGGTCCACGGGTGGCTCCAATCTTCGAACCCTTCCCTAGGTAAAAATCGCGGACAGCCTCATACTCCCTCATAAATAAGTCGCAGCATTGCCGCTGCATTATACCGACGTAGGTCCGGTAAACCCAGGCCTCCCTGGTCCTTGGTCAGGGATAATTTGGCTTGCCCAATGCGTACCCCCTTCCCCCGCCATACAAAAGTTCCCAGGAGGGACCTAAACATTCGCTCCTCTTTCCGAAAAACCCAGATCGGGGCTATCTGTAATGGATAAAGAATTTTTGGGAGTATGACCATCTTCACGAGAGCCACCCTGCCCATCAGTGACAGAGGCAGGTCCTTCCACTTGTCACATAACTGTTTGATTCTGCCCAGGACCTCAACCACATTTCGCTGATAAAATACGTGGGCGCTGGTACTCAAAAAAATGCCCAAGTACTTGGTCACGTGGTGAGATGCAGGGGTGAAGACGTGTTTGTGCTGAGCTCCTGCCAGTTTCCCTCACCTAACAAATTTATCAAGTCAAAACGAGGAATAACTTACCCCCACAACCCGGACTAAGAAAGAGAGAGACAAGGAGTTGTTCTATTCAGGTGATTTGACGGTGTGCAGTGAGATGGCTGCAAAATTACAACGCAAAGATAAAGATAAGGCCAAACTCGTGGAACCTAAAATGGCGGTGGGACAACAGTCCCCGAGTTCAAGCATGTGCTCGACATGGACAGCAGAGATTACTGCAGAAGTAACAGCAGCAGTGGAGGCCGCTTTAGATAAAAAACTGCAGGCAATATTTGACCGAGCAAATGCAGCACACGAGAGACTAGATGGATTCCATTTAGATCTGGATCAAATGCAACAACGTATTAGCGACATCGAAGACCGCATGACAGAATCTGAACAGCCGACGGGAGACCTGCGGAAGCGGATCGAGGAGCATGAAAACAAAGTGGATGATCTAGAGAACAGATCAAGACGAAACAACTTGCGCTTAATTGGACTCTCCGAAAACATTAAAGATGCGGAATTGGGGGCTTTTCTGGAGGGCTGGCTCCCGAGATCATTACACCTTAACAACTTGCCAGGACCGTTAAGAATTGAGAGAGCACATCGACTGGGCCTGAGGAGAACCGGCAACACGCGGCAGCATGCAGTGATAATAAAAATCTTACATTATGGCCACAAACAAGCAATCTTACGGGCCATACGCGCTGGAGGTGAACTGAGTCATGAAGGTCAGAAAATCCTTTGCTTTCAGGATTATTCGGCCCGGGTAGCAGCAGCACGTAAGGAATTTGCGCCAATTTGTGCGGCATTACATTTTAAAAAATGTGATTTGCCCTCATATATCCGGCAAAACTGAAAGTTCAGCATGGTGGAGCAGAGAAATACTTCGCCGATGTGGGAGCAGCTCAGGATTTTATTAACAACCTGGAGCAAGATGGAAATGCCTGATTGTTTAAGCGGCAAACCAATGGAGGCAGGCCTAAGACACAGCATTAAGGTACTCGTTGATTTAAAGGAGATCCCAAGACCCTCAACAAAACCAGACTGTACTGAACATTGAGTATGCATCTAAGAATGTTTGATGATGGGGGGGGGGGGGCTACAGAGGTAAAATGGTGTAATAAGAATTGTTTGGGAATTGGGATGCATGTAAGTGTCTACGTGGAGGGGAGAAAGGGGGGGGGGGGAAAGACCAGTTGAGGCTCTTGTAGGGCCATGTTATAAGTTTGGGTATGTTGCTATGTGAACTGGAGAGCACCTATACGTGATGAGTTCTAATAGAGAACTTAAGAGAATAGGGGGGGGGTTGGGAGGAGGAGGGGGGGAAGGGATTAGGAAGGAACTGGGAGGGAGTAGGGGGAAAAGGGGAGGGATTGGGACACCACAAGGACCAGAGGAAGAAGCTTTTGTTTATAAATAGAGGGATTGTTTGGCTGCAGAGGAGGATTGTGGTGAGGGGTAAGCTGGGATACCTCTCCCCAGTTCAAATGAATACACAGAGCGAGAGATTTAACAAGGGAAAGAATAAGGGAGAGATATGGTAAAAATTATATCATGGAATGTGGGGGGGATTAATTCTTCAATTAAGCGCTCTAAGATCATGCAGACACTGAACAGACATAAGGCACACATAGCTCTGCTTCAGGAGACGCACCTAGATGGGGCAGAACATAGGAAATTGTGTCACTGGTGGGTTGGAGAGATGGTGGACAGCCCAGCAGTCAACAAAAAGGCAGGGGTGATAATCCTGATTCGTAAGGGGGTGCAATGTATCCTACACAGTAAGATCATAGACTCACAAGGCCGTTATATAATACAACACATTACACTTAACAACAAACCGCTTTTATTGGTTAACATATACGCTCCAAATCAATATGACAAACAGTTTTTCCAGACTATTATTAGACAGGTGCAAAAGTTTGAGCAGATCCCAATAATAATAGGAGGAGATTTTAACATGGTTTTTGATACACTGGTGGACAGCACTGGCCCTTCGCGGCTCGGACCGGTGAATTACTCTAGGGGAGTGCCATGGGTTTGCTCCACCTTAAAAGTGCTGGACTCTTGGCGTTTGCTGCACCCGGGAGAGCGGGACTATACCCATCTTTCCAGGGCCCATGGGACACAGTCCCGAATAGATTATCTGTTAATATCTCAGAATATAGCAACCCTACTGACACAAGCAGAGATAGGTCCCACACAAGTGTCTGATCATGCATTGATTTGGATGAAGATAGACTGGGATTGTACACCGAAGGGTCCATATCAATGGAAATTCCTGAGAGCTTTATACACTGACCCAGTATTTCACACATTTATACGAGATAAATGGAAAGATTATGCAGAACTCAACCAAGATAGTTATCAGTCGAACCCCGTACTCTTTTGGGAGGCAGCCAAGGCAGTGTTGCGGGGACATATTATTTCCTATTCTGCCCATAAGAAGAAAGCAAGGGAGGCTGAGATGTTACGGTTAGAAGCCCGAGTACGGAGGCTTAGACAGATATATGGACAGACACGATCTGATACTCACAAGAAGTTATACATGGAAGCGCAAATAGAGTTAAATCACCTGATTCACTTGCGCACACAACACTCTTTAGTTTATTACAAATACCAGTTGTATAAACATGCTAATAAACAGGGGAAACTATTAGCGAGATTGGTCCATCAAGTGGGGGGTAGGAGATGGGTGACACAGGTTAAGGACACACAAGGAATAAGTCACTATAAAAATGAAGATATTTGTCGGGTTTTTGAGACTTTTTATACCCAATTTTATTCCCCGCCGGAAGATGAGGGGTTGGAGGCGGCATCATATCTAGAGGGGCAAGAACTCCCACAGCTTACAGAAAGACAGCGAGATGTTCTTAAGGTGGAGATAGTGGAGGAGGAAGTTAGCTGGAATATCCGCATCAGCTCCCTCTATAAGGCGCCGGGGAGCGGATGGATTTTCCTCGGAGTTGTATAAACTCTTAGTAGAGGATATTGCACCTTGTCTGGCCACAGTGTTTAATTCACATGTCTGTAAGGGAGAACTACCAAATTCATTGAGAACAGTGCAGATAATTGTGCTGTTAAAGCCTGGGAAAGATCCAAGCAAGGCAGAATCATATAGGCCCATATCGTTGTTATCTTTTGAAGCCAAATTACTAGCTAAGATATTGGCCAATAGACTGGCCAGGTTCCTCCCTTCTTTGGTACTGGACCCACAAGTTGGGTTCATTCGAACACGGTCTGTGGCTAAGAACTTGAGAAAGATATTGCTGGCACTGGAACAGCTTAAACGTGAACAAACCCCCTCAATTCTCGTCAGCTTTGATGCCCATAAGGCATTTGATAGAGTACGGTGGGATTTTATGTTTGCTGCCTTAGATGCTTATGGAGTCCAGGGATTCTTCAAGGAAGCTATAAAAACATTATATACCAACCTGATGGCAGAAGTATTGGTAAATGGGATGACTTCAAGGCCAATTGGTTGTTCTTCAAAACCCAAAGGAGTCATTGGCAGCTACTCTGGAAATTTTTAAAGAATTTGGTGACTTCTCATTTAGAGAAATCTGAGATACAACCATTGTATATGCAGGAAGCGGAATGGGCGAGTTTAACCTGTCCTTTCAGGAGAACTGATAATACCTTTACATATCTAGGCATCCAGTTACCGGGCGATCCCGCACACTTATATAAACTGAATATAACCAGCCTATTTGAATATACAAAACATATGTTGAGCAGGTGGTCCAGTCTGCCAGTCTCACTATTAGGGAGGGTCTTTTTATTTAATATGATAATTTTCCCAAAGTGGCTCTACTGCTTTCAAACCTTGCCACTTTACTTAACTAAAGTGGACTGGAAAAGATTGATGAGCCTACTCTCTAAATTCTTTTGGAATAAGAAGCGACCACAGATAAGATGGCAACACATGCTAGATCCTTGGGACAGGGGGGGTTTTGGGGTCTTAGACCTCTATCAATATAATAAAGCTTGCCTGATGAGACATATAGGGGACTGGCTGAGAGGCACTTCACATTATACCCCGAGGGTGGTGGAAGAGGATTGGGTGTGTCCTTTGAGTTTGCATTATGCGTTACCAGCACATTTAAGAAACAACATAGTAATTCAACCCCTTCGACTGGCATGGAAAGATTTGAGCAGGATTTGGCATTTTGACGCACATCATAGCAGATTATTACCCATCATAAGGAATGGGAGTTTCTTCCAGGTATAGAAAGCCCACGCTTTAGAAGATGGCAACAAATGGGGCTTACACACCTACAGGACATAGTAGATGGTGAAGGGCATATTAAGAAAATAGATTCTCTGGGTTTTGGAGACATAACGTGGGGGGACCAATTTGCATATCAACAGATCTCCCATTATGTTGCGAGTATTCCCGATCACTCACTTGCTGTTGATGTATCTAGTGTATTAGATCAACTTTTTGATACACCCACTGAGGAAGCAATATCGATATCATTACTTCATAAAAGAATAATGCAGAATAGCAAACAGAGAGTACTGACACACATTTCGGAAAAGTGGTCACTAGATCTGCATAAGGAAGTTACAACTCAATTGATATTGAAGAGCATGAGACAAATTCCAAAGAAAATCTACAATGCTGATCTTAGAGAATGTCAGGGCAGTTTAGAGCATACACATCGACACTGCGGCTATATAAAATGGGGAGAATAGATTTGCCGAAGTGTGGGAAATGTGGAGGTTCAGAATGCTCCTACTTTCATGCCTTGTGGGAGTGTCCAGAGATAAAGAACTTTTGGACAAAAGTGAGTAATTTCATGGGACGTATATTGAACAAGCACATTCGAGTAGGTCCCGACAATGCCTTACTGGGTGTGGAGACTCTGAGAGGAACAGGTGTTGCTCATCATAACTTGCTACTATATAGAGCATTCCTTATGGGGAAAAATGCATTTTAGTCAATTGGGTCCAAACAGAAGCTCCTTCATATTGGCAGTGGCGTAATAGACTACATGCGTTACTCTTGATGGAATTGCGAGATGTGCGTAAAACATCTAAGAGACAAAGAGAATTCTATTTAATTTGGAAATGCTATATACATGTCCTTTCTCCAAGGACCCGTAGTACTGTTCTTAATCAATTGGAGGGACCCATTACATAAATAGGAGCTTGACCTTATTCTACATGGATGGCATTTAATTCCTTTCATTAAAGGTATTGATCCTTGTGGTGGGAGATTGGGAGGGGGGAGGGAGGAGTTACAATTATGAACAGCATAGTTTTCCTTTTTTTTGGGGGGGAGGGAGGGAAAATGTTATAAAGTTTGATGACTGGGAAAACGGCTGTAATCGGTTGTATTGCCATTGTACATGTTGTAATGCTATACAGTATTACTGTAAAGGAAAAGAGTTGTATATTTTGTTCTGTCATCAATAAAAACTGTTGAAATATAAAATCGCTGGCAAAGCTAAAAAACAAATGCCCAAGTACTTCATGGCCCCCGCCCTTATTGTTTGGATTGGAAGTCCCGCCATCCCCGGGTCCTCCCGCATCCCCGAAAGCGGTAGTAACTCCGATTTAGCATAATTCATCTGCAACCCAGACAATTCCCCGAACTCCCGTACCAGATCAAGTGCTCTCCCTAGATCTCTGGGTGCATTGGCCACATATAGTAGTATATCATCCGCATACAAATTCACGCGTAATTCCCTGCTTCCTACTCTAATTCCTCGTATATCTGCACTTGCTTGAATTGGTATGGCTAGCAGTTCAATTGCTAATAGAAAAAGGAGTGGCGAGAGCGGGCATCCCTGTCTGGTCCCCCGTTGAATTGGGAAGCTATCGGTTAACTTACCATTGACCAACAATCTGGCCGATGGGTGTGTATAGCGTGCCTGAATCCAAGATGTGTAAGCTCCCGTGATGCCGAACCGCCCCAGTACCCCAAAAAGCTAAGGCCAGGATATACTGACAAAGGCCTTTTCCATGTCAAGGCCCACGATGGCTTCCAAACCTCCTTTCCCTTTGCACTCGTGGATAGCCATTAGCACTTGCATGATATTCATACATGCGTATCTTCCTGGGACAAATCCTCATGAACTAGAGTATGTATGACCTGGTTAAGGCGCCGCACCAAAATAGCTGCCAGTAGCTTCACGTCCTGATCTAGTAAGGAGATGGGGCGGTAGGAGCCCACCTGTCCCGTATCCTTGCCCGGTTTCGGCAAAAGTACTATATGGGCCACGTTGGAATGTATGTGGGCTCCCCCCTCCACTAACTCATTGAACCAGTCTTTCAAGGGTATAGCCACCAGGTCAGACATTATACGGTAATACTCGGGCCCAAACCCATCTGGGCCCGGAGCCTTTGTCAGTTTTAAAGCCTTGATTCCTAATCGAATTTCCCCCTCTGAAATGGGTGCATTGAGATGTAATCTATGCTCTGCTGTTAGGAAAGGAACCCGCAATTGTTGGAAAAAATCCTCGCACTGAGTATCATCAAAGTCCCGGGCTTGATACAGAGAACTATAGTATTGTATAAACTGCTGATGGATTTGGTCTTCCGTGGTATACACCCTTCCGGTATCATCCCTGATCACTGAGATAAATTGTTTCTTACGAAAGGGCCTAACTAGGTTGGCCAACAGCTTGCCCACTTTACTGCCCCACTTAAATAAGCGGAGCCATTGAAAATATATATCCCTCTCTGCCCATTGGGCCAGCAGCTCAGTTATCTTTGTCTTAACCTGTTTCAGCTCCATCCTATGTTGAACAGTCATATGAGCTATATGTTGGCGCTGTAGCTGGTGATACTCTCTGGAGAGGCGCAGGAGTTCTGCCTACCTTTGCTTCCGTTTCCCAGCTGTATAAGCTATAATATGCCCTCTCATGACTGCTTTTGAGGCTGCCCAGTACGTTTCGGGTGTGACATCTGCTGTCTGGTTGTGATGCTTATAGTCCAACCATTTAACCCTTAAGTATTCATGGAATTCCTTATCATTAATTAGCGCAGGGGAGAATCTCCATGCCCGCTCGTTCGGCTCTGTGGACCATGGGATCACCATCTCGACAGCCTGATGGTCACTCAATACTGGGTCCACTATCTGCACATTGGAAACCCCGGCAACCACCGAGGGGGAAACCAATAGATAATCCAGTCTCGAATAGGCTTCATGAGGGTGGGAATAAAATGTGAATTCATCCCCCTGTGGATTAAGAAGTCACCAAACATCTACCAGCCCTAGCTGGTTGAGTACAAAATTGACTCCTTTTTCCCAGGTCCCACCTCTAAGTCTTGGCAGTTTACAGTCAATTGTGGGGTCCACCACCACATTGAAGTCACCCCCCAGAATGAGCTGATAACCAGTGTATGCAACCACCCTGGCCACCAGGTCAGAGAAAAATCTATAGGAATACACATTTGGTCCATATATATTACAAAGCAAGATCTGTTGCCCCCCTGAGTTCTCCTAATACCAATATGTATCTCCCCTCTGGATCATGTATCATTTTATGTATATTGAAGGGTAGTCTTTTGTGTATGAGAATGGCTACCCCTCGTTGCCTAGAATTGTACGAGGAAAATCCCACCTCCCCCACCCAGCCTCTTCTTAATTTCTGATGTTCAGTCGCCAACAAATGCGTCTCCTGGAGGTACGCTATATCGACCCCCTCTTTATGCAGCCAGGTCAGTATCTTGGTGCGCTTTATGGGGGAGTGAATACCATCAACATTTAGAGTAATAATTTTTAAGTTAGTCATATATTATATAGGTAGCATTTCAAACATTGACAATTGTTGATCATCCTCACCAGTCTCCCAGCTGAACCCATAAGGATTAAAAGGTATATCACATAGAATCCTCCTACCTGTACTTGAGCCTTGTTCCCCATTAAATTCAAAGGCCCCCTGATCCAACAATCCTGAGACTGTCCCCTCCCGCCTCCCATTCTATCCCTCTCCCTCTCTACCACACATACCAGATCCCACCAAACATTCACTCTCTTACATTCCATCCCCCCTCCCTGTCCCTCTTCCCCCCTCCCAACCCTTTCCCAATTATCCACCTTCATCCTTCACTTACCCAGATCAACTAAAGGAATAAGGCCACTCAACCTCCCCACCCCAAAATAGGAACTCTGTAATATTACAAGACTACGTGAAATAATATTGGAGGTCCCTCTCCATATTTCAAACCCACATAGATAGCATAAATACCAATAACAGGAACCTCCAGAGGAAAAGGCAGGTATCCACCAGTAATGTTCCAAGTCCTGGTCCGATTCACCATCGAACCTGGTGGGAATCAACACCCAACTGCAGTGCGGTATCTTCACTGAATCTCGCCAGGCCAAAATTGTAGTCCACAGATCTCAGTGCAGACGAAATCAGATCCCGTGCCGCATCGCTCCTCGCTCTCTAGCACTACAGGGGTCCATTACTCCTGCTCATCTCGTCTTGCAGCTGGCCCCTTGTTGCATTTTGCCAGGAATGCCTTCGCCGCAGCAACATCATTATTAAGTATGACTTTTCCGTCAACCCAGACTCTCAGCTTGGCCGGGTAAAGCACCTCACCCCCTGTTTATATAAAGCTGAGCACGTAGGTGCCATTGCTTTGCGCAGGAGGGCCACTCAGGTAGAGTAATCGTTAAATAAAAGCAATCTGTGGCCTTCATACAGTAGCGCCTCTTTGGCCCTTGCAGCTTTCAAAATTTGCTCCTTCGCTTGCCAGTTGGTGTAATGCGCTATCGCTGTCCGGGGCCTGGTATTCACCTCACCTCGATGTGCTCTGTCACAGCAGACAGGGCCTTCCCGCTCCGCTAGGCCCAGCTGCTCCGGGAGCCATGTGCTGAAGAAATCATACAGGCGCTGATCGGTCACTATTTCAGGCAGCCCAATTACCCGAAGATTATTCCTGCGGGATCGGTTTTCTTGCTCTTCAACTCAGTCCCGCATCTCCGCGAGTTCTTTTTTAAGCGTGGATACCTGCGCCGCCATGTCCTGCGCTTCGTCTTCTCTCGCAGAAATCCTCCACTCCACCTCCTCCAATCGGGTCGAATGAGAATCACATTTTTCATTGATCTCATCGACAGCCGACTGCAGCTTGTTGAGTTTATACTGCAAGGCGGCGGAGACGGACCGCGAGATCTCCTGCGCCCAGTCCGTGGTTGGGGTTACTGAAGTGGTCGCCGGATGCTGCGTCCCCGCCATTTTACCCACGTTGTTTCTCTGAGGATTTGGAGCCCTTTTTTGAGTTTGCGGGGGCATCCCTTGTGGGATATTGCTGGTATCAGCGTCTAGGCGGGATTGCCGCTCCAAACGACGAGTTCCCCTCGATTTGCTGTCTTGTAAACAGGTATTATTAGCAGATTTTGGCAGATTGATTGTGGAGCCTCTCCTTCTCGCTGCCTTCTAGGTAGCAGGCATCACGTGACCCCCCTCCCCCCCACAATTTACAGGCTTAATACCCACTGTTTTGTCGTAATAGACTTCTATCATATCTCTCCTTAGCCATATCTTCTCCAAGTTGAAGAGCCTAGCCTTTTTAGCCTTTCCACATAGTGAAGTTGTTTCATCCCCTTTATCATTTTTGTCACCCTTCTCTGTACCTTTCTAATTTCACTAAATCTTTATTGAGATGGAGTGATCAGAATAGCACATAATATTCAAGGTGCAGATGAACCATGGAGTGATACAAAGGCATTATAATATTCTGATTTTGTTTTCCATTCCTTTCCTAATACTTCCTAATATTCTATTTGCTTTCTTAGCTGCCGCTGCACACTAAACAGAAGTTTTCAACATACCAATGATGACACCTAAATCCTTTTCCTGTGTAGCGATTCCTAATGTCGAATCTTGCATCATGTAGCTATAGTTTGGGTTTCTCTTCCCTACATGGATCACTTTGCATTTGCTCACATTAAGGGGCTGATTTTCGAAACAGAAAACACCCAAAAAGCAGCATAAAGTGTCAGATGGACTTTTTGTGTGTGTGTGAAAACATCCCAAATTACTATTATCAAAACCAGTTTTTAAGATGTTTTTCTATGTAGTTCATATACAGTGCATCCAAATCATAAGGGGGTATGTTGGGGGCAAGATTTGGGTGGTCCCAAAACTTGGATGTTTTTCTGCCTTTATGCAAGAAAGCAAAAACATCTAGGACTAAAAGTTACACATTTTGGTCTAGACCTGTTTCAATCACAACCAAGTCACAAGAAAGTGCCCTAAATGAACAAATGACCACTGGAGGGATTAAGGTATCACCCTGCTTACTCCCCCAGTGGTAAGTGACCCCCATCCCACCCCCACCCCCACCCCCCAAAAGATATGAAAGAAACAATACATACCAGCCTCTATGACACCCTCAGATGTTATAGCCAATACTATTAGAGCAGCAAGCAGATCTCTGGAGTAGTCTAGTAGTCGGTGCAGTGCATTGTAGAGAAGGGGACCCAGGCCCATATCCAACTCTATTATACTTGTGGTGGAAAGTGTGAGCCATCCAAATTGCCCCAGGTTTACAGAGATTTGTTTCAGTTCCTCTGATTCATCGCCATTAAATACCATTTCTGGCAGTGGTATATCCCCCATATCTTCCTCAGTGAAGACCAAAGAATTCATTTATTCTCTCTGCTATGGCCTTATCTTTCCCAATTGCGTTTTTTACCCCTTGGTCATCTAACAAGCTGATTATTTTACTGGCTTCTTGCATCTAATATACCTAAAACAGGTTTTACTATGTATTTTTGCCTCCAAGACAAATCTTCTTTTCAAAGTTTTTCTTTGCCTTCCTTATCAGTGCTTTGCATTTGACTTGCCATTCTTTAAGCTGTTTTCTATTAGCTTCAGTCAGATCATTCTTCCATTTTCTGAAGGATATTCTTTCAGCTCTAATAGCGTCCTTCACCTCACTTTTTAACCATGCCAGCTATCATTTGGCCATCTTTCTGCCTTTTTTAATACGTAGAATATATCTGCTCTGAGCTTCCTTGATGGTATCTTTGAACAACATCCACACCTGATGTAAATTTTTGACCTTTGAAACTGTTCCTCTAAGTTTCTCCTTTGTGAAAGTTAAATGCTAATGTATTGCATTTCCTGTATGTATTTAATCCAGTTATTAAATCAAATCTGATCAGTTTTGCAACTCCTGTTGTTGCTCAAATTGCTGTCATTGATCCGCATTAGCTGCTGCTGCTGTCCCTCCTCCAATGCCTGAATTAGTTTCTCCATGTTTTCCATATTACCTCAGTGAGCACTGTGCAAGAATCAAACCAAAATAAAAACCTGCCTGTCCAGCACTTACTATACTCATCCCCCTCTCCCCCCAGTTCCTGATGGGCAGGTCTTTTGCCCGATGTTCCTGCATGTTAGTCCTACAAGGCTCAGAGATCCAGAGGCCATGGATTCCAGCTTCTTCTGACTGGTTAAGTTCCTATCCCACAGCAAGAACCCCTCTTTCCATATCATAGCTTTAGACACTATCCAAGCTCAAATCTTTAGTGTGACAACTCCCAACTCGTGAAATTCCCTGCCATTATCTCTAAGATTACAAACTTCCCATTCTATATTCAAATCAGAATTGAAAGCCTTTTTATTTAGTGATGCATTTCATAACTGAACAATAGTCTGTAAGAGCATGATTACATCCATCCTCCTTCCTCCTTCACTTCTCCCAGAGAGTGGGCTGTTGACCATCACTCATGTGATCTCACAACCCTGTGAACAGTCTCATATCTTTCCTTCTCTTTTTTTCTTCTCTCTATTCCCTTTTCTATCAAAATTATAGTTCCTTTCTACACTTTAATATTAGCATTGTCTCTGTATTGTAAATTATAAGGCACTTTAGGTATCCCACAAATGTACTTAGTCAAACTGTGTGATGTGGTTGCCACATCTACCAGAACTTGTGAAAGGCTGGTAAATAGTGAGAAGCATGCACACACAAATAAAGGAAAAATTAGCACTCTATTACAAAACACACCCACACTAATCCAGAATAGTCCTAAAATAGAAATACTGAGTGAATACGGGGAAGAGGACCAGGATGATTTAAGGGCAATCAGCTGAATTGAACTAACATGAACAAGTTTCTTCAGTATCCATTTTCTGGCCGCACTGCTCTTCCCCGTAGAAGTTCCCTCAGACCAGAGAGAGAGAGACATTTGTATGATATATGAACTTGGATTGGAAAACAGTATTTGAGACATTTGATCAAATAGAAACAATACCATTACGGTTAAACCGGCAGTGGTAAAGAACTGATTTAACTCTTTCTGTGGGAGATTTTTTTCTCCAATTGTATTAAGCAAGCAAACTGTTTTTTGAACAGATTAAGCACTGTGGATATTATCATATGATTGGTTGGGGAATGGAAGGGTATGAGTGATGATGGGTAAGTAAATGTGAGTTCCGAGCAATTCATTATGTTATGGGCACATGTTGTTAAATATTATTATTATTATTATTATTATTTATTGCATTTGTATCCCGCATTCCCCCACCTATTTGCAGGCTCAATGTGGCTTACATAGATTTGTTAACATTATCATATCAGGATAACAGATATAGTTGGTAATGTGTGGCGCTCAAGGAAGGGAAGAGGGAAGAAGGAAGAGAGTGATTGGGGTGGTTATAGCAGGTGGGCTTTTATAATTGATTGGGCTGGTGATGTGACTTAGTGAGGTTATATGTTCTCATTGTAGGCCTTGTTGAAGAAGAATGTTTTCAGAGATTTTCGAAAGATGGTTGCTTCGTTGATTGCTTTCAAGTCTGTGGGTAATGCATTCCATAACTGCGTGCTCATGTAAGAGAAGGTGGTGGCGAGCATCAGTTTGTATTTAAGTCCTTTGCAGCTGGGGTAATGCAGGTTGAGAAATTTGCGGGATGATCTTGTGGCATTTCTGGGAGGTAGGCCCACGAGGTTTAGCATGTAGATTGGGGCGTCTGCATGAATGATTTTGTGTACAATCGTGCAGATCTTGATCACAATGCGTTCCTTAAGTGGGAGCCAGTGAAGTTTCTCTCTTAGTGGTTTTGCACTTTCATATTTACTTTTTCCAGATATGAGTCTGGCAGTATTCTGGGCAATTTGGAGTTTTTTGATTGTCTGTTCTTTGCACCCGGCGTACAGTGCATTGCAGTAGTCCAGATGACGTATTACCATAGACTGTACTTTATGAACATATTAACGTTTTAAGGAGATGGACGTCACGTGATGCTAGGCGAGGGGTAGGACGCCGCAAGACTGAGCTCTGAGGCCCCGATGTAACATCGCCCCCCTAGCAGCTTAAATCGGCGAATTTGAAATCTGTACAAGAAGGAAAGACAGACGGGACATCCCAGACTAGCGAACTGTGGAATTTACAAGGAGAAAAACTAATAATATGTCCTCCAAAACGATGCGGAAAGACGGAGCACGAGGGAGAACGGGAGAAAGTAAAATGGCGGATCCCGGCCCCTCGGGGGAAACAGTGAGTTTCGCTTGGGCCAATGAAATTGCAGCAGAGGTATCGCAATTACTGGAATCCTCCGTGGACCTGAAATTGTAGAGAATTTCTGAGAAACTCGATGTCATGGATGAGAAATTAGAAGGTTTAAAAACCGATCTGACGGGATTCCAACAACAGCTATCGGAGCTGGAAGACAGGAGTGCCCAGTAGGAGGGTCATCATAAAGAATGGCAGCAGAGGATTACCCAGTTGGAATCAAAAGTGGATGATCTAGAAAATAGATCACGAAGAAACAATATCAGGCTGGTGGGGATCCCAGAGACTGTACGGGAAGTAGACCTGCGGGCCGTGTTGGAAACGTGGCTGCCGAAGGTGCTCGATGCGCAGGAGTTGGCGAACAATTTAAAAATTGAAAGAGCACACTGTCTGGGTCAACTGAGACCCGAAGCGCAAAGACCTCGAGTGGTAATTTGCAAAATACTAAACTACAACCACAAACAAGAGGTTTTGAGGTTATGGCGATCCCGGGGCACGGTGTGCTACGAAACACACAAGGTGCTGTGCTTTCAAGATTTTTCGACTGCAGTGGCGGCACAGCGAAAGCAATTCGTAGGAGCATGCACTGAACTCCACAACAGACGGATTCGGTTCGCACTGCTTTATCCGCCAAGATTGAGGGTCCAACATGAAGGCCGGACCCGCTTTTTCGACACCGCAACGGAAGCGCTGCAGTTTGCCAAGCAGATACAAGGAGGCACGGAGCAGACTGTCGAGGATGAAGTACGCTGAAGAACAAAGTGGAAACCATAGCAAGAACGAGGGCTCAAAAACTTTCACAGTGTTCTGCCGAAGAGGCGGAGGATATTTAAAGCAGTAGCGGGAGCAGAGCCTTGAGTGCGCTACTGTTGTGAGACATTCTGTACAATTGCTTTAATTTCATGTGAGTTGGGGAATTGCGGGTGGGCAAAAGTTTAATATGCATAACAAGTTGTTTTTAAAAGATATGGTTGAGGTTTTAATTGAAGGTTAACTAGAAGGGGACTCCTCAAATATGTTTAAGGGAGGAGGGAGTTTTCAAGATAAAGATGTTTAATCTGAATGTTGTTTGAAATGGGATTTCCCGAATATGTTAATGGGAGATGAGAGTTGGCAATATAAAGTGGCATAGTGGAGCGGGCCCTGTACATTTCGATAAAGAGGAAGCTGCAGGGGGGAGGGGCAGGGCGTTAGCGTGACCGGTTCTTAGAGAGCACAATGTGTAGTATATGGAAGAGGGGGAGGGAGGGTGGGAGGGAGGGGTGGAGTGAACAGTGGGTAGAGGAGAAGGGGGCCTTCAATTCGTTTCTTTTGGAATTCATTTGGTTTATTTTATTTTATTTAAATGTTTTTTTATCATTGGCTTCGCGCACTGAAGAGTGGCAGGGGAGGTTATTTCGGATAAAAAGAGGGGTACCTAAGGGCTGGGAGGTACGCTCTCTGTTCAACAGGAAAAGGCTGAGACAGTGGAAATGGATGAAGTGGAGTGTTGGGGTCAGTTAAATTGTTATCTTGGAATGTAGGGGGAGTTTCTTCGCCCATAAAACGGAAAAAAATCTTGCAGGCTTTGCAACGCCAGGCGGCCGATATTGTGTTTCTTCAAGAGACACATCTGACGAAGCAAGAGCATGATAAATTCCAGCAGGGCTGGGTGGGTGCTGTAGTGGGCGCTCCTGCTAACAATAAGAAGGCGGGAGTATTGGTACTATTTCGAAAGGGGTTACCAATATCTATAAAATCGGTTAGGAGGAGCGCAATGGGTAGATATGTCTTGATAGAGGTGGAGCTGGGGGGAATTCCCTACGTTTTCTGTAACATATATGCACCGAATGTATATGAGAAAAAATTTTACAAAGAAATTATAGACCTGCTGTCTCCATATCAGGTGGGAAATGTGGTGCTGGGAGGAGACTTTAACATGGTATATGACCCAGAGATGGATAAGACTAGTAAAGGAGGCCCGGGGCCTAGACACTATTTAAGGGGGCTACCATTCTTGTGCTCTACATTGGACCTGGTAGATGCTTGGAGGGTGTTACACCCAGGCAGTAGGGATTACACTCATTTATCCCGGGCACATTCTTCACTATCCAGAATAGATTACATATTTATTTCACGTCCCCTTTTTGCTAAAACAGTGGAGGCAGAGATCGGTCCAAGTGAAATTTCGGATCACTCTCCCATATGGGTACGGCTGGAGTTAGGAGGAGACCGGAGCGTGTATAGGGGTGGTCTTTTCCATTTGAGCTGTATAAGGATGCGAAATTTCGGGAAATGTTGCAGAGCAAATGGAAAGAATATGAATACAACAACAAAGAACATAAAGATCAATATGGGTTGTACTGGGAAACGGCAAAGGCAGCCCTGAGAGGAGAAATTATCAATTATAGGGCTTGGACGCGGAAGCGAAGGGATAAAGAAATATTACGCTTAGAAAAAGAAGTCCGAATACACCGGCTGAAATATGGGGCTACACAGACAAAAGAACAGAAATTAGTCTATCTGACAACCCAGAGAGAGTTAAATGAGCTCCTGCATGAGAGGGCTAAGAAATCTATACTGTATTATAAACACCAGTTGTTCCAGTATGGGAACAAGGCAGGAACGTTGCTGAGTCGATTGGCTAAGGGGAAAAGAGGGACGACTAGACTTTTACAAATAAAACGCCAGGATGGCACAGTAGTCAGACGTGAAAAGGACATAGTAGAGAGTTTCCGCAGATACTATGCAGACCTGTATGGGGAGCCATCGGGGATAATACCAGATAGCACATTGTTTTTGGATAATATTGACCTACCACAGATATCGGCGAAACAGGGGGAAATCCTTGACGCCCCTATTGAGGAAGGGGAGTTCATGTTGGCCCTGCAACAGAGTGAGGTACATAAGGCACCAGGACCAGATGGTTTTAGTGTGGCTTTTTATAAGATTCTACAGGAACAGGTGACTGTACCTCTATTAAATTTATTTAACTATATGGCTAGTACTGCCACGGTCCCAGAGACTCTTGGACTAGCTAAAATTATTGTCCTGCCTAAACCCGGTAAGGATCCAGGGGACATGGGATCATATAGACCGATCTCCCTATTAAACTGTGATGTCAAATTTTATGCAAAAATTTTGGCAAATAGATTGGCCCGAGTGCTGCCAGACTTGGTGGCCTCTCCGCAAGTAGGGTTTGTGAAGGGCAGATCGGTGGCAAGTAATATCAGAGCTCTTATCGCTTCCTTGGAGAAAGTGAAGGAGCGGCAACGGCCTTCTCTGCTAATAAGTTTTGATGCGGAGAAGGCCTTTGATCGGTTGGTATGGCACTTTATGTTTAAAGTTTTGCAGAAGGTAGGTATTGGGGGATTTTTTTAGGAATGCAGTAGGGGCTCTTTACTCAGACCCCCAAGCGTACATGTGGATAAATGGGGTAGGGTCGCAACCGTTTTTGATAAGGAGGGGGGTGAGGCAGGGGTGTCCTCTCTCTCCGCTATTGTTTGTTCTGTCTTTAGACCCACTAATACGAGAGATTGAGTCTCACCCTGAGATAGTGGGGGTTACCTGGGGTTCTGTTGGCTTTAAAATATCTGCCTTTGCGGATGACTTATTAGTGCATCTTACAGAACCCAAGAGGTCGCTGGGAGCCCTATTGGAATTGTTTCAGGAGTATGGAGACTTTGCTGGTTTTAAAATAAACTATTCCATATCTCTGGCATTAACAGATACAGATAGCGTGAGAATGGAGTGGGGGAATGATTTTCCTTTAAAGTGGGCCAGGGAATGCTTTAAATACTTAGGAGTACAGGTGGCCATGAGCACAAGGGCCTTTTACGCTCTCAACTTCACTAAACTACTGGATAATATGAGATGTCGGCTGAAGCAATGGGAGGCCTTGCCGCTGACGCTACATGGGAGGGTCCAGCTGATCCGCATGGTGGAGTTCCACGGATGGCTTTACACACTACAGGTTTTACCGTTGCGCTTAAAAAATAAAGATATTAAGCAGTTCCATAAGTACTTACGACAATTTATTTGGGGGGGGGGGGGGGGGGGAAAAGCCTAAAGTACCTTTAGACATACTGGTAGGCTCTTGGAAATTAGGAGGCATAGGGCTCCCAGATATTAAAAAATACAATCAAGCGTGTTTGTTGAGGCATCTGGGGGACTGAAACAAGACTTCACCCCGTGGAAATTGGAACAGGTTTATTTCTTGCCATTTCACCCACATTATCTACTTCATGAGGCAGAGAACAAATTGCCAAATAAATTTAAGGGAAGTTTGCTATTGGAACCAATGCAGGCGAGCTGGCGAAATCTCAATAGCTATTGGGGGCTGGAAGGGGATATGTCGGATATATTGCCGTTACAAGGTAACCCAAACTTCTCACCTGGGTCAGAAAACAGGGTGTTTCGAAGGTGGGCCTCAAAGGGGATTACGAGGTTGGAACACGTATTGGGGACCAGAGGAGGTCTGTTAAATTTGGGTGCTCTGGGGGTTGGTTTCACTATTAGCCACACATTTGCTCATCAGCAATTAGCTCATTATGTTAGATCCCTAAATATTGAAATGCTTACTAGTGGACATGGGAAGAAAATCAGGGAGTTTTTCAAAACAGTAACTGGGGAGCGGCTCACAGTGTCGGGACTGCACAAGGCTCTATGGGCGATGGGTCCACAGAAAAAAACTGAAGCAATTACCGCACGTTGGGCACGAGATATGCAGAAGCCCAGCTTAGCGCTGGATTATAGCAAGTTGGCATCTCGTATACCTGAGATCTCGATCAATGCGACACTACGGGAATGTCAATATCGAATCTTATATCGAGCATACATGACCAAACTACAGGTATTTAAGATGGGAGGAGTGCCGGACCCACTATGTTCTAAGTGCCGGCAACAAGACAGTACATTTTATCATTGCCTGTGGGAATGCCCCGGAGTGCAAAGGTTCTGGCACAATATAATACAATATCTGGAGGGACTAGTGGGATCTCGGATTAATTGTTCCTTTATGGGGATTATCCTGGATAAACATGAGCTCTTTGTCCTCCAACGAGGTAGTCAGAAGACACTGGTGCGCAAAGCCTGCCTGCTGGGGAAAAAATGGATTATGACTGGGTGGTTGAGTGTGGACCCACCAGAGTTTTGGCATTGGAGAAACAGAGTTCATGAGCTCCTATTGCATGAGCGTAGGGCGGTGGGAACTTCCCCGAAGAAGAGAACACAGTTCCTGGAGATTTGGAGACCTTACATCCAGTCCCTGGCGCCGCGTGCGCGAAGCTTAATATTGAATAGCTTATAAAAAAGCTCTTTTTTTTTTTTTTTCTTTTCTTCTTCTTAAGTTTTACTATAAGGGGGATTTAGTTCATTATTTGAAGTATGGGGGCCTATCGGGAACAGAGGGACTCACTCACAGGGTGACGCAGACGAGCGGGGGGTGAGCAGGGGAAGCCACCCCCGATTCGTTTGCAGATCCTTGTTCCAGGGTACCCTGTTAACAGTCCTAAAGAGAAAGGGACCGTAGTTAACATAGAATATGATATCGTGGATGACAGGGTTACCCTGGAAAGTCTGAACGCACAATGGCAGAGTGAATACTTATTAGGCTTAAAAGGGTGGAAGGAGATGGGAGAGCGGGATACGAAGTTTAGAGGTTAAGATATGGTGCATAACGGTCAGTGGGTTGTTCGAAGGAGGGGGGAAGAGGGGGTTGGGAGGATAAAGGGGGGAGGGTGGGAGAAATTGATAAACTATTGATGATGGCAATTTAGATGGCTGAATATAAGTACAATGTGACGTGTCAATGTAACATGTTAAATCTTACGATTTTGTTAAGCATTGTATCATCAATAAAAACCGTTAAAACATAACGTTTTAAGGAGTACTTTAAATGAATGCAATTGTTGACCCTGTACTCTGATTTACAGACTTTGAACCCTATATTTATATAGTTAAAATTTAATGCCAAGAAGTGCACAGTGATGCACTTGGGGTGCAGAAATTCAAAAGAGATGTACCAGATAGGAGGGGAGATATTGGTAAGCTGGGCTCAGGAGAGGGACCTTGGGGTGATGGTGTCTGAGGATCTCAAGGGGATGAAACAATACAACAAGGCAGTGGCTTCGGCCAGAAAGATGCTAGGCTGCAACAAGCAGAAGTAAGTAGGCATTGATGCCTCTGTAGAAGTCGTTGGTGAGGCTCCACTCAGAATATTATGTTCAGTTTTGGAGGCCATATCTTGCTGAGGTTGTAAAAAGACTTGAAGCAATTAAAAAAAAAGTGAGAAAAATGGTATGGAGTTTGCATAGCAAGACGTATGAGGAGAAACTTGCTGACCTTAACTTGTATACCCTGGAGGAAAGGAGAAACAGGGGTGATATGATACTGATGTTCAAATACTTGAAAGATATTAATCCGCAAACATTTTCCAGAGATGAGAAGGCAGTAGAACTAGAGGACATGAATTGAGGTTGAAAGGGGGCCAACTACGGTATAATGTCAGGAAGTATTTTTTCACTGAGAGGTTGGTAGATACCTGGAATGCCCTCCCACAGGAGGTGATAGAGATGCAAATGGTAACGGAATTTTAAAATGGGTGGGATAACTACAAAGAAATCCTGTTTAGAAGGAATGGATCCAAAGAAGCTTAGTAGAGATTAGGTAGCAGGGGGAGCACGTGATGCCTGCTGCTTGAACAACAGCAAGGGAGAGAGGCTCCCAGGATTTTCTGCTTAAATCAGCTGAAAACCCAGAATCACTGTGAAAAGACGACCCCTGATTAAATCAGTACTTACCTCCAACTGCTGGGCTTGAGAGTAGTGACTTTTCAAATGAATTGGAAAAGGCATGCCCACGAGGGAACAGAGGAAAACGAAGGTACAGCAGAGACAGAGTTTGAACAAGATGGCGAAGGCTCCAGAGGGGCTCTTTACCTTCACAGTCACCCGAGTGGGTGAGGGAACTATCAAGATCGGTTTCAGAAGCGCTGGAAGACAGGTTTACCAGGCTGCAATCAGCTGTTGATGGCATAACTGCAAAACTTGATTCACATACAAAGCGCCTCACAGAAGTGGAGCAGAGAGTATCGGTGGGAGATGATGAGACAAAAGCTATGGCAGCCCAGATGTCCCTACTGCAGAAAGAAGCAAAGGAGCTGAGAGACAGAGTGGATGAACAGGAGAATAGGAACCGAAGGAATAACTTGAGAGTTATAGGATTGCCAGAATCGGTGGCAGACAAAAAGCTTTACCAATTCTTTGATACCTGGCTGCCGGAACGTTTGAATCTTCAGGCTGGGGAGAATAAAGTTTGCTGTGACCGAGTACATCGCATAGGGATCAGAGCCGAAAATGCAACTAAGCCCAGAGCAACGATAGCTCACTTCACTAACTGGCAAGAGAAGGAACAAGTGTTAAGAGCGTTCAGGGCTCAGGAGACTGTGGAGTATGAAGGGCATAAGCTGCTTTTGTTTAATGACTATTCCACGAGGGTGGCCATGCTGCGGAAGGAAATGGCGCCCACCTGCACAGCGTTGCACAAGAGAGGCATACGCTTTGCACTCTTATACCCTGCAAAGCTGAGGGTCTGGCAGGGGGGTCAAGTATTTATTTTCCAGGAAGCAGAAGAGGTGCAGAAATTCATGGACAACCTTATCAAAGACAAGGGAGCTGCACAGCAGGAGACTCATTGATCGCTTATGTGATAGCAAAAGCTGCATGGAGGCAGGCTTTGATAGCAGATGGGTATGATCATGGCATCCAGCTTGAAAGTGAAAGGACATGGAGCTGTATTTGGTGCTTTATTTTTCTATGGTTTTTCTACTTTTCATTAACATTTTCTATTTCTTCTCTCTCTATTTGTTGGACTGGTTTGCAGTTACAGGACTTGTTTACAATAGTTCTCTTGGACAGGTCATTTATATGAAGAGGGGAGGGTTTACTGCTTGCACTGTGCTCATGGCATCCTGGAAGCTGACAAGATCAAATTGTACTTGCTGTACAGGGGGGGGGGGGGTGTTAATGGACATGAACGCATTTATATATGTGGGGAAGGGATAGTTCAGGATGTTTATGTTCTGTTGTGCAGTGATGTTCATAATATCTGAGAAGGCAGGGTCTGGGGGGGGGGGGGGGGGGAACCTCCCTCTGCGGTTTGAGTAGGGGACGGATGGGAGTTGGTTGATTTGGGTAAGTGAAGGATGAAGGTGGGTAATTGGGGTAGAGATGGGAGAGGGGAAGGAGGAAAAGGAGGGGATGGAATGTAAGAGAGTGAGTGTTTGGCTGGATATGGTATGTGTGGTAGAGAGGAAGAGGGATAGATTGGGATGGGGGAGGGGTAAGCTTCAGGATTGTTGGATTAGGGGGCCTTTGAATTTGCTGGGGAACAAAGATAAAGTAACGATAGGAGGATTCTCTGTGATCATATTTTTCATTCCTTACGGGTTCAGCTGGGAGACCTGTGAGGATGATCAACAATCATTGAATGTTTGGAATGCTACCTGAATAACATATGGCTAACTTAAAAATTATTACTCTAAATGTTGATGGCATTCATTCCCCCATAAAGCGCACCAAGATTCTGACCTGGCTGAATAAAGAGGGGGTCGATATAGCGTACCTCCAGGAGACACATTTGTCGGCGCTTGAACATCAGAAATTAAGAAGGGGCTGGGTGGGTGACGTGGGATTTTCCTCATATGGGGTGGCCATTCTTATACATAAACGCCTACTATACATAAAATGATACATGATCCAGAGGGGAGATACATATTGGTATTAGGAGAACTCTGGAGGCAACAGATATTGCTTTGTAATATGTATGGGCCAAATGTGTATTCCCATAAATTTTTCTCTGACTTGGTGGCCAGGGTGGTTACATACACTGGTTATCACTCATTCTGGGGGGTGATTTCAATGTGGTGGCAGACCCCACAATTGACTGTAAACCGCCAAGACTTAGAGGTGGGACATGGGAAAATAAAGGAGTCCATTTTGTACTTAACCAGCTAGGGCTGGTAGATGTTTGGCGACTTCTTAATCCTCAGGGGATGAATTCACATTTTATTCTCACCCTCATGGAGTTTACTCGAGATTGGATTATTTATTGGTCTCCCCCTCGGTGGTTGCCAGGGTTTCCAAGGTGCAGATAGTGGACTCAATATTAAGTGACCATCAGGCTGTTGAAATGGTGATCCCGTGGTCCGCAGAGCCAGGTGAGCGGGTGTGGATATTCTCCCCTGCTCTAATCAACACAGTAGTTAGCTGGCACTTGGGACTTAATCATTACACAGCAGGAGGTAAGGGTTGAGCTCTGAATAGGGGTCAAACCATTTCTAACTTTGCTCAGGTGCTGACCTCTCTGTACCTGAAGCAAACTCCTCCAAAGTATAACAAATTTGGACCTTTTAAATTCCAAACTTCTCAACTTGCTGGCTAAGGTGAGATTCCTGATATTCTCTTTAATTTAAAGCTTAGTGCTTAATTAATTTTTGCCCTGTGAAACCTCTTATTTTCTTTCTTTTTCTCTTCCTACCAAGCTCTGAGAGGGAGGCTGTATTGTATTGGGGCTCTAAAGTGCATTTTACATTGTTGAAACTGATATAATTATTGGGAATATCTGGATTTATATTACAACAAGGAAAGCTTATTTTTTATATTCTAGGGCAAATTTGGAAGTTAAATCATTTGAAAATTCTGGTCCCACCCAGAGAATTGCCTTAACACAGTAGTTAGCTGGCACTTGGGACTGATTGCAGATATTCAAAAATTAGGAAAGAAAAAAGAGGTTCTGTTGATGGGAGATTTCAATCTGCCGGATGTAGATTGGAAGGTTCCGTCTGCCAAATCGGAAAGAAGTAGAGAGATCGTGGATGCTTTCCAAAGTGCTCTGCTCAGACAGATGGTGACGGAACCCACGAGGGAGGGAGCGATGCTGGATCTGGTGCTCACAAATGGGGATAGTGTGTCAAATGTGCGAGTGTGTGCACATCTGGGAAACAGTGACCATCAAATGGTTTGGTTTGATATAACGGCTGAAGTGGAGGGCAGCCACTCTAAACTCAAAGTCCTGGATTTCAAGCGTGCTGACTTTAGTAAAATGGGGGAATACCTGAGGAAGGAGATGATGGGCTGGGAGGATGAACAGGAAATGGAAGGGCAGTGGTCCAGGCTGAAAGAAGTAATAAATAGGGCCACAGACCTTTATGTAAGGAGAGTAAATAAAAGCAAGAGGAAAAGGAAACCGATATGGTTCTCCAAGCAAGTGGCTGAGAAAATAAAGGCTAAAGAGTTGGCGTTCCAGAAATATAGAAAATCTCAAGAAGAGGAACACGGGGAGGAATACCAGATGAAACTGAAAGAAGCCAAGAGAGAGGTACGTCTGGCGAAGGCGCAAGCGGAAGAACAAATGGCTAGAAATGTAAGGAGGGGCGACAAAAATTTCTTCAGGTATATTAGTGAAAGAAGAAGGACTAAAAAAGGAATTGTGAGACTAAAGGATACAGCGAACCGCTTTGTAGATAATAATGAAGAAAAAGCCAATTTACTAAATAGCTACTTTTGTTCGGTTTTCACTGAAGAAAATCCTGGAGAAGGACCGCGAGGGACTGGCAAAAGTACACCTGAGAATGGAATGGATATAGCACCGTTCACGGAAGAGAGTGTGTATCAACAACTTGGAAAGCTAAAGGTGGACAAAGCCATGGGACCGGACGGGATCCACCCCAGAATATTGAGAGAGCTCAGAGAGGTCCTGGCGGGTCCTCTTAAAGATTTGTTTAATAAATCCTTGGAGACGGGAGAGGTTCCGAGGGATTGGAGAACGGTGGAGGTGGTCCCTCTTCACAAAAGTGGGGATAGGGAAGAAGCTGGAAACTACAGGCCGGTAAGCCTCACTTCGGTTATTGGAAAAGTAATGGAAGCCATGCTGAAGGAAAGGATAGTGAATTTCCTGGAAGCCAATAAGTTGCAAGATCCGAGACAACATGGTTTCACCAAAGGGAAATCGTGCCAAACGAATCTCATTGAATTCTTTGACTGGGTGACAGGAGAATTAAATCAAGGACGTGCTATGGACGTCATCTACTTAGATTTCAGCAAGGCTTTCGACACGGTTCCCCACAGGAGGCTCTTAAATAAACTAGACGGCCTGAAGATAGGACCCGAAGTGGTGAACTGGATTAGGAACTGGTTGACGGACAGACGCCAGAGGGTGGTGGTAAATGGAGTTCGCTCGGAGGAGGGAAAGGTGAGTAGTGGAGTGCCTCAGGGATCGTTGCTGGGGCCCATTCTGTTCAATATATTTGTGAGTGACATTGCCGAAGGGTTACAAGGTAAAGTTTGCCATTTTGCGGATGACACCAAGATTTCCAACAGAGTGGACACCCCGGAGGGTGTGGAAAACATGAAAAAAGATCTGAAGAAGCTAGAAGAATGGTCTAACGTTTGGCAATTAAAATTCAATGCGAAGAAATGCAAAGTGATGCACTTAGGGAGTAGAAATCCAAGGGAGACGTATGTGTTAGGCGGGGAGAGTCTGATAGGCACGGACGGGGAGAGGGATCTTGGGGTGATAGTATCTGAGGACCTGAAGGCGACGAAACAGTGCGACAAGGCGGTGGCAGTAGCTAGAAGATTGCAAGGCTGTATAGAGAGAGGAGTGACCAGCAGAAGAAAGGAGGTTTTAATGCCCCTGTATAAGACATTGGTGAGGCCCCACCTGGAGTATTGTGTTCAGTTTTGGAGGCTGTATCTTGCGAAGGATGTTAAAAAAATGGAAGCGGTGCAAAGAAAAGCTACGAGGATGGTATGGGATTTACGTTCCAAGACGTATGAAGAGAGGCTTGCTGACCTGAACATGTACACCCTGGAGGAAAGGAGGAACAGGGGTGATATGATACAGACGTTCAAATATTTGAAAGGTATTAATCCGCAAACGAATCTTTTCCGGAGATGGGAAGGCGGTAGAACGAGAGGACATGAAATGAGATTGAAGGGGGGCAGACTCAGGAAAGATATCAGGAAGTATTTTTTCACGGAGAGGGTGGTGGACGCTTGGAATGCCCTCCCGCAGGAGGTGGTGGAGATGAAAACGGTAACGGAGTTCAAACATGCGTGAGATATGCATAGAGGAATCCTGTGCAGAAGGAATGGATCCTCAGAAGCTTAGCTGAAATTGGGTGGTGGAGCAGTTGGGGGGAAGAGGGGGTGGTGGTTGGGAGGCGAGGATAGGGGAGGGCAGACTTATACGGTCTGTACCAGAGCCGGTGATGGGAGGCGGGACTGGTGGTTGGGAGGCGGGAAATACTGCTGGGCAGACTTATATGGTCTGTGCCCTGAAAAGGACAGGTACAAATTCAAGGTAAGGTATACACATATGAGTTTGTCTTGGGCAGACTGGATGGACCATGCAGGTCTTTTTCTGCCGTCATCTACTATGTTACTATGTAATGATAAAGAATTCCACGAATATTTAAGAGTTAAATGGTTGGAATATAAGCAATATAATCAGACAGCAGATATCACACCCGAAACGTACTGGGCAGCTTCGAAAGCAGTCATGAGAGGGCACATTATAGCTTACACAGCTGGGAAAAGGAAACAGAGGGAGGCAGAACTCCTGCACCTCTCCAGAGAGTATCATCAGCTACGGCGCCAACATATAGCTCACTTTAGGATGGAGCTGAAACAGGTTAAGACACAGATAACTGAGCTCCTGACCCAACGGGCGGAGAGGGATATATATTTTCAACGGCTCCGCTTATTTAAGTGGGGCAGCAAAACGGGCAAGCTGTTGGGCAACTTAGTTAGACCCTCTCGTAAGAAACAATTTATTTCAGGGATTAGGGATGATGCCGGAAGGGAGTATATCACAGAAGACCACATTCGTCAGCAGTTTGTACAATATTATAGTTCTCTGTATCGAGGAGGATCACGTGATGTGCTGAGAGGAGCGGAAGCAGGAAAGTTCCTCTCTTAGGCCGAACCCTCCTCCCCATCGCCCTAGAGTGCTGACCCGACCTCCATCAACAAAGAAACATGACGAGAGGGATCCGTGAGTGCATGGACCATTTCGTCACGAGATTGGAACCTAAAATGCCACCAAAATCGATCAAAAAAGAGGCGGACAGGCCCCGCGTCTCGGAGTCCAAGATGGCGGCGAGCCTTTTGCCTGAAGGGCAGGAGGCGATGTTTTCCCTGCCGCAACTACAACAACTAACGGAGGCTGTGAAAATGGCCCTGCAACCGGAGCTACAGCAGCTCTCTGGCAAACTGGTGGCGATGGAGAATTTGCTGGCAGACACGACGAGATGCACTGGAAAATTGGAACAGAGGGTGTCCGCCGCCGAAGACGAACAGGCCGGAACGACAACAGAACTCGAAGAATTGAGACGGACAGTGCAAAAACAAACACAGCTATTGGATGATCTCGAGAATCGCTCACAAAGAGATAATCTTCGAATCGTCGGCATTCCAGAAACGGTAACACAGCGCTCGCTACCTAGCGTATTGGAAAAATGGCTTCAGGCAGAATTTGCGCTGACAGCATTGGGGCAATTTGCCTAGAGTGCGCCCACCGCGTAGGCAGGAAGGCCAACCCAGACCAGAGACCCAGAGTGGTCATGATTAAAGTCCACAATTTTGTACACAAAATGGAAATCTTAAAAGGAGCACGATTGAAACATGACTCATTGACTTTCGAAGGATCACCAGTAAAAATTTTTCAAGATTACTCCCTTGCTTTACAAGAAAGACAGCGGGCCTACGGGAGGGTGTGCCAATCACTTGTGGATGCCAACCAGAAATTCACAATGACATACCCGGCTACTCTGCGGGTCAACTACCAGAGCAAATGGCATGCTTTTCAATCACCAAAAGAAGCAGAAGACTGGATGGCTGAGAACTTAAATATTAATAACCACCAGAATAGCCCCAAGGGAATTAGACGGTGAACTGAGCTGGGAGACATCGGAGCCAGGGAACTGTCATACTATATTGGAGGTAAAGGGCAATATTTAACAAATTAAAATTGGTGGTGGAGGGGGAGAACCCACATCATTGATCCCTCTATCCTTCCCGTAGGCACCAGAGTGGAGATAGACTGGAGATTCGAGGGGAACAGCAGGGAGGGGGGGGGGGAGGGGGAAGGGAAAAGGAAAGGTTTAGTCACCAAAGGGACCTAAGGAAAACAAGAGAGGGAAGGCCACTAGTAATGTCCAATGTAGGTTGTATTGTAAGGGTGTACCCTTTGCTGAAAGGAGGAGGCGGGGAAAGCAGTGACACCAGTGTACCCTTGGGCGAGGCTGGGCGTCCGAGGAGGCAAAATTTAAGAAGAGTTAGAACGCAATTTCCCATAGGAAAAACACAACATTAAGTCTGTAAGGTTCGCCTCCTGGAATGTGGGAGGTATTTCCACCCCAATAAAACGGACAAAAGTCTTAGCGAGCCTTAAGCGCCACAAAGTTGACATAGGGTGCCTTCAGACCAGACTCACTAGCGAAGAACATGATAAACTAAAGAGACAGTGGGTAGGTGACATTCATGCAGCGTCCTCTGGAGACCGTAAAGCTGGGGTGGCAGTGCTGATTCGTAAGGGGCTGGCCACGAAGTTGGAGTTAATAAAAGCAGATACAAACGGACGCTATAATCTGGTACGACTCTGGGTGCAGCAAAGAGACTTTCTAATATTGGAAGTGTATGGGCCCAATGTGTATGATGCAAAGTTCCTCCCAAACTTAGTACAGATGTGCCTCCCATATAAATCTGCTCACCTTTTAGTGATGGGCGATCTCAATTTGGTTGTGGACCCTAGTGTTGATTGCTCAAACCCAGGGGCGGCTTTGAGAGGGGGGCCCAAGGCACATGCACTCTCCTACTTTCAACGAGCCCTAAATTTAATACACACGTGGCAGTGTTTGCACCCCGGGGAACGCGACTACACCCACCTGTCCAGGGCCCATGGAACGTATTCCAGAATTGACTATATTTTTATTGCTCAACCAGCCTTCCCCTGGGTGCTGGCATCTGAGATAGGCCCGGAGGAGAAAGTGGATCACTCCCTGGTGTGGATTGATGTAGAGGTACCAAATTTCTATCAACAAGCTCGTAACTGGCGATTTCCAGGTTATTGTCACGGGATAGTGAATTTCCAGAATTTCTTAGACAGAAGTGGGAAGATTATCTCCATAACAATAGAGTGCATTCAGATCAGCCCGAATTGCTCTGGAGTGCAGCCAAAGCTGTACTAAGGGACGAGATAATTGCCTTTGCCCATGCAAAAAACAAAAAGCAGACTGTAGCAATAGTGAGACTAGAACGAAGTTTACAGAAAGCAAAGGCCCAATACATTAGACGCCCAACTGAGAGCTATACCAGTAACGCTTAATGCATTGTTACATGAACGGGGGCAAAGATATATGGCCTCTCAACAGCATAAATTCCGCAGATATGGCAGTAGAGCAGGAGCGATGTTAACACAATTAGTCACAGCTTGGGGACTCCGTAAACCAATATTAGCACTCAGAGATGCACAAGGGAACATCCAAAACAAGAGCGAAGAAATATCCCAGATCCTCACAAAATTTTTCACAACATTATACAAATCTAGTAAAGATCCAGATGAAGCGCAGATAAATCAATTTCTGGAGGGGGCAGGGTTACCGAAATTGACCGAAAGGGAACAAGAGGAACTAGAGGCACCCTTAGACGCCAAGGAAATACAGGAGGTAATAAAGTCACTACCCGCGGGGTCCGCGCCTGGCCCAGATGGGTTCACTGGCAAATTTTATAAGGCTTTGCCCTTCTCCTTCATCCCAGTGATCAGCGCCTATTATGAGCAGGTGGTTAACACAGGCCATTTCCCAAAACATGAAAACACAGCATCCATTACCCTGATCCAAAAACCCGGGAAACCAGCCCTCCCTGATTAACGTTGACCTGAATATTCTAGCAAAGATCCTCTCCAACGGCCTGACCAAGATATTGCCAAGGGTGGTGGGAGAGGAACAAGTGGGATTTGTTAAGTCCAGACAGGCGGCTGGGAATGTACGCAGACTATTGCTCGCTATGACAACAGCCCAAATGTCAGAAACGCCAACCTCGTTTGATCAGGTGGGGTGGAAATACCTGTTCACAGTTTTAAGGTACATGGGTATTGGGGGGTGGTTTTATAGGGCCACAGGGGCGCTGTACACCGGACCGATGGCTTCAGTGTTAGTAAATGGAGTTTGCGCCCAATCCTTTCAGATCGCCAGAGGTACTAGACAGGGCTGCCCCATGTCTCCAGCCCTGTTCATACTATCCCTGGAGCCCTTATTGAGGGCTTTAAAAAAACAGAAGAAATCCCGGGTGTGCGGGTAGGGAGCGAAATAATTAAAGCCCTCGCATTCACAGACGATTTGCTGATTGCGACCGCCCATCCTTCAGAGGCTTTAGACCGGACACTGCAACTTATAGAGGAATATGGTCAAATCTCAGGCTTTACCTTAAACATCAAAAAGTCCCTGGTTATGGAGGTGTACCCAGATAGGGGGCGGCCGGGAACCACCTGTCCCCTGACAAGAGTGGAGGACAAGATAAAATACTTGGGCACCCACATTCCCCGGAACTTGACGCGATTGTACCAAGAAAACGTGGAACCTCTGCTTGAGACAACTCGTACAAAGCTTCGGCTTTGGGAGAACTACCCTCTGTCTTTAATGGGCCGCATTGCAGTCTACAATATGATGATAGCACCCAAATGGATATATGTGTTCCAGACTCTTCCACTTTTTCTCAAACAAGAGGATGAAAAACATCTAAACAGACACATACAGAGATTTTTGTGGAGAGGGCGCAAAGCAAGACTTCCAATTACAATAATGCAAATCCCACGTGAGTGCGGAGGCTTGGGCCTACTAAGTATGAGATATCTCACCATAGCCAGCGGCATGCGTCACATCTCCGATTGGTACAGAGCCACTTCAGAATTTTCGGACACCCCGCTGGAGACGTCCCTAACACAAGGAATACATTTCAGTTGCCTACTGCATATGGGAGGGGGTCAAATCCCTCAGGTCTTGACAGAATCGTATATATTGCCCACAGCACGAGCAGTTTGGAGATGGGTCTGCAGACAGCATCATTTTAATGGGAGTGTTACTCCCTTCTTGGCGATCTGCGATAATCCGAATTTCCCGCCAGGATCCTTGCATGGAGCCTTCCACAGATGGCATCGCAATGGTCTGGTGTATCTATACCATGTTTTAACAGAAGAGGGGCAACTGAGGACATTTGAACATCTTCGGGCTCAATTTTCCTTTAAGTCGACAGACCGCTTCCACTATTGGCAATTAGCGCATTACATTAAAAGCCTGCCTTGGGAATGCCTCACGGAAGATGTACAGGAGGAAATCTCATCCGCCTACTCCTTACAATCCCAGGGCAGAGTGTCTTTGACAATGCACCATCGGCATTTAAGAGACATGACAGAAGAGCCGGATTACAAGTCTTTATCCCAGAAATGGAACGAGGATTTGGGCACGAATTTGACACCACGGGATTTACAAGAGTTCATATACGCGATACCTAACTCCTCTAAGATGGTCTTGTATAGAGAAATGGATTACAGATTCGTAATGCGGACCCATATCCCCCCAAGGAGGGCATTTCATATGGGAGTTTCCCCAGATGGAGCTTGCTCTAAGTGTGGGGCGCAGGGAGCGACACTTGGTCACATGTTTTGGGTGTGTCCCGGCGTCCAGAGATTTTGGAACTCTCTCACATAGTCGACATCCAAGATGTGGGGGGCGACCTAGAAGAAGGGACCTCAGATGCTGTTTGGGCAGCCGGTGTTGGTGCGCCCCCTCCCAGCAGGATTCAAAAGCTTTATCCACAGGGCAACTATAACAGCAAAAAAGCTAATACTCACTGAATGGATTACAAATAAAGAACCAACATTGCAACAGTGGCGTGGCTTGATGATAGATTATATGAGGTTTGAAAAAAGAATGGCAGATTACAAAGGGGACCGGGGATTCACCAAGAAAGATTTCTATAAGATCTGGACCCCATTCTAGCAGACCATTCCCCCAGGAGGCAGAGAGCGTATCCTGAACATGTAAACTGGACATATGGACATAGAAAGCATAAACTCTCAAGGGCCCTTCCCTGGGGGTGGAGGAGATAGGGTGGGGGGGCTCTATAGGTTAGTTGGAGTTGCAACAAGTGCCTCATAATGAGATTACCAAGCAGTTTGAAGAAGCAAGGACGGACTAGATAATAGCAAAATTGCAGTATTTCATTATAGTTAGTTAAATTTGTGTTTACTTGCAGTGGTAGAAGACCTTTCAGGTAGGAGCACAGATGTCTAGGGGCAAATGTATTCACTGTTATGTTATGTGAAACTCAATAAACAAATTTCAAAATAGTTCTCTGTATCAAGCCCGAGACTTTGACCATACCCAGTGCGAGGATTTTTTTCAGCAGCTGCGGGTTCCCTGTATAACGGCAGAGCATAGAATGCACCTCAATGCACCCATTTCAGAGGGGGAAATTCGATTGGGAATCAAGGCTTTAAAATTGACAAAGGCACCGGGCCCGGATGGGTTTGGGCTCGAGTATTACCGTATAATGTCTGACCTGGTGGCTACACCTTTGAAAGATTGGTTTAATGAGTTGGTAGAGGGGGGAACCCACATACGCGCCAACGTGGCCCATATAGTACTCTTGCCGAAACCGGGTAAGGACGCGGGACAGGTGGGATCTTACCGCCCCATGCTGGATCAAGACGTGAAGCTTTTGGCAGCTATTTTGGCACGCCGCCTTAATCAGGTTATTCACACCCTAGTTCATGAGGACCAGGTAGGATTTGTCCCAGGGAGATACGCATCTATGAATATCATGCAAGCGTTAATGGCTATTCATGAGCACAAAGGGAAAGGAGGTTTGGAAGCCATTGTAGGCCTTGACATGGAAAAGGCCTTTGACAGCATATCCTGGCCTTATCTTTTTGGAGTCTTGGGGCGGTTCGGCATTACAGGGGCTTATGCATCTTGGATTCAGGCACTTTATACATATCCATCGGCCAGATTGCTGGTCAATGGTAAGTTGACCGATAGCTTCCCAATTCAGAGGGGGACCAGACAAGGTTGCCCACTCTCGCCACTCCTTTTCTTATTGGCAAGAACTGCTGGCTATACAAATTCGAGCTAGTGAAGATATACGAGGAATTCGAGTAGGCAGCAGGGAGCTACGCGTGAATTTGTATGCGGATGATATATTACTATATGTGGCCAATGCACCTAGAGATTTATGGAGAGCACTTGATCTGGTATGGGAGTTCGGGGACTTGTCAGGGTTGCAGGTGAATTATGCTAAATCGGAATTACTACCACTATCGGGGACGCGGGAGGACCCAGGGATGGTGGGACTTCCAATTCAACCAATGAGGGGGGCAATGAAGTACCTAGGCATTTTTTTGAGTACCAGTGCCACTGTATTTTACCAGCGAAATGTAGTTGAGGTCCTGGGTAGAATTAAACAGTTATGTGACAAGTGGAAGGACCTGCCTCTATCGCTGATGGGCAGGGTGGCTCTCGTGAAGATGGTCATACTCCCAAAAATCCTTTACCCCTTACAAGTAGCCCCGATGTGTGTTTTTTGGAAGGAAGAGTGAATGTTTAGGTCCCTTATTGGAACTTTTGTATGGCGGGGGAAAGGGGCACGCATTGGGCAAGCCAAATTATCCCTAACCAAAGACCGGGGAGGCCTGGGTTTACCGGATCTACGTTGGTATAATGCGGCGGCAATGCTGCGACTTATTTATGAGGGAGTAGGGGGGTGTCCGCGATTTCTACCTAGGGAAGGGTTTGAAGATTGGAGCCACCCATGGACTTTTCTTAATTTACTTCATTTCGGCACTAGTGGGAATCCTCGGATCACTAATAAATTAGAATTTTTAAAACCACTGCGGAGAGCGTGGATATGGTGGAGACGACAACAACAACGATCCCCGGATGCTTCCCCGTATCTTAGCATGATGGGTAATGCAGCATTTCCAGAGGGATTGGGATATTCGGTGTTCTCTAAATGGGGAGATAGAGGATGTAGGATTCTGGGTCAGCTTGTGGATGAAGAACAGAGGATTTTCTTCACCTTCGACCAAGTAAAGGAGAAATGGGAGGTCCCAAACTATAACTTGTTACAATATTTGCAGGTTCGACACTATGGGTCCTCTCTGAGGGGGAAGTATGGTGACGGGTGGACATGGGGCCTGATGGATAAAATCTTATTACAGATACCTAGCAAGGCCAACAGCTTGTCCACTTGGTATAGGGTATTAGCCATGAATAGGCCCATGGGGGGTATGGAGATATTGGTGAATAAATGGAATGAAGATCATGGGACTCAGTACACAGGAATAGATTTTAGGAAACTTTTTTCCCTTATCTATAGAATGGTCAAGGCCGCAGATCTACAGGAGACACAAAATAAGATTCTACACAGAGCATATATCGCTAGGGCGAAGGGGGCTGTTATGGGATTGTGGAATGACGATATAGTAAATGCGGTGGAGCAGGGGGGGAATCTCCTCCATTCCTTTTTGGAGTGCCCGGCTCTGGGGATTTGGAATGAGGCGTTTTCTGTCCTAAATGCTACAGTACATAGAACCTTGGAGTGGGACTATGCGACTCTATTATTGGGGGATCAATCCTTATTGGTGACTCAAGGACTTAGATTCCCACAACGACGACTTATTTATGTGTCGTTGTTGGTTCGGAAAACTATCATGCACTATTGGATATCCTTGGAAAGGATAACGGGGGAGCTGTGGAAGGCCAAAATGAGGGAGGTAGGCAAATACGAAATCCAGAGTTTTCGTAGTTCCCCTAAATTGATCAATCGCCAATATGCTTATTTGTGGGCTTCCTGTCTAAACAGGTTGGGCTAGGAGGGAGGAGGGGGGATTTAGGTTATGAGGGTGCAAGGGGTTGGATGTTGTGGATGGACATGCATGATTGGTGGTGGACTATGTGTGATTAGATGATAGGGGTAAAATGAAAACGTAATACAGAAGGATTAGGGGCTCCTTATTACAACGGACAACATATTGCACAAGTTTATGTACGGGTTTACTTAATTATTGCAGCTGTGTATACTTGTTTGATGAATGAGCTGTTGTATTACATATCTTTCTCTGTTACGTACAACAATTTTGTATTGAGAATAAAACAAATAAAGGAAAAAAAAAGATTAGGTAGCAATACTGCTAATTGGGAAGCAAAGCTAGTACTGCTGAGACTTCTAGTCTGTGCTCTGAAGTGGCTGGACAGATTCAGCTTCAAAACTTGGAGAACAAGGCCAGTGCTGGGCAGACCTGATTGTGGCTGAATAGACTTGGATGGACTGGAATGGAGCTTTTCAGGGGCTTCCACAACTTCAGAAATTTTAGAACAAGGACAGTGCTGGGCAGACTTCTACAGCCTATGGTGTGAAAATGGCAAGAACAAAGCAAGATCAGGTATACATATGAAATATCACATACCTTATGTAATGAGTTCATTTTGTTACCACATTACTAAGAAGACTTGGTGTCATGAGTTTCTTACAGTTTAGCCTGTTCTCATCCATGTGAGATTTATGCCATCTCCTTTCCAGTTTCTGTCCTTGTGCTTAAGGAACCAAAATTCTTGAGAGAACCAAGATGAACAATTGTGAGTGCGGCATAAGACTTTTTTTTAGTTGTGCAGTTTTCTCTAGGATCTTAACTAAGTGTGTATTCCATATATCAATCTTTAGGTTTCTTTACACCCATATGGGGATAGTCTATAGGAAATTCTCAGCAGTCAGATGTTTCTTGTTTCTAATTTCCTTACAAAGTCTGGAAGGAGCCAACTGCTTCAGGTAGTCACTAAGAGAAAATTTGATTAGAAAGTGGTCTGCCCATGATAGAAGTATTATCTTGGTGCTCTGGGATGGTGACCACCTTGCAAAACTCCAAATCTAATTTTATCTATATTCTCCAACATGGGTTGGAAGACAAACTGTGGTGGTATCTGGGGTTTCAATATATAGATTAAAGTCTCCCATGATCACCAATTTAGGGAAACTCAGGGTCACCTTTGTAATCAGATAGAGATCTTGCACAGATGTGTTATTATGAGATGGTTGACAAACTATGAGCAGCCAGATTGTTTTCTTTTCTTTTAGCTAGATTAAAATGGATGCTGATTCAGTTAGCTGGAACACAATCAAACAGCACAGAATCAGCATCCCCTAAGTCAGGACTGCTACCCCTCTACCCTGTCTCTCTGGTCTTGGCTGATGTTGGATATTGAAACGTGTTGGGCATAATTATACCCCCTGTTTTATCTAGCCAGGCTTCAGTTATTCCTAAAGTGGCCAATATTCAGCCAGCAGGAGGCAGCTCGCATAAGTGCTGCAGTTGGCGCTGACCCAGGATATTCAATGTTGATCTGTTTTTAGTGACCAGCATTGAATATCTGTGTGGCTTTTGGCCAGCACTAACTAAACCAGTTAACTGACTATTCAGCGCTGGCTGGTTAAGTTAATAGCAGACCAAGATAGGACTGCTACTTATGCAGTCCAAATTGCCCACTAAACTTAGCCAGTCAGTGCTGAATATTGGCGGTTAACATTTTGGCGATATATCCGATTAACTTTTCGGCATTGACCACGAATATTCAGCAGAGATAACTAGCTATCTTGTGCTGAATATTAACGGTTAGCTGGCTAGACTTCCGGCGGAGCTGCTGGCCAAGATGGCCGCCGTAAGCTGAGCTCTGCACAGTCACGATCGTAAACTCTGAAGAAAACCGATGTTGCCTACCCCACCACAGCATAGTTGGAGGAAAACCGCGGGGAGGTAATCGAGAAGGAGATCCGACCCCTGGAAACAAAGCAGCGGCGAAAGCAGAGTGAGGAGAATCGGCAGCAGCGATCTACCCCTCCCCCATACCACGAGGCGAACGACCAGCACCGAAGAGACACTGGAACGAAGAGCACTCTCTGGTCAGAAGATAAGAGCAGACCGAAAACAGTTCCAGCCTGCTGACAGAGTGAATTCCATAAAGAACAAGGGTGAATCCAGGACAGGGGGGGACGGATAACAAGAGAGCTGGTGTCGTAGCAAGCAAAACTGAAAGTGGGGGTCGGAGGGACTAACAGAGTGGATAAACAGCAGCATAATTTATGTAATCCGTTGTAACTAGAGCTCAGAGCTGGTGCAGCAGGGTCAGAACGTTTAAAGAATAACAAAAGCTCAGCTGCAAGCAAGGCAATTTGGTTTTGAGAGTACAGCATGAATATTTAAAGAGACAGGGGCATCCTTCTTCAACTAATCTAAATTTAGCCGAGGAAGAACTGTGGGTGAAGTACAGCACTTAAAATCCCAGCAGGTAGGCTACACTAGTGGTGCAGAACTTGTCTTATACTTTACTGCAGAAGCTTGGGAAGTTCCTAGACACCGAAAAAAGCCATCTCAAAAGCGCTACTTTACTATACTGTGTATGGCGACCCGTGGATCCAAAAAAGAGCCGGAAAAATCCAAAGGAAGAGGCTCCAAGATGGCGGAGAAAAGCTCACTGCCGTCACCATCGGTGAGTTCTGCATGGGCCTCGGAAATCGTGGTGGAGGTTAAGATGGCGGTGGAAGACACCATGAATCACTAACTGCAACAAATAATTGACAAGCTGGATGGCATGGATCACCAGTTTACAACTTTTACAAAAGACTTTCAGGATGTCCAGCAGCGGCTGGGAGAAGTGGAAACATCAACGCAGGAATCTTCCACAGCCATAGTAGACCTTACAAGAAAAATAGCAGTTTTGGAAGATAAAGTGGATGATTTAGAAAACCGTTCTCAACGGAATAACATCAGACTGGTAGGAATACCAGAATCTATAAAGGACGGTGATCTGAGAGAATATTTGGAATCCTGGTTAGCTAAGCTACTGCCCACCGCAAGCACAGCAGGCCTCCTTAAAATAGACCGGGCACATCGTTTGGGACCCAGGAAAGCCCCTAATGAATGGCTGAGGGTGGTCATAGCGCAGCTGCTACACTACCACCACAAAATGGAGATCCTCATAGCGCTCAGGAATTATTCCACTAAAGTCTCTCTCCTGCGTAAGCAATATTCACAGGTCTGTGGTAGACTGCATAAATTGCAAATCCGTTTTGGCCTATTGTATCCAGCGAAATTACGGGTCCAGCACAATGGAGCAGTGAAGTTCTATGAGACTGTGGAGGCAGCCCAGGTGTTTGCAGACCAGATGGAGAGAGAAAGACCGAGTCTGTCTAAAAACAAATAGACTGTGTTGGTGAGATGGGAATCCTGAGTAAATACAGGTAGAAGAGATGAAAAAATCTTATGCTGAGATGGAGTTAAAGTGATAAAAGTTGTGTTGTACAAAGGGGGGCACACGGTTACATAATTTGCGACACATTTGTTAAAGGGAGTCCCCGATCGGAGACACAGAAGTCGAGCACCTTAGGTGCCCAGGAGGTCCAAGAGTAAGGGGAAGGAGGTACGACAGGGGGAGGGAGGGACGGAAGTAGAGCTCATGGGTGCTGCAAGGCAAGGGGAGAGGCGGGGACGCCAGGGAGGGGATGGGGGGAGGGCAGAGGGGGGAACATTGAGGAGCAAACATTTCATGGTTCAAGGAGAACAGGAGAAAGTCGATAACATCTTAGAAATGACACGGAAAGCATATTCTTGTAGAACACTGTCTGGGCACAGGTGGTGGGGGTATAGGCTGGGATGCCCCTCCTGCCCAATTAGCAAAGATATTGGGATCCTGTAGTCTAGGTCTAAAGATCATACGTGATGACCCTTAAAGTAGAGACTTGGAACGTGGGAGGGATCTCATCGCCGATAAAAAGACAGAAAATACTCCAAGCACTTCATAAACAACAGGTCTCAATAGCAATGCTTCAAGAAACACAGTTAAATGCCAAAGAGCATGAGAAATTATGCTGCTGGTTGGTGGGCTCATATTATGAATCTCCGGCACAGGCTAAAAATGCGGGGGTCATAATCTTGATTAAGAAAGGGGTTCATGTTATGACACACAAAATTATTGCTGATGAGGAGGGCAGATTTGTACTGGCACATTTAACAGTAGAACGTCAACCTGTTGTCCTGTGTAATGTCTATGCTCCCAATACATATAGCAAGGTGTTCTACAAACAACTTTTGTGCCATTTAATAAGTTTTGAAGGAACTCCCCTGTTGGTTGGAGGAGATTTCAATGCAGTGAGAGACCCTAAACTGGACAGGTCGCAGGGGGAGAAAAGGGGATTGGGAGCGGACTCCAGAGGCATAGGAATGTTGAGTGAGGTCCTTGACCTGGTGGATGTGTGGAGAACCCTGCATCCATCAGAGCGTGACTATACTCATCTGTCTCGCGCACACACCACCATGTCAAGGATTGATTACATATTCATTTCTCGACCCCTATTTACAAAAATTCGTGCAGCAGAAATAGGCCCTATCAAAATATCAAACCATGCTATGGTAACGGTAATGTGGGAAACATCAGAAGGAGATCCTGGCCCATTTCAGTGGCGATTTCCTATTCGGCTATATAAAGATCAGAGTTTTCGAGAATTCATACTTTAAAAATATAAGCAATTTCAAGACACTAATCAGGTACACAGGACGACTCCAATACTCTACTGGGATACTGCCAAGGCCGTACTTAGAGGGGAGATTATTGCTTATACAAGTCACCAGAAAAAGGTATGGGAGAAGGAACAGCTTCGGTTAGAAAAGGAAGTAACACGGGTTCAGCGAGAATATGGACGCCATCATACCATAGCACTAAAAGCCCAGCTTTTGGAACTGCAGCAAACCATGAATGAGAGGCTGCATAGCAGGGCACAAAACATTATGCCTATTATAGATATAATTTATACAAGCATGCCAATAAAAGTGGAAGAATGTTAGCTAGATTAGCAAAACCTCGGCAAGGCCCCTATAAAATAAATACATTGTACTCAGCTACAGGAACCTTGGAAAATGAGGATATCCAAATTAATAAAATCATGCAGGAATAGTATAAGAAATTATATGCCATTCCAGATCCACCCCCGCTAGACAGTGAGATATATTTGCATGTGCAGGATCTTCCGCAAATAGATACAAAGAGCCTAGACATGCTAAATGCTCCCATAACAGTAGAGGAAGTCTCATGGGCTATACAACAGGGGCCATTGGGGAAAGCTCCAGGCCCGGACTGGTATAGAGGAGAATTCTACAAACTATTAAAAGAAGAAATAGTAGCACCTCTTACCATAGGAGCCAACTTTTCAAAATGATTGGGGGTGCTAAAATTTTTTTTTTTTTACAGGCAGTGTCCCCCCTCCCCCCCCCCCCCCCATACCTTAAAATTATATCTACGGCAGTCTTCACCTGGGCAGTGGCAGCGCCATTCATAGGCTGCCTGCAACCTACACCAGGACTTCTTCCCTGAACAGTCCCACCCCTCAATCCCCCTGTACTGTGCAAATATAAAGAGATGCAAATTTCAAAAACTGACATATTTCAATCACTATACTATAGGTTAACAAATACAAATAAAACAAAAAATAGAAAATATGATATCATTTTTGTGGACTAAATACTTTTTTCAATTAGCTTTCAAAGGCCAAAACCTCTTTCCTCAGGTCAGGACAGTATACTGCTGTTATGGTATTCTGTTCTGACACAAGAAAGGAGGGTTTGGTCTCCAAACATTAGTCAAAATTGTATTAAAATTAGTCCAGTAAACATTACTTCCATTTTCTGTATTTATTAATACAGCTACCACACTACTTTATCCTAAACTAAAAATAAAATTCATTTTTTCCTACCTTTGTGGTCTGGCCGTTTACTGTTTCTAATTGTGTTGGTCCCAGTCTCTTGTTTCTTCTTTCCTCAATCTTTAACTTTCCCCCCTTTCCATCCATCGTCTACCCCCTCTCTCCCCCTTTTCCTTCCAGCATCCGCCCCCTCTCTTCCCCCTTTCCATCCAGTATCTGCCCCCTCTCTCTCTCCTTTCCATCCAGCATCTGCCCCCTCTCTTCCCTCTTTCCATCCGGCGTCTATTTTCTCCATTCATGTGTAGTTTTTCTCCTCTTTTCCCTTTCCCTCATCTCTGTCAGTATGCCTCTCCTTCCTCTTTCTTCACTCTCCTCCATCCATATGCAACTCCTTCCTCTCTCTCTTCCTTCTCCTCCATCCATGTCCACCATTTTTCTTCTCTCCGCCCCTCCATCCATGTTCATCTCACTTCCTCTCTTCCCTCCCCACCATCCATGTCCAGCATTTTCCCTCTCTCCCCTCCATCCATGTGCATCTCCTCCTATCTTACCTCCCCTCCATCCATGTCCATCATTTCTCCTGCCTTCCCCTGCATCCATGTACAGCAACTTTCATCTCTCCCCTGCCCTCCCATCCATCCATGTTCAGCAACTCTCCTCTCTCCCCTGCCCTCCCCTGCATCCATGTTCAGCAACTCTCCTCTCTCCCCTGCCCTCCCCTGTATCCATGTTCAGCAACTCTCCCCTCTCCCCTGCCCTCCCCTGTATCCATGTTCAGCAACTCTCCTCTCTCCCCTGCCCCCTGCCCTCCCCTGTACCCATGTTCAGCAACTCTTCTCTCTCCCCTGTCCCCTGCCCTCCCCTGTATCCATGTTCAGCAACTCTCCTCTCTCCCCTGTCCCCTGCCCCCCCTATATCCATGTTCAGCAACTCTTCTCTCTCCCCTGTCCCCTGCCCTCCCCTGTATCCATGTTCAGCAACTCTCCTCTCTCCCCTGTCCCCTGCCCCCCCCCTGTATCCATGTTCAGCAACTCTCCTCTCTCCCGTCCCCTGCCCCCCCTGTATCCATGTTCAGCAACTCTTCTCTCTCCCCTGCCCCCTACCCTCCCCTGTATCCATGTTCAGCAACTCTCCACTCTCCCCTGTCCTCCCCTGTATCCATGTTCAGCAATTCTCCTCTCTCCCTTGCCCCCTGCCCTCCCCTGTACTCATGTTCAGCAACTCTCCTCTCTCCCCTGTCCTCCCCTGTATCCATGTTCAGCAACTCTCCTCTCTCCCCTGTCCCCTGCCCCCCCCCGTATCCATGTTCAGCAACTCTTCTCCCTCCCCTGCCCCCTGCCCTTCCCTGTATCCATGTTCAGCAACTCTCCACTCTCCCCTGTCCTCCCCTGTATCCATGTTCAGCAACTCTCCTCTCTCCCCTGCCCCCTGCCCTCCCCTGTACTCATGTTCAGCAACTCTCCTCTCTCCCCTGTCCCCTGTCCAGCATCAATGTTCAGCGATTTCTTCCCTGCCCTACCTCTTAAAACTAATTTTACCTGACTGAACGAAAGAAGCAGAGTACAGCCGGCTCCGTCTTCACCTTTCTTCTTCCCTCTCAGCTGTGGTCCCGCCCTCATTTCCTGTTTACGCAAGGGCAGGAGCACAGCTGAGAGGGAAGAAGAAAGGTGAATACGGAGCATGTACTCTGCTTCTTTCACTGCCGTTCAGTAAAATTAGTTTTAAGCGCTGGCTGAGCAGCAGGAAAGCAAGGAGGGCAGGTTTGAAAATATTGGGGGTGCTTGAGCACCCACAGCACCCACGGAGTCGGCACCTATGCCTCTTACCTCAATGTTTAATACCATAGTGCAGGAGAAACAAGTGCCCACCTCCTTAAGAACAGCACAGATCATAGTGATCCCGAAACCAGGGAGGGATATTCAGAAACCTGAATCTTATAGGCCAATATTGTTGCTTAACTATGAGGCTAAACTATTTGCTAAAGTCTTAGCCAATCGCCTATCTCGAATACTGCCAGACATCATTGAGGAATCTCAGGTGGGATTTGTATAGGGCAGAACTATTACCAAAAACATGAGAAAGATTTTGGCAACATTGGAGAAGACGTCCACACAAGCCATGCCGTCGGTATTAGTTAGTTTTGATGCCGAAAAGGCGTTTGACAGGGTAGTATGGGGCTTTCTATTTGGAACTTTAGACGCCTATAGTATAAAGGGATTTTTTTCAAGAGGCGATTCGAGCTTTATACTATTTACCACAAGCCCAGGTGTGGGTTAATGGTATTTTGTCTTCTCCCTTTGTCGCCCTTATTATTTGTTCTGACCCTAGATCCATTGATAAGAAATATCCAGCAGACATCCGATGTACAAGGTGTTCAGATGGGAACAGAAACTTTCAAAATAGCAGCTTTTGCTGATGATTTACTAGCCCATGTAATTTATCCAGAAGCATCACTGACGGCTCTCTTAGAGTGTATGACAGAATATGGCGACTTCTCTGGATTTAAGCTCAATTTAGAGAAGTCTGAAGTTTTGCAGAGGGAGGGAGACTGTCTTGTATGGAGATCCTGTGAGCCCTTAGGTCCAGCTGGAGGGCAGAAATGACGGTAGACACCAGCCCTCCAAGGGACAGCCGAGCAACCCCAAGTCTTCACCTGCGGCGACCGCCATTCCCCAGGGGTTGAGCCCCCAGGTGCGGGTGGCCAACAGGGCTTCCAGAACCGCAGGGGTTGACGGACTGACCACGAATGACAGAAAGTCCAGGCGGCCGGGTCGGGCTACAGGTAGTGCGGGAACAGGAACCAGCAGAGATCCAGGCAGGCTGTAAGCAGAGAATAGTCAGGAATCAGCAGAAGTCCCGGCAAGCAGTAGGTAGAGAGAAGTCAGGAACCAGCAGAAGTCGGGGCAGGCAGCGAGCAGAGAGTTGTCAGGAACCAGCAGAAGTCGGGGCAGGCAGCGAGCAGAGAGTTGTCAGGAACCAGCAGAAGTCGGGGCAGGCAGCGAGCAGAGAGTTGTCAGGAACCAGCAGAAGTCAGGACCAGGTAATACTCAGAAGAAACATCAGAAGCGCTGCCACTACTGAGGGAACCGAATAGAAGCCGAAGCAAAGAAGAACTGGTGGCAGGGCTTTAAGTAGCATATGCAGCTGTCACAAGATGGCTGCCCTCATCAGAGGAGCCGCCCTGTGCCCAAATATGGGCTTCCTTCCTGATCTTGTTAGCTTACGATGGCTTCCTAGGAGATGCTGTATCCAAGATGGCTGATCCCCTTGAGCTACTCAAGATGGCCACGACCATTGCTCCAACCAGGATGACGGCTGCCAGAAAATAGGAAACCACAACCGACCTTTCCTAAGACTGATCCTTGTCCCTTTCAGATGATACTGCGGGATGACCTAGTCGGGAGGAGCGTCGAGCAGGCAAGGGACGTGACAGAGACCAACTAAGAGATAGGCTGGGACGGTTACCGTTAAAGTGGGCAGAGGAATCTTTTAGGTATCTGGGAATTCGTCTGACAATGGACACCACCAAACTTTATAAAATCAGTATAGAAAAGCAATTACAGGATACTAGACGCTCTCTTGAAAGATGGAACCATTTACCGATATCATTAATAGGTAGAATAAATCTATTTAAAATGATCATATTCCCAAGATGGCTCTACCTCTTGCAGGTACTGCCAATACATTTAATCAGTAAAGATTTACGACAGCTGAATAGGATCTGTAGGGGATTCCTATGGGGGGGGGGGGGGAAGAAATCCAAAATGCGCTTTGAATATTTGAATGATGGATGGGCACGGGGTGGGCTAAGATTACCTTGTATTAAACGATATAATCAGGCATGCCTTCTGAGACATCTTAGGGATTGGCTGTTTAACACAATATATCAATATACCCCACTTAGTTGGGAGCAGGCACTATTTAGGCCTTGGCATTTGAATTTCTTATTACAAGCAAAAACAAAAAGCTTACCACTTAGCATTCGGAACAACGTATTACTTCAACCTTTGAGAAGTGCTTGGAGATTTCTTATGCAGTCTTGGAAATATAACCCCAATGTTAGTGATCAGCTCCCATTGCGAGGGAATGGGCACTTTCCACCGGGGCTGGAGAAGGGTTTATTTGATAGATGGTTGGCACAGGGGATTACTTTGCTAGAACATTTAATGAATGAAGAGGGTGTTCTGTACAGTTTTCCGGACCTGCAGCAGAGATTCTCTTTAGCCACTAAAGATTATTACACATATCGACAATTGCATCACTATTGGTTCAGTATGGACCAAGATGCACTAGGCACGAGGTTGGGCTCTAGGCTTCGAGATTTTTTGAAAGGGGATGCACACGGACATGTGTCAATATCGAGTTTACATAAAGTATTGGAGTCCCTTAACCCCCCCCCCCCCCCCCCCAATGCCTACTTGAAAAGACATGGAGCAAAGACTTGGGCTATGAGCTGAAAGGAATAAATTTTGCAAAATTAATAAAAGATATACCAAGACAAGTGGGAGGGGCGGAGCTGCAGGAGAGTCAATACAGGGTAATTCACAGGGGGTACATATCACAATCACAAGCAGTAAGGGCAGGATGGATATCTGATGCTCAATGTCCTAAGTGTCATAGAGATAATAACACTTTTTTGCATGTATTTTGGCGATGTGATCGAATAAAACACTTTTGGAAAATGTTACAGAAATATCTTGAACAACTATTGGGACATAGACTGCTTCCCTCCTGGAGGGGAGTGCTTTTGAATAAAAGCAATGCTTATGGGATCTCAGACAAAAATCAGGAGTTATTCTTGTGTAAGGCCCATGCAGCAGGGGCGTAGCCACGGGTGGGCCTGGGTGGGCCTGGGCCCACCCACTTTGGGCTCAGGCCCGCCCAGCAACGGTGCACCTCAAGCCCAAACGACGTTTCCCTTGCTGCTGCTTACCATCACTTCTGCTTTCCCTCCTCCCAGCCACCTGCCGGCACGCAGGTTTTGCTCCCTCCCGTCATCCGCGTCGTCGGGCAGCTGTGTGTTAGCCGCACACTGTTACAAAATATGCTTCTTCCACCGCAGCGCTGGCCCCGCCTCCTCTTCAGAGAGTTCAACTTCGGACGGGTCGGAGAATGTGAAGCCAGCCGGAAGGAAGGAGGCACGTAGCGGCTCGGCTCCGCTGCACTGCTACAGAATTAGATCGCCGATGGATGGAGGTGGAAGGGGAGTGAGGGGAAAGAAGGCCTGCAGCGCGCTGGTGGGTCACGGCGGGTGGCTGGGAGGTGGGAGAGAGCAAAAATTGCAGTGGTTGGCTGGGGGGGGGAGGGGAGGGGAAAATGTGCAGCATGTCAGCGGGTGGGAGGAGGGAGAGAAATAAACCTACAGCATGCTGGCAGGTTTTCTTGAGGGATCAAGGAGAGAGGGAGAGACAGGAGCACTTGGGATGAGGGCAGGGAATGAGACAGGGTAGTGCTAGATGGGGGTGGAGGAATAATTGTTCAATGTGGGGGGAGGGATGGAAAGATGCTGCAAGGGGAAAGAGAGGGAGAATTGTTGGATAGGGGTGGGATGGGATGGAGAGAGGGAGGGAAAGGCTGCATAGGAGTTAAGTAGTAGTAGTAGTAAAGGACCAGAGAGAAAAAAAAAAGTGTTGGACATGGAAGTGGAAGAAAAGGAGGGAGAGAAGAGAGGGGAAATGTTGAACATGGCATTGAGGTGAGGGGAAGGAAATATGGAGAGATGCTGTGTGGCGGGGCGGGGGGGGGGGGGGGTTGTGAGATATTAGACCAGGGGCTGAAGGCAGGGAGAGGTAGAAAAGTTGGACATGAAGGTGGAGGAGAGGAAAGGAGAGATGCACAAGCGGGGGAGGGGAGAAAGAGGGAAGATGAATCCAGGGAGAGAAGATGGACAATGGATGGTAGGGAAGAGAAAGGGCAAAATGCTGAACAATGGAGGAGGAGAGGGGAGAGAGATGGGACAGGAAAATGCGGGTGGTAAAAGGAATAGGGCAATATCAGGCTATGAGAAAGAGGGAACAGATGCTGGGCTGAAAGGGTGGAGGGAGGGAGACACTGGGAATGGTGGAAAGCATGGGGGAGAGGCCCAGGGAGTGGAGATGGCAAGGAAATAAATGAGAGAACAGTGATTACAGAGGTAGAAATATGGTAATGGTGCATAGATTGAAGATGGAAAGCAATGATAGGCTGGGAAGGAGAGAGATGGGGAATGGGAGAGCTAGTGGGTGAAAGGAAATGGAAATGTGATAGATATCTGAAGGAAAAGATTTAGAAAGAGGATGAAATTTGAGTGTACAGAAGCAGAAAAGAAAGAAAAGAAAGATCAATATTTTAGAGGCAGGTGCAGTGAGGAAATGAAATGACAAGAGAAAAAAGACAAATGGACAGCCGCTTGAAGAATTAGCAGAAGACAGGAAAGTGGGAAAGAGAAATTGGAACCAACATGATGGAAAAATAAAATGTCCAGACAATAAAGGTAGAAAAATCACTTTATTTTGAATGTTTTAAATGGAATATGTTAACTTTGGGAAATGTGCATGGTGGATGTCTTTTTATCGTGTTAAGTAGAAAAGGAAATGCGCTTTTGTTTTTTTTTTCTCCAGTGTTGCAGTGCATGCTGAGGTTCCCAGTTCAATTTTGTCTACATATTTTTATTTTAATTTGTGATCCCTTGTTCTGTAATTTGTGAGGGTCTGTCAGTGTGACTGTAACGGCAGATGAAGAGATTAGAGAGGAGAGGGAATTGGGGAGGGGCTTCTTTATTTTCTGCCCTGGTCACCAGCATGGTTAACAGCAGCCCTGACCCTTGCTATAGCTAGTGGGGATCCCCAAGCTCTACCAGCTGGGGATCTCTTCCGAAGCTGGCCAGAGCTGCCTTCCACCGAGCTTGGCAGATGGGGGCAGCATCCTGGAGCCACTGACAACTAAGCATGTATGGGGTGCTGGCATCAGTGGCTCGAGGAATTGCTGCTGCCTGCTGGGCTTGGCGGAGAGGAGTTCTGGCCATCTCTAGTGGAGGATCCCAGCTGACAGACATTGGGGATCCTCATCAGCTAAAGTATTTATATTTTGAGTTGGGGAAGTGCTAGGGGAGAGGGGGAGAGAGAAAATTTTGTGCCCACCCACTTTGTGCTCAGGCCCACCCAAAATTGGTTTTCTGGCTACGCCACTGCCATGCAGTGGGGAAAAATGTATACTCAGACATTGGCTGCAGGCTGAGCCACCCTCCTTTTGGTACTGGAGAAATAGGTTCCATGAGCTAATGCTCTGGGAGGCCATGGAGGCTTACGGTAACCCAAATAAAAGAAAGATCTTTGTTAATATATGGTCTAAATATTTACAAAATATCTCCCACAAGGCTAGAAGTGCAGTGCTTAACAAATTGGATACGTCCTAGATAGTGAGACATCCAGCACATATTTGCTCCGGATTTTGGACAGGTTAAGACCTGTAATAGATATTGCTAGTATAATTACCATGAAATAAGTAGATAAAGGTAAAGGAGTAAAATAAGGGGGAGGTTGTGGGGGGAGAAGGGGGAGGAAAGGATGTAAAATAATGATGATGATGTTAGACTAGATGCATATGTACAATTATGACATGACTGAATGTTTACAAAATGTTTGACTTTATTGGTTTTGTTTGACGTGATACATCATCAGTAAAAACCGTTGCAATATAACGGTTAGCTGGCTAAATGCTATTTAACCAGCCAGGAAACGTCCCGGCTGGTTAAATATGTTGGAATAATGTATTGTATTTTACATGCATTGCCTGTCACCAATTTTTTCTCTGTGATTACTCTGTGACCTCTGATGTGAATTACTTAGAGAGGTCACACCCATGCAACTTCCTGTGGGGGTTAGACACAGCACATGGAGCTCATGATCTCTCCTAACCTGAGAGGATCTATGGTGGTGTGAGCATCCATTACCATCTAAGCACATGGAAAGAGCTGATAAACCAAATGTATTATATTATGTATATATAAGCCTGCTGAATATATATCTAACTACAAACTGTGAGTAAACAGATGTTTTGTTAATTCAACTTTAAAGTGACTCAGCAGTGAATTATTCTGGGGTGTATGTGAGAGAGATGAAGAAAAGAAATTAACATTTCTAAAGCTGAAGCTGTGTGTATAAAATCTGCTAATTATTTACTACAAATAATCCAACAAAAGGGTTATGGGCCCAGGCCAGGAATTGAAAAAGAAGAGAAATATTACCAGGCAGTAAAAAAGCCACACCTTTTTCTCTTAAGTTTTAAAAGAAAGATTCAGTCTGTCTCTCTCTCCCCCCCCCCACACCAAACAGAAGGCAATGGCTGAGGGAGGAAATTCACCATTTTTCCACTCTCTCAAGGTGCCTAAGTTAACTGAACATAATTATCAGAAATGGGAGCTAAGATTTAAATGTCTCCTTCAAGCAAAGAAATTAAGTATATGTTTAGACCAAAACAGAACAGCTGAAAATATGGCTGAATGGGACAATGCAAACTATTATGTGAAGTGCATGTTTTTTGAAGCTCTCTCAGAGAAACAAGCCATATTGGTGGAGGCAAAAGATACAGCAAAGGAAATTTTAGAAAAACTGAGAACTATGTATGCAACTACATATGCAAAACAGCAACCAATTTGGTTGGCAGAGTTGAATGAAACCAAATTAAGGGATAAAAGTAAGTGTAATGATCACATTATGCATCTTATGTCTTCATTTCAAAAGCTAGAACTTTCTGGAATTCCCATGTATGATGCATTGAAAAGAGCATTTCTTTTTACCTCACTATCAAAGAAGTTTGATGTTTTTAGGTCTGTAAATGAAGCCATTGAAGGGCAATCTTTTGAACAGGCAGCATCAAAACTGAGGCAGGAATGCATAATTAATGATTCTGAGGAGATGTGTTCTCAAAGACAGTCAGAGAGAAATGAAACAAATTTCTTGGCAAAGAATAGAGGAAGGCGGAGCTATGTGAAAACTCCACCCAAGGGCAAGCTGATTTGCTACTCATGTGGAAAGGAGGGACATGTATCTAAATGGTGTAAGGAAACACAAAACACCCCCTCTAGCTCACCTAAGCCAATGGAACAAAAGAATTTTCCAACCAGGAAATGTACAAAGGACAATGATAAACATAAGAGCTTTCTAATGGCAGAAAAATCTTTGACTATGGTAAATAATAATTCAAATGAAAGTACTTGGATTTTGGATTCGGGGAGCACATGCCATTTAACCAATTGTAAGGATTTCTTTCAGGAAATGTGTCCAGAAGAAGGTATTCTTAATACTGCAAACACAGGGACTGCTAAGATCCAAGCAAAAGGCATTGGATTCTTAAAATGCAAAGTGTCTAATGAAGTTAAAGAAATTCCTGTAAGTGATGTCTTGTATATTCCCCAAGCAGTTTGCAATATGCTTAGTGTATCTACATTAGATAAGAAGGGATTTGCGATTCATTTTGAAAACAATAAGTGCACAATCTCTAAAAATGATGAAGTGTATGCTGAAGCTTTTATGCATAATGATGTTTATAAACTGAGCATTTCAGGTGAAGCCTCACATCTGGCGCAAGTAAGGAAGAATGATGGTAAATGTAGTCTGGAAATCTGGCACCGCCGCCTGGGACATCGTGATTTTAAGGTGATCCAGGATCTTTACAGTAAGCAACTTGCCACAGGCATTCAAATCAGTGCAGATACTGGTAAAATGGAGAAATGCATAGACTGTGTTACTCAAAAAGGTGTGAGACCCTCATTTCCTGCATACACAGGAAATAGGAGTAATAAAGTACTGGACTTAATACACAGTGACTTATGTGGACCGTTTAATATCCCATCATTGGGAAATAACAGATTTGTGCTAATATTCTTGGATGATTTCTCTAGATATTGTGTGGCCTATTTGCTGAAAGAAAAAAGTCAAGTCACAGACATGCTGAAGAAATACGTAGCCATGGTGAGCAATAAATTTGAAAGAAAACCAAAGGTTCTTCAGACCGACAATGGTGGTGAGTTCACTTCACAAAGCATGCGCACATTTCTAGAACAAGAAGGCATTCAGCATATCACAACAGTAGCTTATACACCAGAGCAAAATTCTGTTGCAGAGAGAAAATTTAGGTCACTTGTGGAAATGACCAGGTGTATGCTGTCAGATAGCAATCTCCCTAAAAGACTATGGGGGGAAGCCATTCTCACAGCAGTGTACCTACAAAACAGAATGCCAACTAAAGGCGCTGAGCGCACACCACATGAGACATGGCATTGTAGGAAGCCAAACCTGTCACACATAAGAACATTTGGAAGTACAGCATATGCTCATGTACCAAAGCAAAGAAGGCATAAGCTGGATTCCACAACAGAAAGGGGCATTTTAGTTGGCTATGCTCCAGGACACAAAGGATATAGAATTTTGAATCTGAAAACTGGCATTGTTGGCATAAGACATGTTACATATTTTGATGAAAACAAAAGGGTTGATAAAGGCTGGATTATCCCAGATGAGCCTTATCATCCAGAATATGAAACTAGAACCATAATAGACATGCCAGTGTATATAAATGCCATACCAAGACAGATGTCTGAAAGCAACTCATCTGTATCTAACGAGGAACAGGCAGAGGAAGCAGACACAGAAAGGATCATTGCAGGAGACAGTACAGTTGGAGAAGGGGAATCAATTGGAGAAGGACTCTCAGATTTAGAGGATGCGGAAAGGTCAGACCAACCTGTTGTCAGACGCTCATCCAGGGAAAACAAAGGTGTTCCACCCCCAAGACTGTCTTACCTAACAAAGTCAGCAGAAGCTCAAGAGCCCTTAACATGGGATGAGATTGAGAAAATGCCAGCAGAAGAAGCTGCTGAATGGCGTAAAGCTGCACAAGAAGAAATTGATGCATTGGATAAAAATAATACTTGGATTCTTACAAAATTACCTCCTGGCAAGAAAGCTATAGGATGCAAATGGGTATTCAAGTTAAAAAGGAATGCACAAGGAAAAGTGGAAAGGTATAAAGCCAGATTAGTCGCAAAGGGGTATCTTCAAAAATATGGAGAAGATTTTGATGAAGTGTTTGCACCTGTAGTGAAACACACGACAATTAGAACACTTCTGAGCATTGCAGTCTCAAAAGGCATGCAAGTCAACCACATTGATGTGAAAACAGCATTTCTTCATGGAGATATAACTGAAGACTTGTACATGGAACAGCCAACAGGTTTCATAATACAAAACAAAGACAGCTAGTGTGTAAATTAAACAAAGGTCTTTATGGATTAAAGCAAAGTGCAAAATGTTGGAATGACAAATTGCATGAAATATTGACAAATTTAGGATTTAAGCAAGGTGAAGCAGATAAATGCTTGTACACTAGGTGCAGAAATGGACAATATGCATACATTTTAGCTTTTGTTGATGATCTGCTCATTGCAAGCGAAAGTGAGCAAGAGTACAAGGACATTGTAAAATATTTAAACCTGAATGTTGAGATAAAAGAACTTGGTAATGTGTCATACTATCTTGGTATAGAAATTGAGAAACAAAATGATGGTTCTTATCTTCTAAGCCAGAAGCAGAAAATAAATGAGCTTATTGAAAGTTTAGGTATGCAAGATGCCCAAGTTGTAAGCACTCCCATGATCACTGATTTTCTGAAGGATGAAACAGTAAGAGAACCTTTACCAGATAACATCCAATATAGATCAGCCATAGGTAAGCTTTTATATCTGACTACCACATACAGGGCTGATATAGCAAATGCAGTAGGAATTTTGAGCAGAAGGGTCAGCTCACCTACCAAATCAGATTGGACTGCAGTTAAAAGGATGGTAAGGTATTTAAAAGGTACCATTGATTGTAAATTAAAGATTTCAGCCAATAGTAATCCAAAACTAATATGTTACTGTGATTCAGATTGGGCAGGGGATCATTCTGACTATAAATCCACAAGTGGATATGTGTTTATGTATGGAAATGTACAAATTTCATGGGCCAGTCATAAACAAAGTATTGTGAGTCTGTCTTCTACAGAAGCTGAATATGTGGCTGTATCAGAAGCATGCAGAGAACTGATGTGGATTGAAAAACTTTTGCTGGATTTTGGAATAGCTGAACAGAGACCAATCCAGATAATGGAAGATAATCAGAGCTGCATCCGACTGTCACAGAATGACAAGGTTCAGTCACGCACCAAGCACATCGCAACGAAATACCACAACGTGCGAGAGTTGGCGAAAGAAGGGGTCATCAGTCTACACTATTGTCACACCAGTGAGATGACAGCTGACATCATGACCAAACCGTTACCCAGAGAACGTTTTGAGAATCTGCGAATAAAGCTTGGACTTTGTGTGAATTAATAATTGCATGACAGTTATGCATGAGAAGGGGTTTGTTGGAATAATGTATTGTATTTTACATGCATTGCCTGTCACCAATTTTTTCTCTGTGATTACTCTGTGACCTCTGATGTGAATTACTTAGAGAGGTCACACCCATGCAACTTCCTGTGGGGGTTAGACACAGCACATGGAGCTCATGATCTCTCCTAACCTGAGAGGATCTATGGTGGTGTGAGCATCCATTACCATCTAAGCACATGGAAAGAGCTGATAAACCAAATGTATTATATTATGTATATATAAGCCTGCTGAATATATATCTAACTACAAACTGTGAGTAAACAGATGTTTTGTTAATTCAACTTTAAAGTGACTCAGCAGTGAATTATTCTGGGGTGTATGTGAGAGAGATGAAGAAAAGAAATTAACATTTCTAAAGCTGAAGCTGTGTGTATAAAATCTGCTAATTATTTACTACAAATAATCCAACAAAATAGTGCTGAATTGCGGGGGGGAGGAGATGTCTAGTTGCTGTTCACAGATCATTGGGAATTTCTTAGTAGCTGATCTGGCATTCACCAGGCCTCTGGTTCCAAAAGGGAATCTGGGAGTACTGTCAGGCAGGTGTTTGACCTCTTGCACTTATGTGTTCTCTTTGGTTGATGGGGACTATAGTTCCCATTTACACACACCACTGGGATCCCTGAGGTCTCTTGACCCGAGACATTCTTGATGTTTAGGCAATTTTCAGTCTGTGACCAGAATTGAAGAAAGGTCTTTGTCAGTGATTCGGGATGTTACCGAGAGAACAAAATCCTTTCTGTGCTGTTAAACAAAACTGGCTGCAAACTGCTTTGACCTTCCTGTTTAGTAAAAGCAGTATATAAAGACTCAATAAACATAAACAGATAAAGGGCTTTCAGTACTGTGAGACAAATTACTGTGTTTCACAGTCCTTTGTGAATTTCCTCTGGAAAACTGATACAGCTTGGATATTGTGTTCATTATCAAAGTCTTCAGGTTTCTCACTTTCACTAAAAAGCATTATCTGTTTATATGTTTCCAGGGAAAAGTCTGAATATATTCCTGGAAGATCAATCCTCTGTAGTGATGCTGAACACCTCAGACAATGACACGGGCTGTAAGCCACAAAAGCTGCATACTTTTATTCCGAGTTTTCTAAGCTTTGTTTTCTTCTGTGGCTTTGTACTGAACTGCCTCAGTCTGTGGATATTCTGGTTCCGCATCAAACAATGGAATTCAACAATGATTCTCCAGTTTAACCTGGCAATTGCAGATGCCATCATAACACCTGCGGCACCTCTGATCATCATCTACTCACTGACAGATGACTGGATGTTTGGAACCTTCCTCTGCCAGGTCAAAGTCTTCTCTCTGAGTGCTCACATGTATGGCAGCATCTACTTCCTGACCCTGATTAGTCTACACCGCTATTTCACAGTGGTTCACAATGTTAAGAGAACAGTTTTCAACAGAAATTCCTTCATTAAAAAAGTTTGCTTGGTGGTCTGGGGTTGCCTTTTTTGTCAAGGATTACCATTTTTCTTCATTCTGAAGACAACTGAAATCCATGGAACCACAAAGTGCCTCAGCTTTCATCAAACTGATATGGCAGTGTTGTATTTTATGTGGAACTGGGTGATCATATTTACTGGACTTTTTATCCCTTTTGGAATCACAATCACTTGCTACACATTGCTGAGCAGATATATCCTAAAAATTAACCCAATGAATTCAGTTAGCAAAGTCATGAAATCGAAGTCCATCCAAACCATCAGTATCTCATTGGTGATCTTCATTATTTGCTATGTGCCTGTGCATATCACAAGGACAGTGGGCGTCACTGTCAAGTTGTTTTTCCCGATGTATTGTGGATTGCTCGAGAGGGTGGAAGTTGCATATTACATAACCTGGATGTTATCAGGAACAAACTGCTGTCTAGATCCCATATTGTATTGTTTTGGCTCGGAAAAGTTTAAGTATGCATTTACAAATTCTTTTAATTTGCTATGTTTCAGAAAGGGTCGTCCCACTGGCTCTGGTGACAGTACACAGGGCATACATGCAGGTGAATCAGGAACAGCATCAATGGACTCACATGGGCCGGTGGTGACCGAGAGCACTGCATCAACCATGATGTCAGTCTCTACAGGTGTAGAATGGGAGGTACATCATGATTGACTGTTGCCCTCATGGGGTTGTGAAGCTCCAGTTGTAATAAAGAAGGAGCATAGCACTGGGTGGGGGGTGAAGGATGGAGAGTTGTGATATTAGGATGTGCAAAGCTGGGATGAGACTGGAAGCAGAAAGAGAGGCATGAATTTAAAAAAAATATTGAGCTGGAAGGAAAGTTGATATAAACGAAAGGAGACAAAGGTTAGGTTGGCATGGGCCAAATGGAGATGGGAGATTGTAGCAAGCAAGGGAAAGTGAGATACATTTTTCCTATAGGCAGAAATAGATTTTTTTTTAAAATGCAAAAAAAAAAAAAGATTCAGTGCATCTGGCTCAGGCTCAAAAAAGGCTAGAGACAAGAGGATAGGGTATAAATAGGGGAATCTCTAGATAGATTCAGGCAGGAGGGAGGGTCAAACAGGCTAGGTTACAATGGAGATACATTATCAGTAAACTAATCAGTAATCTGAGTTGTTCCTTCCTTGTCCTTACCCTACACCCAGAATATCCACAATTTAATCCTCTAAACTATAGCCTTTGTAAATTTACAAGGGCTTGGATCTTCCTAATGCCATACCTGGGTAGCTTGATGGCTTTCAAAATGTATCTCTGGAGGCTGACACTAGGAAAACTAGAATGCAAAATTAGACATTTCTGATATAAAGGTTGTAGATGCCCAAGATAAACCTTTAACCTTAGGATCTGCCAACTAATTTACAGATTCCTCCCCATGCTGGAATTTTGATAACTATACTCAGAGTGCACCACTGTGTGCTCCCCTCAACTAATTTTTCAGATCCCACTTTCACACCTCACACAACAAACCTGTAAAAAATATATAAGTGGACATAGGAAGGAAAATGTTTTTAAAAAGTTTGCTCTGGTTAAAACTGAAATTGCACATCCGAAAAGCACTTAAAAATGTGCATGGTTCAAAAGGAAAGTATTATAATACTTTCTGTCTGAGAACTACTGCAAAGTTTGTGCAATGTTATAAGAGCCAATGTTGCATGTAAAATATGTTCTCCGAGGACAAGCAGGCTGCTTGTTCTCACTGATGGGGTTGACGTCCTCGGCAGCCCCCTCCATCGGAAAGTTTACTAGCAAAGGCCTTTGCTAGTCCTCGCGCGCCCATGCGCACCGTGCATGCGCGGCCGTCTTCCCGCCCGAAACCGGCTCGAACCGGCCAGTCTTCTTTCGTCCGCGCTCGGTACGGTCGTGTTACGCCGTTCGTGCCCTAGAGAGTCGACCTCGCGCGTCCTTTTCGACGTGTTTTTCATCTCTTTTTCTCAAAAAAAAGTTCGGGAAGCGCTCCGGAAGTGTTCCGGAAGGCCCTTTCGGGTTTTCTGCCCTTCCCGTATTTCTCAGTTTTTTTGCCCCGTAAGTTTTCTTTCGTTGTCGGGGTAGGCCTTTTTTGGCCTCGGTCGAGATTTTTCTCCCTCTAAATTTTGGTGCTTCAATTTTCGCCATTTCGGATTTTGATTTCGCCGGCGTGATTTTTCCGCCCATGACATCGAAGCCTTCCAGCGGCTTCAAGAAGTGCACCCAGTGCGCCCGGGTAATCTTGCTCACTGATAGGCACTCTGCGTGTCTTCAGTGTCTAGGGGCCCAGCACCGCCCTCAGAACTGTAGTCTGTGTTCCCTGTTACAAAGGCGGACTCAGGTAGCGAGATTAGCCCAGTGGAACGTTTTGTTCTCGGGCTCTTCGTCGGCATCGGCACCGGAGGCATCGAGTGCATCGACGTCGTCAGCGTCCGGACCATCTTCCTTGGCTGCCGCTCCATCGACTGCATCGAGGCATCGGGCCTCTGCATCGGCGCCGAGGCATCGGGCGACTGTATCGACGTCGGTGGTACCGAGACTTCGTCTGCTGATGTCGTCGGACGGAGGTGCATCGTCAGGAGTGCAGGTGAGGGCTGTCCATTCCTGGTGGCGGTGATCCTTCGGGTGGTTCTCCTCCTACCCTGAGGGCTCCTGCGGTACAGCCCCCCCGGGATCGACCTTCTTCGGTCTCGGCCCCGAGGAAGCGACGGATGGATTCTACGTCCTCCTCGTCGGTGCCGGGGAGCTCCGGTGACATGCTTCGGAAGAAGTCGAAGAAGCATCGACACCGGTCGCCCCCCCATGTCGGCACCGAGAGCTCTGGGTCGCCGAGGGATTCGGCACCCAGCAGGCATCGGCACCGAGAGGACCGCTCACCCTCTGTTCAGGAGGTGTCGATGCGCTCCGCTCTGGACAGCCCGGAACAGCCTCCTCGCCCGGAACAGGTTCTGACGTCGACGCCTGCATCGACCTCTCAGCCTTTCTCTGCAGCCGCTCTAAACGAGAGCCTCCGGGCCGTTCTCCCAGAGATTCTGGAAGAGCTGTTGCGCCCTACCCCTCCGGTACCGGCGGTGCTTGCGCCACCGGTACCGTCGAGCGTGGCGCCAGCTGGCCCATCGCCCAGGTTGAGGTCCCCGACGTCGGTACCGCGTGCGGTGCCGACTGCGGCCACCTCCCAGGAAGGCTCCCCGACTACGTCGGCGGAGGGAGCTTCGCCGATGCGGGCGAGGGACTCTTCCTCTCGACGCCCCCACCGTGGACGGGGTTCCACCGAGTCGAGCAGGGCGAGGTTGCAGACACAGGTTCGTGAACTTGTGTCTGACACCGAGGGTGAGGCCTCGTGGGAAGAGGAAGAAGACCCCAGATATTTCTCTGACGAGGAGTCTGAGGGTCTCCCTTCCGATCCCACTCCCTCTCCTGAAAGACAGCTTTCCCCTCCTGAGAGTCTGTCTTTTGCTTCCTTTGTCCGGGAGATGTCTACGGCCATCCCCTTCCCGGTGGTTGTGGAGGACGAGCCCAGGGCTGAAATGTTTGAGCTCCTGGACTATCCTTCTCCACCTAAGGAAGCGTCCACTGTTCCCTTGCACCATGTCCTGAAAAAGACATTGCTTGCGAACTGGACCAAGCCACTAAGTAATCCCCACATTCCCAAGAAGATTGAGTCCCAGTACCGGATCCATGGGGACCCAGAGCTGATGCGCACTCAGTTGCCTCATGACTCTGGAGTTGTGGATTTGGCCCTAAAGAAGGCTAAGAGTTCTAGGGAGCATGCTTCGGCGCACCCGGGCAAAGACCCTAGAACCTTAGACTCCTTTGGGAGGAAGGCCTACCATTCTTCTATGCTCGTGGCCAAGATCCAGTCTTACCAGCTCTACACGAGCATACACATGCGGAACAATGTGCGGCAGTTGGCGGGCTTGGTTGATGCTCTTCCCCCTGAGCAAGCCAAGCCTTTTCAGGAGGTGGTCAGGCAGCTGAAGGCGTGCAGAAAATTCCTGGCCAGAGGAGTTTATGACACTTTGATGTTGCGTCCAGGGCCGCTGCTCAAGGTGTGGTGATGCGCAGGCTCTCATGGCTGCGTGCCGCCGACCTGGAGAATAGACTCCAGCAGCGGATTGCGGACTCGCCTTGCCGTGCGGTCAACATTTTTGGAGAAAAAGTTGAGCAGGTGGTAGAGTCTCTCCACCAGCGGGACACCGCATTCGACAAGTTCTCCCGCCGGCAGCCTTCAGCCTCTACCTCTACAGGTAGAAGATTTTTCGGGGGAAGGAAGACTGGTCCCTATGCTTCTGGTAAGCGTAGGTACAATCCTCCTTCCCGATAGCCTGCGGCCCAGGCTAAGCCCCAGCGCGCTCGCTCTCGTCAGCAGCGTGCGCCTCAGCAAGGCCCCGCGGCTCCCCAGCAAAAGCAAGGGGCGAGCTTTTGACTGGCTCCAGCAGAGCATAGCCGACATCCAAGTGTCAGTGCCGGGCGACCTGCCGGTCGGGGGAGGTTGAAAGCTTTTCACCAAAGGTGGCCTCTCATAACCTCCGACCAGTGGGTTCTGCAAATAGTCCGGCAAGGATACACCCTCAATTTGGCCTCAAAACCTCCAAATTGTCCACCGGGAGCTCAGTCTTACAGCTTCCAGCACAAGCAGGTACTTGCAGGGGAACTCTCCGCCCTTCTCAGCGCCAATGCGGTCGAGCCCGTGCCATCCGGGCAAGAAGGGCTGGGATTCTATTCCAGGTACTTCCTTGTGGAAAAGAAAACAGGGGGGATGCGTCCCATCCTAGACCTAAGGGCCCTGAACAAATATCTCGTAAAAGAAAAGTTCAGGATGCTTTCCCTGGGCACCCTTCTCCCCATGATTCAGCAAAACGATTGGCTATGCTCTCTGGACTTGAAGGATGCCTACACACACATCCCGATACTGCCAGCTCACAGACAGTATCTGCGATTTCAGTTGGGCACACGCCACTTCCAGTACTGTGTGCTACCCTTTGGGCTCGCCTCTGCGCCCAGGGTGTTCACAAAGTGCCTAGCTGTGGTAGCAGCGGCACTTCGCAGGCTGGGGGTGCACGTGTTCCCATATCTCGACGATTGGCTGGTGAAGAACACATCCGAGGCAGGAGCCCTGCAGTCCATGCAGATGACTATTCGCCTCCTGGAGCTACTGGGGTTTGTGATAAATTATCCAAAGTCCCATCTTCTCCCAGTGCAGAAACTCGAATTCATAGGAGCTCTGCTGGATTCTCGGACGGCTCGCGCCTATCTCCCAGAGACGAGGGCCAACAACTTGTTGTCCCTCGTCTCGCGGGTGCGAGCGTCCCGGCAGATCACAGCTCGGCAGATGTTGAGATTGCTGGGCCACATGGCCTCCACAGTTCATGTGACTCCCATGGCCCGTCTTCATATGAGATCTGCTCAATGGACCCTAGCCTCCCAGTGGTATCAGGCTGCTGGGGGCCTAGAAGACGTGATCCACCTGTCCACGAGTTTTCTCAAATCCCTGTATTGGTGGACGATTTGCTCCAATTTGACTCTGGGACGTCCCTTCCAAATTCCTCAGCCGCAAAAAGTGCTGACCACGGATGCGTCTCTCCTGGGATGGGGAGCTCATGTCGATGGGCTTCACACCCAAGGAAGTTGGTCCCTCCAAGAACGCGATCTACAGATCAATCTTCTGGAGTTGCGAGCGATCTGGAACGCTCTGAAGGCTTTCAGAGATCGGCTGTCCCACCAAATTATCCAAATTCAGACAGACAACCAGGTTGCCATGTACTATGTCAACAAGCAGGGGGGCACCGGATCTCGCCCCCTGTGTCAGGAAGCCGTCAGCATGTGGCTCTGGGCTCGCCATCTCGGCATGGTGCTCCAAGCCACATATCTGGCAGGCGTAAACAACAGTCTGGCCGACAGGTTGAGCAGGATTATGCAACCTCACGAGTGGTCGCTCAGTTCCAGGGTAGTGCGACAGATCTTCCAAGCGTGGGGCACCCCCTTGGTGGATCTCTTCGCATCTCGAGCGAACCACAAAGTCCCTCAGTTCTGTTCCAGGCTTCAGGCCTCCGGCAGACTAGCATCGGATGCCTTCCTCCTGGATTGGGGGGAGGGCCTGCTGTATGCTTATCCTCCCATCCCTCTGGTGGGGAAGACTTTGTTGAAACTCAAGCAAGACCGAGGCACCATGATTCTGATTGCTCCCTTTTGGCCGCGTCAGATCTGGTTCCCCCTTCTTCTGGAGTTATCCTCCGAAGAACCGTGGAGATTGGAGTGTTTTCCGACCCTCATCACACAGGACGAGGGGGGCGCTTCTGCATCCCAACCTCCAGTCTCTGGCTCTCACGGCCTGGATGTTGAGGGCGTAGACTTTGCCTCCTTGGGTCTGTCGGAGGGTGTCTCCCGCATCTTGCTTGCTTCCAGGAAAGACTCCACTAAGAGAAGTTACTTCTTCCATTGGAGGAGGTTTGCCGTCTGGTGTGACAGCAAGGCCCTAGATCCTCGCTCTTGTCCTACACAGACCCTGCTTGAATACCTTCTGCACTTGTCTGAGTCTGGCCTCAAGACCAACTCTGTAAGAGTTCACCTTAGTGCAATCAGTGCATACCATTACCGTGTGGAAGGTAAGCCGATCTCAGGACAGCCTTTAGTTGTTCGCTTCATGAGAGGTTTGCTTTTGTCAAAGCCCCCTGTCAAGCCTCCTACAGTGTCATGGGATCTCAATGTCGTTCTCACCCAGCTGATGAAACCTCCTTTTGAGCCACTGAATTCCTGCCATCTGAAGTACTTGACCTGGAAGGTCATTTTCTTGGTGGCAGTTACTTCAGCTCGTAGAGTCAGTGAGCTTCAGGCCCTGGTAGCCCAGGCCCCTTACACCAAATTTCATCATAACAGAGTAGTCCTCCGCACTCACCCTAAGTTCTTGCCAAAGGTCGTGTCGGAGTTCCATCTGAACCAGTCAATTGTCTTGCCAACATTCTTTCCCCGTCCTCATTCCTGCCCTGCTGAACGTCAGCTGCACACATTGGACTGCAAGAGAGCATTGGCCTTCTACCTGGAGCGGACACAGCCCCACAGACAGTCCGCCCAATTGTTTGTTTCTTTTGATCCCAATAGGAGGGGAGTGGCTGTAGGGAAACGCACCATATCCAATTGGCTAGCAGATTGCATTTCCTTCACTTACGCCCAGGCGGGGCTGGCTCTTGAGGGTCATGTCACGGCTCATAATGTTAGAGCCATGGCTGCGTCGGTAGCCCACTTGAAGTCAGCCTCCATTGAAGAAATTTGCAAAGCTGCGACGTGGTCATCTGTCCACACATTCACATCTCATTACTGCCTGCAGCAGGATACCCGACGCGACAGTCGGTTCGGGCAGTCAGTTCTTCAGAACCTGTTTGGGCTTTAGGATCCAACTCCACCCCCCGAGGGCCCTGTTTGTTCTGTTCCAGGCTGCACTCTCAGTTAGTTGGTAAATTTTTTAGGTCAATCTCAGTTATGCCCTCGCCGTTGCGAGGCCCAATTGACCATGGTTGTTGTTTTGAGTGAGCCTGGGGGCTAGGGATACCCCATCAGTGAGAACAAGCAGCCTGCTTGTCCTCGGAGAAAGCGAATGCTACATACCTGTAGAAGGTATTCTCCGAGGACAGCAGGCTGATTGTTCTCACAAACCCGCCCGCCTCCCCTTTGGAGTTGAGTCTTCCCTTGAAGTGTATTGTTTTGCTACATACTGGACTGGCCGGCTCGAGCCGGTTTCGGGCGGGAAGACGGCCGCGCATGCGCGGTGCGCATGGGCGCGCGAGGACTAGCAAAGGCCTTTGCTAGTAAACTTTCCGATGGAGGGGGCTGCCGAGGACGTCAACCCCATCAGTGAGAACAATCAGCCTGCTGTCCTCGGAGAATACCTTCTACAGGTATGTAGCATTCGCTCTTAGCACATGGAAAATGCATTATAAAATTACCCCTTAAATTGTATTCTCTTTGGGGCAGGGACAGATTGTACCTGGATTTTAAGAATGCAGTATGTCACCGTACATGGGTTTGCTTTATTTTGATTGGTCTTTTTTTGTTTGTTTGTTTTGGTTTTGGTTTTTTGGAAAGGTAGGCTAGCAATTCAAATGTAGGCTAGCAACATACCTCCTACTGGGAAAAAAAGACAAGCTGAAACATACATTAGCAGAATACTTCACAAAGAACACAGAAAACCACAGATTTACAATAAATATATGCAGACAATAAAAGAACTTCTCCCTATCAGTTCCTTGCAAGATAGGAAAGGATGAAAAAACTGGAGGGGGTGGATGCTGCATTAGGGATCAGAGTTGTTGTTATTTGCATTGCTCTGTCCAGGTTGGCCTCATACGCTCTTCTCTTCCCAACAATAGCAGCAGGGAAGGGACTGCTTCATCCACTCCTGCTTTACCTCCTCTCCTCATTTTCCCTGTGTACTACGTAGGAGAGGAGGGTTGAAAGTAGAAGCAGAGGGCTGTCCTTTTCTTCCTGAGATTTGGGGCACTAGCCAATAAATTCATAGGTATAGCCTTGAGTTTCCACCATTCATGATGTACTGTAAGCCACATTGAGCCTGCAAAGAGGTGGGAAAATGTGGGATACAAATGCAATAAATAAATAAATAAAACAGAAGAGTTGACTCAGAGGTTAGAGAATAGAGAGGCAGCTAGTACATAAAGCAATGTAAATTTTGGACTGGTGAAAAATACAGCTGTTAATATTTGTACCTTAATAAAGACTGGTGCTTTTGAACTTTATCTTGCCAAGAAGAATCATAGACTTGCTAAATGTTTACTTATATGACAGCCTGTGAAAAACTTTTAAATAATATATCATTCATCTTTATTGTTAAATGTAATGCTTTTATTCCTTGCATTGTCATTGTACTTTAAATAACTCGGTAGTCCTTTTCCTTTTTGTTGGAATTTTCTTATTTTATTTGTTGCATTTAACTATTATTGTTATTGATATATTTTTCTCTTTATTAATAAATAAATGAAGACAAAAAAGACAGATGTTTTAGATTTCTAGATTTTTTTTCTCTAGTTTGGAATGAAATTGGAAGTATGAATTATTAATAAATGGGGAAGAGCAGTATAAGGGATAATGGAGCCCACAGTGTGCAATAGGAAGGGAGCAATGTTCAAGATTAAGTGGGATTCTCAGGAAGTAACATAAAGAACCAGATGGAAATCCCAGGGTACAATGTCAACCCTGCCTATGTCTAGCACTGAGATTAGTAATAACAGCAGCAATAAAATGGAACATGAGTAATGCCAGGGATACTGTTCAGAAGCAATAACACCAGATTGATGTCAAAAAAATATGTGGGTCATTATTCAGACTTGGTGGCTATGGCATTAAAAATCTAATATAATAATTTGCTATGTGAATATTCTAAAGTGTCTACCTGGGATCGTAACCACCTGCTGACATCACTGGCCAGCAGTAGAACCCTGCTTGCCTGACATCAGCAGGGGGTTACGATCCCAGTGAGAGACGCACGTTGAAGAACAGTGGGAGTGGGCAGAGACGTCCCTACCTGCACGTCGCCCCCCCCCTCCAAAATCGCCAACCCCCCTCTGCTACCCTCCCCTCCCCCCCAACCAGCGTCAGAGCTGAAAGCAAAGAGAAGGGAAGGCAGCAGACTCGCGAGACTCTTCACTGCTGCCGCCGGGACCCCGATAAGAGGGAGGGAGGGGAGCTGAGGGAGGTTGGCGATTTTGGAGGGGGGGCAGCGTGTACATAGGGGGATGGGCGGGGCCAGTGTGGGGAGGGCCGCAGGTGGAGGCATCGCAAGGATGTGTCTGTGAGACAGAGAGGAGGGGGGACTGGAACTCGGGGGAGGTACAGTCACAGAGGGAAGGAGAGAGAGAGGGAGGGAGGGCCTGGAAATCGGAAGGGAAGAAAGGGGGCCGTGGGACTTGGAAGGGACAGAGGGAGAGAGGGAGGGAGGGAGAGAGGAATAACCTTGCTAGCGCCCATTTCATTTCATACCAAAACGGGCCTTTTTTACTAGTATATATATATTTTTCAGAACTTCTGTATGGATAGACGGTGGCACTAAATATACATGGAAAGTGCTTACATCTGGCAATACCTAGAGTACCTGAATGTAACTCACCTTAAGCTACTATTGAAAAGGTGTGAGCAAAATCTAAATAAATAAATAAACATTATTCAAACAGAGGCAATATTCAGCTGCTATCTGTTTACTAAGCTGTGCTAGCGGCTGCCATGCAGCAATAGCTAACATGACTTAGTAAACAGGAGGGTTAAGCTGTTAGATTTAGGACAGCACTTTTCTCTGTCCAAAATTAAACTGTTTAGCTATATGGCTTGTGGCTGAATATTATCACTGCTATCCATATAGTGAAATGCCATTGCTCTGCCCCAGCACTATGTGGATAGTGATGGAACATTTAGAGGGAGTTTTTAGCAGCACTATCTATATAATGGTGCTGAAAACTCACATGCAGGGAACAAATATGCTTATTGACTGCAGCCAAACATATATCCCTTACATACAAGCATATACTTTCAGAAACAAATGAAGACCATGCAGAGGGGACATTGGGTGTGTGGAAAATGTTTCTGGTGTGCATCCACTACTGAAGGAATGAGCTGGAATTCTCCTTCCAACAACTATCACATTGTGGCCAGAAAGCATTTCATAAGTACATAAGTACATAAGTAGTGCCATACTGGGAAAGACCAAAGGTCCATCTAGCCCAGCTTCCTGTCACCGACAGTGGCCAATCCAGGTCAAGGGCACCTGGCACGCTCCCCAAACGTAAAAACATTCCAGACAAGTTATACCTAAAAATGCGGAATTTTTCCAAGTCCATTTAATAGCGGTCTATGGACTTGTCCTTTAGGAATCTATCTAACCCCTTTTTAAACTCCGTCAAGCTAACCGCCCGTACCACGTTCTCCGGCAACGAATTCCAGAGTCTAATTACACGTTGGGTGAAGAAAAATTTTCTCCGATTCGTTTTAAATTTACCACACTGTAGCTTCAACTCATGCCCTCTAGTCCTAGTATTTTTGGATAGCGTGAACAGTCGCTTCACATCCACCCGATCCATTCCACTCATTATTTTATACACTTCTATCATATCTCCCCTCAGCCGTCTCTTCTCCAAGCTGAAAAGCCCTAGCCTTCTCAGCCTCTCTTCATAGGAAAGTCGTCCCATCCCCACTATCATTTTCGTCGCCCTTCGCTGTACCTTTTCCAATTCTACTATATCTTTTTTGAGATACGGAGACCAGTACTGAACACAATACTCCAGGTGCGGTCGCACCATGGAGCGATACAACGGCATTATAACATCCGCACACCTGGACTCCATACCCTTCCTAATAACACCCAACATTCTATTCGCTTTCCTAGCCGCAGCAGCACACTGAGCAGAAGGTTTCAGCGTATCATCGACGACGACACCCAGATCCCTTTCTTGATCCGTAACTCCTAACGCGGAACCTTGCAAGACGTAGCTATAATTCGGGTTCCTCTTACCCACATGCATCACTTTGCACTTGTCAACATTGAACTTCATCTGCCACTTGCACGCCCATTCTCCCAGTCTCGCAAGGTCCTCCTGTAATCGTTCACATTCCTCCTGCGACTTGACGACCCTGAATAATTTTGTGTCATCGGCGAATTTAATTACCTCACTAGTTATTCCCATCTCTAGGTCATTTATAAATACATTAAAAAGCAACGGACCCAGCACAGACCCCTGCGGGACCCCACTAACTACCCTCCTCCACTGAGAATACTGGCCACGCAATCCTACTCTCTGCTTCCTATCTTTCAACCAGTTCTTAATCCATAATAATACCCTACCTCCGATTCCATGACTCTGCAATTTCTTCAGGAGTCTTTCGTGCGGCACTTTGTCAAACGCCTTCTGAAAATCCAGTTATACAATATCAACCGGCTCCCCATTGTCCACATGTTTGCTTACCCCCTCAAAAAAATGCATTAGATTGGTGAGGCAAGACTTCCCTTCACTAAATCCGTGCTGACTTTGTCTCATCAGTCCATGTTTTTGTATATGCTCTGCAATTTTATTCTTAATAATAGCCTCCACCATCTTGCCCGGCACCGACGTCAGACTCACCGGTCTATAATTTCCCGGATCTCCTCTGGAACCCTTCTTAAAAATCGGAGTAACATTGGCTACCCTCCAGTCTTCCGGTACTACACTCGATTTTAGGGACAGATTGCATATTTCTAACAGTAGCTCCGCAAGTTCATTTTTTAGTTCTATTAATACTCTGGGATGAATACCATCAGGTCCCGGTGATTTACTACTCTTCAGCTTGCTGAACTGACCCATTACATCCTCCAAGGTTACAGAGAATTCGTTTAGTTTCTCCGACTCCCCCGCTTCAAATATTCTTTCCGGCACCGGTGTCCCCCCCAAATCCTCCTCGGTGAAGACCGAAGCAAAGAATTCATTTAATTTCTCCGCTACGGCTTTGTCCTCCTTGATCGCCCCTTTAACACCATTTTCGTCCAGCGGCCCAACCGACTCTTTGGCCGGTTTCCTGCTTTTAATGTATCTAAAAAAATTTTTACTATGTATTTTTGCTTCCAACGCTAATTTCTTCTCAAAGTCCTTTTTTGCCCTCCTTATCTCCGCTTTGCATTTGGCTTGGCATTCCTTATGATCTATCCTGTTACTTTCAGTTGGTTCTCTTCTCCACTTTCTGAAGGATTGTTTTTTGGCTCTAATGATTTCCTTTATCTTACTGTTTAGCCACGCCGGCTGACGTTTAGTCTTTTTTCCCTTTTTTCTAATACGTGGAATATATTTGTCCTGAACCTCCAGGATGGTGTTTTTAAACAGCATCCACGCCTGATGCAAGCTTTTTACTCTGCGAGCTGCTCCTTTCAGTCTTTTTTTCACCATTTTTCTCATTTTGTCGTAATCACCTTTTCTATAGTTAAACGCTAGCGTACTTGATTTCCTAGTTTCACTTCCTTCAATGCCAATATCAAAACCGATCATATTATGATCACTGTTATCAAGCGGCCCTCGTATCGTTACCCCCTGCACTAGATCATGAGCACCACTAAGGACTAAGTCTAGTATTTTTCCTTCTCTTGTCGGCTCCTGAACTAGATGTTCCATGAAGCTGTCCTTGATTTCATCAAGAAATCTTATGTCCCTTGCGTGTACAGATGTTACATTAACCCAGTCTATATGCGGGTAATTGAAATCCCCCATTATTATTGTGTTGCCCAGTTTGTTTGCGTCCCTGATTTCCTTTAACATTTCCGCATCCGTCTGTTCGTCCTGGCCAGGCGGACGGTAGTACACTCCTATCACTATCCTTTTCCCCTTTGCACATGGAATTTCAATCCACAGTGATTCCAAGGAGTGTTTTGTTTCCTGCAGAATTTTCAATCTATTTGATTCAAGGCTCTCGTTAATATACAATGCTACCCCTCCACCAATCCGATTCACCCTATCACTACGATATAATTTGTACCCCGGTATGACAGTGTCCCACTGGTTATCCTCCTTCCACCAGGTCTCAGAGATGCCTATTATATCTAATTTTTCATTTAGTGCAATATATTCCAACTCCCCCATCTTATTCTTAGGCTCCTGGCATTCGCATATAGACATTTCAAACTATGTTTGTTGTTCCTAAGTACATCATGCTTAGTACTTGACAGTATTAATTGGCAATCTTTTGTCTGATTTTTATTGTTATTTAAAGATACCCGATCTACTACAATCTCTTTTGCAACCTCACTATCAGGATACTCTATCTTCCCTGTTATGGTGATATCTTTGAAAGATACCTTATCCCGAACCATGCTCTTTTGAGCGACTGTCGGCCTTCCCCCCATTTCTAGTTTAAAAGCTGCTCTATCTCCTTCTTAAACGCCGATGCCAGCAACCTGGTCCCACTCTGGTTAAGATGGAGCCCATCCTTTCGGAATAGGCTCCCCCTTCCCCAGAATGTTGCCCAGTTCCTAACAAATCTAAAGCCCTCCTCCCTGCACCATCGTCTCATCCACTCATTGAGACTCTGGAGCTCTGCCTGTCTCTTGGGCCCTGCGCGTGGCACAGGTAGCATTTCAGAAAATGCTACCCTGGAGGATCTGGATTTCAGCTTTCTACCTAAGAGCCTAAATTTTGCTTCCAGAACCTCTCTCCCACATTTTCCTATGTCATTAATACCCACATGTACCAAGACAGCCGTCTCCTCCCCAGCACTATATAAAATCCTATCTAGGTGACGCGTGAGGTCTGCCACCTTCGCACCAGGCAGGCAAGTCACCAGGCGATCCTCACGTCCACCAGCCACCCAGCTATCTATATGCCTAATGATCGAATCACCAAGTACAACAGCTGTCCTAACCTTTCCCTCCCGGGCAACATTTGGAGATATATCCTCGGTGCGAAAGGATAATACATCCCCTGGTGGGCAGGTCCTGGCTACAGGAGTACTTCCTACTTCACCAGGGTGATGCTCTCCTTCTAGGAGACCTCCTTCCTCCAAGGTAGCACAGGGGCTACCTGACTGGAGGTGGGACTTCTCTACAACATCCCTGTAGGTCTCCTCTATGTACCTCTCTGTCTCCCTCAGCTCCATCAAGTCTGCTACTCTAGCCTCAAGAGAACGGACACGTTCTCTGAGAGCTAGGAGCTCTTTGCATCGGGCACACACATATGACACCTCACCAATTGGGAGATAATCATACATGTGACACTCAATGCAAAAGACTGGATAGCACCCCTCTCGCTGCTGGACTGCTGACTCCATCTTAGTGTTTTTTGAGTTTTTCCGTAATTTAAAACTTGCTAAAGTATTAAGGATATCAGCCTATCACTAACTTACAGTTCCTCCTTTAAACCCCAATCTTCAAGTTCCGAAAGCACAAGCAAAATTTGTTCACTTACCAGAGAAATATCCTCTTCTCCCAGAACTTATTAGAAGGAAAGCAGAGGCCCCGAGTGGATCGGAACGGACCTGGGAGTCACTCCGGCGAAGGCTCCGAGGATATGCAGATGAGCTGCAAGTCCTCCACGGCACCTGAGAAGGCAACCGGTGGGAGAGCTGGGCACCTCTCAACCAAGAAAAGGCTTACCAGGGGTTAGGCCGAAGCCAGCATTCCTCCCCCTGAGGGTCACCTGATCCTGGCTAAGAAGTACCTGGTAGCTCTGGGTAGGTGGAGCGAAAGCCCTGGGTAACTGTGGCGAAGGCCCTGGGAAGGTCGGGGTGGATTTGGGAGTCACCCCGGATGCAGCTGTGAGGATATGCAGAACGCTGCAAGTCCTCCACAGCACCTGGTAGGAGCACTGTGCACCTTGAGCAGAGGCCCCGAGTGGATCGGAACGGACCTGGGAGTCACTCCGGCGAAGGCTCCGAGGATATGCAGATGAGCTGCAAGTCCTCCACGGCACCTGAGAAGGCAACCGGTGGGAGAGCTGGGCACCTCTCAACCAAGAAAGGCTTACCAGGGGTTAGGCCGAAGCCAGCATTCCTCCCCCTGAGGGTCACCTGATCCTGGCTAAGAAGTACCTGGTAGCTCTCAGAATTCAAGCAACAATGTAAACAGCAAGGTTTCAACATCTTTCTATAATTTTCCAATTGCCTAATAAGCAGAGGTAATATATTCCAATAAACTGTGGCTTGATAGGAAAAAGATGCCTTCATCTGTCTGACAGAAGGAAAAGAAAAGCAAGTGTGAAGCAATTTCTAGTTACTCCAAGACCATTCCCATTTAAAACTAAAACATAATTGGACAAGTAGGCAAGAGCATCTCCATAAAAAAAATCTTATGAACCAGTTTTAGCATCTTAAATTCTAATCTAGCTTCTACCAGTAGCCAGTTTAATTATTTAATCAACAGAGTGATAGAATCATGTTTGCCTGCTAAAAATAGCTGCATTCTGCACTTTGTAACTTGATTTTTAAATTCTTTGTGCAGCCAATATATGCAGAATTGCAATAATCTAACTGGGAAAGGGTTAAGGACTGTACTAACAAATGAAAAATTTCTTGATCAAAAAACGTTTGAATCATCCTCAATTTTTTAAGCAAATAAAAGTTCTTCACTACATTATTAACCTGATGACTTAAGGACAACTGACAATCAATTTCCACTCTCAAAATCTCTGCTTCTTGATGTGCTTTTATCTAGCTCTACTTTTTTAATTATGATTTTAGCACCATTTAATGTGTTTTCAATGTTCTGTTTAATTTTGGGAGGTGAAATGGTGAGTTTTACCTTTTATTTTTCTTTATTCAATGTTTTTGACTGATTATTGAAAGAGGCTCATTTTCAAAGCACTGAGGGGCCCTTTTACTAAGCCGTGTAGGTGCCTACGCTCACCCAACGCATGTCAATTTGGAGTTACTGCCCGGCTACCACGTGGACCTTGTGGCAATTTCATTTTTGACGCATGTCCGCTACCTGTGCCGGAAAATAATTTTTATTCTCCGAGGACAAGCAGGCTACTTGTTCTCACATGTGGGTCGACATCCGTGTCGGCCCAGGAATTGGCAAATTTTTGCAAGCAAAAAAGTAAAGTTTTGCCAGAGTCTTCTGGCGCGCAAACAGCGCACACCACGCATGCGCGGACGACTTCCCGCCCGTCGTGTGAGCGTGGTTCCTCAGTTTTTTCTTGTCCATGACGAGAGAGAGTTTGGCCCAGGAAAGAGTCTTTAGTGTACGAAATTTATATATATCTTTCTTTTCGACATTTCTTAAAAAAAAAAAACTACCTTCCCGTATTTTTCTTAGTTTTAATCCCTTTTTATAAGTTTTATTTCTTTTTCGACATGGTCAGAGTTTAGGCCGCTCGATCGGGTTCTTCCCTTTTCTTTTGTGCCCTTTTTTCGTTCTACTGGCACAATCGCAACTTTTGATTTCGCCGAAGCTGTTTTTCCTTCCATGTCTCATCGAAGACACCAGCGGCTTCAAGCAACCGGACTATCTCAGGTGCCGATACCCACACTTGGTGTATCCAGTGCCTTGGGCCCGACCATAGCCCAGCCGCTTGTAGTCTGTGTCTTTGTATGAAGAAACGGACTCAAGCGTCTCGAGAAGTCCAACGAGAAAAACTTTTGGGGGCTCAGTCCGGTTCTTCGACATCGACATCGGTACCGAGGTTGGTGGCGTCAGCGGCGACATCGACAAGTGCATCGACGTCAGAAAGAAAGGTAATGGCTGCTGAGAGACCAACTCGCGCTGGAAGCAGTGAGGCGTCAAGTGGGTCTCCACCTGCCTCGAGACCCCAAGGAGACATGAGGATTCCATGTCCTCCTCATTGGTACCGAGGAGTCTCTATGACGGGCGTCGAGCGAAGGTGAAGAAGCACCATCATCCTTCTCCTTCGACACACAGTACCGGGAGCTCCGGGGCGTCGAGAGAGTCGGCACCCGAGAAGCATTGGCTCCGAGAAAATCGCTCCCCCTTGATACAGGAGGTGCCGATGCGTCGGTCTCCTAGCAGCCCAGTACCTACTCCCGAGCCTCCATGGATTCTGACACCGCCTGTCCCACCGACCCTGCAGTCTTCTCTGATGGCGGCTCTCGACAAGCACCTCCGGGCCTTGTTTCCAGAACTTCTGAAGGGACTGCTACGACAGTCAACTTCGGTGTCTGGGGTGCTTGTGCCTTCTGTACCTTCTGCTACTGCAGTGGTGTCTGGCCTTTCGCCTGTGGTGAGGTCCCTGACTGCATTGCCACCTGCAGCATCGACATCAGCTGCCACACAGGTCAACTCCCCTTCGACATCGGTGGAGGGAGCTTTGCCGCGGTCGGACCGGGCATTGACCTCTCGACATCGCCATAGAGGACATCGCTCCTCAGCGTCGAGGCAGGTCCAGTGTTGAAGCACCTTAACTCAGGTTTTATCCAACACTGAGCAGGAGCGTTCGTAGGAGTCAGATGAGGATCCCAGGTACTTATCTTCTGATGAGTCCTTTGGGATTCCCTCTGATCCTTCCTCTCCACTAGAAAGGAGACTGTCTCCACCGGAGAGTCTGTCCTTTTCCTCTTTTGTTCTGGAAATGGCTACGGCTATTCCCTTCCCTGTGGAGGATGAGGATGAGCCCAGGACTGAGATGCTCAAGGTCTTGGATTATTCTTCTCCACCTAAAGAGGCTGTGACAGTTCCTCTGCATAAGGTACTGAAGGAAGTCCTTATGCGAAACTGGTCAGCCCCTTTGTTTGGCCCCATGGTCCCAAAAAAAGCTGAATCCCAGTATCGGATCCACGGTGAACCTGGGTTGATGAGGTCTCAGTTACTCCACAATTCCATGGTGGTGGACTCCGCCCTCAAGACAGCCAGGAGTACTAGAGACTATGCTTCGGCGCCCCCAGGCAGAGAAGCTAGGACTCTTGATTCTTTTGGGAGGAAGACGTATCAGGCCGCCATCCTGGAGGCCCAGGCCATACATATTCCGCAAATTAGAAAAGAAAGACGGAAGTTCAAAAGACACCCGGCCTGGTTGAAAAGTGAGGTGAAGGAAGCTATTAGGGCTAAAAGAAACGCCTTCAGAAAATGGAAGAAGGAACCGTCTGAAAATAACAAGAAACAGCATAAGGAGTGTCAAAGCAAATGCAAGGCGCAGATTAAGAAGGCCAAGAGGGAGTATGAAAAAAAGATAGCATTAGAGGCAAAAAAACATAGTAAAAATTGTTTTTCAGTATATTAAAGCAGGAAGCCGGCAAAAGAATCGGTTGGGCCGCTGGATGACCGAGGGGTAAAAGGGGCGATCAAGGAAGACAAAGACGTAGCGGAGAGACTGAATGAATTCTTTGCTTCGGTCTTCACCGAGGAAGATTTGGGTGGGATACCGGTGTCGAAAATGGTATTTCAAGCGGACGAGTCGGAGAAACTTACTGACTTCACGGTAAACATGGAGGACGTAATGGGGCAGTTCGGCAAACTGAAGAGTAGCAAATCTCCTGGACCGGATGGTATTCATCCTAGAATACTGATAGAACTGAAAAACGAGCTTGCGGAGCTACTGCTAGTGATATGCAACTTATCCTTAAAATCGAGCGTGGTACCGGAAGATTGGAGGGTGGCCAATGTAACGCCCATTTTTAAAAAAGGCTCCAGGGGAGATCCGGGAAATTATAGACCGGTGAGTCTGACGTCGGTGCCTGGGAAAATGGTAGAGGCTATTATTAAAAACAAAATTACAGAGCACATCCGAGGACATGGATTACTGAGACCAAGTCAGCATGGCTTTTGTGTGGGGAAATCTTGCCTGACCAATTTACTTCAATTCTTTGAAGGAGTGAACAAACATGTGGACAAAGGGGAGTCGGTTGATATTGTGTATCTGGATTTTCAAAAGGCGTTTGACAAGGTACCTCATGAAAGGCTACAGAGGAAATTGGAGGGTCATGGGATAGGAGGAAATGTCCTATTGTGGATTAAAAACTGGTTGAAGGATAGGAAACAGAGAGTGGGGTTAAATGGGCAGTATTCACAATGGGGAAGGGTAGTTAGTGGGGTTCCTCAGGGGTCTGTGCTAGGACCGCTGCTTTTTAATATATTTATAAATGATTTAGAGATGGGAGTAACTAGCGAGGTAATTAAATTTGCCGATGACACAAAGTTATTCAAAGTCGTTAAATCACGACAGGATTGTGAAAATTACAAGAGGACCTTACGAGACTGGGAGACTGGGCGGCTAAATGGCAGATGATGTTTAATGTGAGCAAGTGCAAGGTGATGCATGTGGGAAAAAAGAACCCAAATTATAGCTACGTCATGCAAGGTTCCACGTTAGGAGTTACGGACCAAGAAAGGGATCTGGGTGTTGTCGTCGATAACACACTGAAACCTTCTGCTCAGTGTGCTGCTGCGGCTAAGAAAGCGAATAGAATGTTAGGAAAGGTATGGAAAACAGGTGTGAGGATGTTATAATGCCGTTGTATCGCTCCATGGTGCGACCGCACCTTGAGTATTGTGTTCAATTCTGGTCGCCGCATCTCAAGAAAGATATAGTAGAATTGGAAAAGGTGCAGCGAAGGGCGACTAAAATGATAGCGGGGATGGGACGACTTCCCTATGAAGAAAGACTAAGGAGGCTAGGGCTATACAGCTTGGAGAAGAGACGGCTGAGGGGAGACATAATAGAGGTATGTAAAATAATGAGTGGAGTGGAACAGGTGGATGTGAAGCTTCTGTTCACGCTTTCCAAAAATACTAGGACTAGGGGGCATGCGATGAAACTACAGTGTAGTAAATTTAAAACAAATCGGAGAAAATTTTTCTTCACCCAACGTGTAATTAAACTCTGGAATTCGTTGCCGGAGAAAGTGGTGAAGGTGGTTAGCTTAGCAGAGTTTAAAAAGGGGTTGGACGGTTTCCTAAAGGACAAGTCCATAAACCGCTACTAAACGGACTTGGAAAAATCCAAAATTCCAGGAATAACATGTTGTCAGCTTGCACCTCTCCGTGCTGTCCGCTCTCCCTTAGACACCCCTCCGTGCTGTCCTTCTTCGCCCGCCCAATTGGGGCTAATCCTCCTACTTCTATTATTGCTGCAAGCTCCTTCTTGTCAGTACTCCACCACAACTCCTGCTTCTGCCACTAAGTTCACTCTAGTCAATAGTAAGCCAATTAGTTCCAGGCCCACCCTCCTACCAAACAGGATCTTTCTCTTTGTGAAGCCCAGAGACTCCCTTCTGTCCCCTGGGCTTTCCCTTAGGGATAGTCCTGCCTCTACTTAGAGCAGACCCCGTATTCGGGGTAGTTAAGATAAGCCACCGAGTTTACTTACTCCCTGACCCTCTCCAGCCCCGGTTAGGAGGCCCAAATGCTTCTCTACTAGTCCTGTTCTGAGCACAGGCCCCTTCAGTCTCTTTCCCTTCCCCCCCCCCCCTCTTGTAGAATTCTAATACAAAGTTCCACTTGCCAGTTCAAATGTTCTTCAGATCAAAGCTTTTCCTCTACTATATGAATCCACTCCTGGGGCTAGCAATTCCTACTTGCTACCCTAGGGACCCACCTCCCTCATTTGTCAGCACTGCTTCCTGACAACCACCCACACAGGTCTGGAATTCATACAGTTTTCCCCTGGACTTACTTTTCTTTAGCCCCTTTCCTGCTACGAGCAAAAGCTGTCAAGTCCATCTCCTCCGGCTCCTCCTCCCCTCCTGCTGCTTGCCAGTCCATATGCTCGTTCACTCCCTCCCCCAGCAGGTGTGCCTCATTCCCCTCCTCAGACTTCATTTCCCAATCAGCCTCCTCCTCCCCCTTTCTCCGGGAAGGAAAGTCCTCCCCCTCCTGTTTCCTACCCAACTCAGGCTTCTGGGACTTGTAGTCTCTGTAGTCCCCCTCGCTCCTCTTGAGCTTCCTATATGGAAGGAGGGCCCCCCTTCTCCCTTTCCCCTTCTGTTTATCTACCCATTCCTCACATACCCCCCCCTTTAAGTGATTGCTAGCCCTCTGCCTCCTCCTACTTTCTCCTTCAGGGCTAGCAATCCTACTCAGAACATCTACATGGGGCAGCAACTTCCCTGCCCTGTGCTCAATGCGATACTGAAAGGGCTGTAATGCTAGATACCACCTCGTCAGTCTCGCATTGCTATCCTTCATTTGTGCTAACCACTTTAAAGGAGCATGGTCAGTAAACAATTTGAATGGCCTCCCATCCAGGTAGAACTGACATTTCTGAATGGCCCATTTTACTGCCAGACATTCCCTCTCAATGGTTGCATACTTTGTTTCATGGGGGAGCAACTTTCTGCTTAAATATAACACTGGGTGTTCCTCCTCCCCATACGCTTGCGAGAGCATCGCCCCCAACCCGGTACCCGAAGCATCAGTGTGCAGGATAAATTCCCTATCGAAATCTACTGCCCTAAGCACTGGTTCTGAGGCAGTGGGCAAAAGAAATTGATTAATTCTGAGAAATCATATGAAGGGTTAAGTCTGTTTAAAAATCCAGGGTTTAAAAGCTTGGTGATTTGAATTCCAACTTTTTACCTTGCAACTAAAGTGAAGGAATGCCAGATGGTTCAGATTATTAGAGTCTAGCTTGCCGAGCTAAAGGTTAGAAAGGTCAGTGAGAAATGAAACTCTGTCCCTTGTGAATGATGAAGGCTAGCTCAACATCTGTATACTATTAGGCATACTGAATAGTTTTGCAAGCAGGCATGAGCCAGACATATGACATATTGTAGTTTAAGAATAGGCTGAAATACTATTTAGAAGTGCTTAATATGTAGATATTCCTGATGTTTAGATTTGTTTTATAGGGAATTTGATTATGCTTATTTTAGAATATGTATTCTGTGTAGTTAATATGTAGGAAACCTTTTTAAATTCTGTATCATTCTTTGTCTGACGTTCTAAGTAAGATTAGACTGCAGTGAAGAGGCCAACATGTGTTTTAAGTTATTCTGCAGTTCTGGCTGGTTCAATGTATAAGCTGATAGGTGAAAAAGGTCAGGACTAGTCAGCTCTCTTCTCCTTGATTAATTATAGGTAAAATGTAGAAATGGTCTTGAAAGTAATAACTGATATGTATGCCATTAAGTAAGACTGGCCCTTGACCCCTTTAATGAATGCCAGAGTTTAGTTAGCAGTTAGTACTAGGAATATGAGAAATCAATCATAATAACATGCAAGAGACTGGAGCCCAAATGTCTGGTGTAAGGGGCCCCAGGTCACAGGTCAGTTTAGGATGTCTGGAACCTATGTAACTGATATTTGTATAGAGCTGATTGGTTGAGGCAAGGTAATCAATCTATTCCTTAACCAATTGGAGAGTAAGGGGGGCTAGGCTAGGCTAGATAGAACTGTATATAAGAGGGAGCAGAAGCAGCTTACGTCAGAAGGAACAGACAAAAGAAAGAAGGACAGAAGGAACAGACAAAAGAAAGAAGGACAGAAGAAACAGACAGAAGAAGGAGAAGACAGCATAAGAAGAGAAGCAGCTGAGACAGAAGCCACAAAGACACAGAGAGCTGAGAAAGAGAAGAAGAGACTTAATGCTGATGTTCTACTTTGTTTGCTGGCAAATAAAGAAGATTTCTCTCTCATTCTGGTGTGCTGTCTGACTCCTGAGGTATCATAAATTCATGCATCCATTCCTGCAACAGTTTCTCACATAGTGCTTGCCGAAGGGCCACAAATGCTCCCTGCTCTGCTTCTCCCCACCTTAACCGATGGGGCCTGTCTTTTTTTAACATTTCCGTCAAGGGAGCAGCCAAGGTAGCGAAGTGAGGAATGAATCTTCGATAATACCCCACTAGCCCCAAAAATCCCCTCAACAGTTTCTTGGACTCTGGTCGCGGAAACAGTTGAATACTTTCTACTTTCCCCTGTAACGGCCTTATCTGTCCGTTCCCTACTTTATAGCCCAAATACTTCACCTCCCTCTGAGCCAAATAACATTTCTGGGGATTAAGAGTAAGCCCGGCTTCCCTGAAAGCCTTCAAGACCTCCCCCACCTGAAACAGATGCGACTCCCAGTCCTGACTATGAATGATGACATCATCCAGATAGGCTGCTGCATAAGCTTGGTGCGGTCTCAACACCTGATCCAACAGGCGTTGGCAGGACGCTGCAGCCGAATTCAACCCAAATGGCATCCGTTTGAACTGAAACAGGCCGAGAGGAGTACAAAATGCTGTTTTTGGCCTGGCTTCAGCCGAGAGCGGAATTTGCCAATAGCCTTTTGTCATGTCAAGTGTTGACAAATACCGGGCTGCCCCTAGTCTATCCAGCAATTCCTCTATTCTCGGCATCGGATACGCATCCGGCGCCGAGAGGGCATTAATTTGACGGAAATCCATACAAAGGCGCCATGTTCCGTCAGTTTTGGGCACGAGCACGACCGGGCTTGCCCAGGGGCTATGTGACTCCTCAATCACTCCCAACTTCAACATCTCTCTGACTTGCCTATTCACCTCCTGCTGCTTTCTGGGAGACAACCTATGTGGCCTCTGCCTTATCACCTTCCCTTCCCCGGTAATGATATCATGTACAATCAAATGCGTTTCCCCTGGGTAAGGAGTCAGCACATCCGTAAATTCCCCCAAAAGAGCCTTTATTTGCTCCTTTTGGGGTCCGTCTAACTCCGCTCCTACTCGCACCTCCCCCTTGGAATTCATCTCAGATATCTGGGGACCTAGATCCTCCTCCACTAAGTCCTCCGCAGTGGCCCAACATACCTCTCTGCCATGCCAGGGTTTGATTAAATTGACATGATAAGTCTGTTTCCTTCCCTGCTCATTCCTCACCTCATAAGTAACCGGCCCCAATCGTCTGATTACCGTCATCGGTCCTCTCCAGTTACCACTAAATTTGTGAGGGTTATCCGAGACCATAATCAGCACTTTATCCCCTATTCCAACCTCCCTTTCTTGAGTTTTTTTGTCATATGAAGCTTTCTGATATTGCTGGGCCGCCTGCAATTTCTCTCTAGAGTAGGCCCCCAACCGCCTCAGGCGCTCCTTTAGATCGTGTAGGTAAGCTACCACGGTGCTATCTTCTAGCTCCGGGGGTACCCACTTCTCCTTCACTATGTCTAAGACTCCCCGGGGAGCTCGCCCAAAGAACAACTCGAATGGGGACACCCCTAGAGAGGCCTGTACACACTCCCTCGTTACATAAAGGACAAAGGGTAGTAACTGATCCCATTTCTCTAAGCTAGGGCCCAGTCCCTTCCTAAGCAATGTCTTCAAGGTCTTATTAAATCTTTCTACCAGTCCATTTGTTTGAGGGTGATACGCCGAAGTGCAAATGTGGACAATGCCGAAGGCCTCCCATACCTGGGCTAGTGCCCGTGATCTAAAATTGGACCCCCTATCAGTAAGCACCTCCCGAGGAAATCCCACTTCACAAAAAATGTGAATCAGTTCCGCAGCAATAACTTTGGCCGATATGCTGCGTAAAGGAACCGCCCACGGGAATCTCGTAGCCATATCCATAATCACTAAACTGTAAGCGAACCCCCGGGTAGATTTTTGAATAGGTCCAATTACATCCATTGCGATCCGCCCCAACGGAGTCCCTATCCGGGGCAATGGATGCAAAGGGACCCTCCCCGGACTCTGTTCGGATACCTTCTGGCATAAAGGACATGACTCACAATAATTTCCCACTTCTTTATATATACCGGGCCAATAAAAGCGTCTTAACAACTGGGAGACAGTATTCTGAGCTCCTTTATGTCCCCCCAAAGGGTGATCATGAGCCAGCCGTAGCAGTAGCCCCCGAAACCCCCGGGGCACCACTAACTGTCTCCTACCGTCCTCCCTTCCCTGCCCAGCATTTTCCCGGAAAAGAAGTCCCTTATCAATCACAAAACCCGGGCCCTGAGCTCCTCTGGCCCCCTCCCTTGCTCGCTCCCAGGCATACTGCAGAGTGGGGTCTGCCTGCTGCTCCCTCTCAAAAGAAGGGAATTGTTCCTTTACCTCCCCTGCCTCCTCTGGGAAGTTAGTCTCCCGCTCCAGCTCCTTCATAGCTAGAGCTCTCTGCCGCTGAACTGCCTTCTTATGCCCCCCGGTATCTCTGGTTTTCCCTGGGTCCCCCAATACCTCCATCTGAAAAGGGAATATACCCGATAAAGTCTGCTCCTGCCCCTCCCCCCCCTTCTGCTGCGACCGAGTAACTACTAAGCCTTCTCTCTCCCTTAAATACTGTGAGAATGGGGGCCAGTCCCTTCCCAAGATAAGGGTTTGAGGCAGCCTGGGCAGCACTGTTGGAATGTAATTGTATTTTACATGCATTGCCTGTCACCTATTATTTCTCTGTGATTACTCTGTGACCTCTGATGTGAATTACTTAGAGAGGTCACATAGCTATGCAACTTCCTGTGGGGGTTAGATGCAGCACATGCAGCACATGGAGCACATGGAGCTCATGATCTCTCCTAACCTGAGAGGATCTATGGTGGTGTGAGCATCCATTACCATCTAAGCACATGGAAGGAGCTGATAATACAAATGTATAATAATATGTATATATAAGCCTGTCTGATTATAATCTAACTACAAACTGTGAGTAAACAGATGTTTTGTTACTTCAACTTTAAAGTGACTCAGCAGTGAATTATTCAGGGGTGAATGAGAGAGAGATGAAGAAAGAAATTAACATTTCTAAAGCTGAAGCTGTGTGTACTAAAATCTGCTAATTATTTACTACAAATAATCCAACAAAAGGGTTATGGGCCCAGGGCTCAGGAATTGAAAAAGAAGAGAAATATTACCAGGCAGAAAAAAAGGCCACATTTTTCTCTTAAGTTTTAAAGGAAAGATTCAGTCTGTCTCTCTCCCCCCCCACACAGCAGACAGAAGGCTAAGAAAATGGCTGAGGGAAGAAATTCACCATTGTTCTATTCTCTCAAGGTGCCTAAATTAACTGAGTTTAATTATCGGCAGTGGGAATTAAGATTCATATGTCTCCTTCGAGCAAAAAGATTAAATATATGCTTAGACCAAGACAGAACAGCTGAAAATATGGCTGAATGGGACAATGCAAACTATGATGTGAAGTGCATGCTTTTGGAAGCTCTCTCAGAGAAACAAGCCATATTAGTGGAGGGAAAAGATACACCAAAGGACATTTTATATAAACTGAGAACTATGTATGCAACTACATATGCAAAGCAGCAACCAATTTGGTTAGCAGAGTTGAATGAAACCAAATTAAGGGATAAAAGTAAATGTAATGATCACATTATGCATCTTATGTCTTCATTTCAAAAGCTAGAACTTTCTGGAATTCCCATGTGTGATGCATTGAAAAGAGCATTTCTTTTTACCTCACTATCAAAGAAGTTTGATGTTTTTAGGTCTGTAAATGAGGCCATTGAAGGGCAATCTTTTGAACAGGCAACATCAAAACTAAGGCAGGAATGCATAATAAATGATTCTGAGGAGATGTGTTCTCAAAGCAAGTCAGAGAGAAATGAAACAAATTTCTTGGCAAAGAACAGAGGAAGGCGGAGCTATGGGAAAACTCCACCCAAGGGCAAGCTGATTTGCTACTCATGTGGAAAGGAGGGACATGTATCTAAATGGTGTAAGGAAACACAAAACACTCCCTCTAGCTCACCTAAGCCAATGGAACTAAAGAATTTTCAAACCAGGAAATGTATGAAGGACAAAGATAAACACAAGGGCTTTCTAATGGCAGAAAAATCTTTGACTATGGTAAATAATAATTCAAATGAAAGTACTTGGATTTTGGATTCGGGGAGCACATGCCATTTAACCAATTGTAAAGATTTCTTTCAGGAAATGTGTCCAGAGGAAGGTATTCTTAAAACTGCAAACGCAGGGACTGCTAAGATCCAAGCAAAAGGTATTGGATTCTTAAAATGCAAAGTGTCTAATGAAGTTAAAGAAATTCCTGTAAGTGATGTCTTGTATATTCCCCAAGCAGTTTGCAATATGCTTAGTGTATCTACATTAGATAAGAAGGGATTTGTGATTCATTTTGAAAACAGTAAGTGCACAATCTCTAAAAATAATGAAGTGTATGCTGAAGCTTTTATGCATAATGATGTTTATAAGCTGAACATTTCAGGTGAAGCCTCACATATGGTGCAAGTAAGGAAGAATGATGGTAAATGTAGTCTGGAAATCTGGCACCGCCGCCTGGGACATCGTGATTCTAAGGTGATCCAGGATCTTCGCAGTGGGCAACTAGCCACTGGCATTCAGATAAGTGCAGATGCTGGTAAAATGGAGAAATGCATAGACTGTGTTACTCAAAAAGGTGTGAGACCCTCATTTCCTGCATACACAGGAAATAGGAGTAATAAAGTGCTGGACTTAATACACAGTGACTTATGTGGACCGTTTAATATCCCATCATTGGGAAATAACAGATTTGTGCTAATATTCTTGGATGATTTCTCTAGATATTGTGTGGCCTATTTGCTGAAAGAAAAAAGTCAAGTCACAGACATGCTGAAGAAATACGTAGCCATGGTGAGCAATAAATTTGAAAGAAAACCAAAGGTTCTTCAGACCGACAATGGTGGTGAGTTCACTTCACAAAGCATGCGCACATTTCTAGAACAAGAAGGCATTCAACATATCACAACAGTAGCTTATACACCAGAACAAAATTCTGTTGCAGAGAGAAAATTTAGGTCACTTGTGGAAATGACCAGATGTATGCTGTCAGATAGCAATCTCCCTAAAAGACTATGGGGGGAAGCCATTCTCACAGCAGTGTACCTACAAAACAGAATGCCAACTAAAGGCGCTGAGCGCACACCACATGAGACATGGCATGGTAGGAAGCCAAACCTGTCACACATAAGAACATTTGGAAGTACAGCATATGCTCATATACCAAAGCAAGGAAGGCATAAGCTGGATTCCACAACAGAAAGGGGCATTTTAGTTGGCTATACTCCAGGACACAAAGGATATAGAATTTTGAATCTGAAAACTGGCATTGTTGGCATAAGACATGTTACATATTTTGATGAAAACAAAAGGGTTGATAAAGGCTGGATTATCCCAGATGAGCCTTATCATCCAGAATATGAAACTAGAACCATAATAGACATGCCAGTGTATATAAATGCCATACCAAGGCAGATGTCTGAAAGCAACTCACCTGTATCTAACGAGGAACAGGCAGAGGAAGCAGACACAGAAAGGATCATTGAAGAAGACAGTACAGTTGGAGAAGGGGAATCAATTGGAGAAGAACTCTCAGATTTAGAGGATGCGGAAAGGTCAGACCAACCTGTTGTCAGACGCTCATCCAGGGAAAATAAAGGTGTTCCACCCCTAAGACTGTCTTACTTAACAAAGTCAGCAGAAGCTCAAGAGCCCTTAACATGGGATGAGATTGAGAAAATGCCAGCAGAAGAAGCTGCTGAATGGCATAAAGCTGCACAAGAAGAAATTGATGCATTGGATAAAAATAATACTTGGATTCTTACAAAATTACCTCCTGGCAAGAAAGCTATAGGATGCAAATGGGTATTCAAGTTAAAAAGGAATGCACAAGGAAAAGTGGAAAGGTATAAAGCCAGATTAGTGGCAAAGGGATATCTTCAAAAATATGGAGAAGATTTTGATGAAGTGTTTGCACCTGTAGTGAAACACACGACAATTAGAACACTTCTGAGCATTGCAGTCTCAAAAGGCATGCAAATCAACCACATTGATGTGAAAACAGCATTTCTTCACGGAGATATAACTGAAGACTTGTACATGGAACAACCAACAGGTTTCATAAATACAAAACAAAGACAGCTAGTGTGTAAATTAAACAAAGGTCTTTATGGATTAAAGCAAAGTGCAAAATGTTGGAATGATAAATTGCATGAAATATTGACAAATTTAGGATTTAAGCAAGGTGAAGCAGATAAATGCTTGTACACTAGGTGCACAAATGGACAATATGCATACATTTTAGCTTTTGTTGATGATCTGCTCATTGCAAGCAAAAGTGAGCAAGAGTACAAGGACATTGTAAAGTGTTTAAACCAGAATGTTGAGATAAAAGAACTGGGTAATGTGTCATACTATCTTGGTATAGAAATTGAGAAACAAAGTGATGGTTCTTATCTTCTAAGCCAGAAGCAGAAAATAAATGAGCTTATTGAAAGTTTAGGTATGCAAGATGCCCAAGTTGTAAGCACTCCCATGATCACTGATTTTCTGAAGGATGAAACAGTAAGAGAACCTTTACCAGATAACATCCAATATAGATCAGCCATAGGTAAGCTTTTATATCTAGCTACCACATACAGGGCTGATATAGCAAATGCAGTAGGAATTTTGAGCAGAAGGGTCAGCTCACCTACCAAATCAGATTGGACTGCAGTTAAAAGGATGGTAAGGTATTTAAAGGGTACCATTGATTGTAAATTAAAGATTTCAGCCAATAGTAATCCAAAACTAATATGTTACTGTGATTCAGATTGGGCAGGGGATCATTCTGATTATAAATCCACAAATGGATATGTGTTTATGTATGGAAATGTACAAATTTCATGGGCCAGTCATAAACAAAGTATTGTGAGTCTGTCTTCTACAGAAGCTGAATACGTGGCCGTATCGGAAGCGTGCAGAGAACTGATGTGGATTGAAAAACTTATGCTGGATTTTGGTATAGCTGAACAGAGACCAATCCAGATAATGGAAGATAATCAGAGCTGCATCCGACTGTCACAGAATGACAAGTTTCAGTCACGCACCAAGCACATCGCAACGAAATACCACAACGTGCGAGAGTTGGTGAAAGAAGGGGTCATCAGTCTACACTATTGTCACACCAGTGAGATGACAGCTGACATCATGACCAAACCGTTACCCAGAGAACATTTTGTGAATCTGCGTATAAAGCTTGGACTTTGTATGAATAAATAATTGCATGACAGTTATGCATGAGAAGGGGTTTGTTGGAATGTAATTGTATTTTACATGCATTGCCTGTCACCTATTATTTCTCTGTGATTACTCTGTGACCTCTGATGTGAATTACTTAGAGAGGTCACATAGCTATGCAACTTCCTGTGGGGGTTAGATGCAGCACATGCAGCACATGGAGCACATGGAGCTCATGATCTCTCCTAACCTGAGAGGATCTATGGTGGTGTGAGCATCCATTACCATCTAAGCACATGGAAGGAGCTGATAATACAAATGTATAATAATATGTACAGTGGGGGAAATAAGTATTTGATCCCTTGCTGATTTTGTAAGTTTGCCCACTGACAAAGACATGAGCAGCCCATAATTGAAGGGTAGGTTATTGGTAACAGTGAGAGATAGCACATCACAAATTAAATCCGGAAAATCACATTGTGGAAAGTATATGAATTTATTTGCATTCTGCAGAGGGAAATAAGTATTTGATCCCCCACCAACCAGTAAGAGATCTGGCCCCTACAGACCAGGTAGATGCTCCAAATCAACTCGTTACCTGCATGACAGACAGCTGTCGGCAATGGTCACCTGTATGAAAGACACCTGTCCACAGACTCAGTGAATCAGTCAGACTCTAACCTCTACAAAATGGCCAAGAGCAAGGAGCTGTCTAAGGATGTCAGGGACAAGATCATACACCTGCACAAGGCTGGAATGGGCTACAAAACCATCAGTAAGACGCTGGGCAAGAAGGAGACAACTGTTGGTGCCATAGTAAGAAAATGGAAGAAGTACAAAATGACTGTCAATCGACAAAGATCTGGGGCTCCACGCAAAATCTCACCTCGTGGGGTATCCTTGATCATGAGGAAGGTTAGAAATCAGCCTACAACTACAAGGGGGGAACTTGTCAATGATCTCAAGGCAGCTGGGACCACTGTCACCACGAAAACCATTGGTAACACATTACGACATAACGGATTGCAATCCTGCAGTGCCCGCAAGGTCCCCCTGCTCCGGAAGGTACATGTGACGGCCCGTCTGAAGTTTGCCAGTGAACACCTGGATGATGCCGAGAGTGATTGGGAGAAGGTGCTGTGGTCAGATGAGACAAAAATTGAGCTCTTTGGCATGAACTCAACTCGCCGTGTTTGGAGGAAGAGAAATGCTGCCTATGACCCAAAGAACACCGTCCCCACTGTCAAGCATGGAGGTGGAAATGTTATGTTTTGGGGGTGTTTCTCTGCTAAGGGCACAGGACTACTTCACCGCATCAATGGGAGAATGGATGGGGCCATGTACCGTACAATTCTGAGTGACAACCTCCTTCCCTCCGCCAGGGCCTTAAAAATGGGTCGTGGCTGGGTCTTCCAGCACGACAATGACCCAAAACATACAGCCAAGGCAACAAAGGAGTGGCTCAGGAAGAAGCACATTAGGGTCATGGAGTGGCCTAGCCAGTCACCAGACCTTAATCCCATTGAAAACTTATGGAGGGAGCTGAAGCTGCGAGTTGCCAAGCGACAGCCCAGAACTCTTAATGATTTAGAGATGATCTGCAAAGAGGAGTGGACCAAAATTCCTCCTGACATGTGTGCAAACCTCATCATCAACTACAGAAGACGTCTGACCGCTGTGCTTGCCAACAAGGGTTTTGCCACCAAGTATTAGGTCTTGTTTGCCAGAGGGATCAAATACTTATTTCCCTCTGCAGAATGCAAATAAATTCATATACTTTCCACAATGTGATTTTCCGGATTTAATTTGTGATGTGCTATCTCTCACTGTTACCAATAACCTACCCTTCAATTATGGGCTGCTCATGTCTTTGTCAGTGGGCAAACTTACAAAATCAGCAAGGGATCAAATACTTATTTCCCCCACTGTATATATAAGCCTGTCTGATTATAATCTAACTACAAACTGTGAGTAAACAGATGTTTTGTTACTTCAACTTTAAAGTGACTCAGCAGTGAATTATTCAGGGGTGAATGAGAGAGAGATGAAGAAAGAAATTAACATTTCTAAAGCTGAAGCTGTGTGTACTAAAATCTGCTAATTATTTACTACAAATAATCCAACAAGCACCGCCACCCAGACCCAATGAGCTCCCAACGGTCCTACTATCCTCACCTGCCGCAGCGGGTATCTACTAGAAGCCCCATGTACACACTGTATAGTGACCTCCTGTTGCCTCCTTCCCACCCTTCCAGCCCCTTTCACCCTGATCTGTTCCCACAAGGCCTGGGCCATCACGGTTTGATCCGCGCCGGAGTCCAACAGGCCTACCACCTCCACCCCCATCACCTCCACTTGTTGGCAGAACTCCTGCCTGACCCCCCTCCTCCCTCCGGCCACCAATTGCAATTTAACCACACAGTCCCTCCGCACATGGCCCTTCCTCCCACACCGATAACACATTCTCTCATCCCCCTTACCCCCCTCCCAACTCCTCATAGCCTTTCCTTCCGGAGCCCTGCCCCCCTTAGGACTACCCAGACCACCCCCCGGCTGGGTCCCTTTGCGGGCACAATGCTGCGATTCTAGGAAGCACTCCATGCTCTGAATTGCTTCCTCCAGGGTTCCGCAGCCCCGCTTAATCAACTCTACTTGAAGCCCCCTTGGCAAGGACTCCAAGAACTGTTCCAGAACTAGATCTTCCATTATCTGTTGCATTGCCCTTCGTTCTGGCTCTAGCCATTTCCCAGCCAAATCACTTAATTTCTGAGCCAGCACCCTAGGCGTTTCCCCTTCTACCCACTTGAACTCCCGAAACCTCCTCCTGTACGCATGTTTACTTAGTCCAAACCTGTCCAAAATAGCTGCTTTCAGCCTGGTATAGTCTGTTATGTGTCCCGTAGGCAGGGCCCGAAAGGCAGCTAAAGCCTCCCCAGACAGAGCAGGAGCTAGTCTTATCGTCCATTGCTCCTGCGGCCACCCCACTGCCACCGCCACCCTCTCAAAGGCTCCCAGATAATCTTCAATGTTATCTGCTTCAGTCAACTTTCCCCACGGAAGCCAGTTCACCCCCACATGCCCTACCAGTCCAGGAGGTCCCTCGCCCCGTCCATTAGCACCGCCCTCGCCAGGCACCTGCCCTCTGCCGCCGCCTCGTAGGAGTTCCTGAAAGAGGTCCAACAGGGGTTGTTGCTGAGCTCTGGAAGCCGCCAACGACTCCTCCATAAGCTTATGTGTCATTTCTTGCTGCTTTTGGAACTGATGGGTCATAAAGGCGAACATCTCCTTCGGATCCATCCCGACTACCTGGGCCTTCCACCTACAAGGAAAAAAGAGAGAAAAAACACCAAGTGTGGCCTTTTCACAACACTCTTACTTCTCCCTCCAACCCCTCCCAGCTCCCGATATGCTCACCAGAAGCTGGAGGGTTTTCCGCCTGCGGGTTTCAGCTCCCCAGCTTTCCTGCTTGGATCTCTCCTCCAAGTCCGCCTTCGGCTCACTGGAACATGGGGCTCGATTCAAAATCCCACCACTGCCACCATTTGTCAGCTTGCACCTCTCCGTGCTGTCCGCTCTCCCTTAGACACCCCTCCGTGCTGTCCTTCTTCGCCCGCCCAATTGGGGCTAATCCTCCTACTTCTATTATTGCTGCAAGCTCCTTCTTGTCAGTACTCCACCACAACTCCTGCTTCTGCCACTAAGTTCACTCTAGTCAATAGTAAGCCAATTAGTTCCAGGCCCACCCTCCTACCAAACAGGATCTTTCTCTTTGAGAAGCCCAGAGACTCCCTTCTGTCCCCTGGGCTTTCCCTTAGGGATATTCCTGCCTCTACTTAGAGCAGACCCCGTATTCGGGGTAGTTAAGATAAGCCACCGAGTTTACTTACTCCCTGACCCTCTCCAGCCCCGGTTAGGAGGCCCAAATGCTTCTCTACTAGTCCTGTTCTGAGCACAGGCCCCTTCAGTCTCTTTCCCTTCCCCCCCCCCCCCTCTTGTAGAATTCTAATACAAAGTTCCACTTGCCAGTTCAAATGTTCTTCAGATCAAAGCTTTTCCTCTACTATATGAATCCACTCCTGGGGCTAGCAATTCCTACTTGCTACCCTAGGGACCCACCTCCCTCATTTGTCAGCACTGCTTCCTGACAACCACCCACACAGGTCTGGAATTCATACAGTTTTCCCCTGGACTTACTTTTCTTTAGCCCCTTTCCTGCTACGAGCAAAAGCTGTCAAGTCCATCTCCTCCGGCTCCTCCTCCCCTCCTGCTGCTTGCCAGTCCATATGCTCGTTCACTCCCTCCCCCAGCAGGTGTGCCTCATTCCCCTCCTCAGACTTCATTTCTCAATCAGCCTCCTCCTCCCCCTTTCTCCGGGAAGGAAAGTCCTCCCCCTCCTATTTCCTACCCAACTCAGGCTTCTGGGACTTGTAGTCTCTGTAGTCCCCCTCGCTCCTCTTGAGCTTCCTATATGGAAGGAGGGCCCCCCTTCTCCCTTTCCCCTTCTGTTTATCTACCCATTCCTCACAATGTATAGAATGTTTGTACGTTTGGGAAGCTTGCCAGGTGCCCTTGGCCTGGATTGGCCGCTGTCGTGGACAGGATGCTGGGCTCGATGGACCCTTGGTCTTTTCCCAGTATGGCATTACTTATGTACTTATGCTCGCTGCCAAGATCCAGTCATTCCAGCTCTTTACGAGCATACACTTGTGGGACTTGATACGTCAACTGTCCAGCTTGGTTGATGCACTCCCTACAAAGCTGGCTGACCCTTTTCACCAGGTGGTCAGGCAGCAGAAGGCGTGTCGCAAGTTCCTGGCCAGGGGTACTTTTGACACTTTTGACGTGACATCCAGGATCGCTGCTCCAGGTATAGTGATGCACAGACTCTCATGGCTGCGTGTCTCTAACCTGGATCATTCTGTCCAGCAGCGGATGGTGAATGTTCCTTGCCGGGGGGACAATCTTTTTGGTGAAAAAGTAGAAGATCTTGTTGATCAAATCAAGAAGCATAATGATGCTATGGATTCTTTCTCCTACCGGGCACCTTCTGCTACTGTCTTCTCATCTAGGAGGTTTTTTGGCGGGAGGAGGAGTGCCCCCTATACCTGTTCTAGGCATAGGTACACTCCTGCTTCTCGGCAGCCTGTCCAGGCTCAGCCCCAGCGTGCTCGTTCTCGTCAACAGCGTGCGACTAATGGCCATTCTGCTCCCCAGTAAAAGCAAGGGACGGGCTTTTGACTGGCTCCAGTTCAGCATAGCCTCTGTAAAAGTGTCCGTACCGGACGACTTGCCGGTAGGGGGAGGTTGAAGTTTTTTCACCAAAGGTGGCCTCTCATACCCTCCGACCGGTGGGTTCTTCAAATAGTCCGGTTAGGATACACCCTCAGTCTGGAATCCAAACCTCCAAGTTGCCCACCGGGAGCTCATTCTTACAGTTCCTAGCACAAGCAGGTAGAAGAGCTGGGATTCTATTCCAGGTACTTCCTTATGCAAAATAAAACAGGGGGGATGCGTCCCATCCTAGACCTAAGGGGCCTGAACAAATTTCTAGTTCGAGAAAAGTTCAGGATGGTTTCCCTGGGCACCCTTCCTCCCATGATTCAAGAGAACGATTGGCTATGCTCTCTGGACTTGAAGGATGCTTGCACACATGTTCCATTACTTCCAGCTCACAGGAAGTATCTGTGATTTCGTCTGGGAACTCAGCACTTTCAGTACTGTGTACTGCCCTTTGGTCTGGCATCTGTGCCCAGGGTGTTCACAAAGTGCCTGGCGGTAGTTGCAGTCTCGCTACGCAGACTGGGAGTGCATGTGTTCCCTTATCTCGACGATTGGCTGGTGAAAAGCACCTCGAAGGCAGGCGCTCAGCAGTCCATGTGAATGACTATTCAGTGCTAGAACTTCTGGGGTTCATGATAAATTATTCCAAGTCCCATCTCACCCCAGTTCAGAAATTGGAATTCATTGGAGCTCTGTTGAACACAAAGACAGCTTGTGCTTATCTTCCCGAGGCAAGAGCAGACAACCTCCTGTCCCTGGTGTCCTTAGTGTGAGCGTATCAACAGATCACAACTTGGCAGATGTTGAGACTTCTGGGGCACATGGCCTCCACAGTTCATGTGACTCCCATGGCACATCTACACATGAGATCGGCTCAATGGACCCTAGCTTCACAGTGGTTTCAAGTTGCGGGGAGTCTAGAGGATGTAATCCAACTGTCCACCGACTTTCAGAATTCTCTGCAGTGGTGGGCGATTCGATCCAATCTGACCTTGGGGCGTCCATTCCAAATTCCTCAGCCACAAAAAGTGCTGATGACGGATGCATCCCTCCTGGGGTGGGGAGCTCATGTAGATGGGTTTCACACTCAAGGAGCCTGGTCCTTTCAGGAAAAAGGTCTTCAGATCAATCTCCTGGAATTGGGAGTGATTTGGAACGCTCTAAAGGCTTTCAGACACTGGCTGTCCAACAAAATCATATTGATTCAGACAGACAATCAGGTTGCCATGTATTACACCAACAAGCAGGGAGGCACTGGATCTCACCCTCTGTGTCAGGAAGCCGTCCAGATGTGGCTTTGGGCGCGCCGTCACGGCATGTTTCTCCAAGCCACTTATCTGGCAGGCGTAAACAACAGTCTGGCCGACAGGTTGAGCAGGATAATGCAACCTCACGAGTGGTCACTGAACATCGGCAAGATCTTCCGAGTGTGGGGCACCCCCTCGGTGGATCTTTTTGCCACTCAGATCAATCACAAGGTCCCTCAGTTCTGTTCCAGACTTCAGGCCCACGACAGACTAGCGTCAGATGCCTTTCTCCTACATTGGGGGACAGGCCTCCTGTATGCGTATCCTCCCATACCTCTAGTAGGGAAGACTTTGCTGAAATTCAAGCAAGACTACGGAACCATGAACCTGATTGCACCTTTCTGGCTGCGTCAGATTTGGTTCCCTCTTCTTCTGGAGTTGTCCTCCGAAGAACCGTGGAGATTGGAGTGTTTTCCAACCCTCATCACTCAGAACGAGGGGGCGCGTCTACATCCCAACCTCCAGTCTCTGGCTCTCACAGCCTGGATGTTGAGAGCTTAGAATTTGCCTCCTTGGATCTTTCAGAGGGTGTCTCCTGAGTCTTGCTTGCTTCCAGAAAAGATTCCACAAAGAGGTTGCGTACAGCAGGCTGATTGTTCTCACAAACCCGCCCACCTCCCCTTTGGAGTTGTTGTTGTTTATTTGAATTTTTACTTTTTGATTAAACTGAGAAGGCACACTCACGCGACAGGTGGAAAGTCATCCGTGCATGCGCGCCAGAAGACTCTGGCAAAACTTTACTTTTTTGCTTGCAAAAATTTGCTGATTCCTGGGCCAACGCGGACGTCAACCCAATGGAGGAGGTTTGCCATCTGGTGTGACAGTAAGGCCCTAGATCCTCTTTCTTGTCCTACACAGACCCTGCTTGAATACCTTCTACACTTGTCAGAGTCTGGTCTTAAGACCAACTCCGTAAAAGTTCACCTTAGTGCGATTAGTGCTTTCCATCGCCGTGTAGAAGGTAAGCCTATCTCTGGACAGCCTTTAGTTCGCTTCATGAGAGGTTTGCTTTTGTCAAAGCCCCCAGTCAAACCTCCACTAGTGTCATGGGACCTCAAAGTCGTTCTCACCCACCTGATGAAACCTACTTTTGAGCCACTGAATTCCTGCCATCTGAAGTACTGGACCTGGAAGGTCATTTTCTTGGTGGCTGTTATTTCAAATTGTAGAGTCAGTGAGCTTCAGGCCTTGGTAGTACATGCACCTTATATCAAATTTCATCACAACAGAGCAGTCCTCCGCACGCACCCTAAGTTCCTGCCAAAGGTGGTGTCGGCCAAAGATGGTATCGGAGTTCCATCTGAACCAGTCAATTGTCTTGCCAACATTCTTTCCCCGTCCTCGTACCCGCCCTGGCGAAAGCAGTTTCCATACCTTGGACTGCAAGAGAGCATTGGCCTTTTATGTGGAGCGGACGAAGCCCTTCAGACAGTACGCCCAGTTATTTGTTTATTTCGATCCCAACAGGAGGGAAGTCACCATCGGAAAATGCACAATCTCCAATTGGCTAGCAGATTGCATTTCCTTCACTTATGCCCAAGCTGGGCTGTCTTTAGAGGGCCATGTCATGGCTCATAATGTTAGAGCTTATCTCATGTTTGTCTGTCCTAATTAGATTGTAAGCTCTGTCGAGCAGGGACTGTCTCTTCATGTTCAAGTGTACAGCGCTGCGTACGTCTAGTAGCGCTATAGAAATAAGTAGTAAGTAGTAGTAGCCATGGCTGCGGCAAGTGGCTCACTTAAAGTCAGCCTCCATTGAGGAGATTTGCAAGGCTGCAACGTGATCATTAGTCCACACATTCACATCTCACTACTGCCTTCAGCAGGAAACCCGACGCAACAGTCGGTTTGGGCAGTCGGTGCTGCAGAATCTGTTCGGAGTTTAGAATCCAACTCCACCCCCCTAGACCTAATTTTGTTCTGTTCCAAGCTGCACTCTCAGTTAGTTGTTTATGGTTTCAGGTCAATCTATGTTATGTCCTCGCCATTGTTTTGAGTGAGCCTGGTTGCTAGGGATACCCCACATGATGTAAACTTTGATTCGCTTGAATGCACACCAGCTGAATATTTGCCAAAGCACCTTAGACATAGATATGAACACCAGCAAGACACTCCTAATCATCCATAGTCTCACCTTACTCTTACGCACAAACTTAACCTACAACCTAGACAACAACAACCCCATTACCCACAAATCACACAGCACTCACATACACATAATGCACACCCTAATCAGCATTCATAACAACTCACCCACAATTCACCAACCCTATGCACAACCTTTTAACAAACTACCAAATCAAAGACACAATAACCAACCAAAAGGAATAATCTCCGGATATGAACACCACCGACAAAATGAGGAAAACAACGACAACAACAAATTCCACCACCGAAGAAACAGGCAGCTAATAAAAATAAACACATCAAACCCTCCCTTGGAATCATATCACTCAATCCAACTAGGATACATCAATGCAAGGTCAGCAGTTAGCAACTCAGTAGACATTCTAGATTGGATCATCGCAGACAAACTAGACCTCCTATTTATCACAGAAACCTGGTTCCATAGTCCCACAGATCCCGCCATCTTAGAAACGTGCCCACCAGATTACAAAATCACCTACTGGACAAGAAATGGAGAAAAAAGAGGAGGCGGAATAGCTATAATTTACAAACCCGAATTTACCATCACAATCACGGGCGAATCTACCTCCCCACAACTCGAAATTGCATCGACAAGAATTAACCATCCAAACTTAACAGGACACCTTAACACAATCCTATTCTACAGGCCACCAGGAAAATGGCAAGACTCCCAAACACAACTCATGGATTTCATCTCGAACTCCTGCATATCTGCCTCAAACATCCTTATACTAGGAGACATCAACCTACACCTAGAAGATGACACCTTACCAAGCACACGAGAGTTCAAAGAATTCCTAAAACTCTGGGATCTGCAAACACCCAACATGCAACCAACTCACGAAAAAGGACACACACTAGATATCATAACGAACAAATTCGAATCGGACTCAACTATCATACTCACTGACACAAGATGGACACCTACATTATGGTCAGACCACCATAAAGCAAATGTCACTCTTTGCTGGCGAAAAACACATCTAAACACGACCAATAAACATGAGCGAACAACATACACAACGAGAGGAAAAATAGACCCCACAACATTCTGGCAACAGATCTACCAGAACGAATGGACAACAAACGCTGACACCATCCAATTCCTCCAAGAATGGGACGATTTATGTACAACAACATTAGACAAAATCGCCCCAATCCAAACCAGAACATCACACAGGAAAAAAGCAAACCCATAGTTCACCGAAGAGCTGAAAAAACTTAAAACACAAGTCAGGAAACTAGAACGAGCTTGGAACAAAAAGAAAGACGAACAAACACTAAACGACTGGAAACTACTTCGGAGAAAATACAAATACACCATAAAACAGACAAAAAGACTACATTACAAAACAATAATAGGACCAAACTACAAAGACACACATAAACTCTTCAACCTCGTGAACAAACTGCTAGACACCACACCAGTTACAAACAACGGCAAAGATATACCAGACGTCGACAACCTTGCGAAGTACTTCAAGGAGAAAATTATACTATTACGACACAAAATACCCGCTAGTGCTATAGAATACGCCACTCTTCTAGACTGTCTAGATCCAGAAGAAGGAACACACCCAGCAGACAGAACCTGGACCGAATTCGAACTACTATCAGAAGACCTCATCTCTAAAACTCTCAAAAGATATGCCAAATCCAATAGCAAACTAGACACATGCCCAAATAGCCTCATGAAATCTGCTCCTCAACAATTCAAAATAGACCTAACGAACCATGTAAATTACATGCTACAAAACGGACTCTTCCCAAAAGAAAAAGGAAAAATCTTACTCACCCCAGTTCCCAAAGATACAAAGAAAAACACAAGCGAAATAACCAACTACAGGCCAGTAGCATCCATACCACTAATAACCAAGATAACTGAAGGAATGGTAACTAAACAACTCACAAACTATCTAAACAAACATTCAATACTGCAATCAGGATTCCGGTCGAACCATAGCACAGAAACAGTATTAGTCACCCTTATGACTAAATTTAAACAAATAATAGCAACTGGCAACAATATACTCCTCCTACAATTTGACATGTCAAGCGCCTTCGACATGGTCGACCATGGAATCCTACTACACATACTTGAATACTTTGGCATTGGAGGAAATGTCCTGAACTGGTTCAAGGGGTTCCTAACCCTGCGTTCGTATCAAGTCACATCAAATTCAACCACATCCAAGGCATGGACACCTGAATGTGGAGTTCCACAAGGATCACCTCTCTCACCAACTATTTTCAACCTAATGATGATCCCTTTAGCAAAACTCCTATCAAACCATAACCTCAACCCATATATGTACGCCGATGATGTGACGATATACATCCCTTTCAAACAAGACATCAAAGAAATCTTCAACGAAATCAATCAAAGTCCATACATCATGAACACGTGGGCAGATGCATTTCGTCTGAAACTAAATGCAAAAAAAACTCAATGCCTGATACTCACCTCCCAAAACAACACAAATGAATTCAACGCGATAAACACACCAAACCTAAACCTTCCAATCTCAGAAACGCTAAAAATCCTTGGAGTCACTATCGACCGCCACCTAACACTCAAAACTCACGCAAACAACACAACTAAGAAGATGTTCTACTGCATGTGGAAATTGAAAAGGATAAGACCATTCTTCCCAAGATTCGTCTTTCGCAACCTAGTACAATCCCTTGTCCTCAGCCATCTGGATTACTGCAACTCACTATACGCAGGCTGCAAAGAGCAAATACTGAGGAAACTTCAAACAGCCCAGAACACAGCAGCCAGACTCATCTTCGGAAAACCAAAATATGAAAGGGCAACACCACTACTAAAGAAACTACACTGGCTTCCACTTAAGGAACGCGTCACCTTTAAGGTATGCACAATAGTCCACAAGATCATTCACGGTGAAGCCTGATGATTTACACCCTATATGTGTGTAAATAAAGAAACTGACACCTGTTATAAAAAGAATAATCAAAAAAGTTTTATTTTTGTCGACTGCCCCCCGTTGGACAGAAGCATCTGAGGAACACTCAGATGGGAGCGAAAGTTATTTTTATCAAGAATACAAAGATATATATGCTTAGCAGGAGTACAGAGATATATTTGCTCAGCTTAGATATTGCTTTTGCTCAGGTCACATATATGCTACTCTGTTTATATTCACTTTCTTTCACACTGAACCCAATGTGTACGTCATCAACCCTCTCTCTTTGAAGCTCGTTCTCACATTTCTTATCTTACAAATGGCTGCAATCCACATTCTTTCTGGTACCTTGCACAGACTCTCTCTCCCCCCTTTACAGCCTCCTGTCTCCGCTTCACAGTAGGCTGCTCATCTCAAGGTTAATTCTATAACTCCCTCTTCGTTCTATGACTTCATTATTGTTTTCACAAGCCTGTGGACTCATATCTCTTTTGCCTTTAATGCCTGCATTCCACTGACCATAGAAACTTCATACAATTCAACAGTTTCTCATTATATTTCTGTTCATTATTATTAACATATCCTCCCTTGAACCTTGAAAAACAAGGTTCACCAAAAATTTCATGGTTATAGTTTTCATCACTGTTAGACTGGGCATCATCCTATAAATAGGTAACACCTCAGGCCGTCCTGGCAATGACAAACATTTTCTATCAAACCACAGAATTTCCGGGAGTCATCAGTAACCCAGGACAGTTTGGTTCAAAGTCACTGGTGTCAGGTATTATATTCTGTATCTGAGTTACCATGGTCATTTTCAATGAATCTTGGCATGTTCGTCTCCAGCAACCAAGTAAGCAAGGCAGACAACATAATAAGAGTCCTGCAACACATATGAAAACAATACATCCAGTCACAATCCCTCTTAACCATGGGCCTAATCCTCCAAACCAATTTTTTATGGTATCCCACCATGACGTGTCCAATATCCCTTCATAATCACTTACTTGAATTCTTGCTAGAGAAAGAATGCACTGCATTGCATTTTTAACAATTATTGATTGATTTCTAATAACTGAACAACAGGAGGTATCATTCACTATGCCGCACACTCCTCCAGATTGGGCCAACATAAAATCAACTGCCATGCGTGTGTGCATTGCATATCTCGCTGTATCATCAATTTCCTCTTGAAGTGCTGTTATAGCTATGTCTAATTCATGTGTCACAACATGTAGTAGTGATTGTAAGCGTCTGATTGACATACCCATTTCAGCTGCAATGGCAGATCCTGCAAATGGAAGCCATCCAGTGGCTGACAAGGCATCTAGACGTTTCTTGGTCATAGGATATGTACTGTTAATATAATCTAATGCTAATTGTAAAGCTTGATCATCTCCTGTTAAAGCACTAAAGGAGGTACTGGAAACATCTCTTTTACTTCGTTTCTGACTATTAGAACCATGTGATGTGGCATTTAATGGAATGATCAAATCAAATAAATTTAGTTGAACAAGAGTGCAGAACTTATAACATGATGGAAGATAAGTGTACAGGATATTATCACATAACAAATAATCCCCTAACCGTAAAGACTGTAGAGAAGTTAGGTTATGATATAAAGCATATGTTTGAGAAAAAGGAAAAATAGGATTATCTGGTTCCTTAACTGAAGAACAAGCAGTAGGTACAGCAGTAATAGCTTGCATGGAAGAGGCATTAAATTGACATAATGAAAAGAAGAAAGTCAAATTTGTGAGAGTAAGGTTAGTAGAGGTCACATAAGAGGTTGTCAGTGTCCGGTGACAAGTTGTTTTGTTAGCACAGGCTATAGATGTTGCAGTCTGATTTATGACATAGGATCCCTGTAACACAGTCCAATTCCGGGATTGTATGTCATAAGTATAATTACATAAAACATTAGGTTTCTCACCCTGAAGTGAACTAGAATTTATCAGACACCAATAGTTTAATGCAGGAATAGTATGAGCAAATAAAGAAGGCAGGCGTTGAGTAGTAACATTGCTCCAATATTGCCTGTGCTCATGACCCAGACCCAAATAGCAGGTACCATTACTGAAACAGTTATGAATACCTTGCAACTTAATCATAGAATAAGGGTGAACATGTGCTGGAATGGTAGTTACAGAAGTGACAAGTGGAGTGCAAACGATACAGTTAGTCAGATTAAGAGTCTTTAAGGCATGTTGAATTCTTTCAACATATGTATTGAGTCCATAAGTAAGTCCTACCAGCAGACAGATTACAAAAACCTTCATAATTCCTCTGCACTGATGATGTTGTTAATCAATGCCTTCTGGGGGTACAATGGTGGTTTCTATTTGCTCAGGTGGTCCTGGATCAGGAGCCTTGCGTAAATCAGATAGATGTATCCAGGTGGTGTGGTCTGACAATTTTGCTGCTGTGCGAGTTAAATCAGTGATAGTGAATGGTCCCACATAAACTGGATCCTTCCAGGTTTTGTGAGTGAAGTTTTTTCTTAAGACCTGCTGTCCTATGGAAAAGGAAAGAGAGAGATCATCACCTCTGTCCCTACGAGACTGTTTCTGAGTTGGGTTAGCTAAAGACTGAACCAGTTCCATAACAGGTTGCAATTGCTGCCAGTAGACTTGCGGCGTATGCAATGGAGTAACAACAGGCGTTCTCATATGTCTGCCTGTTTGTAATTGAAAAGGTGAAATTTTTAATTTACTCAGTGGCGAGCTACGTATAGACATGAGAGCCACTGGAAGTAGATCATACCAATTGTACTTATTATGTGGAGCCACAGACTCCAAATCATGCAACAATGTTCTCAATTTAGTTTTCAGTATACCATTGTATCGTTCCACCAGACCATTAGAGGTCGGGCTATATACTGACACCTTGCGGTGAGTAATATTCAAGATAGTCTGCAATTCCTGCATAAGTACATTGTTAAAATGTGAACCATTATCTGAAACAATTTTATGTGGACAACCATGTGCTGGCATGATATGTCGAATTAAAGATTGTACAACCACATGAGCTGTCTCCTTAGTACAGGGAAATGCTTCCACCCAACTTGAAAAAGCATCGACCCATAAAAGGATATAGCGTTTACCTTGGATGGGGTGAATCATATCAGTAAAGTCAATATGCCATTCAATACCTGGTCCTGTTGGGGTAGGCAAACATCCTGTGGGTATGGCTGGACCTCTACGGGGAATGGTCACAGCACAAGAAAGACATGTTTTAACAATGGATTCAGCCAATTCTCTAAGATTGGGGTTCCAATACAGTAAAGATAAAGAATCTACCAAAGCTGAAATAGACTCATGGTGCTCACTATGTATTGCAGTAAGTTTAGTAATAGCTTCAGCTGTGGACAAACAAGTTTTTCCAGAAGGATGTATCCAGCCAGTAGAAGTAGAGATACACCCTGTATTTTTCCAGATTGCTTGCTCCAATGGTGTGGGGGGTAAAATAGTCTGAGCAGTACTTTTACCAGTGCGTGTAACAACCATGCATAAGGGAATAGCCTGAGAACTAACAACTTCCATAGCCGCTGTATCAGCAAGCTGATTACCACGGGCTTCAAAACTGTTAGCTCCTGTATGTGCAGGGACCCAAATAAACGCTGTCTTAACCCCTACAGCCTCACGAGCCTGAAGTAAATCAAAAAGCAATTCCCAATAACGGAGGTGCTGTAAAGTTTTACCATTAGATGTAATAAAACCTCTACGTTGCCATTTCAGGAGATGGTACTGCAATGAGCTAATAACATAAGAACTGTCAGAATATATTGTAGCTGACGTTTGCCGCGGCGTGTGTTGTATGGCGGTTATAACTGCTAGTAATTCTGCATGCTGTGCTGTGTGCTGAGGTGGACACAGTAGTTGGTGTTTCTGTACTATTTTTAAATCAGTGTTAACTTGTAATGCTGCAAGTGCAGAAATACCTTCATGGCTGGCACCATCAGTGAACCATATAAATCCTCCCTCCGCCGGGGCAAACTGTAAAGTTAGCCACGGTGGCTTAGATTCGGGATGAGTTAACAGTACTGAGGGGGGAAACAACAATGCTAATTGTTTTGACTGTTGCTCTGTTATTGGTTTTGTAGTAATATCTTGACCTAGTAAAATAGCCTGATATTTTCCATACCGGGTACTAGTGAGTGCGGCCTGACTAGCAGACATCATATGATGAACCGAATGTTGGGTGTGAAGAATGATAGATGAATGTGGCATAATAGATCTCCATTTGGAAATTGCAGCACAAACCGCAACTAAATGTTTGGAAAAGGGAGGAAAACCCCTTTCAACTGCTGAGAAAGTCCCTGACAAAAAGCAGACTGGGAAAGTCAGATCATTTTCTTGATTGATAAAAGCAGCCCAAGTATTTGTATGGTCAGTAACCCAGACATGCACGGGCTGAGATGGATCAACAGTGGATAAGGGATCACAAGCAGAAATGGTTGCAATGATGGAGGATAACAGAGATTGGTGTTCAGGGGTAAGAACAATTGGGGTATGTGAGCAGGAACCGGCAGGTACTTGGAGGTAAGAATAAAGAGGCATAATTTGTGCTGAATAATTTGGTATCCAATGTCTGCAATAGTTTAGTAAACCAAGAATGGATCTTAGGGATTTGAGACAAGTGGGCATTGTGACAGCCTGTACATTAGTTAACAATTCTTTGTCTAACATGTGTCTGTCTTTACCAATTTGTTGACCGAGGAAAGTAACTACTGGAGAAGCTAGCTGACATTTAGATCTGTTGCACTTATACCCGAGAGAATACAGTAAAAGAAAAAGATCAAGTGTATATTTGATACACAATTCTCGAGTTGGCGCAGATAATAAAATGTCATCAACATAGACAAACAGGGAAACATTTGAAGGTAAAAGTGAAATGAAGTCAGTGAGATCAGACAAGAGCTGTTTTGAAAAGACAGTAGGGCTATCAGTAAAACCTTGAGGCATACGCGTCCAGCGGTATGCTTGGTTTTGAAAAACAAAGGAGGTAAGATCACGAGAATCCTCATGTAAAGGGATAGAAAAGAATGCATTAGATAAATCTATGACAGAATTAAAAGCATGTATAGGCTGACTTTGTAAAAGAGTGGCAGGGTTTGCACAAACCGGAAAAGAAGGTTTAATCAAATCGTTAAGTGCTCGTAAGTCATGTACTATACAAACGTCATTCTCATTCTTGGGCACAGGAAAAAGTGGCGTGTTATAAGGGGACAAAGAAGGTTCAATAATTTGGTGAAAATGTAGATTTTGAATATGTTGTTGTGCTTTCTCCATTAAAGAACGGCGGACAGGGTATGGTGCTACAGTAGGACCTCCCTGTTCAGGGTCCTTTAATATAATGTGATGTGCTGAAGCATTCTTTGCAAAACCATAAGGGTTTTGGTCAGTACTCCATATTGATTGGGGCAAAGTGTCAAGGGGGTCAGTGATTTGCTGGACCATTGTAAGAAGGGAAGGTGGAGTAAAAGACAAGTTCAAATTTAACTGTTGTAATAAATCTCTACCACATAAATTTACAGGGCAATGCGGGGCGAGAATGAATTCAGTAAAGGCTTGGCGAGATTCATGATTCTGTAAATTTAGAGTTACGGACGTCTCAGTGGTCATTATACTTTTACGGGATTGGCCATCAAAACCAATGGTAGCACTTTCAGATTTAGAAACCTGAATTCCATCAGGCCGATAGCTAAGGACAGATGTAGTGGCTCCGGTGTCCAGTAAGAATTTAATAGGAACTTGCTTAGGACCTACAGCCAATGTGATATATGGTTCAGCTTTACCTAAAAAGATAGTAGGACCCTGCTGCTGCTGTGATAGTCAATATGTACCCTGGCCTGCTGGCCCTTGATCTTGGCCAGCCGGAGGCTGCCAGGTAGGAAAAGCTGGTGGACGTGTATTGTGAGGGGGCTGTTGATCAGGAGATACATTTGGATAATTATACTGCTGTTGTGGGGGCTTACGACATTCTGAAGCAAAATGTCCAAACAGGCCACAATTCCAACATTGTACCTGTCTACGATCGGGTGAGGGGCGGCCATATGGGCGACCCCTAGTGACCTGACCTTGACGCATACCTCTGCCTCGAGGGACTATGGGAGCAGTAGAAACCCAAAAAGTTTGATTGTCTTGCATAGTTCCCTGTGTTATGGCAACCTTCTGATCTGGGCTGGGATCAGCGAGGTGCTTCTGTTCTAACTCTTTGATCTGCAGAGTAAGTAATTTTGTTGCCAGTTTCTGTTGGTCTTTTTGTGGGCCCTCAACAACCTTACAATGAATTGTGCTGAAATGTAGTAAAGTGGCACGAATCTCAGGCCATGGCTTTGTCATAAGAGCAACTACACCATCTAAATTGGATCTCATATTTGTGGGTAATGTGTGGTAGAAAAGATGCATGAAAACAGCACATCCAGGCTGTATATCACCATCCTGTCCTGTCTGAGCCTTGTATAATGATAAGCATTTTGTCAAGTGTGCTGTGAATGGTTCTTTGGGGTCCCATTTTAATGATGTGATAGATGAAAAATCAACCGGGGTGGGATATAAAATGTCCAGAGCAGTACTCAATCTATTGCGGGCGCGACCAGCAAATGGGTCTCCATCCGCATCAGGAAGAGGCAGCATCGGCATTCGGGCTTCTTGTGCTAATTGTGGGAGACTTATGCCAGAGGCAGCGCATAAAGCTTTAAAATCACCAATAGCTAATCGAGCACCTAATGTATTTTGATCCACCGCCTCAAGCCATATACGACTGCCCTTCTGAATACTAGGGAGCTTTGTAACAATTGTACTGATATCAATAGGAGTATATGGTTTATATGTGTCCAATGGTGCTCCCCTATTGTCATGTTTAACCAAAATTGGAGCAGTAATATTTAAAGGATTATCTTGTAAGCAATCCTTAGCCATTGTAAGACCCTCCATAAAAAATTTGTAACCAGAGACTTGCCGCAAATTGGTCCTTATGACATTTTCTAACTGGAACAAATCTGAGAGATTATTAGGACCATTTAACAAAAAAGGTACTTGGAGACCGTTTTTGGCAATTGCAGCGGCAACCTCATCCCACCATTTGTACCCGTAATGAGATTTGTGGGTCTCTTCATATATACGTTGAATATGCTGCATCAGAGGGGAGTACAGAGTATGACTAGCTGACGAAGAAATGGGTAATAGCTCTGGAGTAACAGCGGTGCTAGTAGCACCTTCTGCACCTTTGGAAGGGGTTAAAAAAGGATTTTTAGAAGGTCCGCCTTGACCGTCCAGTGTTTTAATATTCAAAATCCCTGAAACAGCATATGAGGGTTCATCCTCAGATTGCGGTTCATATTGGAAATTTTCCAATCCTTTAGTCGATGGATACAAAGACATTTTAGGAGTGGATTGTAGGGTAAGAGAAGGCAAAGAGTCATCACACACAGGTGCAGGGGGATTATCAAAGACAGAACAATAACCTAACGCTGGTTTAGGGTCTGACAGATCCTTAGGATTTCTATTCAGGTTGGGACAAGTTAATTGTGTAGTCAGCGAAGTGTGATAAGGTGGGGGCAGCTTATGACTGTCCTCGTTTGCCTGCATGCGTGCGGTTTCACGTGCTTGTGTATCTATTTTCATTTTATCAGAGTGAAACAAATCTGCTGTTACCATAAAGAGATTAAGGACATGCAGATGTTTCTGAAGGGATTTACCCTTTTTGTGCTGTTGAATGTACTTTTGAACTGACAGTATTTGGGGACGAGCAAAAGATCCCGTATCTGGCCATGCCAGGAATGGGTCTTTAGTTGCATATCCTGCCCATTTCTCACAAACCTTTTGAATAACGAGAGCTTCAAAGGGAAAAGTATCTTTAACATGCACAAGAGGTGAACAATTCTTACGGCTATCTACATACAAAACATATGGAGTGATAGATGTTTCTTCCTGACCCTGACCCTCTGCAGCGGGTTTAAGGGAAAGGTCGTTCTTAGACTGAAAAGGTCTCATGATATAATAACAAACAATGCCTAAGCTAGCAAAATACACAGCAAACAATAATATAAATAATGAAAGATACAAGAATAAAAATAAAGAAGCAATTTTTCAAAAGACTTTGCTCCAAGATATACTCACGGTTCAGCTGACTGACAGTCTATAACCTACTCAATCCAGGCTGGCCATTTCTGGAGATCATAGGAAAGAAAAAAAATCCAAAAACTTAATCCAAACGACGGCAACCGTGTCCTGCCGCAGGTCGCCAATTTGATGATTTACACCCTATATGTGTGTAAATAAAGAAACTGACACCTGTTATAAAAAGAATAATCAAAAAAGTTTTATTTTTGTCGACTGCCCCCCGTTGGACAGAAGCATCTGAGGAACACTCAGATGGGAGCGAAAGTTATTTTTATCAAGAATACAAAGATATATATGCTTAGCAGGAGTACAGAGATATATTTGCTCAGCTTAGATATTGCTTTTGCTCAGGTCACATATATGCTACTCTGTTTATATTCACTTTCTTTCACACTGAACCCAATGTGTACGTCATCAACCCTCTCTCTTTGAAGCTCGTTCTCACATTTCTTATCTTACAAATGGCTGCAATCCACATTCTTTCTGGTACCTTGCACAGACTCTCTCTCCCCCCTTTACAGCCTCCTGTCTCCGCTTCACAGTAGGCTGCTCATCTCAAGGTTAATTCTATAACTCCCTCTTCGTTCTATGACTTCATTATTGTTTTCACAAGCCTGTGGACTCATATCTCTTTTGCCTTTAATGCCTGCATTCCACTGACCATAGAAACTTCATACAATTCAACAGTTTCTCATTATATTTCTGTTCATTATTATTAACAAGCCCCAGCCTACATGTCCGAGCTGATAGACCTACCACCTAGAAATGCTAAAAGATCATCCCGAACATACCTCAACCTCCACTTCCTTAATTGCAAGGGCGTGAAATACAAGACGCTACACGTGTCAACCTTTTCTCACATGAGCACGCAGCTTTGGAATACACTACCAAGCAACTTATGAACGATTTACGAACAAGCTTCCTTCCGCAAATTATTGAAGACCCATCTGTTTGAAACAATTTATGGAAAGAGCCAAAACACATAGAGTCTACACTCACTGATCATCAATGCATCATACATCCACTTCTGACCCTCATCCCCCGTAATTCCACATCACTCATACATTTACTCACAGAAATATGTACACCATAAGTCTTTGTGTCTTAATACTGCCCTTTAAGCTTCCCATTGTCTCTTTCCAATGTTTCTATGCTGATGTCCCATTGTTATACCCCTAACGATACTTCGATGGTCTCGCATAACTTGTACAATGTAACCCATAACCAAGTTGTAACAAATGTATTTCCATTATTCATATCTTATTCTAAGCCACACTGAGCCCGCAAAGAGGTGGGAAAATGTGGGATACAAATGCAATAAATAATAATAATAATAACAAGCAGCCTGCTTGTCCTCGGAGAAAGCATACAGCAGGCTGATTGTTCTCACAAACCCACCCACCTCCCCTTTGGAGTTGTTGTTGTTTATTTGAATTTTTACTTTTTGATTAAACTGAGGAGGCACACTCACGCGACGGGTGGAAAGTCATCCGTGCATGCGCGTCAGAAGACTCTGGCAAAACTTTACTTTTTTGCTTGCAAAAATTTGCCGATTCCTGGGCCAACGTGGACGTCAACCCACATGTGAGAACAATCAGCCTGCTGTCCTCGGAGAATACCTGCTACAGGTAAGTATCTTCACTTTTTTTGGCAAGTGGCAGAAACTGGGAGGTAATCATCATTCTACGCGCATAGACGATTACCGCACGGTTAATGCATGAGACCTTATCGTTAAATCAATGGCTGGCGGTAAGGTCTCAGACCCAAAATGGATGCGTGCCAATTTTCCTTTTGCTGCATGTCCATTTTCGGCAAATTTTTTTAAAAAAGCCTTTTTTATAGGTGCACTAAAAAATAGATCTGCACATGCCCAAAACATGCGCCTATACTAGTGCAGCGCACCATTTTTCAGCGCACCTTAGTAAAAGGGCCCCTTAGACTTACAAAGTTTCATGGAAACCTATGGAACCTTGTAAGTCTAAGTGCTTTGAAAATGCACCTTCCACTTGTTTTAATTTCTTCCTGGCGCTCTACAGCGATTTTTACTGATTTCCTGTGGTTGGAACGCACAATGACATCTCTTGAACACAGTGACGTAATTGGAACACGTGACAGGGCATTTTTGATATGATGTTCAAGTAGCAAGATAATCATTTATCGCAAAATATCCAAAAACTGGATAATAATGGGGAAAAAAAAAAGATAAACGTGTTGCACAGAAAGGCCACCATGCAGGGGTGTGCTGGTAAAGTTTTAACAACAGGCTCTCTCTCAGGGTGTAGCCTGCCCTGCAATTTGGGGGGACAAGGGTGGACTGATGGGGGCAACGTATGCCTCTCTAATGCTGGCATGCTAGGCATACCTTTTCTGGCAAGGATGCTGAGCCTCAACAGCCAATAAATGGACTACCACCACTCCCCGCTGCTTGTTTCTGGCTCTAAGCAGCATGCTGGAACTTCTCTCACATGCTCGAGAAATCCCAGCCTCCTGCTGAGAGCTGGAAACAAGGAATGGGGAGCAGCAGCAGTCTATTTACTTGGCTGGCAGGGCTCAGCATCCCCACCAGCAAAGTAAAAGAGAATTCAGGAGGGGGCCCAAGCCCACATTTTGGGAGCCAGCTCTTAAAGTAGCCTTGGGGGGCCTACTTTAACAACCGCTCCCAAAATTCTTAAAAACTTAACAAACAGCTCTCATGAGACGGTGAGATCCTGCTCCAGCGCACAACTTCCACCATGCCACCTTCTGGCCGTATGACCACCTCAGCTCGCACAGCACCTGTGCCCATGTTATGCATACCCACCCCTTCAGCCCCCCCCCCCCCAATCTGCCTGTTGCCATCTGTCACAGCCTATGTGAGGAGCATTGCACAACGTGTCTTAAAAATAAGAATGTATGTGAAGGTAAGAAGGCCCATCACCTGAACCCTGTCTCCACCAACTTGTGTTTTGCAGGTGCTTTTGCATCCATTGGGACCTGCAGTCCTCCAGTGTCAGTACTGAGGTCCCAGAATTAATCTGTCCCCCTCCCCACTCCCACCCACCACTAACACATCTCTTAATTTATAGTCTATTAATTGATACTCAATTATTCTAATTAAGATAACAAGATTTAATTAAAGAGTTTAATTACATTTAATTACTTTCTGAAAACCAAACACTAAATAGATCACGTGGAGGGGCATAATCGAATGGAAATGCCTATCTCCATGGGCGTTTATCTCCGAGAACGGGTCCGTGAAGGGGCGGGCCGAACCGTATTTTCGAAAAAATGGACGTTTTTGAGCTGGGCGTTTGTTTTTTTTAGCGATAATGGAAACTAAAAACACCCAGCTCAAAAACGTCCTAATCCGAGCCATTTGGTCGTGGGAGGGGCCAGGATTCGTAGTACACTGGCCCCCCTGATATGCCAGGACACCAACTGGGCACCCTAGAGGTCAGTGCGGTGGACTTCAGAAAAAGCTCCCACATGCATAGCTCCCTTACCACGGGTGCTGAGCTCCCAACCCCCTCCCCCAAAACCCACTACCCACAAATGTACAACACTACCATAGCTCTTAGGGGTGAAGGGGGCACCTACATGTGGGTACAGTGGGTTTTGGAGGCCTCCAATTTACCAGCACAAGTGTTACAGGTGGGAGGGGGATGGGCCTGGGTCTGCCTGCCTGAAGTGCACTGCGGTACCCACTAAAAGTGCTCCAGGGACCTGCATACACGCAGGCCTCTAGGACTTGTTACTGCTGTATAACATTGGCACACCAGTTGATACCTGAAAACTAATCTCCAAAACGTCCTTTATTGGAATAACCGCGTTTATTCACAGTTAACTGCAGATCAGAGGTTCTGCCCCACCACTGGCAATGAGTCTCCCTGGTAGTGAGATTAGCAGGTCAGAGCTGGCAGAATGCTATACAATGCCCTCTTTCAGCCACATTCAAGGTAAGAACTAAGTTCTCTAACGTGGCTAACACATGGAAGGGATCTAAAACTGGCTTACAAAAATGGCCACTACCTCATGGACTACCGGAAACACAACACGGCACACTCTGACCCAGTAGGCAGGGGGAAAAGCACCATGGGAGAAGAGCCTACCAACTACCAACATCGTGAGACTGTAACACAAGCTAATGAAATCACGGAGCCCAATACCCTACACCCACCACAATGCAATGCTGATGTGACCCTATAGTGCACCCGAGAGCCACATCTGACCCAGGGAAAGGCTGTGAGAGGATCGAACATATTCTGCTGTCATGGAGGTGGGTACGGCATTTGAGGCTGGCATACAGGCTGGGAAAAATTTTTTAAAGTGGGTTTTTTTTGGTGGGAGGGGGTTAGTGACCACTGGGGGAGTCCGGGGAGGTCATCCTCGATTCCCTCCAGTGGTCATCTGGTCAGTTGGGACACTTTTTTGGGACTTGTTCGTGAAAAAAAAGGGTCCAAAAAAAGTGACCCAAAATCGCGGTAAAAACACCTTTTTTTTCAATTATCAGCTAAAGACGCCCATCTCTCTTCAGCTGCTAACCACGCCCCAGTCCCGCCTCCGACACGCCTCCGACACGCCCCCGTTAACTTTATTCGTTTCCACGATGGAGTGCAGTTGGAAACGCCCAAAATCGGCTTTCGATTATACCGATTTGGGCGCCTTTGCCAGAAAAACGCCCATCTCCCGATTTGAGTCGAAATATAGGCTTTTTTCTTTTTCGATTATAAGCAGGATAATATACCATATAATCTTAAGGCTCTTTATATTAATCTAATATCTCTATACCTTATTTTTTACTCTGTCAAAAAGTATTAAGACTAGGGGACACTCAAGGAAGTTACATGGAAATACTTTTAAAACAAATAGGAGGAAATATTTTTTCACTCAATGAATAGTTAAGCTCTGGAACTTGTTGCTGGAGGATTTGGTAACAGCAGTTAGCGTATCTGGATTTAAAAAAGGTTTGGACCAGTTCCTGGAGGAAACGTCTGCTATTGAGACAGCCATGGGGAAGTCATTGCTTGCCCTGGGATTGGTAGCATGGAATATTGCTACTATTTGGGTTTCTGCCAGGTACTTGTGACCTGAATTGGCCACTGTTGGAAAGAGGATACTGGGCTAGATTGACCATTGGTCTGACCCAGTATGGCTGTTCTTATGTTCTTAAGGCCTGAGGATGCAGCTCCCCTCCATACAGTGTGCCCACAGCCCTCATATGTGTTGTACCCAACCTCTAACCTATGAGATAACATGGAAAGGAACAGGGGAGAGGAGAATTCTTTGACCACCCTCCTCCAGCCACCAATACAAAAGGGCTCAGAGTGGTGCACACACCTACCTAGCACATTGCAGCTGCAGCTGGGGAAATACAAAAGTAACCACAAACACCCACAATGGGGCTCAAACCCACTTACACTGCATCCAGATCACACAGTCCTAACCCCTACACCATACAAGCATCTGACAAAGGAGTATTCAAGGTGGACAATGCACTGATCCTCACAGCACCAGTTGCCCCCTCAAATAGAAGCTCTCTCGTGCCCCTAACCCAAACTCATTGGGTCTACCAGTGTCAGATCCAAAGGACTGTATGCTGTCCTGTGAGACATCCCTCAAGGCCCAAGCTGGGGAACCCTGACATATCCAAGCGATGGTGCGCCAACAACTTCCGCCACGAGAACTCCCACCTATGTATATGCTTCCCTTCCCCCTGGCCAAATCCAAAGTATGGCATTGAGTTATAGGCTCATGTGCAGCCAATGCCATCAGTCAGCCCCTTAAAACAGCTACCATGACTACCATGCACATAGTAAGTGACAGCAGATAAAAACCTGAACCATCCAGTCTACCCAATAGTCACGCTCATTATCAATTCATAATTAAATCAACAATGATATTATATACTTGATTATGGTCTTTCTCTGGCGTTTCTGGGACATAAACCATAGAAGTCCACCTGGCCCTATCCTTATGTTTCAACTGCTGGAATTGTTGTCAAAGCCCACTCCAGTCTATTTGTCTTCTCATTTGCGGGCAACAGACCGTAAAAGTCTGTCCAGCACTGACCTCATGTTCCAGCCACTAAAGCTGCTGTCTAAGCCCTTTCCAGCCCATCCTAAACCAGATTGCCATATATAAAACACAGACCGTACAAGTCTGCCTGATATCGGCCCTAGTTCATCACAGCCGGAGTCGCCATCTAAGTGTCACGACACATCCCCACACATGCAGCCATTTAAGTTTAGGTTTCTTATAACTTCCATTTTCTAATTAGAGATCCTCTTTGTTCATCTCATGCCTTTTTGAATTCCGTCACCATTTGTGTCTCTACCACCTCCTTAAAGCAAGGAGGAGGAGGAGACAGCACTCACAGAACTTGGTACTTGGTAAATGAGAGGCTGGCGCAAGTGCAGCATACACTTCCATGGGAACCCTGCAGGAAGCCACAAAACAGGGCAGGGGAGTGCAAAGCAATAGCATCATGAACTAAATAGGTTTTTGTGCATAAGAACCTGTTTTTAAGGAGTATACAAGCAGCAAAAGGAACCTGAACTGAAGAGAAGTGAATCTGAATGACAAGAGAGAGATGGGGCTAAAGAAAGGTCCAGGCAATCTATTTCAACAAAGTCATCCAGGAGACATCCCAAGGACAGCACACAGGGAGTATGCTCCTTTGGCACATACCTGTGGCATTTGCAGCCACAGCATGAATGCTGCAAAAGGATTGTTTAAATACATGCTTAGTGACATCACCTTGCCGTGACCTGAGAGGGCAGAGCCTGTAGAGGTACGGGTGCTTTCAAGGCTGGCAGAGAGCAGTGTACATAAGAATAGCCATACTGGGTCAGGCCAATGGTTCACCTAGCCCAGTATCCTGCTTCCAACAGTGGCCAATCCAAGTCACATGTACCTGGCAGAAAACTACACACCCCTCTCTCCATCTCCCCCAGTCCCAATATCATCCCTTCTATCTCCCTCACTCACTGCAAACTGATTTCCCCTTTTCCTTCCAGGCTCACAGCAGCAAAGAAAAGTGCCTGGCCTAACACCAGCGATTAACTTCAGTACTGAGGAATCTTGATGCCCACATGCAGTAGGCCCCTCCCTTTCTTTCCCCTCTTTCCTTGCTGCAGTTCCCTTCTTTCTCTTCCCTTCTTCACCATCCATGTGCCACAGTTCCCCCTTCTCTCTTCTCTTCCCTATCATCCATGTGCATTGCTCTCTTCCCTTCCTCACTCTTTATGTTGTGGCTCCCCCTCTCATCCAATATCACCCCTCTATCTCCCCCTCCCCTGAATCCAACATCACTTCTCTCCCTTGATCACTGCAAATAGATCTCCCTCTCCCAACCCATAGGACTGAAAAAAGCACCTGACCCTGCCTAGCACTGGTGACCAACTTCAGTACGGAGGAGCCCCAGGGCCCCCACGTGTGAAGGCAGAGATAGCTACAGTATAGTGCTTTCTGCATGCACTATAGGATTCAGCCGGTGGCAGTCAGTGTCAATATCGGCTGGAATGTAAACAATAAAAGTGCATATGGACATGCACATGTGGACAATGGTGAGCCGGTTGATAAGGAGGCATATTTTCAAAGCACTTAGCCTCCCAAAGTTCCATAGAAACCTATGGAACTTAGCCTCCCAAAGTGCTTTGAAAATATGCCTCATTGTGTATCTACATTTTCAGAAGGTGTTTGATAAGGTCCAGGGCTTTTTTTGAGGGGGTACTTGGGGGTACTGAGTACTGGCACCTTTTCCATTGTCTGCTAAAATTGACCCATGGAACACAAGTTTTAATGAAAGAGCTCAGGCTCTATACACCAATTCTGCCTTGTCATAGATTCTATGACTGATTGCAGAGGGCCTGGCTATTGTGGGGTGGGTCTCTCAGTGATCACCCCACCCCTGAAGGGTGGCCTAGCATTTGAGTATCGGCACCTTTTTTGCTAGAAAGAACGCACTGATAAGGTCCCTCATGAAAGACTACAGAGGAAATTAGAGGGACATGGGATCAGAGATAGTGTCTTACTGTGGATTAAAAACTGGTTGAAAGATAGGAAACAGAGAGTAGGACTAAAAGGTCAATATTCACAATGGAGAAGGGTAGTTAGTGGGGTCCCTCAGGGATCGGTGCTGGGACCTCTGCTTTTTAACATATTCATAAATGACCTGGAGATGGGGGTAACTAGTGAGGTAATTAAATTTGCCAATGACACAAAGTTATTCAAAGTAGTCAAGTCACAGGAAGATTGTGAAAAACTACAAGAGGACTTTACGAGACTGGGAGACTGGGCATCTAAATGGCAGAAGACATTTAATGTGAACAAGTGCAGAGACCCAGGGAAGGAAGAACTGAAGCCTCAGCTGCTGTGATCTGACTGAGGCCGATCCAAGATGGCCGCTTGAACCGGTCGTACGTCTCCACGTTCGGATAACTTTTGCTATGCCCAAGCGACGAGGGAAATCGGCTGGAGCGGCTCCCCCAAGCCGACTTACCTCTACGTTGGTGGGACCTATTGATTCCTTTTTGCGGGGACGTGATGTGCCTGGAGGGTCAGTGAGCGGTGGATTGGCAGCAAGGACGGCAAGTGGAGAGCCAGAAACGCTGCCCCTGCTAGATGTGACCTTAAGCCCCGACCAACGAGCTCCTCCCCCGCAGCCCCAAAGTGTTTCCTCTCCAGTTATGGCGTCGTCCCCGAAGCTGCCAAAATCGGGTGTTGCTGGAGGGCCGTCGGGAGCTGGGGAAAGCTCGCTGGAGAGAAGTAGACTTGAGGGTATTGTTAACCCTCAAGTTCCCCTGGAGGAAGCGAACCAAGCTGCAGGAGGGTCGATGACTGAGATAGTAAATTCAGCAGGGAAAGAAATATTAACTGCAGGTATACAGAAACAAGGTACTGTTTCTTTATCGTTCTTAGAAGCTAAACCAACAGAGATAACCCTGGAAAGCCTGTGGGCTTTGATTGCTAATTTGGGGAAGGTTTTATGTCCTCAAATTCAAGAATTAGAATCCCGAATCAAGCATTTGGAACAAGCTGCTGAACTTGTGGAATCAGATAAGAAAGAATCTTTCGAAAATGTGAAGTATTTGACAACCCAGGTAGGGCAAGTGCAAGATTTACAGATTACGACAATAAAGGATATTTCTATTTTGAAAAGAAAAATAGAAAATTTGGAGAATGTTCAAAAATCAAATAATTTGAGACTTTTAAATTTTCCAAGGGTGATTACTGTTTCACCCAGATAAATGTTTAATAGATATTTGAAGGAAATCTTAGGATTTACTGACGATATCTTACCACCTTTGACTCAAATTTACTACTTGCCTAGAAAGGCAGTCAATGATTTGGATCAACAACAAACGGAACAACCATTGGATGTCTCAGCAATTTTAGAGACTCCGACTGCAGATTTGACAACATCAGCAACTCTATTAATAACCTTGGCATTGTCCATGGATAAAATGTTAATTATGAAAAAATTTTTCCAAAGAAGAGAAAGGGAATTCCTGGGATTCAAAGTCTGCATATTCCCAGATGTATCCAAAGACACCCAAAAAAAAACGTAGGCAATTTCTTTTGTTAAAACCAGGGGTGCTCAAGTTGGGGGCAACCTTTTTCTTACGATATCCTTGTAAGTGTATAGTATACCATCATGCCCGCAAAAAGGTGGGAAAATGTGGGATACAAATGCAATAAAAATAAATAAATAAATAAATAAATATGTGTTTTTTGAATCAGTTCAACTTTCTGAATTTATTACAGCCAGAACTCCTTAGAGGTTAGCTCTGAATGGATTATAGACACAGATATTAGACCGGTTTAGGTTTCCTTTGAATTTACCTAATTTAATTCTCCAAATTGTTAATCTTGGATCTACAACTGTGGACTTGAGTGTACCCAGTCAAGTACATATTTCTTATTATTGTTATTAAGATGTTATTGATGAAGGTACCTTTTCTTGTTTCAAATATGATTGTTACAAATATTTGAAATCAATAAATATATTTAAAATAATGTGAACAAGTGCAAAGTGATGCATGTGGGCAGGGGTGTGCTGGTAAATTTTTAACAACAGGCTCTTTCTCTTGACGTAGCCAGCTCTGCAGTTGGAAGGGCCAGGGGTGGCCGGGGGGGGGGGGGGGGGAGCAACACTAGCCTCTCTCTCCTCCCTCCCTTCTTGCGGGCACGCTAGGCATACCTTTGCTGGCAGCCAATAAAATGGACTGCCACCACTCCCAAGGTCTTGCTCTGAGCAGCATGCTGGAACTTCTCTCACATGCTCGAGAAGTCCCAGCCTGCTGCCCAGAGCTGGAAACAAGGAGCGGGGAGCAGCAGCAGTCTATTTACCTGGCTGGCAGGGCTGAGCATCCCCACCAGCAAAGTAAAAGAGAATTCAGCAGGAGGCCCAAGCCCACATTTTGGGAGCCAGTTGTTAAAGTAGCCATGGAGGGCCCTACTTTAACAACCGGCTCCCAAAATTCTTAAAAACTTAACAACCGGCTCTTGCGAGCCTGTGAGAGCCTGCTCCAGCACACCACTGCATGTGGGAAAGAGGAACCCAAACTATAACTACATCATGCAAGGTTCAGCATTGGGAGTCACGGACCGAGAAAGAGATCTAGGTGTTGTTGTTGATGATAGGTTGAAAACTTCTGCTCAATGTGCTGCTGCGGCTAGGAAAGCAAATAGAATGTTGAATATCATTAGGAAAGGGATGGAAAACAAAAATAAGGATATTATTCTGCCGTTGTATCACTCCATGGTGCGACCACACCTTGATTATTTTGTTCAATTCTGGTCGCCGCACCTCAAAAAAGACATAGTGGAATTGGAAAAGGTGCAGAGAAGGGCGACAAAGATGATACAGGGGTTGGGACAGCTTCCCTATCAGGATAGGCTGAAGAGGCTGGGGTTCTTCAGCTTGGAGAAAAGGCAGCTGAGGGGAGATATGATAGAGGTCTATAAGATAATGAGTGGAATGGAACGGGTCGATGTGGATCGTCTATTTACGCTTTCTAAAAATACTAGGACAAGGGAGCATGCGATGAAGCTGCAGTGTGGTAAATTTAAAACGAATTGGAGGAAATATTTCTTCACTCAACGCGTAGTTAAAATCTGGAATTCGCTGCCGGAAAAGGTGGTTAAGGCGGTTAACTTAGCGGACTTCAAAAAAGGGTTGGACGGATTGCTGAATGAAAAAGCCATAGAATGTTATTGAATGGACGAGGGAATACAGTATTTCTAGGATGGGCGGGATAAATTGCTTGTTCTTTTGGCCGCTGTCAGTGACAGGGTGCTGGGCTCGATGGACCCTTGGTCTGTCCCAGCATGGCGATGCTTATGTACTTATGTACTTATATAGGTGCAAATGCCTATATGCACTTGAGGGTGGTGGATATGTGGAATGCCCTCCCGCGGGAGGTGGTGGAGATGAAAACGGTAATGGAATTCAAACATGCGTGGGATATATACAAAGGAATCCTGTATAGAAGGAATGGTTCCACGGAATCTTAGCAGAGATTGGGTGGCGACGCTGGTAATTGGGAAACAAAACGGGAGCTGGGCAGACTTCTACGGTCTATGCCCTGATCGTGACTGAATAGATAAGGATGGGCTGGAGTGTAAATTTTAAGGGGCTTCAACGTTAGCTTCAGAATTTAGAACAAGAACAGTGCTGGGCAGACTTCTACGGTCTGTGCCCTGAGAAAGGCAAGGACAAATCAAACTAGGGTATACATATAAAGTATCTTGTTTGGCAGACTGGATGGACCTCACCGTACAGGTCTATCTGCCGTCATTTACTATGTCATTTACTATGTTAAATACCATAGAGAGATTGTTTAAATACACAATAAGTGACGTCACCTTGCTGCAACTTGAAGTCCAGACGCATGCTCAGAGCAGGAAGGCAACAGGAAGGGAGGAGGGGAAAAGTGGCACTGTATTTATTTGGCTGGTAGGGCTTCAGCATCTCTGCCAGCAAAGGTAAAGGGGTGCTGCAGTTCTGGAGCCCAAAGTGAGGAGACCCAAGCCCCCAAGGCTATACCACTGATATAGCCATTGTTGATAGAAACTGTTGTGTCTAGAAAGTTGATTTTGTGGAGTATTGTATTTTATTTATTTGTAGCATTTGTATCCCACATTTTCCCACCAATTTGCGGGCTCAATGTGGCTTACATTTGCCGTAATGGTGGTTGCCATTTCCGGGTAACAGAATTACAAATGGTATTGCGTTTAGGTGCATACATACATGGTAACATACATGGAACATGATATATATGGAACAGATCATGGAATATATATATACCATGTGCATACATACATGGTAAGGAAGATTGCATTATGGTATTGCATGAAGGTTCCTGAGTAATAAATTGGATTGTAACATACATTAAGTCATCGGCTCTAGAGAGACCCTATTCAACGTAAGGTTTAAAGTGGTAGTGCTTGATCAATAATAGAAAGGGTTTAAGCAGTCATGCGATAAAAGGTCAAATTTGTATAGATCGTGTATAATGTATAATGTCATTATTTAGTATTTAAGATGGATGCTTATGGTATGCCTTCTTGAAAAGATCTGTTTTCAGTAGCTTTCAGAAGATGGTTAGGTCTTGCGTTGCTTTTATGGCCTTCGGTAGTGCGTTCCATAGCTACATGCAGATGTATAAGAAACTGGTCGCGTATGTGGATTTATATTTTAGCCCTTTACAGTTAGGATAGTGGAAATTGAGGAATGTGCTTGATGATCTTTTTGCGTCCCTCGTAGGCAAGTCTATAAGGTCTGACATGTAGGTCGGGGCTTCCCCTTAGACGATTTTGTGGACCAGGGTGCAAACTTTGAACTCAATTCGTTCTTTTAGTGGGAGCCAGTATAGTTTTTCTCTTAGGGGTTTGGCGCTTTCGTATTTCGCTTTCCCAAATATGAGTCTGGCTGCTGTGTTTTCAGTGGTTTGAAGCTTCTTAATGATTTGTTAGTTACATCCGGCATAAATGGCGTTGCAGTAGTCTAGATGACTTAGCACCATTGATTGTACTAGGCTGCGGAATACTTCCCTTGGGAAGAAAGGTTTGATTCTTTTAAGTTTCCACATTGAGTAGAACATTTTCTTTGTTGTATTTTTCGCATGGTCTTCAAGTGTGAGATTTCGGTCAATTGTGACTCCCAGGATTTTCAGGCTGAGACCGGAAGTGTGTAGTCTGGGGTGTTTATGGTATTGGGTTTGTTTGTGTTGTATTGTGAGGACAGGATGAGACATTGTGTTTTTTCTGTGTTTAGCTTTAGTTGGAATGTGTCCGCCCATGATTTCATTATTTGGACGCTGTGTGTGATTTCATTTGTGATTTCGGTTATGTCTTGTTTGAACAGGATGTATATCGTGACATCGTCAGCATAAATGTACGGGTTGAGTCCTTGGCTGGATAGCGATTTGGCTAAAGGTGTCATCATTAAGTTAAAAAGGGTTGGTGAAAGCGGTGATCCTTGTGGTACTCCACATTCAGGTTTCCATGGTGTTGACGTTTTTGAGTTTGAAATCACTTGATAGGTTCTTGCTGTTAAGAAGCCATTAAACCATCTTAGTACATTTCCTCCAATCCCGAAGTAGTCTAGGATGTCCGGGAGTATTTGGTGGCTGACCATGTCGAACGCGCTTGACATATCAAATTGTAGGAGTAGCACATTGTTTCCAGTTGCAATTAGTTGTTTAAATTTGGTTATGAGGGTGGTTAGCACTGTTTCAGTACTATGGTTGGATCGGAATCCTGACTGTGATTCATGTAGTATTGTGAATTTGTTTAGGTAATTTAGTAAATTTTGAATCAAATTGAAAGGTAGTATGCATGAAAGCATCAAATATACTCTGCCCCCTTGCAGTTGTGCACCATAGCATTTACATGTGCCCTTGTAGAACTCTTACATTTCTCAGCATTTACACGTACAAGGCACATGTAACCTTGGACAACTAATTATAGAATCAGAATTTACATGATTAATTCTGATTTTTAATCAAGTGACTGAAAATTGTAATCACACAGTATTACATGGTTTCTATAAACTTACTACTACTATTTATTATTTTTATAGTTCTGCTACACTCCCTTTGATTTGATATAGACCTCACTTCTGATTCATTTACAGCTATACTGCCTAAATAACCACTGCTAGGGCTCTTCCACTTGGAGAAAAGACAGCTGAGAGGAGATATAATAGAGGTATATAAAATAATGAGTGGAGTGCAATGGGTAGATGTGAATCACTTGTTTACTCTTTCTAAAATACTAGGACTAGGGGGAATGCAATTAAGTTACAAAGAGGGGCATAATCGAACGCGGACGCCCATCTCCTTGGGCGACTATCTCCGAGGATGGGTCTGCGAAGGGGCGGGACAGACCGTAGTTTTGAAAAAGATGGGCGTCCATCTTTTGTTTCAATAATACGGTTGGTGCCGGGCAAATGCATCAGATTTGGGCGGATTTGAGATGGACGGTATCGGTTTTCAGCGATAATGGAAACCGAAGCCTCCCAGCTCAAAAACAAACAACTCCAAGGCATTTGGTCGTGGGAGGGGCCAGGATTCGTAGTGCACTGGTCCCCCTCACATGCCAGGACACCAACCGGACACCCTAGGGGGCACTTGTAAAAAGTTTAAAAAAAAATTAAAATACCTCCCAAGTCCATAGTTCCCTTACCTTGGATGCTGAGCCCCTCAAATCCCCCCCAAAACCCACTCCCCACAACTCTACACCATTACCATAGCACTTATGAGTGAAGGGGGACACCTACATGTGGGTACAGTGGGTTTTGGGGGCGGTTTGGAGGACTCCCATTTACCAGCACAAGTGTAACAGGTAGGGGGGGGATGGGCCTGGGTCCACAAGCCTGAAGCCCACTGCACCCACTAACAACTGCTCCAGATACCTGCATAGTGATGGAGCTGGGTATGACATTTGAGGCTGGCAAAAAAAAGTTTTTAAAGTTCTTTTTTTTTGGTGGGAGGGGGTTAGTGACCACTGGGGGAGTCAGGGGCGGTCATCCCCGATTCCCCCCGGTGGTCATCTGGGCAGTTGGGGCACTTGTTCATGAAAAAAAAAGGTAAAAAAAAGCGGCCCAAATTCTCACTACTGCCACCCTTCTTTTTTCCATTATCAGCCGAGGGCGCCCATCTCTCCTCGGCCAATAAACATGCCCCAGTCCCGCCTTCATCATGCCGCCAACACGCCCCCGTCAACTTTGTTCGTTCCCGCGACAGACTGCAGTTGGAGGCACCCAAAATTGGCTTTCAATTATACCGATTTGGGCGCCCATGAGAGAAAGGCGCCCATCTCCCGATTTAGGTCAAAATATGGGCGTCTTTCTCTTTCGAAAATAAGCCAGAAAGTAGTACATTTAAAACAAATCAGAGAAAATATATCTTCACTCAACATGTAATTAAACTCTGGAACTCGCGGCCAGAGAATGTGGTAAAAGCAGTTAGCTTAGCGAGGTTTAAAAAAGGTTTGGATATTTATTTATTTATTTGTTTGTTTGTTTGTTACATTTGTATCCCATATTTTCCCACATATTGTAGGCTCTATGTGGCTTATATAGTACCGGAGAGGCGTTTGCCGGCTCCGGTGAGAACAAATACAAAGTGATGTTGTGGTAGGATTTTATCATGTGGCACAGCCACAATTAGGGGATCGTACAACGGAAGAGTTGAGTTATGTCCATTAAGTCCTTTAGTTCTGTGTGTCGCAGAGATCAGGCATTTAGGTTGGATCGGCAGGGTATGCCTTTTTGAATAGGTTAGTTTTTAGTGATTTCCGGAAGTTTGGGTGGTCGTGCGTCGTTTTCAAGGCTTTTGGTAATGTGTTCCATAGTTGTGTGCTTATGTAGGAAAAGCTGGATGCGTAAGTTGATTTGTATTTGAGGCCTTTGCAGCTTGGGTAGTGCAGATTTAGATATGTTCGTGTTGATTCTGATGTGTTTCTAGTTGGTAAGTCAATCAAGTCTGTCATGTATGTATCCAGGGGCTTCACCGTAGATAATTTTGTGGACCAGGGTGCAGATTTTGAAGGCAATGCGTTCTTTGATTAGGAGCCAGTGTAGTTTTTCGCAGAGGGGTTTTGCGCTTTCATATTGTGTTTTTCCAAATATAAGCCTAGCTGCCGTGTTCTGCGCGGTCTGAAGCTTCTTTAAGGTCTGTTCCTTGTATCCCGCATAAATTCCATTGCAGTAGTCTAAGTGGATTAGTACCATTGATTGTGCCAGGTTGCGAAATGTTTCCCACGGGAAGAATTGTTTCAAGCGTTTGAGTTTCCACATTGAGTGGAACATTTTCTTTGTTGTGGATGCCACTTGGCTCTCTAGTGTTAAGTTACGGTCTATTGTAACGCCGAGGATTTTCAGGCTGTCTGAGATAGGAAGGGGTGTCTGGGATGTTGATAGTTGTGGGGTTGTCTGCGCTGTGTTGGGATGAGACAATGTGTTTTTTCTTTATTGAGTTTTAGCTGACATGCATTTGCCCATGAGTCCATGATGTTTAAGCTGAGTTTGATTTCGTTGATGATTTCAGTCAGTTTGGATTTGTAGGGAATGTATATTATGACATCGCCTGTATTTATGAAAGGGTTAAGACCTAGGGTGGATAAGGACTTGGCTAGTGGGGCCATCATTAGGTTGAAGAGGATTGGTGATAGCGGTGATCCTTGTGGAACTCCACAGTCTGCTTTCCACGGTGATGATATGCTAGAGTTTGATTTTACTTGGTAGGTTCTTGTAGTTAGGAAGCCCTTGATCCAGCTAAGTATGTTTCCACCAATCCCGAACTTATCTAGTAATCTTATTAATATATTGTGATTTACCATGTTGAAAGCAAATCTCCTGGACCGGATGGTATTCATCCTAGAGTACTGATAGAACTGAAAAATGAGCTTGTGGAGCTACTGCTAGTGATATGCAACTTATCCTTAAAATCGAGCATGGTACCGGAAGATTGGAGGGTGGCCAATGTAACACCGATTTTTAAAAAAGGCTCCAGGGGAGATCCGGGAAATTATAGACCGGTGAGTCTGACGTCAGTGCCGGGGGAAATGGTAGAGGCTATTATTAAAAACAAAATTACAGAGCACATCCGAGGACATGGATTTCTGAGACCGAGTCAGCACGGCTTTTGTGTGGGGAAATCTTGCCTGACCAATTTACTTCAGTTCTTTGAAGGAGTAAACAAACATGTGGACAAAGGGGAACTGGTTGATATTGTGTATCTGGATTTCCAAAAGGCGTTTGACAAGGTACCTCATGAAAGGCTACAGAGGAAATTGGAGGGACATGGGATAGGAGGAAATGTCCTATTGTGGATTAAAAACTGGTTGAAGGATAGGAAACAGAGAGTGGGGTTAAATGGGCAGTATTCACAATGGAGAAGGGTAGTTAGTGGGGTTCCTCAGGGGTCTGTGCTAGGACCGCTGCTTTTTAATATATTTATAAATGATTTAGAGATGGGAGTAACTAGCGAGGTAATTAAATTTGCTGATGACACAAAGTTATTCAAAGTTGTTAAATCGCGACAGGATTGTGAAAAATTACAAGAGGACCTTACGAGACTGGGAGACTGGGCGGCTAAATGGCAGATGACGTTTAATGTGAGCAAGTGCAAGGTGATGCATGTGGGAAAAAAGAACCCGAATTATAGCTACGTCACGCAAGGTTCCACGTTAGGAGTTACGGACCAAGAAAGGGATCTGGGTGTCGTCGTCGATAATACACTGAAACCTTCTGCTCAGTGTGCTGCTGCGACTAGGAAAGCGAATAGAATGTTGGGTATTATTAGGAAAGGTATGGAAAACAGGTGTGAGGATGTTATAATGCCGTTGTATCGCTCCATGGTGCGACCGCACCTTGAGTATTGTGTTCAATTCTGGTCGCCGCATCTCAAGAAAGATATAGTAGAATTGGAAAAGGTGCAGAGAAGGGCGACTAAAATAATAGCGGGGATGGGACGACTTCCCTATGAAGAAAGATTAAGGAGGCTAGGGCTATTCAGCTTGGAGAAGAGACGGTTGAGGGGAGACATGATAGAGGTATATAAAATAATGAGTGGAGTGGAACAGGTGGATGTGAAGCGTCTGTTCACGCTTTCCAAAAATACTAGAACTAGGGGGCATGCGATGAAACTACAGTGTAGTAAATTTAAAACAAATCAGAGAAAATGTTTCTTCACCCAACGTGTAATTAAACTCTGGAATTCGTTGCCGGAGAAAGTGGTGAAGGCGGTTAGCTTAGCAGAGTTTAAAAAGGGGTTGGACGGTTTCCTAAAGGACAAGTCCATAAACCGCTACTAAATGGACTTGGGAAAAATCCACAATTCCAGGAATAACATGTATAGAATATTTGTACGTTTGGGAAGCTTGCCAGGTGCCCTTGGCCTGGATTGGCCGCTCTCGTGGACAGGATGCTGGGCTCGATGGACCCTTGGTCTTTTCCCAGTATGGCATTACTTATGTACTTATGATGTTTTTGCCTATTGCTATTTCCTGCTTGAATTTGACTACTACTACTACTACTTAACATTTCTAAAGCGCTACTAGAGTTACGCAGCGCTGTACAATTTAACATGGAAGGACAGTCCCTGCTCAAGGAGCTTACAATCTAAAAGACAGGTGTACAATCTAAAGACAAGTGTACGATCTAAAAGACAGGTGAGACTAGGAGAGTGAGTAACACTGTTTCAGTGCTGCTTCACTCTATAAACATCAAAAAGAGTCCGCTGCAATCTGCAATTCGCTAGTAGCTATACAGCAACTTGCACCATAAACCAGCTTATTTTTGAAAGTCAAAGGCGTCCAAAAAGCTACCCAAAAGCGTCTCCGTGACCAAAGTGCGCCCAAACCAAATAATCGAAACACGACTTTAAAGACGCTGTCTGCACGTGAACGCCCATCGACAGGCGACGTCATAAGGGGCGTGTTGGGGGCGTGTTAGGGGCGGCGTTACCAGATAGACGCTTCAAAGGTATAACGGATAGCAAAATGGTTTGGCATGGGCAGGGACATGGGCGTTCGTAGTTGGACCTGAAATAAAAGCGACCAGAGTAAAGGCGAAATCGTCTTTAGACCCATTAGCGATTGTGCGGAGTTGGAGAGTGGCGAGATCGTTGTTGGGAGAGCTGAATTGTTGTTTGGAGAGAAAGCTGAGAGTTTGTTGAGTACCTGTTATCTTTGTCTGTGTGCCCTAGTCCGAACGTTTTCACCCTCACCTGCGTCTTCTGTGTTTTACCTTTTGACCTTTCCCTACCCATTCTAGCCCCCAAACCCAGATACCACTACTCCTTCCTCTATCTCCCCCATCCCCTCCCCCTATCCCTCTCCATTCACTGTTCCCAAGTTACTATTTGTATTCCCTTACCTCTGTAGTGCTGCAGCTGTGTGTGGGTCAGTGAGAGTGCTTGCAATTGTTGCATGTTTGTCGGTGGCCGGAGTGAGGTTCTGTTTGTTGTTGTTGTTTCACGTGAAGTCGGTAGGGAGAGCTGAGCACTGGTGGGGAAATGGAAGCACTAAATTCACTGGTGGCTTGCATGGTGGAAGAAGATGACACACACTGCAGGAGCTACTCACGGCCCGAGTGTTCAGGGCCCGCACCACTTTCCTAGACCTCACTGACCAGCAGTGTCTCACAAGGTTCTGGTTCGATAGGGCGACCATTCAGCAGCTTTGTGAGCAGCTGCAACCCCTCCTTCAGCCCAGGACCCGTAGGAATAACCCCATCCCTGTCCACCTCAAAGTCACTGCCTCTCTCTCTGTTCTGGCCACTGGGAGTTTCCAGTCTCACCCAGGCTTCTATTTCAAACTGTCTCACCCAGTTCCTTGCTGCTTTCCTTACCCACACCTCTAAATACATCACCTTCCCCAGCACCCCCCAGACCCTGCAGAACAACAAGGCTGCCTTCTACGCTGTAGCTCACTTCCCCTCATAGGTGTGATAGACTGCACACATGTTGCACTGAGACCCCCCCCCCCCGGGCACGAGAGGCCACTTACAGAAACCACAAAGCATTTCACTCCATGAATATGCAAGTGGTGTGTGATGCCCAGGGGGAGATCATAGATGTGTGTGCCCGCTACCCAGGGTCCACTCATGATGCATATATACTGTAGCACTCGGGCATCTTCCAGAGGTTTGAGCGAGGGGAGTTCACTGGTGGATGGCTACTAGGTAAGTGCAGAATGGATCTGGCCAAACTATACCTCCTGCACAACCCACTATAACCCCCCCCCCCCCCCCCACCACCACCACAAGGTACCTGCTCCAAACAACACACACTCATCTTTCTCATTCTGCTTCTCCCCAAAGGTGACAGAGGCTACCCACAGAGGACGTGGCTCATGACCCCAGTGGTGAACCCACAACCAGGGTCAGAAGAGACATACAATGCCAGACATCGTAGAACCCGTGGGATCATTGAGCGGACGTTTGGACTACTCAAGAACCATCTTCATGGCCTGCTGCATATTACACAATTTGGCCCAGCGCAGAGGACAGGCCCTCACAGAGGAGCCACAGCCACCAGAGGAGCAGGCCCCAGATGAGCCGGATGAGGAGCCCCCTCCACCTCCCACCCACAGAGCAGAGCTCACTGCTCACCAGCTGGGGGTCAGAGCCAGACAAAGACTCATCGAAACAAGTTTTCTGTGAGAGTAAGTGCACATTTATTTCTATCAATCACATAAGTATTTACAGGACACCACCACCACCCCACCCCCCCTCCCACCAACTCTCACCCTCCAGCATGTCCCATCACTTTCCCCGTCCCCTCCTACCCCTCCCACCGTGTTCCTTTGCAGCTGGTGCTGCAGGGGAAGTCTGTTCACACTCCTCTGATGTGCTGCTCCCACTGTCCTCCTCTGTATCCACACAGCAGCCTGCTGCCTCGGCTGCCCTGTGGAGGTCCAGCCACCTTGTGGGCTGCAACCTGTGCACAGGACCCAGAACGGGAGCTGGTGGGGTGGGTGCTGCACCAGTGGCTGGGGAGGCGGATGATCTCAAGGTCCTCCTCTTAGCTGGTGGTTCCTATGCACTGGAGGAAGTGGACGCCAGTTCTTGGTGCTGCATCAGGGCTGGAGTTGGTGGTGTGAGGTGACCGTGCAGGCCCTTGATGCTATGCTCCAGCCGTTGGAGTTGCTGGAGTATAGCATGTTGGGCCTGTACCGCTTCTTTGTGGGCTTCCCTCTGAGTCTGGAGTGCCTCCTGGTGTGCCTCCCTCTGAGCCTGGAGTGCCTCCTGGTGTGCCTCCCTCTGAGCCTGGAGGGCGTCCCGCTGCAGCTGTAATTTCTGCCACCGGTACTCGTGCATGTGTACATTGTGCCGCAGCAATTCAGTGGCCATATGCAGTAGTTGCCTCCTCTGGGTGGTGGCCTGTGCCGATGAGGTGCCTCCCTTTCTGCATCTTCATCAGCAGAGGCTACAGGTGGTGCAGGTACACCCTCTACTGCTGCTGGTGCAGGTGGTGGAGGTAGAGCCTCTACTGCTGCTGGTGCAGGTGGTGGAGGTAGAGCTTCTACTGGTGTTTCTGCTGCTTCTGTAGGTGGTGGAGGTAGAGCCTCTACTGCTGCTGTAGTGCTTTGCTGGGACTGGAGGCCACTAGGGCCAGCCTCATCAGAGTCATCACCTGTATAGCAAAAGGAGTGGAAGTGTGTTGGTGAAAATAACCTTCTTTTGTTTTTCAGCATTCATATACATTGCCCCACACTTGATGACCCAACAAAGAGATGGTGAGGAGGAATGGGATTGGCACTGATGTGAAAGAGAGCCACACAGGCAGCTGGGTAAAGGTGGTGGACAGAGAGCTAAGAGAAGGACACCGCTCACAAATTGTGGACAAGCTTTTTGTTGTATATTTGTTTAAGTGAAGGACATTTGTGCATGTCTTCTTTTACTACTGACTTGCTAGACTGCCTAGAACTGCTTTATAAACCAGGTTGCTGGCTCCTTTACTTTAATGCATGTGGGCCACAGTGGCTACAGCACAGAGATGTGGGATGGAAATATGCAGAGTTTGATGGGAGGGAGAGAGAGATGGTGGACAGTGGGAATGAGAGGGGGAGATAGACATGGGGGTGGATGAGAGGGAGGGAGAGGTACACAGTAGGTGGTGAGGGGGGAAATGCTGGGCCATGGGGGAGAAGACAGGAATGAAGAGAGAAGGGGCAAGAAAATATAAAGCTACCAGGGTGGGGTGGGGAGGGGATCAGATGCTGGTTAGAAGGATGGAGGGAGGAAGATGATGGGAATGGTGGAACACTATGGGAGAGGCCAAGAGGGGGAGGAGGGGGTGGCAAGGAAATGAATGAGAGATAGTGATTACAGAGGGTAGAAATATGGTAATGGGGAGTAGATTAAAGATAAAAGAGAAAGTAGGGATGGGGAGGAGTAAGATGGGGAATGGGAGAGCTAGTGGGTGAAAGAAGAAGATGGAAATTTGATAGGTAGTTGAAAAGTAAAAGGAGACAAAGAAGGGTGAGAGAGAGGCAGAAAAGAGCTAAAAAGGAATGATCAATATGTCAGAGGCAGGAATAGTGAGGGAACAGACAGGAGAGAGGAGAAAAGACAAATGGACCTGAGATTTTGGGTGGGCCCAGAGCTAATATGGGTGGGCACGCACTAAGTGAGAAAAAGCACAACATGAACTGGTTGCAGCAGCTCATAGTTCGCTCTGGCTCCATCCTCTTCTCTGATGGCCGCGGGACCCCCTCTCCTGATCATCTGCTCTGACTCCGAGAGCAGATCAGGAGGAGACCCGCCACCAGCGCCAACACCGTCTATCTCCTGTCCCTTCCCCTTACTTCCTCCTACCACTCTAAGAAAAGCACAGCTGGGAGGCACAGAGAACCTTACCTTAATCCTTGAATGCTGTGTAGCACAGCCTGGTGTACTCCTATAGGTGGCTTCCCTTTTCCCTTGCGTGTTGTGTGGCACAGCCTAGTGTTTTTGTGTGCTGTATGGTACAGCCTAGAGTGTTCCTGTGGAGCTTCGCTCCTATAGAGTCTGTGTCCCATTCTGTCTTTGGTTTTCTCTTCCCCTGGTCGTAGCCTGTACCTGACAGCTTCTTGTCTGTTGCCCTTCCATTGTGTCTAGCTAGCGCTGTGTGCGTTGCATATGCTCCAGTCCCTCCTGGGACCCCTCGTTGTTCTTTTTTCCTTTCCTAGTGTGTGACTTGGTTCCAGATTGGCCGTGAGGCCCTTACGCTTGGACTCTGTATGAGTGGGTTCCCGTTCGGCCCGCCTAAATGGTCTATCTCCCTTTTCTGCTGGTGCTGGTTGAGTGTCCTGAGTGTGCGGGGCTTTGTGGCTATGGCAGGGGCGTAGCCAGCCTTCCGTGGGAGAGGGGTCCGAGCCCGGGGGAGGGGGCACATTTTAGCCCTCCCCCCGGCGCCGCCCCCCCCACCGCCGACATTGCCGCCCCCCCTCCCGCCGCGAACCCGCCGCCGCTGCAGCCTACCTTTACTTTTGCTGGCGGGGGATCCCACTCCCCGCCAGCCGACGTCTTCTTCTTAGTCGCTTCCCGCTCTTCAATTTGTTTGCTGACGTCCTGCACGTTGTACGTGCAGGACGTCAGACTCAGAGAACAGAACTGTTCTCTGAGTCTGACGTCCTGCACGTATAATTACGTGCAGGACGTCAGCAAACAAATTGAAGTGCAGGAAGGACTGAGAAGACGTCGGCTGGCGGGGAATGGGATCCCCCGCCAGCAAAAGTAAAGGTAGGCGGCGGCGGGGGCGGGTTCGCCGGGAGGGGGGTCCTGGGGTGAATCTGCGGGGGCCCCGGCCCCCTCAGGCCCCACGTAGCTACGCCACTGGGCTATGGGTTTGCGTAGCGCCTGTTTGGTCCACCCTAGGCCTTGGCCATGATCCTTCCTAAGCCTTGGCCTAGGCTCAAGGGCTCACGAACGGATTAACAGGGAGATGGCAGAGTAATCTGAAATAGTTTGACTGTATATTTTGATGTGAATCACTTGAGGCATTGTTTAGAGATTAAAAAGTAATTGATTCTAGAATAGCTCAGGTGTGGTGGGGAAAAGAAGGTTTAGTCATTCTCTGTCAGCTTACATAATCTCCATGGGTCAATAAGACCCAGAGTTTTCTTTAGCGCTTCAATAGTAGATGCCACTTTAGTAGGGTGATAAGGGTTTTTTTAATTTCCTGTCAATTATCGGGTCTTGGACTTGATTAAAGTCACCTCCTAAAATTATAGGTGCAGTCTAATGAAGCTATTGCTGCAGTTATATAGTGAAAAAATTGAGAATCATCTAAATTGGGAGCATAAATGTTAAAGATATTGATTGTTGATAAGGAGTGTCGCTCCCACCCACCTACTGCAATTGTCTATTATTTGTTTGAGTACTATATTTTGTAGGGATTTGGATATTAGCATGGATACTCTGTTTCTTTTCTTTGAGAATGATGAGGAAGCAATTGGGATGTAGTTGTTATCTATAAGACGCTGAGGGGCTCATTTTCAAAGCACTTAGACTTACAAAGTTCCATAAGTTACTATGAGGGGCATTTTCGATATGATGTCTAAGTCGGACTTTAGACATTTTGTGCTAAATGTTCCAAATCCAAATAGAAAGAATGACCACAAGATGTGGAGGAATGCACTATCCCTATGACCATAGCAAAAAACAGACCAAAGAGTCTTTATCTATTTTTTTCCAAATCCAAATAGGAAATATAGCCATTTTCGAAACATCAAAGCATCTATCTTTGTTTTCGAAAATGCTCACATGCTAGATGGTTTTGTGCTCTGTGCGTTTATCTTTTTGGTCCATTTTCTAAAAAAAAAAAAAAAAAAGTCAAAGTGCAAAACGCACAAAATCAAGCCATTGGGACATGTGAAGAGCCAGCAATCTTAGAAGACTGGCCTCATAGACATCCGAAGAGAGCAGTGGGGGCACGCTAGAGGGCACTGCTGTGGACTTCATGTACAAGGTTCCAGGTACACATCTCACCTTTACCCCCTTACCTTGTCTGCTGAGTCCTCAATAACCCACCCAAAACTGACATTCCCAACTGTATACCACTACACCACCACTTATGGATGAAAGGGTCACCTAGGTACAGTAGGTTCTTAGTGAGTTTTGGAAGGCTTACGATTTCCACCACAAGTGTGATAGGTAGAGTGAGACATATCTGGGTCCCCTTCTCTACAGTGCACTGCACCAACCACTATACTACTCCAGGGACCTACTTGCTGCTCAAATAGAACTTGCTATAACATCTGAAGCTGTCATAGAGACTGGTAAGTACTATTTTCCTTAGTGTCCCTCCGGACTGACCCAGAATGACTGATGGGTTGTGCGTGCCTTCCAGCAGGTGGAGACTGAGAAGACTGGTTTTGAGGCAGCCAATAAGAGCCGTGATCAGCCCCTTGGAAACCTCAGTATTCTCAGTCTCTAGCAGGTGGTAAATGTGGTGAGCCCCTTGGTCTCAAAATGTCTATTCTGTTTTCTAATTTCTTTTAGCTCAGGTAAATGTACCTATTTCTTTCTCAGTCTAATAAGTTTTCTTTTCTCTTATTCATCTGTGCACCATTTTGGTTATCTGCTGGCAGAGGCAGAAGCTGAGGCCCATGGGGGTTCTCTAATGCCTCAGGGGTGCTACACTTGGGTGGCCAGGTCCCTCCTCCCTCCTATCCCCGAGGTTTCCCACAAGTTTGCTAGCTATCACAGCTTGCGTATATTGCCATTAGTGGATTTTGATTCACTTTCTCTCGCTTGTTTATTATTTTTTCTCCTTTGTGATCTCATTTCTTTCACCATTTAAAGCAGCTAGCTGCTTTCTTGTTCTTCCTCTCTGAGATCCTCAAACTCTAAATTATTCAAAGGCTTGACAGTGCCTTTCTCAGCATGCTGCCTGCAGCCCTCACTATCTCCTGTGGTGGTTATTGCATCTCACATGGCTTAGCCTCACCAGGGGTTGCTATCTTCAGCATTTCTCTTACATCCTTCCTCTGCTCTGTTTAACCCTGTCTAGCTGAGATCCTACAGCGTGGGAGTAGTGCACCAGGACTAACTGTTCCATTTCTCATTCCCTCAGTCAGACATTCTGGATCATTTGTCTTTTTTTCTGACTCCTACAAGTTTCCTGGTGGTTTTCTAATGAGTTGGGAACTCCCCAACATAAGATGTTAAGCATTTCTGGAGATTTCTCCCTGTTGAATTCACAGAGTAGTCAGCTGTTTTTTTCCTTTTCTATGGAGGCTGGTTGACTTTCTCTGTATCTGTTATTTTCCAGGAATTGGGACTCTAAGGATGGCTTTGCTCCTGAGATCTCAACTGTTTTCCCTCCAATAGCTCTATCACTACTGAGCGGTTGTCGAGATGGAGGGAATTCCGCCTAGCCCTCACACAGTCTTCTTTACTCAGTTATGCTTCCCATCTTGGCTGCTCGGCTTCTCGGTTGGCAGTGTGAATTTTCTGGAGCTCATTTTTTTCTCTCCTGCCAGTCTCTTTTCTTGGCTAGGCTGGGATGGCGGTTGTGGTTCCAGGGTCAAAGTGATTCGCTTGCGACATTATGAGTGGCACCTCCTGTTCGGGAACTCAGCGCTGGTCAGTCAGGGAGGTCCCTGTGTGTCTGTTCTCCTTTGTTAGAGTGGCGAGATCAGCGGTCTTGATGAGCTGTGAGTCTTCTTGTGAAACAGATTCTTCTAGGTTTTTTTTGAGGGATGATAAGGCACAGTTCCTGAATTTCCTTGTGTTTTTGTCTGATCTCCTAGGCCGTATTTGGTGGTTCTTCATATAAATAGTTCGGTAGGTCTGTGACACCACAGTTCTTTCCATGGCCGACTGGGTCATGTACAGCCTTTTGATGCATTCTGCCTTGCCGCTGATAGACTCGTTGTTCAGACTCTGGGGACCTTCTTCTGTTGGCTTAGCTCGGATGCTTGCTCCTTTCAAAGCTCTATTTCTTTGGCTTTTGTCTTAGTTTGGGATCCCTCGGACATCTCTCCTATACCCATGGACTGGTCTGCTGCCATTCAGTGGTGCCACATATACGTGAGTATTTTGGGCTGGGAGGAATAACCTTATTTTTCCTTTTTAGTAAGATGGTCACACTGGCTTCTTTCGGTTTGCTCCTTGAGTGACTCTTTGCGAATCTTTCTAAGACTGTTTGGTCTTTTTGCAACAGTGTTCACCCAAGTGACTTTCTTTACTCTTTGTGATTTCACTCATAGTTTATTCTCCCTCTGCTCCTTCTTCTTCCTTTGTGGTCTTTTTCTATCCTCTCATCTTCAGAGCCATTTCATGGATGAGTTAGGGGGCCTAGATGGTCTCTCTCTCTTTCTCTCTGGGCTCTCTTTCTTTCTGTGGCTTGGGTCCTTGAGGACAATGGGTACCAGTTTCTTTCTTTCTTCAGAAAGTCTGGTCATTCCTTAGTATTTCCAGTCTATGCTCCTTATTCATCTAGGACTTATCTGGGGTTTTGCAGGCACTTCATTCCTTGAAAGGTTGGCAGGGCAGTCTACGTAGTAACTGCCTCTGCGTGATAGGGGGAGAGTGCTTAGTTACGGAGTTATCTTGCGCGTCTATTGCTCGGTGTTTTGATAGGACTTTTCCTGCTGTCTTGGTGCACAGTTTCTTCCTTCTGCTCGTTGTGAAAGGATTCAGGTCTCCAAATGACAGGAGCATTCTTTTGCGACTCTGACGAGGCGTATTCTAGGTTTCAGTATTCTAGTGCTCAGATCAGCTCATGAGTTAGACAGAATTGCATCTGGTTGCTCTTTTAGTGGCCCACGTGATGGGAACTGAGCTGTAGTGTTCGGGTGTCTTGGACATCGTTACTTGTTTGATATAGTTGGACAGATGTCCAGGTGCATCGGGTCTCTGTTTTTGTTTACCGGGATCTGGCAGTGGTTCTAGTTTGGTTCTTACCGCGGTTTACTGCTCTGGTACTTCCCATCAGCCATTCTGGGCCAGTCCGGAGGGACGCTACAGAAGGAGAAATTAGGTCCTACCTGCTAATTTGCTTTCCTTTAGTCCCTCTGGACCAGCTCAGATCCCTCCCTATTCAGTATCCGATTTGTTCTTGGAGATAGTTTCGTACTGGTATTAGTTTCATTATCTCTTGTCTCTATGTCTATATTCACAAAGAGACCAATTATTCATGTGTGGTTGCAAATGTGCCTATGTGCAACCGCATAGAAACATTACTGATGTTGCTGACTCAGTTTGGAGTAGTAGAAAATTTTTGACAGTGGCCAGCAAGGTCTCTTTGTTGGTAGGTGGCTATATGAACCGACTGGCGCACAGATGTTTAATTTCTCTCTTTCCTTTTGCTTTGCTGTGCAAATACTGAGGTTTCCAAGGGACTGAGCATAGCACTTATTGGCTGCCTCGAAATCAGTCTTCTCAGTCTCCACCTGCTGGTAGGCATGCACAACCCATCAGTCATTCTTGTCTGGTCCAGAGAGACTAAAGGAAAGCAAATTAACAGGTAGGACAAAATTTCTCCTTTATTCACATCTTTGGGGGTGGGTGGGAAGGGGTCAGTGACCACTGGGGGAGTAAAGGGAGGGGTTCATCTGATTATTTAGGGCTCCTTTTGTGCCTTATTCGTTCTAAAAACTGGTCTAAATCAAAACGTTGAAGTTTTAGTCTTGACATTTTCTTTTTATTCCATTATGGCTATTAAACATCCAAGTGTTAAGAATGTCATAAGCAGTGCTTTTTTTGTAGAAAAAAAGGTGCCGGTACTCATTATGGGCGGGGTCACCACATATGACCCCACCCCTATTATAGCCACACGCACATTAGCCACACCTCTTATACCAGCCATGGCGCATATAAACAGACATAATTGAAAATATTATACTAGTATAGGAGAAAAAAATAACGTGATTTTTTCTTTATAAATAATTTCTGTAAGCTGTTACAGCTCCAGTATACCCAGTGCAAAATAAGACAGCAGATGTAAATTCTCAAATTGGACATATTCTAAACACTAAAATGAAAATAAAATGATTTTTTTCTACCTTTTTTGTCTGGTGATTTTGTTTTTCTATCCATATTGGTCCCAGTTTCTGATTCTGCTGCTCTCTATCTGTTCTCTTAACTCTGTTTCCACGACTTCTTTTCCATATATTTCTTTACTTTTCTCCTTTCTTCTTCATTTCTTGCCCTACATCCATAAGTAAAAGCTGGGTCCTCCTCCATGGAATTGACTGGAGGTGGTATAACGTGGATCCAGCTTTTGCCTATTTTCTCCATCCATGTGCAGTTTTTCTCCTCTCTTCCCTTTCTCTTATCTCCATCCATGTGCATCTTCTTCTTTTTTGTTTCCTCCCCTCCATCCATGTCCAGCACGTCTCCTCCCTCTTCCCCTCCATCCATGTCCAGCATTTCTCCTCTCTCTTCTCTCCATATAAAGCAACAATTCTCTCTCCCCTCTCCTCCATCCAAGTCTAGCATGTCTCCTCTCTCCCCCTGCCAACTCCTCCATCCATCCATGTCCAGCAATTCTCCTCTATCTCCTGCTCTCCTCTCCATCCATTTCCAGCATTTCTCCTCTCTCCCCTGTACTCCCCCCCATCCATGTGCATCTCCTTCCTGTTTTCCCTCCCCTCCATCCATGTCCAGCATGTCTCCTCTCTCCCCTGCCCTCCCCTCCCATGTCCAGCGATTCTCCTCTATCCCCTGTCCTCCCCTGCCATCCATGTCCAGCGATTCTCCTCTCTTCCCTTCCCTCCCCTCTCATCCATGTCCAACGATTCTCCTCTCTCCCCTGGCCTCCTCTTCCATCTATGTCCAGCGAATCTGTCTTTGCTGACCTTCCCTCCCATCCATGTCCAGTATGTCTCCTCTCTCCCCTGCCCTGCCCTCCCCTTTCATCCATGTGCAGCGATTCTCCTCTGCCCCCTGTCCTCCCCTGCCATTCATGTCCAGCGATTCTCCTCTCCCCTGCCCTCCCCTCCCATCCATGTCCAGCGATTCTCCTCTCTCCCCTGCCCTCCCCTCCATGTCCAGCGATTCTCCTCTCTCCCCTGCCCTGCCCTCCCATCCATGTCCAGCGATTCTCCTGTCCCCTGCTCTCACCTTCCATCCATGTCCAGCAATTCTCTCTTCCCTGCCCTCCCCTCCCATCCATGTCCAGCATCTGCTCTCTTCCCTGCTTTCCCCTCTCATCCATGTCCTGTGATTCTCTTCTGCCCCCTGTCCTCCCCTGCCATCAATGTCCAGCAATTCTCCTCTCCCCTGCCCTCCCCTCTCCTGCCATCCATATCCAGCAATTCTCCTCTCCCCTGCCCTCCTCTCCCATCCATGTCCAGCGATTCTCCTCTCTCCCCTGCCCTCCCCTCCTTCATGTCCAGCAATTCTCTCTTCCATGCCCTCCCCTCCTATCCTTATGAGCAGAAATCACTGCCAGCCATCTCTAAAGCCGGCCAAAATACTGAGATTTGGCCGGCCCCGACCGTATTATCGAAACGAAAGATGGCTGGCTTATTTTCTATTTTAGGTTGGGAACTATGGGCTGCCCCAGCTGCTCTGTGTTTTGGGGTGTCCTCACTTTGATTAAGGATGATAATGATAAACGTCTGCAGCTGCTCTTCCCATTTGGAAGCTTGCATTTGCTTTATTGGCGCCTCTTTAAAACAGCTTACTCTGTGCTTGCACTTTAGAGGTAGTCCTCAAGTCACTTCACTGGCTTCCGATCAGATACCGCATTCAATTCAAGCTTCTCCTTCTTACCTACAAATGCACTCAGTCTGCTGCCCCTCACTATCTTTCTACCCTCATCTCCCCTTATGTTCCAGCCCGTAACCTCCATTCACAGGATAAATCCCTCCTCTCAGTACCCTTCTCCACCACCGCCAACTCCAGGCTCCGCTCATTCTGCCTCGCCTCACCCTATGCTTGGAACAACCTTCCTGCGCCCTTACGCCAAGCCCCCTCCCTGCCCATCTTCAAGTCTTTACTTAAAGCCCACCTCTTCAATGCTGCATTCGGCACCTAACCCTTACCGTTCAGTGAATCCAGACTGCCCCAATTTGACTGCCCCTATCGGACCGACCGTTCACTTGTCTATTAAATTGTAAGCTCTTTGAGCAGGGACTGTCTCTCTTTATTAAATTGTACAGCGCTGCGTAACCCTAGTAGCGCTCTAGAAATGTTAAGTAGTAGTAGTAGTAGTTCGTTCCATTATGGGCTGGTATTTGAAAGCGTTTTAGCTCCAGTTATAGTAAACCTTGTTTTTCCCACTGTATGCTTGTATACACTTGTTTGTTTGTGGTTTTGTTATTTTTTTTGGGGGGGGGGGGGACTTTTTTGCCAATTCTTGAAAGATAACTGGTGTGTGGGTTTGGTTTCAGACTGGTTGTTAGCTGGTAGCTTAGCATATACTCTGCATTTTCTACATGTGACCAACTCTCCATTCTCTACCCTCCAGGAGTTCATTGCTGTGTGTGATGAGCTCCCTCACTGCCCCCCATTCTCTCTCTCCTTTGTTGAAGCAGGCAGCCTCTGGGCCCTTGGAGCCAACAGATTCTTGCACCACAAGTTCAAGGTAAGCTCATACCTCTCAGCCACCTTTTCCGTTTCTGCTGTGTAGGTGCTAAACAAACACTTCTTCCATCTTGCAGGACAGCTGGTCAAGAGGAATGCAAGAGACAGCAGTGGACTGTAATACACTGGACTCTGAGAGCCATGATTGTTTCTACCCAGTTCATTGTACAGATGTCTTGTTCTCTATTGGACACATTCGGTTGTGGCTGCCTGTGGGATGCAGGAGGGGAAGAGGCCCTGAGAATGGATGTGTGCATCCCTCATGGTCAAGGGCTCCCCATTCTGTCTCTGTTCTTTGCATTCAAATCTTACCTCTATGTTCACCAGGTTCACGGGTATTCACAGCAGGTAGTTTTTCTCCCGCTTTCCACCTCATGTGTCTCCCCGCTAGGTTCCATCCTTCTTTATGTGGTGGATCCCAGTCCCCTTTTATGAAGATCCCACCCATTCTCATGGTTGTTGGGGGTGGGGAGGGGGGAACATATATGCACTGAATGTCTTTTCCACATTATTCAACACAGTCCTACAATCTTCCATAGTTATGGAACAACAACATTTCTAAATTCTAGCCTGCAAACTATTTTCTAGGTGGCCAAAGGTACTGAGCCCTGTAAATCATGGTGGGGGAGAGGGTTTTTGTTTACAGTTCCTAATCCAAATTATCTGCAGGTGGCTGGAGTGGCCTAGTGGTTAGATCACCAGTCTTGCAATCCAGAGGTTGCCAGTTTAAATCCCATTGCTGCACATTGTGATATTGGGCAAGTCACTTAACCCTCCATTGCCTCAGGTGCAAACTTAGAGCCCTCCTGGGACTGAGAAATATCCAGAGTACCTGAATGTAACTCACTTTGGGCTACTACTGAAAAAGCTGTGAGCAAAATCAAAATGAATACAAAAACATATATTTATGTGTCCTTCTGTACCTGTTGTATTATATTGCAATTGTGATGAAGTAAACATTCATCTAATGCTTTTACCATTGTCTCCTGTCTTCTCCTCAGCACTATATACCATTGCTCAATGTGACCCAGCTGTTTGTAGCTCCTTTGTGGCCCCCACCAATGTAGTTTGGTTGTGGGTAAGTGTGTTTGGTGATCAGAGAGCAAACATCGTCTAGGCGCTACCTATGGTTATCTGCAAGTTTCTACTTGGCAGATCAGTAGTGCTAGACAACATACCTATTATGCAGTTTGGAAGGAACAGGTGGCCTTCCGTATGGCCACACATCACACATATGTCCCAAAGTTTCTCTGTCACAGTTCACCTGTCATGCAATCCATATTGCTGCCTCCTCTCGCATCAGCCCCAGCATTTGAGAATATGTAGTGCACCAAGTAGAGACACACATCCTGTTATATCAAAAATATTAAACTTCTATTTCACAACACAAAAAATATAACTATGCACAATTTCCCCCCCCTCCCCCCCCCCCCAAATGTCCTTTAGTGCCGGCCACGTCCTCCTCCCTGAATGGCCGTATACAGCAGGCTAATGAGCAACACCAGGAGCAGCTTCACTGCCCTAAGGTGCTGCTCATTACCCTGCCACATTGCCCCCATCTCCTGCCTCATTGCTGACACTTCCTGCAGCAACTGGTTTTGCCCATCAACCAGTTGCTGCAGGAGACACAGTGCCGGGGCTGGGGATGAGGCTGGGAAAGGGGATGGAGATGGGGATGGGGCTGGAGAAGGGGATGGTGCTGCGAGGGCTGGAGGTGGTGAGGCCTCCTCCTCCATGGCCTCCTCCTCCTGGCCGACCTCCTCCTCCTCCTCCTGGCCCTCCTCCTCCTCCTCCTCCTCCTCTTGGGCCTCCTCGGCCGCCTCCTCCTGGGCCTCCTCGGCCGCCTCCTCATGGGCCTCCTCGGCTGCCTCCTCCTGGGCCTCCTCAGCTGCCTCCTCCTGCTGCTGCTGGCGCCCTGTGTTTGTAAAATGATTGTCTTTGAGATCAGCACATCCAACATGGCTTGCATAGTGCAGGAGCTGGCTGGCCTGAGGCGGGGGATGGGGAAAGGTGTGGTGAGCCCTGGGCTATAGCCATGGGGTGTGAGAGGCATGAGATAACATGACAGGGAACCCTGGATGCTGGTCTGACTCAGAGTACACAGGCAGACCACACTCATTGGTCAGCAGCATGTTTGCATTATGATTTGTGACTATGGTTGGCTGACCATTTTGGGTTTGTGTAATTCTTTTTGGGGGGGAAGCACTTTAATATGAGGCAATGACATCCAGTAATACAGACATCAGGCAGGAATACCATGAAACAGTATCCACCCCAGAAAGGGGGATACAGAAGTGAGGCGTGTCATCTCATTCATCTCAGAGGAGGTTAGTTGGAAGTTGCAGCCACACTCACAGGAGTGCAACCTCAGGCCTTGATCTGGGACAGAGGTGTTATGACATAATAGTTGCCTATTAGCCACATGGAAACTGATATTGGACAGGATATTTGCATTATTAAATACATACATTTACAAATGAGCACAGGTGCCCTGTTTATAATATTTACGTTGAACCCTGATGCACTGTCTCGCTGCCCTGATCATGTCAGGGTTGTTGCTCCTGATTTGGCGGAATTTCCGAATGCCAAATCTTCTGCAAGATACAGTATAAGTTTGTATACCAGGAGTCAGGGGATAACCCTTCTTGCCTTCAGCGCACAAATTTATTTGGAAATCAAATAGGAGAGACTCACAACACTGATTGGGGGGGGGGGGGAACGACACATTACATAGCTACAGATAATGTCATTGAGGTGGACACTAGGACAGAGAGTACCATTTGTGTTTTTGCTTTCTAGTACATAGATTCTATTAATGAATGTGCATGTGCACATATCACTGCTTACCCTTGAATGCAGACTCCAGTTAGTGCTTACACTGCTGAGGGAGCTCTTATATGTGTAGCTACAGGAGGGGTCCCTGATAGGCCAGGAAGGGGGGAGGGGAAGCAAACACTTACCTCTCCAACCTGTCCCTTATCTCAGTCCAGGCTTGCATGGAGAGAGTCCTGGGGGGCAGGTGGTGGTGGTGGGGAAATAGAATTCTCCTGTGCCTTACGCACAGGAACACTAATAGTAGATTTTCTCCTATACTGAAATTAGGTTCTCTCCGGAGAGCCATTTTCCCAATGAATAGCATCGCCTTATATGGACGGCCATGCGTGATGGCCATCCTTACACGCACAGCTCCATATATGGTTCACCATTCCATATATGGATAGGTCAATATGTGCACGTCTTGGCATGTATAATAGCTCCACACATGGCCGGCTGTGAAGCATGGCTGGCTGTGACGCATGGCCGCCATGCGTGCAGAGCCTACGTGTGGAGTTTTCCTTATATGGGAGTTTTCCTTATATGGATCATTATCAAGTGTGCGAACTTCATATATACACAATAAAATGAGTATGTGCGTTATATTTCTCATAGCTGCATGTTCCACAAGTACAGTGCATGTAGTTGCAGATATCCAGGTAGGGGGAAAATATAAGGAACATTGAGAAGTATAAAGTACAGTAACGCGTTTCTCACATAACTGCCATATTTTTCCTATACTTTGGGCGCACCTGATTTAGCCATGTTCAGCTACGATAATGGAATATCTGAGGCCAGCCATTTTCCTATACTTTGGCCGTCCCTGATTTGGCTGTGTCCCACTGTATTATCGAAACGAAAGATGGCCAGCCATCTCGTTTCGAAAATATGGTTGGCTCCTTCCCCATCCTCGGAGATGGCCAGCGCCATTCAATTATGCCCCTCTATGTTACTTGGCCTTGTCTGATATCTCCATACCAAAACTACTTACACTATTCAGCTCATTTTTGTCATCCAAACAAAAAGGCTGTTTTCTAGAGTCCACAATAATCATCATCCCAAAACAAGTAGAGACCACAGCAAGGTAGAGAACAATAAAATATATACTAAAATATTGGCCCCTTATTTCAACAAAATATTACCATCCCTGATACATAGAGATCAGAATGGCTTCACCACAGGTAGACTCCCAAACAACAACTCCAGACTATTCTGGAACATTCTGTCGCATGCCCACTCCTTCAAAGACCTCCAAGTGGTCTTCTCCTTCGATGCGGAGAAGGCATTCGACAAAATTGAATGGAAATATCTCTTATGCACACTGAAATATCTCTTGTGCACACTGACATGGTTCAGCTTTAGTGACATGTTCATTCAGAGGATTACTTTATAGTAGTCTCTATTATGATCAATGGCAATCTTTCTCTGAAATTCTCCCTGAATTGAGGCACCAAACAGGGATGCCCACTTTGCCCCTCTGGCTCGTGCTATAAGGGCTAATCTGTTAATTGAAGGAATTAAATCTCGAAAATTTCAAATTGTCAATTTATGCAGATGACATCTTGATGTATATGTCAGTACACTCCCTCCTATCAATGCTTACATGTATAAACTCTACTATATCAGGATACAAGTTAGTTAGAGAAAACACCATGTCACTAATTTCTCGTTTAAATGGGAACCTAACAAAATTAAATATTTAGGTATTTGGTATGGCACTAAACCAGAACAATTGCCAAAAACAGCGAAGATGACACCAAAAAAGGAAAAAAATAATAATAAAAAAAGAAAAAAAAAATAAAAAATAGAAAAGGAAGAAAAAATAAATAAAAATAGAATACAAAAATAAAATAAAAAACAGACGACACAAAAATAATAATAAAACTTCGAATTTATGTTTCAATGTTTTTATTGATGAACCTTCAGGATAATAAACACATTCCACCTTTTGAATGTACAAAACTCAGTCATAATTAAGTAAACAACTAAGGTAATTTGCTGTCTTCCGTCATCAAGCTTTTGTCATTTTATCCCCCTCCCGTTCCTTCCCTCAATTATCTTTAATCCACTGTTATTGCATTACAAACTTACATAGCTCAAATTCAAAAACATCAACGTACCATGTTATAACATTTCAACAACTTAACTATTCATTGTCCAATACATTTTTGTTTTATACTTTCCTCCCCTCTTCCCCTCCCCCAAAGACCCCACCCCTTCTCCCCCTCCCCCCCTTATCCAATACAATTATTAAAAGTTACACATACTACTAATCTGCAATATATCCAACAGATTTCAAGTGAATCCAAAACCGTTATCATTGAAGACAGTAATAATAATAACCTTAAAACCTTTATTGTTGTCACTCCCCCCTCCCCCCTTCATCATGAAACTCAACCATCCTGCAGTGATGTCCGACACATTGATTTTGCCTCGTGCTTTCTTATCATACTCATTCCATGCATACCGACTAACCCAAAGAATTCAAAACTTGACTCCGCGCTCGTGGTGATATTTTATGTATATACGCTCCCCAAATTTTTATAAATCGCTGTCTCCTCTTCGGTGTATTGCGGGCATCCTGCAGTTCCCATAACATAAGCTCGTGGAGCTTGTTTCTCCAATACCAATATGAGGGGCCCTTATCTGCTATCCAGTGATTAAGAATACATTTTTTCCCCAAAATACAGAGTTTGCTAAGGAACATCTTTTTTTCTAAAGTTCCTTTATTCCATGTCATCATGGAGCTCAATATCACCCCCTCAAAGGACAGGTCTACCTGATGTCCAAGAACCCAGCTCAAGAACCGGAAGAGAAAACTTCGAATTTATTAGGGTGATATGACTTGACACTGAGTATCTCTATATGTCACGACGGGTGATTTTCAGTGAATGAGAGGCAGATTTGCAGCTACTCCAGTTGGATGTTTTCTTTATAGCAATTGTTGCAAGATTGTGCACACAGCCTTTTTAAAGGTTGAGTTATTGCAACAAGGTATCGTTTGACAGAACATTCTTCACATAAATATTGATACAACCAGAGAATATATACATGGTGTAACAGACTCCTGACGCAGGCCAATTGGGCCGAAACCCAGCTGTGTCGAGTCATATCACCCTAATAAATTCGAAGTTTTATTATTATTTTTGTGTCGTCTGTTTTTGATTTTATTTTTGTATTCTATTTTTATTTATTTTTTCTTCCTTTTTTCTTTTTTTCTTATTATTTTTTTCCTTTTTTGGTGTCATCTTTGCTGTTTTTGGCAATTGTTGTTTTTTTGCGAAGACTGGTTTCTTCTGTGTTTTGGACTAAACCAGAACAAACATCAAATTTAACATGGATTTCATCCTTCCTATGGTAAAGGACAAACTTGAGAAATGGATATCACTTTCTTTAACTGGTGGGGTAGAACCGAAGCCATCAAAATGTACTAGTCCTCAAGATAAGTTGCATCCTCAGTATGTCCCCCATCTTTTTTTCCTACACAACTGTATTAGAAACTTTTTAGCATCATATCCAAATTTATTTGGAAGAATGAAACACCTCGATTAGCTTTGGCTAAATTGAATTTGTCCAAAGACAAAGAAGGCATTAAGTTTCCAGATTTCAGAACATATCATCTGGCTTTTCAAGCATCTCAGGCCATTAAATGGTATGATATCTGTTCCTCTTCAAACTATTCTAGATGGCCAGTGTATGAATAATCTATTATCAAACCTTATCTCCACCATGAACAAATTCCAATATCCACAAAAATTCCTTTATATTAATGTCCACATCATTGATATTGAAAGAAATCCTGAAGAGGATACCATAGGCGGTCGGTGGCCCAACTATTTGGGGAGGCTAAAGAAGGTGGGGTTAGGGGTGAGACCAGGGGCGGTGCTTACATCCATAATTGTCTGACAACACAAAGAAAAAAAATAATTAAAAATAAAATAGTCACAATACCTTTTATTAAATTTAGATATTAGATATGTATCATATGTCAAAGAATAAAGTGGTTGCTCAAAGCATATACTAACCACAATCGCTCAACTGCAAAACACTATGCACAACTTTGTGCAAAAACATACTCAGAACCTTACTGTACCATAAATATTATACTGGGCAGATCCTAATACACCAATATACCACCCATATGGAAAATGTAGACCGTCAACAATTTGAAACAAGGGATCATAATATCACAATTCTCATGTAGAGCCACAAAACACCCTTTTAGGGTGGATAGTGTTCACAATGAGCTCCTTTTATTAATGACCATATGTAGATCCTTCAAAATGTAGTGTGTCATGATTTAGGCTCAGTAAGGCCAACACACAATCTCTCCACTGCAAAACACTATACACAAACTTGTGCAAAAACACACTCATAACCTTACCAAACCATAACAGCACTAATTCCAAGGACAGGATGAGCTACAACCTTATGCATGGAAAGGCAGCACTATAATTACACCGGGCTCTAAAACACCAGTACACAACCTGGAGGAGTGGAGGAGTGGAGGAGTGGCCTAGTGGTTAGGGTGGTGGACTTTGGTCCTGGGGAACTGAGTTCAATTCCCACTTCAGGCACAGGCAGCTCCTTGTGACTCTGGGCAAGTCACTTAACCCTCCATTGCCCCATGTAAGCCGCATTGAGCCTGCCATGAGTGGGAAAGCATGGGGTACAAATGTAACAAACAAACAAACCTAGTGAAACAAAAAAAACAAAACAGAAAGGGCTGCAAATACTACACGCTAGCACAATACTGCATCTTGATCACACATGAAAAACACATGACACAACAGATATGAAGGCAAAATACTGAACTGGGAAGTTACCTCAAGAAGTCAGACTCAGCATGCAGCAATACTAGAAAAATTGAAACTTGCATGCAAAATATCACAGATGCACATTTCCAAAAGCTGACATATTCCAATTAATAAATTCTGAATAAAAAAATGTTTTCTACCTTTGCTGTCTGAGCATTTAGTTTTTCTATTAGCTTTGGTCCCAGTGTCTTCTGTTTTATGCAGTGTCTTCTTTCCATTTGATATTTTTTCTCTCACCATGTCCACCATCCTTCTGTGTCCTTATGCGTCCTGTCTACCATCTGTAGCCCTGTCCCTATCCTTTCTCCAGTTTCAACATCTGCCCTCAAAGTGATCCAATCCAGCCCTTAAATTCAGCAATTTTCCCTCCATCCATATCCAGCATTTCTCCTCACTCCCCTCCCCTCCATCCATGTGCATCTACTTCATCTGTCTTCCCTCCCCTCCATCCATGACCAGCATTTCTCCTCTCTCCCTTCCACTCCATCCGTGTGCATCTCCTTCCTTTGTCTTTCCTTCCCTCCATCCTTAACCAACATTTCTCCTCTCTTCTCTGCCCTCCACTCCATCCATGTCCAGCATTTCTCCTCCCTTCCCTCCTCTCCATCCATGTGCATCTCCTTCCTGACTTCCCTCCCCTCCATCCATCCATCCATGTCCAAGAGCTCTCCATTCTCCCCTGCCCTCTCCTCCACCCATCCATATCCAGCAAATTTCCTCTCTCCCCTTCTCCCCCATCCATCCATGTCCAGCAATTCTCCTCTCTCCCCTGCCGTCCCCTCCCCTCCATTCATGTCCAGGAACTCTCCATTCTCCACTGCCCTTTCCTCCATCCACCTATATCCTGCAAATTTCCTCTCTCCCCTGCCCCCTTTCATCCATCCATGTCCAGCAATTCTCCTCTCCTCTGCCCTCCCCTCCATCCATCCATGTCCAACAACTCTCCGTTCTCCCCTGCCCTCTCCTCCATCCATCCATATCCAGCAAATTTCCTCTCTCCCCTACCCACATTCATCCATCCATGTCCAGCAATTCTCCTCTCTCCTCTGCCTTCCCATCCATCCGTCCAGGAACTCTACATTCTCCCCTGCCCTCTCCTCCATCCACCCATATCCAGCAAATTTCCTCTCTCCCCTACCCCCATTCATCCATCCATGTCCAGCAATTCTCCTCTCTCCCCTGCCCTCCCCTCCTTTCCTGTCCAGCGATCTCTTCTCTCCCCTGCCCTCCCATCCATCCATCCATGTCCAGCAATTCTCCTCTCTCCCCTGCCCTCCCATCCATCCATCCATGGCCAGCAATTCTCCTCTCTCCCTTGCCCTCCCCTCCTCTCCAGCGATCTCTTCTCTCCTCCTGCCCTCCCCTCCTCTCCTCTCCATGTCCAGCGATCTGTTCTCTCCCCTCCCCTTCCAGCAATTCTCCCTGCCCTCCCTCAGCTCCCCGACAGCCCTCCTATCCATTTCTTCCTGCCCCCCCAAGCATTTAATCCTTTTACTGTCCATGGCAGTGACGTCAGTAAAGAAGAAGGCACTGCAGGCTCGCCTCCAGCTTCTCCCTTCCCTCTTCACACAGTGTCCCGCCCTCGCGGAAATAGGAAATGCATCATCACACAGAAGAGGGAAGGGAAAAGCTGGAGCCGGAGGTGAGCCCGCAGTACCTTCTTCCTCACTGATGTCGCTGCCACGGAAAGTAAAACGCACGTGGGCGGGGGGGGGGAGGAACGGAGAGGAGGAGGGCTGCCGGTCGGGGAGCTGAGTCAGGAGGGAAGGAGCCCTGTGCTTGTGGGGGCAGCAGGGGAAGGTCACGGTTGGGCTCCCCAACCCTCTTATACGGGGTGCCTATGGAGGATACAATTAAAGGAAAAATGGCTGACTAACATCTCTCTTTGGTACAGCACTCTAATTAAGATTCAAAACTCCTATATAAATTGGAAGATCTGGAAATCATCTGGTAAGCTGCACAACTTATGGAAAAGGGTATCCTTTACAGAAAATTACAACTTACCACACACTGAACACTCAAATCAGTCTCTTCTCACTCAGCTCATTTCAACGCTAATGAACAATATAAAATACAAACCTTCAACTTCTAGCTTCTCTCAGTGGATTAACTTTTTACTAGCTCAACGAAAACAGCTTCTAAAATTTATAAGACTGTTCGAATGATGGAAACTCAGTCCAACTGTTTGCTAGAAGAAAAATGGGAAGAGGCATTAAGTATCTCCACTGACACAATAAACTGGCAAGAATTGTGATCAAAATCCCTTAGGCCCATTGTGTCCACAGCCATTATACAACCATCCTCTTTTATACTCCACAAGGCTTATTGGACACACGCTAAATTATCTAAACTTTCCAATACTTCTATTCCTAACAATTGCTGGTCTTGCTAACAAAAGGAAAGAGGCTTATCACAGCTTATTTTATACTGTTCCATGACTGCTTAACTTAATAATGGTTATAGCAATACATCTAATAGTTTTACACTGGAAAGATAACTCAAAGCTTCATTTTAATAAATGGTGGCCTCATGTTTGTTAGGTGACAAAAGAGAGGGTTCAACAGTATACAAACAGCAAAAGAAAAAAGCACAGCATTGCCTTCAAGAGCGGAACAATTCATGAAGACCTGACATGGACCGTGGTTCGCCTGCTTCAAGGGTCTAGTTATTCAAATACTCTCGAACGCAAAGACAAGCTGGAAAAAAAACTCCCTTAGGCAACTCTGCAATAGATGGTATAAGAATGCCATAGCTTATCTGTAAAATCAATCCTTCTTACATAGTAACATAGTAACATAGTAGATGACGGCAGAAAAAGACCTGCATGGTCCATCCAGTCTGCCCAAGACAAACTCATATGTGTATACCTTACCTTGAATTTGTACCTGTCCTTTTCAGGGCACAGACCGTATAAGTCTGCCCAGCAGTATTTCCCGCCTCCCAATCACCAGTCCCGCCTCCCATCACCGGCTCTGGTACAGACCATTTAAGTCTGCCCTCCCCTATTCTAGCCTCCCAACCACCAACCCCTCTTCCCCCCACCTGCTCCGCCACCCAATTTCAGCTAAGCTTCTGAGGATCCATTCCTTATGCACAGGATTCCTTTATGCATATCCCACGCATGTTTGAACTCAGTTACCGTTTTCATCTCCACCACCTCCTGTGGGAGGGCATTCCAAGCGTCCACCACCCTCTCCGTGAAAAAATACTTCCTGACATCTTTCCTGAGTCTGCCCCCCTTCAATCTCATTTCATGTCCTCTCGTTCTACTGCCTTCCCATCTCCGGAAAAGATTCGTTTGCGGATTAATACCTTTCAAATATTTGAACGTCTGTATCATATCACCCCTGTTCCTCCTTTCCTCCAGGGTATACATGTTCAGGTCAGCAAGTCTCTCTTCATACGTCTTGGAACACAAATCCCCTACCATCCTCGTAGCTTTTCTTTGCACCGCTTCCATTTTTTTAACATCCTTCGCAAGATACGGCCTCCAAAACTGAACACAATACTCCAGGTGGGGCCTCACCAACGTCTTATACAGGGGCATTAAAACCTCCTTTCTTCTGCTGGTCACTCCTCTCTCTATACAGCCTAGCAATCTTCTAGCTACAGCCACCGCCTTTTCGCACTGTTTCGTCGCCATCAGGTCCTCAGATACTATCACCCCAAGATCCCTCTCCCCGTCCGTGCCTATCAGACTCTCCCCGTCTAACACATACGTCTCCCTTGGATTTCTACTCCCTAAGTGCATCACTTTGCATTTCTTCGCATTGAATTTTAATTGCCAAACATTAGACCATTCTTCTAGCTTCTTCAGATCTTTTTTCAAGTTTTCCACTCCCTCCGGGGTGTCCACTCTGTTGGAAATCTTGGTGTCATCCGCAAAAAGGCAAACTTTACCTTGTAACCCTTCGGCAATGTCACTCACAAATATATTGAACAGAATCGGCCCCAGCACCGATCCCTGAGGCACTCCACTACTCACCTTTCCCTCCTCCGAGCGAACTCCATTCACCACCACCCTCTGGCATCTGCCCGTCAACCAGTTCCTAATCCAGTTTACCACTTCGGGTCCTAAACTGGATTAGGAACTGGTTGACGGGCAGACGCCAGAGGGTGGTGGTGAATGGAGTTCGCTCGGAGGAGGGAAAGGTGAGTAGTGGAGTGCCTCAGGGATCGGTGCTGGGGCCGATTCTGTTCAATATATTTGTGAGTGACATTGCCGAAGGGTTACAAGGTAAAAATTGCCTTTTTGTGGATGACACCAAGATTTCCAACACAGTCCTCAATGAGGACAAATCCAATATGGATGCTAATGTAGCAGCAACTAAAGCCTCTATAGTAGTCACTGTCAATTCTGATAGGAGCAACTAAAACATAAAATATGTGTTATGGTGCAATTCACTTTAAGAAGAAGTGCCAGTGTAGACTACAGCTAAAAAGACCAAAGACTTGGAAGGTGTGTCTAAAACATGCATATAAACACTACTATATTAAAGCTGAAGTGAACTTTTAAAATATAAGATAAGAAGCCTTGTGTATATTAAAAATGATCTCTAAAGCATGTGCTGGGTACGGTGACATAAAAACTGTAAAAACTGTGAAAGTGGATATATAAAATGTGTATCAAATTGCATAAACGCTACCATAATAGTCCTTGAAAACAACCATAAAAGAAAAATTGATACAACTGTGAAACTGGTAATAAGACGTTTGTGTGTAATGAAGGTGCACTGCCTATATTTATAAACACCATCAAATAAGAGGCAAAAAGGCTGATATTTATCCTAGGTCATAAAAAAAAATAAAACACCCACAAAAAGGCAAAAAAGCGCTGAAAGGAAAACCAATAAAGGAACACTGATAAATGAACAATATTGTATGAACATCCATACTTAAACAAACATCATGGGCTACTGAAAAGAAATACATCTGACGTCAAACTACTGAACGTATTTAGTAATGGGCAGAGCTCCGTAGTTGAAAAAAATGTGTCTAACGTCACATTGCTGGACACATTAGTTAAAAATAGTTTCGTAGACAAAAAATGCATCTGACGTTGACCTGCTGAACGAGTGAGTATGATAATACTCTAAATAAAAAAAACAAGCTCCATGATAAAAAAAAAAAAGGAAATAAGAAATAATAACAGGATTGAGCCAAGTAAATTCAAGGTATAAAATTAATATCTATATACTCTCTCTCTCTCTCTCTCTCTCTCTCTCTCTCTCTCTGTATATATAAATATATATATATATATATATATATAACACAACTCTGTAATTATAAAAGCAAGGCTCCATAATGAAAAATGTGATAATGAAAAATGCAGATCCCACTTATACAATGAACTTTAAATCAAATATAATGTATTGCATGATCCATTAAAAGCATATGAATAAAAACTATGTATGTACATTTAAATACAGTTATATAAAACACAAATAAAAAACATTGTACAACAAGCATTTAAAAAGATAAACATATATCAATGAGCATTATGACATCACTACTACTACTACTACTACTACAGAACATCCTCGCTTTTGTGTTCCCCGACATCCAAAATATGTAATGGCCTAACTAAACCCCTAGCAACTCAATCTCACAACACTCCCATGGTCACCAAAAGTCGACCATTGGAACCGTTGCACTCACTTGAATCACTGTCACGGCACATCACTATTGTATATTGTGTGAGCGTGTACAATTGATGTGTCATTAGGGAGTAATACACAGTTCTCACACGTGTCATAACTGTACACGGCCAATGGTGAAAACTCCATCAGGTTTGGGAGTAGGTGAGGTGCTATGTGTTGGCATAAAAAAATAACACCAAAATCCATATAATGATTGCAACACAATCACCTTGTGATACCCATAGTCCAGATACAGCAGTCTTGAACCCACAACCATAATTTCACTGGAGACCCACACAATGCACCATGGGACCGGACGGGATCCACCCCAGGATATTGAGGGAGCTCAGAGAGGTTCTGGCGGGTCCTCTTAAAGATTTGTTAATAAATCCTTGCAGACGGGAGAGGTTCCGAGGGATTGGAGAACAGCGGATGTGGTCCCTCTTCACAAAAGTGGCGATAGGGAAGAAGCTGGAAACTACTACTACTACTACTTAACATTTCTAGAGCGCTACTAGGGTTACGCAGCGCTGTACAGATTAACAAAAAAGGACAGTCCCTGCTCCAAGGAGCTTACAATCTAATGGGCGAAATGTCAAGTGGGCAGTCTAGATTTCCTGAATAGAGGTATGATGGTTAGGTGCCGAAGGCGACATTGAAGAGGTGGGCTTTGAGCAAGGCTTTGAAGATGGGCAGGGAGGGGGCCTGGCGTATGGGCTCAGGGAGTTTATTCCAGGCATGGGGTGAGGCGAGGCAGAAAGGACGGAGCCTGGAGTTGGCGGTGGTGGAGAAGGGTACTGAGAGGAGGGATTTTTCCAGAGAACGGAGCTTACAGGTAGGAATGTAAGGGGAGATGAGGGTAGAGAAGTAGGGAGGGGCTGAAGATCAAGTGCAATTGTAGGTTAAAAGGAGAAGCTTAAACTGTATGCGGTACCTGATCGGAAGCCAGTGAAGTGACTTGAGGAGAGGGGTGATTTGAGTGTACCGGTTCAGGCAGAAGATAAGATGTGCAGCAGAGTTTATAATGGACTGAAGGGGGGATACATGGCAAAGTGGGAGGCCAGTGAGGAGTAGGTTGCAGTAGTCAAGGCGAGAGGTAATGAGAGAGTGGATGAGAGTTCGGGTGGTGTGCTCAGATAGGAAGGGGCAAATTTTGCTGATGTTATAGAGGAAGAAGCAGCAGGTCTTGGCTATCTGCTGGATATGCACAGAGAAGGAGAGGGAGGAGTCAAAGATGACCCCGAGGTTGCGGGCAGATGAGACGGGGACGATGAGGGTGTTATCAACAGAGATAGAGAGTGGAGGGAGAGGAGAAGTGGGTTTGGGAGGGAAGACAATAAGCTCGGTCTTGGCCATGTTCAGTTTCAAGTGACGGTTGGACATCTACTACTACTACTACTACTTAACATTTCTAAAGTGCTACTAGGGTTACGCAGCGCTGTACAATTTAACATAGAGGGACAGTCCCTGCTCAAGGAGCTTACAATCTAAAAGACAAGTGAACAGTCAGTCCGAAAGGGGCAGTCAAATTGGGGCAGTCTGGATTACTGAACGGTAAGAGTTAGGTGCCAAACGCAGCATTGAAGAGGTGGACTTGAAGATGGGCAGGGAGGGGGCTTGGCGTAAGGGCTCAGGAAGGTTGTTCCAAGCATGGGGTGAGGCGAGGCAGAATGAGCGGAGCCTGGAGTTGGCGGTGGTGGAGAAGGGTACTGAGAGGAGGGATTTGTCCTGTGAATGGAGGTTTCGGGTGGGAACGTAAGGGGAGATGAGGGTAGAAAGGTAGTGAGGGGCAGCAGACTGAGTGCATTTGTAGGTAAGAAGGAGAAGCATGAATTGAATGCGGTATCTGATTGGAAGCCAGTGAAGTGACCTGAGGAGAGGGGTGATATGAGTATATCGGTTCTGGCGGAATATAAGACGTGCAGCAGAGTTCTGAACAGATTGAAGGGGGGATAGATGGCTAAGTGGGAGGCCGGTGGGTTCTGGCGGAATATAAGATGTGCAGCAGAGTTCTGAACAGATTGAAGGGGGGATAGATGGCTAAGTGGGAGGCCGGTGAGGAGTAAGTTGCAGTAGTCAAGGTGAGAGGTAATGAGAGCGTGGACGAGAGTTCGGGTGGTGTGTTCAGAGAGGAAAGGGCGAATTTTGCTGATGTTAAAGAGGAAGAAGTGACAGGTCTTGGCTATCTGCTAGATATGCGCAGAGAAGGAGAGGGAGGAGTCAAAGATGACTCTGAGGTTGCGGGCAGATGAGACGGGGAGGAAGAGGGTGTTATCAACTGAGATAGAAAGTGGAGGAAGAGGAGAAGTGGGTTTTGGTAGAAAGACGATGAGCTTGGTCTTGGACATGTTCAGTTTCAGGTGGCGGTTGGACATCCAGGCAGCAATGTCGGATAAGCAGGCTGATACCTTTGCCTGGGTCTCAGCGGTGATGTCTGGTGTGGAGAGATACAGCTGGGTGTCATCAGCATAAAGATGATACTGGAAACCATGAGGTGAGATCAGGGAGCCCAGGGAAGAGGTGTAGATTGAGAAGAGAAGGAGTCCAAGGACAGATCCCTGGGGAACGCCAACAGATAGCGGGATGGGGGTGGAGGAAGATCCATGAAAGTGAACTCTGAAGGTGCAGTGGGAGAGATAGGAGGAGAACCAGGAGAGGACAGCGCCCTGGAACCCAAATGAGGACAGTGTGGCAAGAAGTAAGTCATGATTGACCGTGTCAAAAGCGGCGGATAGATCGAGGAGGATGAGGATGGAGTAGTGGCTTCTGGATTTGTCAAGGAACAGGTCATTACAGACTTTAGAGAGTGCTGTTTCTGTCGAGTGTAGAGGGGGAAAACCAGATTGAAGTGGATCGAGGATGGCATGAGAGGAGAGAAAATCAAGGCAGCGGCTGTGAACAGCACGCTCAAGTATTTTGGAGAGGAAGGGTAGGAGGGAGATGGGGTGGTAGTTGGAGGGACAGGTAGGGTCAAGTGATGGTTTTTTGAGGAGAGGTGTGACTACGGTGTGCTTGAAGGTGTCAGGGACAGTTGCAGTGGAGAGAGAGAGATGGAGGGGGTGACAGTATGAGAGATGATGTTAAGTAAGTTGGTGGGGATGGAATCAGAAGAGCAGGTGGTACATTTCGAGGAGGAAAGAAGGCAAGCGGTTTCCTCCTCAGTGATGTCAGGAAAGGAGGAGAAAGAGGCCTGGGTTTGTTGGTTGAGGGAGAGGGTTGACGGGTGAAGAGGAGGAGATGGCTTGGTAGTGAACTCAAGGTTGATCTTTTGCACCTTGTCGCGGAAGTAATCAGCCAGTGATTGAGGAGAGAGCGAGGGGGGGTGGGAGCGGAGGGCACTTTGAGGAGGGAGTTAAGGGTGGCAAAGAGACGATGGGGGTTGGAGCTGAGAGAATTGGTCAATTGGGTGTAATAGTCCTGTTTGGCAAGGAATAGGGAGGAATGGAAGGAGGATAGCATGAATTTGTAGTGAAGGAAGTCTGAATGGGTGCGAGATTTCCTCCAGAGGCGTTCAGGTCGCAATGTTGGCTAAGCAGGCCGATACTTTAGCCTGGGTTTCTGCAGTGATGTCTGGTGTGAAGAGATAAAGCTGGGTGTCATCAGCATAAAGATGATATTGGAACCCATGGGAGGAGATTAGGAAACCCAGGGAGGAGGTGTAGATTGAGAAAAGAAGGGGTCCAAGGACAGATCCCTGAGGAACTCCAACAGAGAGCAGGATGGGGGTGGAGGAAGAACCCTGAGAATGTACTCTGAAGGTACGGTGGGAGAGATAAGAGGAGAACCAGGAGAGGACAGAGCCCTGGAACCCAAGTGAGGACAGTGTGGCGAGAAGTAAGTTGTGATTGACAGTGTCAAAAGTGGCGGATAGGTCGAGGAGGATAAGGATGGAGTAGTGACCTTTGGATTTGGCAAGGAACAGGTCATTGCAAACTTTAAATAGTGCAGTTTCTGTTGAGTGTAGGGGGCGAAAGCCGGATTGAAGCGGATCGAGGATGGCATGAGAGGAGAGAAAATCAAGGCAACGGCTGTGAACGGCGCGTACAAGTATCTTGGAGAGGAAGGGTAGGAGGGAAATGGGGAGGTAGTTGGAGGGACAGGTAGGGTCAAGTGATGGTTTTTTGAGGAGTGGTGTGACTACTGCATGCTTGAAGGTGTCAGGGACAGTTGCAGTGGAGAGAGAGAGGTTGAAGATATGACAGATAGGGGGGTGACAGTAGGCGTGATGGTGTTAAGTAAGTTGGTGGGGATGGGGTCTGAGGAACAGGTGGTGCATTTCGAAGAGGAGAAAAGATAGGCGGTTTCCTCTTTGGTGATATCGGGAAAAGAGGAGAAGGAGGCCTGGGTTGGTTGGTTGAGGGAGTGTGTTATAGGGTGAGGAGGAGGAGAAGATGGTTTGGTGGTGAATTTGAGGTTGATTTTCTGCACCTTGTCGCGAAAGTAGTCTGTCAGTGATTGTGGAGAGAGTGAGGGGGGGGTGGGAGCAGAGGGCACTTTGAGGAGGGAGTTAAGGGTGGCGAAGAGACAACGGGGGTTAGAGCTGAGTTAGTCAATTGGGTGTAATAGTCCTGTTTGGCGAGGAATAGGGAGGACTGGAAGGAGGATAACATGAATTTATAATGAATGAAATTTGTATGGGTGCAAGATTTCCTCCAGAGGCGTTCAGCCGTTCGGGCGCAGGAGCGAAGGTATCGGGTGCAAGGGGTCAGCCAGGGTCAGCCAGGGTCAGCTGCCCATATCCAGCAGACAGCTAAGACCTGTCGCTTCTTCCTCTATAATATTAGCAAAATTTGCCCATTCCTCTCTGAACAGACCACCCGAACCCTCGTCCACTCGTTCGTTACCTCTCGTCTTGACTATTTCAACCTTCTTCTCGCTGGCCTCCCTCTTAGCCATCTATCCCCCCTTCAATCTGTCCAAAATTCCGCCGCACGTCTTATCTACCGCGTGAACCGATACTCTCATATCACCCCTCTCCTCAAGTCGCTTCACTGGCTCCCGATCCGTTACCGTATACAGTTCAAGCTTCTCCTATTGACCTTCAAGTGCACTCAATCTGCAGCCCCCCATTACCTCTCTACCCTCCTCTCCCCGTATGTTCCCACCCGTAACCTCCGCTCTCAGGACAAATCACTCCTATCTGTACCCTTCTCCACCACCGCTAACTCCAGACTCCGCCCCTTCTGCCTCGCATCACCTTATGCCTGGAACAGACTTCCCGAGCCCATACGTCATGCGCCCTCCCTGCCCATTTTCAAGTCCTTACTCAAAGCCCATCTCTTCTCCCTTGCTTTTGGCGCCTAACCACCTTCCCCATTCATGATACCTACACTGACTACATAGTTCGTAACCTTTAGATTGTAAGCTCTCCTGAGCAGGGACTGTCCTTCCCCTTGTTTAAACTTGTACAGCGCTGTGTAACCCTAGCAGCGCTATAGAAATGGTAAGTAGTAGTAGTAGTAGTGGCTGGGGATTAGTACGCCTTATGGGACGGGAGATGGACGGTGCAAGGGCGTCGAGAGTAGAGGAGAGGGTGGCATTGTAAGTGGAGACAGCCTTGTCGACAGTCTCGGAGGACATGATGGAAGGGAGGAGATCAGAGATACTAGAGGATAAGGTGGGAGGGTCGACCGCCTGGAGATTCCTAGAAGTAGTGGTTAGTATTGGGCGGGACTGAGGGGGAGGGTGATGAAGTGTGAAGGTGATCAGGTGATGGTCAGAGAGAGGAAGAGCTGAGGCGCAGAAATTGGAGGGTAAGCAGATAGAAGAGAGGACGAGGTCAAGACAGTGGCCAGATTGGTGAGTAGGGGTGGTGGAGCTCAGTTGGAGGTTGAAGGAGGAGGTTAGAGTGAGGAATTGAGAAGCGTAGGAGTCGGAAGGGTTATCAGTGTGTATGTTAAAATCACCAAGAATGAGGGATGGGGATGAGGGCTCAAGAAAAACGGAGAGCCAGGCATCGAAGTCGGTAAGGAAGGAAGGGAGGGACTTATCAGGGGGGTGGTAAATGACTGCAACTCTGAGTGGCAGCGGGTAGAATAGACGGATGGAGTGGACTTCAAAGGATGAGAAACAGTGAGACTAGGGTAGGAGGAGAGGTTGAAAACTGCAGGAGGGCGAAAGTAGTAGCCCGACGCCACCACCGCGGCCAACTGGGCGGGGAGAATGGGAGAAAAGATAACCACCGTGGCATAGGGCCGCGACTGAGGCAGAGTCATCTGGGGTGAGCCAGGTTTCAGTTAGGGTGAGCAATTGAAGGGAATGGGAGATGAAGAGATCATGGGTGAAGGAAAGTTTGTTGCAGACCGAGCGTGCATTCCACAGGGCACACGAGAAGGGGAGGGAGGAGGGGGGAGGAGGGGAATAGAGATGAGATTGGAGATATCGCGGAAACGTTTGCATGGATGAAGCGAGGACGAGGACAGGTGTGGAGGACCTGGGTTGGGATTGATGTCTCCCGCGGATAGCAGGAGAAGGAGCAAGAGTGTTCGGAGGAGGGTGGGGGAGGTAGGGCGACGGAGGTGGCAAAGATGGGGTGCGCTTAGGAGGAATGGGGAGGGGTTCATGGCAGGAAGGAGGTGTTGAAGGTTGAGAGCTAGGAAGGAGGAGGAGGACAGTAGGGATGGTGAGATGGGGGACGGGGGTGGGTAGGGTATTGGAGTAGTGAGCAGGATGGGAGAGGACATGGATGGGCAGTGAGTTTGTGCGGTATGCGGCGGTGGGAGGGGGAAAAGATTGGGGAGGGACAGGGCAAGGAAGAAAATGTGTATGGGGGCCATAAGTAGTGACTGGGTGTTTACGGGTGCAAATGTAGTGACAGAGGTAGGTAGTTACGCAGGCTGGGAGGCAGGCAGTTGTTGATGGGCCGACAAGCAGGCGGTTGAGAGGCAGACAAGCAGGCAGGTTGGTTGATTGGTTAGCAGGCAGGCAGGCATGAGGAGGTGATAGGCCAGCAGGCAGGTTGATTGGCTAGCAGGCAGGCAGGAGCAGGTGATTGGCTCACAGGCAGGTTGATTGGCTAGCAGGCAGTCAGGCGGGAGCAGGTGAGTGCGGTGGAGAGTACATCAGCAGGACTGGAACAAGCTGGAATAGTTTGGAGCAGAAGAGAGCAGAGCAGCAGGATTAGAGCAGGCTGGAACAAGTAGGAGCAGACGGACTAGAACAAGCTGGATCAGGCAGACTGGAACAAGTTGGAGCTGATGGACTGGAACGAGCTGGATTAGGCGGACTGGAACAGGCTGGAGCAGATGGACTGGAACAAGCAGGGAGAATCTGGATCAGGCGGACTGGAACACGCTGGAGCAGATGGACTGGAACAAGCAGGCTGGAGCAGATGGACTGGAACAAGCAGGGAGAAGCTGGATCAGGCGGACTGGAACACGCTGGAGCAGATGGACTGGAACAAGCAGGCTGAAGCAGATGGACTGGAACAAGCTGGAATAGTTTGGAGCAGAAGAGAGCAGAGCAGCAGGATTAGAACAGGCTGGAACAAGCAGGAGCAGACGGACTAGAACAAGCTGGATCAGGCAGACTGGAACAAGTTGGAGCTGATGGACTGGAACGAGCTGGATTAGGTGGACTGGAACACGCTGGAGCAGATGGACTGGAACAAGCAGGGAGAAGCTGGATCAGGCGGACTGGAACACACTGGAGCAGATGGACCGGAACAAGCAGGGGGGAAGCTGGATCAGCGGACTGGAACAAGCTGGGATCAGGCGGACCGGAACACGCTGGAGCAGATGGACTGGAACAAGCAGGCTGGAGCAGATGGACTGGAACAAGCAGGGGGAAGCTGGATCGGCGGACTGGAACAAGCTGGGATCAGGCGGACTGGAACGAGCCGGGATCAGGCGGACTGGAACACGCTGGAGCAGATGGACTGGAACAAGCAGGCTGGAGCAGATGGACTGGAACAAGCAGGGGGGAAGCTGGATCGGCGGACTGGAACAAGCTGGAGCCGTTGGACTGGAGCAAGCAAGCAGGGAGAAGCTGGATCAGGCGGACTGGAATAAGCTGGGGCAGATGGACTGGGCAAGCAAGCAGGGAGAAGCTGGATCCGGCGGACTGGAATAAGCTGGAGCAGATGGACTGGGGCAAGCAAGCAGGGAAAGCTGGATCCGGCGGACTGGAATAAGCTGGAACAGATGGACTGGGGCAAGCAAGCAGGGAGAAGCTGGATCCGGCGGACTGGGGCAAGCTGGAGCAGCTGGGCTGCTACACTCGCTGCCTTCAGAGCATCAGAGCAGCCAAAGTGTTCGTGGAAGTCTGCCCCCGCTACAGATCCGTTGTGCTTACCTCGATTGCCTTAGTCCCGAGGACTCGGTCACTGCGATGCGGGTAGGCCGCGCCACGCGGCAAGACAGGCAGTGTGGGCCTCGGGCTGCTGAGCCTGGGAGTGCCGTGGTGGTGTGGTGGGTCTCCTGGACCGCTGGGCCGGGTCCATGGCCGCACAGGTCTACGATCACCTATACAACAGGTGAGGTGGTCCACCGCCCGTGCTGTGCGTCGCTCGGTCCGGGTTCGTGCCACAAGGTCGGGCTCACGCCATGAGGCCGCGGGTGAGCTCCCTCTTACTCCACCTGGGTCACCTGGTGCTCTCACTGATTCGGTCACGGGCAGTTCCTGCCGGGGAGCGCGATGGCTGTGGGCGATCTCACGGACTCGGCAAACTCGGCACCTTGGTGGCTGACAGTGCGAGGCCGTCTCTCAACCTGGGCCCTCGCACCGCTCTGGGAGCAATGGAGAGTCGATCCTTGGACCCGTCCACAACACGGCTCCCGGAGTCGGGAAACTCGGCCCCTGGGCAGCAGTGGTCACTGCATCAAGCCGACCTGTGTCTCTGGTTCTCCTGGGGGGGGGGGGATTGCACTGCAGCAGGAGCACTGGGGAATCGATCCTTGGACCAGTTCACAGCGGAGCTCCTTACAGTGCGTCCTCCCAGTCGGCCAACTTAGCTGCTACAGGCCGGTAAGCCTCACCTCGGTTATTGGGAAAGTAATGGAAGCGATGCTGAAGGAAAGGATAGTGAATTTCCTGGAAACCAATAAGTTGCAAGATCCGAGACAACATTGTTTTACCAAAGGGAAATCATGCCAAACGAATCTCATTGAGTTCTTTGATTGGGTGACAGGAGAACTGAATCAGGGACGAGCTATAGACTTAATCTACTTAGATTTCAGCAAAGCTTTTGACACGGTTCCTCACATGAGGCTCTTAAATAAACTGGACGGGCTGAAAATAGGACCCGAAGTGGTGAACTGGATTAGGAACTGGTTGACGGACAGACGCCAGAGGGTGGTGGGTAATGGAATTCGCTCAGATGACGGAAAGGTGAGTAGTGGAGTGCCTCAGGGATCGGTGCTGGGGCCGATTCTGTTCAATATATTTGTGAGTGACATTGCTGAAGGGTTAGAAGGTAAAGTTTGCCTATTTGCGGATGATACTAAGATCTGTAACAGAGTGGACACCCGGGAGGGAGTGGAAAACATGAAAAAGTATCTCAGGAAGCTAGCAGAATGGTCTAAGGCATAGGCGCCCGGTATAAGAGGCTTGGGGAGGCTAAACCTCCCCAGCCACAGCAGGAAAGAGTTAGGCAGCGCCATGAGTCTCCCTGTTCCCTCCCCTTGTTTACTAACTGCCCCGCGCCATCTTTAATTTACCTGCGTCCCAGCGTCGGCCCGCCACATCATTTCAAAGCCCGCCCTGCTGCCTGTCTCTATTCTTCCCTCCCTTCGCGACGTGTTCGTTCGGCAGAGTCCCGCCCTCGAGGAAATGATGTCAGAAGGCGGGACTCTGCCGAACAAATCACATCGCGAACGGAGGGAAGAATAGAGACAGGCAGTAGGGCAGGCTTTGAAATGACGTGGCGGGCTGACGCTGGGACGCAGGTAAATTAAAGATGGCACAGGGCAGATAGTAAACGAGGGGAAGGGGAGAGGAGAATCGCGCTGGCGCTGGGTATGCATGGAGGGCAGGGGAGAGGAGGGTTGCTGGAATGGGTGGATAGAGGGGATGGCAGGGGAAAGAGGAGGGTTGCTGGAATGGGTGGATAGAGGGGATGGCAGGGGAGAGGAGGGTTGCTGGAATGGGTGGATAGAGGGGATGGCAGGGGAAAAAGGAGGATTGCTGGAATGGGTGGATAAAGGGGATGGCAGGGGAAAAAGGAGGATTGCTGGAATGGGTGGATAGAGGGGATGGCAGGGGAGAGGAGGGTTGCTGGACATGGATGGAGGGGAGAGCAGGGAAGAGAGAGGAGGGTTGCTGGCCATGGGTGGCTAGAGGGGAGAAGAGGGTTGCTGGACATGGATGGCGAGACAGGAAGACAGGAAGGAGATGCACATGAATGAAGGAGAAATTCTGGACATGCATGGAGGGGAGGGAAGACAGAGGAAGGAGATGAGATGAGGGAAAAGGGGGAAAACCTGCACATCGATGGAGAAAATAGGCAGAAGCTGGATCCACTGGACAGTCAAGTCTGCAGAGGACCCAGCTTTTACTTACGGATGTAAGGCAAGAAATGAAGAAGAAAGGCAGAAAGTAAAGAAATAAATGGAAAGGAAGCCCTGGAACCGGAGTTAAGAGGACAGATAGCAGCAGAATCGGATACTTGGCCAGCATGATCAGAAAAACAAAGTCACCAGACAACAAAGGTAGAAAAGATTATTTTATTTTCATTATAGTGTTTGGAATATGTCCACTTTGAGAATCAGGTGCTCAACATTAAAAGTTTATATTTATTTACTTATGGCATTTTATCCCACATTAAACATGAATTAGGGTGTTTTGTGGCTCTACATGAGAATTGTGATATTATGATCCCTTGTTTCATATTGTTGACGTTCTGCATTTTCCGTATAGGTGGTATATTGGTGTATTAGGTTCTGCCCAGTGTAATATTTATGGTACAGTAAGGTTCTGAGTGTGGTTTTGCACAAAGTTGTGCATAGTGTTTTGCAGTTGAGCGATTGTGGTTAGTATATGCTTTGAGCAACCACTTTATTCTTTGACATATGATACATAGCTAATATCTAAATTTAATAAAAGGTATTAATTGTGACTTTTATTTTTATTTATTTATTTTTTCTGTGTGTTATCAGACAATTATGGATTTAAGCTCCACCCCTGGCCCCACCCCTAACCCCGCCCCATTTAGTCTCCTCAAACAGTTGGGCCACCGACCGCCTATGGCTATGGTCTAAGATTTGACAATTAAAATTCAATGCGAAGAAATGCAAAGTGATACATTTAGGGAGTAGAAATCCACGGGAGACGTATGTGTTAGGCGGGGATAGTCTGATAGGTACGGACGGGGAGAGGGATCTTGGGGTGATAGTATCTGAGGATCTGAAGGCGACAAAACAGTGTGACAAGGTGGTGGCCGTGAGTAGAAGGTTGCTAGGCTGTATAGAGAGAGGTGTGACCAGCAGAAGACAAGAGGTTTTAATGCCCCTGTATAAGTCGTTGGTGAGGCCCCACCTGGAGTATTGTGTTCAGTTCTGGAGGCCGTATCTTGCTAAGAATGTAAAAAGAATTGAAGCAGTGCAAAGAAAAGCTACGAGAATGGTATGGGATTTGCGTTACAAGACGTATGAGGAGAGACTTGCTGACCTGAAACAGGGGTGATATGATACAGACATTCAAATATTTGAAAGGTATTAATCCGCAAATGAACCTTTTCCAGAGATGGGAAGGCGGTAGAACTAGAGGATGTGAAATGAGATTGAAGGGGGGCAGACTCAAGAAAAATGTCAGGAAGTATTTTTTCACGGAGAGAGTGGTGGATGCTTGGAATGCCCTCCCACGGGAGGTGGTGGAGACGAAAATGGTAACGGAATTCAAACATGCATGGGATAAACATAAAGGAATCCTGTTCGGATAGAAGGGATCCTCAGGAGCTTAGCGGAGATTGGATGGCAGAGGCGGGGCTGGTGGTTGGGAGGCAGGGTTAGTGCTGGGCAGACTTATATGGTCTGTGCCCTGAAAAAGACAGATACAAATCAAGGGGCTGATGGTTGGGAGGCGGGGCTAGTGCTGGGCAGACTTATACGGTTTGTGCCCTAAAAATGACAGATACAAATCAAGGTAAGGTATACACAAAAAGTAGCACATATGAGTTATCTTGTTGGGCAGACTGGATGAACCGTGCAAGTCTTTTTCTGTCGTCATCTACTATGTTACTATGTTACAACCACAAGTAGCATACACTTAGTCCACATTTGAAAGACTAGCGTAGGCCACCCTGTAGCCACTGTTTGTATTTCCTGAGACTCCCCACCCCCCACCCCCAGCTCCAAAAGTACACCTTTCTCATGTTTCTGTGAGACATGGTCTAGCTAAAATGTATGCCTTGCATAAGGCTACCAGCCAAGGCATCTGCGTTATTCCTGCCTCATGAGTTTCGATCTCTAGGAAGGTTGTGCTAATGTGTTTTCAACTTCACAGCTGTAAGGATAGTAAAATAAGATCTCAAGTTCCAGAGAAATTCTACTTGAAATGAGTCATCTCTCACGCACAGCAACTTTATGCAGAATGGAGTAATACTATCTCTGTCAAATTGGTTGTATGCGGTTGGCAGAGTATTTTAGCAGAAAAGGCCAAAAAACATTCTGTAATCCTGATGTCTGCACAAAGCTAAACCTACAATGGTATGGGTCATTTCTTAATTAGCAGTGCTAATGTGCAGTGCTGTCCACATAATATAATACTGTTTATGGGGGGAGCCCACTCTTTTTCAAAACGAAAGCTGCTGATCCTCAGCAGAATGCCAAGAAGATACAGTGGGAAATCAGCACATCTTCACAGGAATAAAGGGGGCCACTAATAACACTTAGGTGAATGGTACACCTGGAAAGATCAGTTTGTGACATCTTCATGACACATGGCCAAAGTAGAGAGATTTACAGGCAGGCAGGAATTATAGGTATATATGTACTCACGTGTGCTGCAATATAACTTTCATTTTTACAACACAACACACCACACTGGAAAAATGGCTGCAAGAAAGAAGAGTAGCATGATGCTCTGCTTCTCCCAGCACGCAGGGCCGGCAGAACGCGGTAAACAGGGTATGTATGGCAGGGGGGCTCCAACATTTGAGGGGCACCAGAAACTGAAATGCTTACCCAAGCGCTACGCTTCACTGGCCACTGCCACCGCACACTACAGCCCTCCCAAGACATAACCTTGATCCTTAAAGGCTGCCCTGGTGGTGTGGTGGCCTCTGTGGCTACGGGGCAGGAAAGAATCCCACTCTTTCCTGCCCTCTGCCGCTACTTCCTCTCCACTTTATTTATTTATTTATCACATTTGTATCCCACCTTTTCCCACTGATAGCAGGCTCAAAGTGGCTTACAAGAATATTGTAGTAAGTTACAATGCAAGAAGTACAATTTTTCAAATTTAGCAGAATAAAAAATAACAGTTAAACAGCGATGGGTATTGAAGTAGGATATGAATAACAATTAATCAGTAGTAAATATGAAAGATAAGATGTAATTAGAGTCTATTGGATCTTATAATAGTAAGGGATAATTCTGATTATGTTGAACCTGGGAAGTAAGCCTTCTTGAACAATACTGTTTTCAATGATTTCCTAAAGTTTAGGTAGTTCTGGGTAGTTTTTGTTAATTTGGGTAAGGCGTTCCACAGTTGAGTGCCAATGTAAGTGAAGTTTGAGGCGTAAATTGATTTATACTTTAAGCCGTCTGGGTAATGTAAGTTCAGATAAGATCGCGATGAGCTGGTTCTGTTTCTAGGTGGTAAATCAACCAATTCAAGCATGTATTCTGGTATCTCACCGTAGATTATTCTGTGGATTAATGTACATATTTTAAAGGCTATTCGTTCTTTCATAGGGAGCCAATGCAGAATCTCTCTGAGTCGTTTTGCAGTTTCAAACTTAGATTTTCCAAATATCAGTCTTGCCGCAATATTTTGGGCCATTTGTAATTTCTTGAGCTGTTGTTCTTTGCATCCCACATATATAGCGTTGCAGTAATCCATTTGGCTCAAGACCATGGATTGTATCATATTGCGGAAGACTTCACGGGGAAAGAAAGGTTTTATTCGCTTGAGTCTCCACATTGAATAGAACATTTTCTTTGTGGTGTTGGTCACTTGAGACTCTAGTGTTAAGTATCAATCTAATGGCTGCTGAGGCTTCTGGCAGCAGTAGAAGTCTCGGCAGCCATTTTGGGAAAACATGGTGGTTCCGCCCGCAGCACAGAAGAGCAAAGCAGAGAGCGCCGGAGACGGAGTAGCGGCAGCAGGTGGGAAAGATTAGGATTCTTCACTGCCCCCGCAGCCTCAGAGGCCACTACACCACCAGGGTGGGTGGCAAGGTAGGACTGTAGTATGCGGGAGGGGGATGGCGGCATTACTGCAGAGGTGGGGGGAGGTTTTGGCACAGTATAAGTCGGGGGCAGATTTTGGCACAGTATAAGTCATTACAAGGACAAAATATAAGAAAACCAATTGACTGCATTAGGGGCTTATAGGCCAATTAGTTATGTTAAAACAAATGAGAGATCTGCATGAAAGAAAATATTTATTTTTATTATGTTGACTTATGAAAACCAATTATCCCTGAAACATGGTCAAAACAGAATAATCCATTTGTACAAAAGAGATGAGGTGAAGATGTGATTCCACGTGCCCCAGTGAAAGGAGAGTTTAATTTTATTTCCAATCTTTATAACACCAGGCTTCCCAAGGCAGATTACAACAACAGTTAATATGAATCCGTCAGTAAACAGAATATCCTCACTGAAATTTGGCTATATATTACTGTATGCAAAGGAAGAGCAGGGGATGTGTCAAACAGGGACAGTATGCAGATAGATGCAAAATTCACACGGCAGGGCACAACCACCATTGAAGGGGTTCTTGTATGGTGTCTGTCCATTAAGGTTTACCATTTTTCATCTCCCTGCCTTCTGCAAACCATGGAGTCATCTCCTACTCCATCTTGGCATCTAGGACTTGGCATAGGGCCTCCTCTCCTGTCTTTCATGGTGTTGTATCTATACAACACCACAGGTGTGTATATAACCACACACAGTACCTCGGTCCTCACAATTGGCCACAAGGTAATTTGGGCTAGCGTAGATCACAGTGTAACCCTCCTCCAATGTGTCTCCTGCCAAACCACACCATGTCTTTGGTATATATCACTGCCAACGGTGGGCAAACCATTTGTGGAATCAGCAGTGCCACTGGCCCCAGACTAGTTTGGGGTTCTTGGACCTCCAGCTCACACAATAGGCAGCTCAACCCACTCATTGTCTGCATATACCCACTCCCCCTCTCTCATAGCCGTCCCTGGTCAAAAATCATGCTATTTCCCTCCCCCTCCTCCCCTTGTGTACCTCCAACAGGATTCTGGGCACTAGGTTCTCTGATACTGATCACAATCTTCCCTTTGCTGCACTGCTTTATTTTCTGCAGAAACTCAATGCCTACCACAGGCAACCCATAGTTGGGAGAAAGGTAAGGTCAGCAGGAGAGAGCACAGGCCAGAACCCAAGCAGAAAACATCACCTTTTTCAAAAGACCACCTGTAGGTGGGGGGAAGGGCCACAGCCAGGATGGGGGAGCTGAGGGAGGAGGGAAGGGGAGACAGGGAGGTTCTGATTGGAGAAACGTTGCAGCAGAGATAGTGTACCTAGGGGGAGCTAGCAGCGAAAAAGGTGCATTGGGGGATATATAAAGAAAATGAGAAAAATATGGTGGGGTATGTTTGGAGTGTGAGGGGAAGTAAAGGCTTTCAGTTCACAACAGTGGCGTAGCCAAGGGTGGGCTTGGGTGGGCCCAGGCCCACCCACTTTGGGTTCAGGCCCACCCAGTAGCAGCATACCTATGATGTGGCTGGCAGGGATCCCCAAGCCCCACCAGCCAAAAACTCCCAACAAGTGTCCCTCCTGCATACCTTGTAAGTAGCAGATCTTCGCCTGCTCGCACCGGCCCTAAAGCCTTCCCTCTGATGTATTTCTACCTAGGCAGAAACAGGAAGTTGCATCAGAGGGAAGGGTGTGGGGCCAACTTGAGCAGTGTGTATTAGTTGCTGCTCGCTGCTGGTGAAAATCTGCTATTTAAAAAGGTATACGGGAGAGGGAGGATGTTTGAGAGACCATATGGCATGCAGGCGAGAGAAGGAGAGACCAAATCACCTGTGGGATGGGGCAAGGTTCTTCTGCCCACCCATCTTGGGCCCAGGCCCACCCAAAATTGGGTGTCTGGCTACGCCCCTGGGTCACAAGGTGAAGGCCAAGAAAGATGGGGAGGGGGAGGATGTGTGATCTTTGCTGTTATTGGTGTGGGCCATGCTCCTCCTTGCTGGGTGACCCATGAGCCCCTGAGGCCCTGGCAGCCAGGTATCGCTAGGGTCCATACACACTGCCAACCTAGCCAAACAAACAAGGTTTGTACTCTGTGTACAAGACATTTCAACAGTTGTCATGCATTGCTACAGGCACTGAGGAGGAGGAGGATGCTCCAGCCACCACCACCTCTGCAGCCACCACCATCACTGCTGTTGAGCCAGCCACCACTGCCACCTCTGTTGTGGCTGCTAATTCCACCACTGCCTCCACCAGTGATGGGGATGAGGAGGGAGGCAGCCACAGTTCTCCCCCCCATCCAAATGGATGAAGCCCCTTCCACCCCTACCATTTCCCTCCCAGTTTACCATGGCCCATGTTTCCCATGTCTCTCTGCCCTGGATCCTCAGACCAGCCTAGCCCCTTCCCAAAGAGCAACTGCACCCTGTGTGCCAGAGCCCCCTCCATCCCTGGATGCAATGCCTGAAAGTTCTCCGCAGAAGGGCTTAACAGCAGGCCTCTTCAGGGGAAGGACCTAGTGGTAGACCACAGTGATCCACAGCCTTGGCTATCCCAGACACATGATACAAAAGCCAGCACACAGTTCAAATTCATAATCTAGGGAAGATAAGGGTAGCTAGGAACAACCAGAACACATCCACAATGCATCCTTCTAGATGCAAAAGCAAGGTTTTACAGGGCAGATGCATTGATCACATAGTAAAAGTGATGTGCCTAGGTTAACAGGTCCATGCCAATACTCACAGGATAGCACAGCACTACTTCAAGATGTGACTACAAAACCCTAGGCCCCACCTTTCAAGAGTGGTGCATAGGGAGCCTTCAAGTGGGCCTTGTTTTATGACTACCTACAATTACGATGCCTAAGCAAAGCAAATGTCCTACCTGCATGGTCAGGAAAAACACCTGATGGCTAGTCTATTGGTGGTTCCTGAAAACAGGATGCCAGGGTGTGATTGCCAGTCCAGGCCTAAGTCCCCACCCCTCCCCCTGCCCGCAAGGTAAATGGTAGTCCATATGGAAAGTGTACCTGCTGTTCCTTTGTATAGTCAGTGAAGGAGATCTTGTCAAGTGGGCAGGTATTCATGTTTGAGATGAAAGGGGACCTCCAGAAACACACATGAACCTATGTTACCTTCAGTGTGGCTAAACATGCTAGGGAACTAGCTGCGGAAGAAGCCATTAGATTGTGTAGAACCAAGGTATAGCTCCTTTACCTCTGTGTGGTGGGCCATCTACTAGTGCTCACACCAAAACAACTCCACCCTATTATTAGGGTGAGGAAATGTTTGTATCATTCCACCCTGTAGGCAGGAGATACCCAGAATATTGATATTGTTGTCCTGATTGCCACATTAATCCCTAGTGACACAGGAGGGACACAGTGCTTATGCCTGATCATAAAATATGATCTCCAGGCCAAACTGTTTGTACAACAAACTCATATTTGTCTGCACATTTATTAGGTGTGTTTTGCATGAGTAAAAGATTCAAGTGAGCACCACTACACTCATCATATCTTTATGCACCTCTACCATTCTACTGCCATAGTATATTGCTGACGAGTCATGCAAGGAGTGCTGACACCCTCTTCCAAACCTTCACAGTTGGCTAACGTCAGTAGTGTGGATCATCCATCAGATATGTCCCCCTGTAACAAATCATGGAGATTTGCCTCAAACAATTGCACAAGCCTTGGTTACACCAGGGCTGCCGAGGGGGGGGGGACAAAATTCCCTGGGCCCGGGCCTCCAAGAGGGGCCTGGTGCTGCAGTCCCCGATCTCACCTGCCCTCTGCTCTGTTGACCATCTGCCACCGGGCTGGGCCCCCTGCATTAAAATCATCACAGCGCCTCACCTGTCACCTCGCTCCATGACTGAAAGCGCAGCCAGAAGCGGCAGATCGGATTTGCCTCCCTTCGGGCCTTCCCTCCCTGTGTCCCGCCCTCATCTGATGTAACTTCCGTGAGGGTGGGACACAGGGAAGGAAGGCCCGAAGGGAGGCGAATCCGATCTGCCGCTGCTGGCTGCGCTTTCAGTCATGGAGCGAGGTGACAGGTGAGGCGCTGTGATGATTTTAATGCAGGGGGCCCGGCCCGATGGCGGACGGAGGGGGGAGGGTGGGGACTGCGGCATGGCAGCCTGGGGGTGGGGCCTTGCCCCAGGCCCAGCCCAGTCTCTTGGCGGCTCTGAGTTACACCAGAAAATTAACCTCCCCCCCCCCCCCCATGTTTACTAAGTTGTGCTAGTGGCTCCTCCTGGGTTACTAATGCCCACACAGCCCATTCACTTTGAAAGGGCCGTATCGGTGATGCTGTGTGGCATAGTAAACAGGGGGTAAGGTTGCTATGTGACCACACCACTGGTTCCACAACCTGTACTAGGGGATTCTTCAGACTGTTGGGTGGTCAACTTTACACGTAAATAGGACTGACTCACATTTACACACCATGGAGCCATTTGACCCAAGTCTCAAATCAGTAACACTCAAGATCCTGACATCCTAAGCAACTGGAGAATCCCCAGACCAGGTTGAAGATTCTATGTACTCTATATTTGATACTGGAAAAATGATCTTACAATTAAGTACAACAGAGGTGAAGTACAGAGGGTGATAGCTGTAGAGGAAGGTGGGGCTATCTACTATCCCCACATTCCACAGGTTCTAAAAAGTTTCCTGGAGCTAAGGAGAAGCATGCTGAAAATGGCATCAGGTACTGTGACTGAGCCTTCCTGCCCCCATTCCCTTATTGGCAGTTTGGTAGCCAATTAAGTGAAACATCAAACATTGTGTCTGAGAGGTCATACATCTTCCAACATAAAACCCTGTTAAGTGATGTTGCTGTGGTGACACAAGAGATGGCTATCAGCCACAGTGGACACTTAGGGATCCAGGCCAGTAGTTCACAATCAATTGGGCTCATCTGGTCATACCAAGTGTGCCATATTAGCTTTATTCAGTCACAAAGACCAGAGACATCATTAGCAAGGTGGAGTGGAGTGTCCCTGGGTTCCTTCAACAAAGGGGAGTTGTTATCTACTTTGACATTAAATGAGAGTGAAAATATGGGAATCAAAACTAGACCTTCACACAAAAGGGCTTAGCAGCAACATCCATATGTAAAACACCTATATAGCATAATTCTAGGTCCCCAAAGGTCTCATTCACTTATTGAGGACACTACATCAACTTGGCCCTCTACATAGTGTTCCTGTGAATGTTTGCCACTAAGAATTTGGAAACATGCAGCTCGCAGTGGTGGGAGGTGGGCACAGACCTTATAACCTCGTGATCATTTGCCAAGAGAGAGCCACAAGACACAGAGCAAGGGAGCAAAGAACATTATGGTGAGGTAACCTCCAGACCAATTCCTTATACAACTGCACAAACATAACTGGAGGATACAGTTCACCAGGTCATATGTGAAAAGCTGCCATGTTACCCCTTCCAGGAGGGAGACTTTTTGGCCAGTCCTGGGTTTGTGTCAACCTCATTGTGGTGCAGTATGGGACCTACAGCACTGATTTCAATGGACAGAATCATGGATTACAAATACTACACTGATTTGGGATGTAAGTTTAAAACCAGGACTGGGCAAAAAGCTCTGCATTTGACCCTCACAAGCTAACCATCTAAACACTGTGTTCTGATTAATCTGGATGTAGGAGTTTTTTTTTCTGGGGGACTCATTTAGTCTAAGAAACAGTGTTGCTCTAAGGTAAACCTTCTTGTTCTCTGGATAATCTCAACCTGGAAGGCCAAGATGAGTGTCCTGACCCAATGACTAAGAAAGATAAACTACAGACAGAATCTCTCTATGAACACAGAAGACCTGAGATGGAGTGCACAGTACTCCCACAGATCTGGACCCTCTCAAACACTGTAAGGCCCAAAAGACAGTGTTATATACAATGCAGCCCCTCAGAGTATATAACGTTATCATAGCACCCCCATGGTAACAGAAGAACACCTTAAAAGATTAACCCCAAGTGGTGCCAGTGGACAAGTAGAGCAACCCACACCAGACAACCTGATGAACATTACTCATATGTAGCAGCTGAAGACCACACAAGACAGCATTGTGATGAATTTCACCCAAGGAGTGTTAGACACACAATCAGATCCTCAGCAGTCCTTGGACAGTGTTTAAAAAGTCCAGTCCAGGAGTACCCCTTGCCAGTTAGGTACAATTAAAATGCATGAAAGAGATTGGCATATATCGGAGGCAGCGTATGCCAATCAGGTTTATGCATATTCATTAAGGATATCTGGAAAAACAGACTGGCAAGGGTTACTCCAGGACAGGACTTGAAAAACACTGCCCTAGGAAACAGCTCTATCGAGATTGACACAGAGATTTCAACAGCCGAGAAGGACAGTTAGGTTGGCACACCCATTTCTAGCCCACAAACGTTAACCTCCTTGTACCTAACATTTACCTCTCAGTTATCCTACACCATTCTCTTGCCCTGTCCGAAACCATGGACACTATGCGTATATTGTTGTACCATTTGTGAAGAAAAAAACACTCTGGCACATGCTTTTTGTAACAGAAAATCACCACTTGTACATATTATTTCAATAGAACTTGTACACACTGCCTATGGAGCATCAGTCTTTCCAAGTCAACAAGTCACCTGAGCACCTCCCTTAACACCCAGCTGCATGGTACACCTTACATCATTAACATTTATAATAACTCAACAGCCTGGCAATACTAATTTTATCGCACAGTTAAGAGACCTCAATTTAAGCATTTCTCTTTTATCACACCGCTCTGCACATGTCACACTCACTTTTGTGGAGCAGATCTTTCACCATCAGAGCTGCCAAGGGGTCCCAATGTTTGAGAGGGAGATTTTAGTACACGCCCACAGCCCTGCCCCACTCTGCCTTGGCTCTACCCACTCTATATGACTCTGCCCCCTGGTATACCTCAATCCCACAGCCATTTCAGAAAATATTTTACTTAATAGCCTAATACCCTTTTCAATTAGCTTTCAGAGGCCAAAACCTCCTGCCTCAGGTCAGGTCAGGACGGTATAATGCTGTTATGGTATTCTGACCTGAGGAAGGAAGTGCTGGTCTCTGAAGGCTAATCAAATATATTTTAAAAGCAGTAAAGGTATCACCATATTTTATAGTTTATGTTTTATTTGCATTTATTAATCTTTATTAACATAGCTACCACATTACTTTATCCTAAATTAAAAATAACATTATTTTCTGTACCTTTGTTGTCTGGTCATTTATTTTTTTCTAATTGTGTTGGTCCCAGTCTCTTGATTCTGCTTTCCTTTGTCTTCTCTTAACTTTCTTGCCAAGGTATCCTGTCCATTTGTCATTTTCTCTCCTTTATCTTTGTTTTCTTCATTTTATTTTTCTGCCTCTCTCTCTGTCTAGATTTAATTCATTCTTACTATCCATTCTTTAAATTCCCTCTTTTTACTTCATCTACTTATGGCTTTTCATCTTTTCCTCACTTTTGTTCTCCCCATGCCCCTTCCTCTTATTCTTCAGTCTTTCCTCTATCCTCTTCCCTCTTTCCATCCAGCATCTCCCCTATTTCTCTCCCCATTCTTCCATTTCTCCCCCTCTTTCTCTCTGCATCCTTCCATACAGCATCTCCTCTTTGTTTCCCTATCCTTCCATCCAGCACCTTCCCCCTTTCTCTCCTACCCTTCCATCGTGTGTCATCCCTCTTTCTTTCCCCATCCTTCCACCCATTGCCCTCCCATTCCTTCCATCCACTGCATCCCTCTATCTCCCCTTTCTTCTACCCAGTTCTCTCTCTCTCTACCTTTTTCCATTCATCATGTTCTCTCTATCTCTCCCCATCCTTCCAATGTCTTTCCTCTTTCTATCCCTACTCTTCCATCCAGCATTTCCCTCTTTCTGCCCCCTCCTTTCAGCATTTTCCCTCTCACTCACTCCTTTCATCCAGCATTTCTCCATCTGACCAGCTAGGATCTCCCCCAGTTTTTCCCCATGCTTCTCCCCAGCAGCTTCTCTCTCTCTCCTGCTCCTTTCCATGTCCCCTATTTCTCTCCCCATCTTTCCACTCATCTCTCTCTCTCTCTCTCTCTCTCTGTACCCCTCTTCCATCCAGCATCTTCCCTCTTTCTGCCCCTTCCTTCTAGCATTTCTCCTCTTTCTCTCTCTCTCTCTCTCTCTCTATCTGACCAGTCAGAGTCTCCCCCTTGCTCCCCTTCCTTCTCCCCAGCAGCCTGTCTCCATGTCCCCTCTTTCTCTCCCCATCTCTTTCTCTCTCTGTACCCTCCAGCATCCTCACTCTTCTTTCTTTTTCTCCCCTCTGCTCTCCCTCCATTTATCACCTCCTGCCTCCCTCTGGACACCCTTTCCCCTTCCTCTACCCTTTCCACCCAGTACCTCGTGTACCTCGTGTTTCCTATCTCCCTCCCTATGTTGCATCAGCGGCACTGGCAAAACAAGAAAAAACAAATGCGGGGCCACAACAGCCTTCAGGCATGCACTGTTGGCTCTGCTGTCCTCTGCCTCCACTGACATCAATTTCCCATTCTGGTGGCAGAGGACTGGCAGAGCCAACAGCACATGCCTGAAGGCTGCTGCGGATCTGCACATGTCTTTCTTCTTTTGCTGTGGCTGCAGCTGCTCAAGAGAGAAGCAGTGGCGGCAGTGGCAGCAGCAGCAGATCTCAGTGGGAGACTTTCTTGCTTTGGTGGGAGTACGGGAGATGACCCACCAAAGTGGGAGTCTCCCACTGAATGTGGGAGACTTGGTAGGTATGCACCATGCCTAACAATCTTGGTGTGGGAAGGGCCAATACCATCTTTGCCCAAACAGCACCATTAGCCATTGTGATATATGACAAGATAGAATAGAATTCAGGATCACCACACTCACATATACAGAGGGATCTCCCCCCCCCCCCCCCCCCCATTGTGATATCTATTGAAACAAACACTCCGAAAAGACACACATAACACACTCCCTTGCACATCAGAGATGAGTATCAAACAGCCTAGACATTTACCTAATATCTCATAAGAGCAATACAGTAGTAGCACAATATGAGTGATGGTGACACAACAAATAATTACAGGTTATATGTGATACACACACATTTCCACCATTGCACTTGAGGTAATACAACAGCAGCCATCCACAACACCTGCACATCGGCACATTCAGGCAAAGAACACACCCGCACTCCAATAGTGTGCGGGTGCACAAGAATGACATCATGTAATGCTAGCCAATAATATGTGAATAACGTCAGGATGGCAGTCCTATGTGATGTGTCAAATACAGCGAAGATACTTACCTGTAGCATGTATTCCTCGAGGACAGCAGGCTGATAATCCTCACAAGTGGGTCGGCGATCCATGCTGCCCATAAACTAACATTTGAAATAGCAAGAACTTTTGCTGGAGCCTTCTGAGCTCGCCACGCATCCAACTGCACATGTGCTGAGTGCCTTTCTGCCCACTCCTCAGTTAAGTGAAGAGTGAAAAAGAGAGATAGAGGAGACAACTCCAAGGGGAGGTGGGCGGGTTTGTGAGGATTATCAGCCTGCTGTCCTCAGAGAATACCTGCTACAGGTATCTTCGTTTTCTCCAAGGACCAGCAGGCTGAATAATCCTCATGTGGTGTATCCCTAGCATCCAGGCTCACTCAAAACAACAACCGTTGGTCAATTGGGCCTTGCAACAGCGAGGTCGTAACATAGATTAACCTGAAACTATATACAACTAGCTGAGAGTGCAGCCTGGAACAGAATAAAAATGGGCCTAGGGGGGTGGAGTTGGAGTCTAAACCCCAAACAGATTCTGCAGCGCCGACCTCCCAAACTGACAATCGTGTTGGCTATCCTGCTCAAAGCAATAATGAGATGTGAATGTGTGGACTGAAGACCACGTCGCAGCTTTGCAAATCTCTTCAATGGAGGCTAAGTGAGCCACCGACGCAGCCATGGCTCTGACATTATGAGCCGTGACATGGCCCTCCAGAGTCAGCCCAGCTTGGGCATAAGCGAAGGAAATGCAATCTGCTAGCCAATTGGAAATGGTGTGCTTTCCGATGGCGACTCCCCTCCTGTTGGGATCAAAAGCAACAAACAACTGGGGTGGACTGTCTGAAGGGCTTCATCCGCTCCATGTTAAAGGCCAATGCTCTCTTGCAGTCCTAGGTGTGCAAGCTCCTTTCGCCAGGGTGGGCATGAGGTTGGGGAAAAAATGTTGGCAAGACAATTGACTGGTTCAGATGGAACTCCGACACCACCTTTGACAGGAACTTAGGGTGCGTGCGGAGGACTACTCTGTTGTGATGAAACTTAGTGTGCATCCACTACTAAGGCCTAAAGCTCACTGACTCTATGAGCTGAAGTAACAACCACCAAGAAAAGGACTTTCCAGGTCAAGTACTTCAGATGGCAAGAATTCAGTGGCTCAAAAGGAGCTTTCTGTTAGACTGGCAGACAAAATTGAGGGTTCTCGCCGCATTAGAACAACTAACAGATAAAAGGCAGGGAAAATACAAGCCAGAAGCAAAGGAGTGGACTCAACTGAAGATACTCCTGGGGGATGACATGAGCTGAGGGAGGGGAGGGGGGAGGGGAGGGAAGGGAAGGGGGGGAATTAATAAAGGTTGAGATGGTTTAATGTTAGTGAAAATTGGAGGGCAAAGCTGACGGGGCCTAAGGCTTCGGGATGGAGAAGTTGTGTATTTCTTTTGTTGGTTGATTTCTAATAAAAACAATAAAAAAAATTTTTTAAAAAGGAGCTTTCATCAGCTGGGTGAGAATGACGTTGAGATCCCATGACACTGGCAGAGGTTTGACAGGGGGCTTTGACAAGAGCAAACCTCTCATGAAGCGAACAACTAAAGGCTGTCCAGAGATAGGCTTACCTTCTACACGCTGATGATAAGCACTAATTGCACTAAGCTAAACCCTTATGGAGTTGGTCTTGAGACCAGACTCTGATAAGTGTAGAAGATATTCAAGCAGGGTCTGTGTAGGACAAGAAAGGGGATCTATGACCTTGCTGTCACACCAGATGGCAAACCTCTTCCATTTAAAAGAGTAACTCCTCTTAGTGGAATCTTTCCTGGAAGCAAGCAACACCCGGGAGACACCCTCCGAAAGACCTAAGGAAGCGAATTCTATGCTCTCAACATCCAGGCCATGAGAGCCAGAGACTGGAGGTTGAGATGTAGAAGCGACCCCTCGTTCTGAGTGATAAGGGTTGGAAAACACTCCAATCTCCATGGTTCTTCGGAGGACAATTCCAGAAGAAGGAACCAAATCTGATGCAGCCAAGATGGCGCAATCAGGATCATGGTTCTGCAGTCTTGCTTGAGTTTCAGCAAAGTCTTTCCCACCAGAGGTATGGAAGGATACGCATACAGAAGGCCTGTTCCCATATGTAGAAGAAAGGCATCTGACGCTAGTGTGCCATGGGCCTGAAGCCTGGAACAGAACTGAGGGACCTTGTGATTTAGTTGAGTGGCAAAGAGATCCACTGAGGGGGTGCCCCACACTTGGAAGATCTCGCGGGCCATGCCCATATTCAGCAACCACTCGTGAGTTTGCATAATCTTGCTCAGCCTGTCGGCCAGACTGTTTACACCTGCCAGATAAGTGGCTTGGAGAAGCATGCCATGACAGCGCGCCCAAAGCCACATCTGGACGGCCTCCTGACACAGAAAGCGAGATCAGGTGCCCCCTGCTTGTTGGTGTAAAACATAGTAACATATAGTAGATGACGGCAGAAAAAGACCTGCCCGGTCCATCCAGTCTGCCCAAGAAGATAAATTCATATGTGCTACTTTTTTATTTGTACTGTCCTCTTTAGGGCACAGACCATATAAGTCTGCCCAGCACTATCCCCGCCTCCCAACTACCAGTCCTGCCTCCCACCACCAGCTCTGACACAGACCGTATGTCTGCCCAGCACTATCCCTGCCTCCCACCACTGGCTCTGGCACAGACCGTATAAGTCTGCCCAGCACTATCCCCGCTGCCCAAACACCAGCCCCGGCACAGACCGTATAAGTCTGCCCAGCACTAGTCCCGCCTCCCAACCACCAGCCCCGGCACAGACCATATAAGTCTGCCCAGCACTAGCCCCGCCTCCCAACCACCAGCTCTGCCACCCATTCTAGGCTAAGCTCCTCAGGATCCCTTCCTTCTGCACAGGATTCCTTTATGTTTATCCCACGCATGTTTGAATTCTGTTACTGTTTTCATCTCCACCACCTCCTGCGGGAGGGCATTCCAAGCATCCACCACCCTCTCCGTGAAAAAATACTTCCTGACATTCTTCTTGAGTCTGCCCCCCTTCAATCTCATTTCATGCCCTCTTGTTCTACCGCCTTCCCATCTCCGGAAAAGGTTTGTTTGCAGGTTAATATCTTTCAAATATTTGAACGTCTGTATCATATCACCCCTGTTTCTCCTTTCCTCCAGGGTATACATGTTCAGGTCAGCAAGTCTCTCCTCATACGTCTTGTAACCTGATGGTCTGTTTGAATCAAGATAATTTGGTTGGACAGTACTACTACTACTATTTAGCATTTCTATAGCGCTACAAGGCATACGCAGCGCTGCACAAACATAGAAGAAAGACAGTCCCTGCTCAAAGAGCTTACAATCTAATAGACAAAAAATAAATAAAGTAAGCAAATCAAATCAATTAATGTGAACGGGAAGGACTTGAGAGTGTTCCAGATCACTCGGAGCTCCAGAAGGTTGATCTGAAGATGCTTCCCAGGGGGACCAGGCCCCCTGGGTGTGAAGCCCATCTACATGAGCTCCCCATCCCAGGAGAGATGCATCCGTCGTCAGCACTTTTTGTGGCTGAGGAATTTGGAATGGACGTCCCATGGTCAAATTGGATCGAATCGTCCACCAGTGAAGAGAATGTAGAAAAACAGTGGATAGAAGGATGACATTACTACTACTACTACTACTATTTAGCATTTCTATAGCGCTACAAGGCATACGCAGCGCTGTACAAACATAGAAGAAAGACAGTCCCTGCTCAAAGAGCTTACAATCTAATAGACAAAAAATAAATAAAGTAAGCAAATCAAATCAATTAATGTGAACGGGAAGGAAGAGAGGAGGGGGTAGGTGGAGGCGAGTGGTTACAAGTGGTTACGAGTCAAAAGCAATGTCAAAGAGGTGGGTTTTCAGTCTAGATTTAAAGGTGGCCAAGGATGGGGCAAGACGTAGGGGCTCAGGAAGTTTATTCCAGGCGTAGGGTGCAGCGAGACAGAAGGCGCGAAGTCTGGAGTTGGCAGTAGTGGAGAAGGGAACAGATAAGAAGGATTTATCCATGGAGCGGAGTGCACGGGAAGGGGTGTAGGGAAGGACGAGTGTGGAGAGATACTGGGGAGCAGCAGAGTGAGTACATTTATAGGTTAGTAGAAGAAGTTTGAACAGGATGCGAAAACGGATAGGGAGCCAGTGAAGGGTCTTGAGGAGAGGGGTAGTATGAGTAAAGCGACCCTGGTGGAAGATGAGACGGGCAGCAGAGTTTTGAACTGACTGGAGAGGGGAGAGGTGACTAAGTGGGAGGCCAGCAAGAAGCAGATTGCAGTAGTCTAAACGAGAGGTGACAAGGGTGTGGATGAGGGTTTTGGTAGAGTGCTCGGAAAGAAAGGGGCGGATTTTACGGATGTTGTAAAGAAAGAAACGACAGGTCTTGGCGGTCTGCTGGATATGAGCAGAGAAGGAGAGAGAAGAGTCAAAGATGACCCCAAGGTTTCGAGCTGAGGAGACAGGGAGAATGAGAGAGCCATCAACAGAAATAGAAAATGGGGGGAGCGGGGAGGTGGGTTTGGGGGGGAAAATGAGAAGCTCGGTTTTGGTCATATTTAATTTCAGGTGGCGTTGAGACATCCAGGCAGCAATGTCAGACAAGCACGCTGAAACTTTGGTTTGGATGCAAGGTGAGATATCAGGGGTAGAAAGGTAGATTTGGGAGTCATCAGCATAGAGGTGGTAGGAAAAGCCATGGGATGAGATTAATGAACCAAGGGAAGAAGTGTAGATAGAAAAGAGGAGGGGACCAAGAACAGAACCCTGGGGTACGCCGACAGGCAGAGGGATAGAAGTAGAAGAGGATCCACCAGAGTGAACACTAAAGGTGCGGAGGGAGAGGTAGGAAGAGAACCAGGAAAGGACAGAGCCCTGGAATCCAAGTGAGGACAGGGTATCGAGAAGTATGCTGTGATCGACAGTGTCAAAAGCAGCGGAAAGATCAAGAAGAATGAGGATGGAATATTGACCTCTGGATTTAGCCAGTAATAGGTCATTGGAGACTTTAGTAAGCGCAGTTTCGGTTGAGTGGAGAGGGCGAAAACCAGATTGTAATGGGTCAAGAATAGCATGTGAGGAGAGAAAATCAAGGCAGCGGCGGTGAACAGCACGCTCAAGTAATTTGGAGAGAAAAGGAAGGAGGGAGATGGGTCGGTAATTAGAGGGACAAGTAGGGTCAAGTGAAGGCTTCTTAAGGAGAGGTGTGACCACAGCATGTTTAAAGGCAGCAGGGACAGTCGCAGTGGAAAGTGAGAGGTTGAGAATGTGACAGATAAAAGGAATAAGAGTAGGAGAGATGGCATTAAGAAGGTGGGTGGGAATGGGATCAGAGGAACAGGTGGTACATTTTGAGGAAGAAAGGAGAAGTGTAGTTTCCTCAATAGTAACTTCAGGAAAGGAGGAAAGGGAATGAGGGGAAGGAGAGAGAGGGGAACGGACTAGTGGAGGGAGAGCTGGTGAGGTAGAGAAAGCAAGGTTTATCTTTTGAACCTTGTTGTGAAAGAATTCAGCAAGGGTCTGAGGAGATAGTGAAGGGGGAGTTGGGGGAGGGGGCACCTTGAGGAGAGAGTTCAATGTGGTGAAGAGAAGTCGAGGATTAGAGCCAAGAGAGTTGGTCAGTTGGATATAATAATCCTGTTTGGCACGTAAAAGAGCAGATTGGAAGGAGGTCAGCATGAACTTAAAGTGTAAGAAATCAGCAAGGGCCCGAGATTTCCGCCAGAGGCGTTCGGCGGAGCGGGTACAGGAACGTAGGTAGCGGATATTAGAAGTCAGCCAAGGTTGGGGTTTTGTACGCCTTACAGGGCGGGTCATCAAAGGTGCAAGAGTGTCTAAGGCAGAGGATAGAGTATTGTTGTAAGAAGAAACAGCCTCGTTGACAGACGTGGATGGTGCCACAGTAGAGAGAATCTTCTAGATTCCCCGTGGCCTGATACCACTGAGAGGCTAGGGTCCATTGAGCAGATCTCATGTGCAGACGAGCCATAGGCGTAACATGAACTGTGGAGGCCATGTGCCCCAAGAGTCTCAACATCTGCTGAGCTGTGACTTGCTGTGATGCTCGAACCTTGGACACTAGGGACAGAAGGTTGTCTGCCTGTGCCTCAGGAAGATAGACTTGAACTGTTTTCGTGTCCAGCAATGCTCCAATGAACTCCAATTTCTGAACCAGAGTGAGATGGGACTCGGGATAATTTACTATGAACCTTTGGTGGAGGGGCTTCCGTGTTTCAATGACTCAGAGGGCTATGCTGTAGGGTTACCCATATCAGACAGGTCTCGGAGGAGAAACCAGAGAAAGAGTGTCCCAACCTGGAGGATCCAAGATGGCGTTGAGGGAAGACGTATGCTAGTTGAGTTCCCGTTTTACACCAGAATGCCTGAAGAAGAAGGTGCGCTCCCCAGTGAATGGGGAAGAGAAAAGGCAAAGCCGTGGTGCTGTCCTCCTCGAACACGGCTGGGGTTCCCACCACTTCTCAGTCTATTTTGGAGAGATTCGGGGTCATAGCATCAGGGATATCGGTTCTTGCTTCAGGGAACAGCAAGGCTTTATTGCCGAATCTCAGTGGAGGGAGTGACTTTGAGTCCCCCTGTTGGCACGACCCCTCCAAGACCCGGAAATAGTAATGCTTCGCTATGGAGGTCAATAATGGAAACGCCCGAAGTGGGTTAGGATTTTCATGTGACCCGAGGAGGTCCTGGCACAGCATCGACTCGAATAATAAACCAACTGGGGGATTGGAGAGTGAGCTCTTCCTCCCTGAAGATATCTGGAGCGGTTTCTGTGGAGAAATTGGACTTGGTGAAACCAATAATGTCATAATGGACGTACTATAGGAACTGCAGCAGAATGTGAATAACTCTTCTTCAGATGTTTAACATTTTTCACTATGTGAGTTAAAGAATTTATATTAATACTTATCTAACAAAGTGGAAGTCCAAGATATAAAAATAGAGGCTTTGATTACAGAAATGGCTTCTCTATGAAAATCAGATAATTTGGTAATGAAGAATAGTTATCTTTCTTGTAAAAATTGGAATTTCTGGAGAACCAATTAAGGGAAAATAACTTGAGAATGATAAATTTACCTATAATATCCTATATATCAGCTACTGAATTCTTGAAGAAATATTTCTCTGATATTTTGCTAATACCTTCTGATAGCCACCTTTTGGTGACTAAAATTATATTTCCTTTAAAATCTTCTTTATCAGAGAAAAGAGATGTAAGTTTAACTGACATTTTGGAAAACTCAGAAGTTATAGATAGAGTTATTATTAGTGACTTTCGTCTTTGATTTAGATAGGAACAATGTTTTGAAATTGTATTTCCGGGAGGAAGTGACGTTATTGAGCAACATGGTCGCTTGAGAGCTGAGCTCCGCATGACTCGTAGCAATTAAACGATCGAAAGCCCGCTTTGGAAAGTGCACTGAGCGCCATCGGAGAGTGGAGACCCGAGTGATAGCGGCTGAAGGCGATTTGGATGCGGGAGGAGGTGAGGAAGGTAGATTTCGCCCGCTTTGCATACTCCTCGGTGCCGCGAGGGGAAAAAAACAAAATGGCGGCCGCACAGCAAAACCGCCAGGAGCGAGCACAGCCGGCGTCTCCTGGTGGGACAACACCTCCGATGCAAGCAGATGCCAGCAAAGACCGGGGGAAGCCCGCGGAGGAGATGGGACCCGAATGGCAGCAATGGCTCCAAGAAATAAGAGCAGATCTGAAAGCAATGCGGACTGATCTGGTGACAATGGGAGCTGACTTAAAGGGCGAAATACGGGAGCTTGGATCCAGAATTGAGGAGGTGGAGACTAGACTGGATGCCCAGTCAGAGTCGATCGAAGTCCTAGACCAACGAACCACTGCAACTGAATTGGCTCACCACCAGGTCGTAGACAAGCTGGAGGACTTGGAGAACCGGAGCCGCAGGTGCAATTTGCGTTTCAGAGGGCTATCGGAATCTCCTGCCTACTTAGACTGCGAATCCACGGTTCAAAAATTGGTGAGCGAGCTTCTGGCGGTGGGCGGCACAGTGATGGAACCAGCATCAATCCAACTAGAACGAGCCCACCGAGCACTCGGGTCCCCGCGGGCTAACCTTCCAAAGGACATAATAGTCTGTTTTAGAGACTACAAGCTGAAAGAGCAAGTGGCGAAAGCGGAACAGCAGACTCCAAACTTTACCTGGGACACATACGCAGTAGAAATATATCAAGATCTTGCGGCCACTACTCTAAAACACAGAGCAGATCTTAGACCGGTCACCAGACGCCTTCAGGAACTTGGAATCCGATACAAATGGAGGCACCCCTTTGCCTTAGTATTCTATAAGGAGGGAAAGATGCAGCAAATAAGATCACTCTCAGAGGCGAAGGAGATCCTGCCAGAAGAAGATATGGCCGAGTCATCTAACTTAAGAGCAGCAGCAAAGCAAGGCCCAGCGCGGATGATACCACCAAAATGGCAACGAGTAGGGAATGGCCAGAAGCATCTGAAGCGTCAACAGTCGGCAACCAAAGTCTCCTGAAAGAAGCCAGACAAGGAGGAAGGATATCCCATCTGTCTACGCCTTACATAGAGGCTGGATTACCCTGGCAGAGACTTCAGGTTGAAGAATACCAGGGTGTTTGTTGCACTGTTGAGAGGCACAGGTACAGCTCTGGATGACTACGGGATGTGGTTGGGAACGATACCTCAATGTGTTGGTACTGTGTTCGGCTGTTACAAAGTTAAACTGTTCAATAAGGATGTTATGTGACTTAAAACTTGTATGGGGCTTTGACTGTTTATATTATATGAGTACTAGCGGGGACTTGACACAACGTACACTTAGCTCACACTCCTTCCTTAGATGCCCTTGATGTTTCAGAGGGGCAGCTTTAAAAGTCAGGGGGGTGGGTGGGAGGAGGGGCGGGGACAGGGGGGGAAGGGTGGGAAAGACTACTTCAGAGAAATTAGGGGACAGACCCAACAGGGATGGCAGAAAATGAGGAGACAGCTAAAATTCCAGAAAGCTATGGAAAGATATGCTAAGATGAAATATGTCTGAACTTAACTTATTGCTGCTCAATGCGAGAGGGCTGAATATCCCAAGGAAGCGACAACTCCTGTTTAAAGAAATGCTTCGCCTTCGGGCAGATGTGGTCCTGGTGCAGGAAACCCATCTATTGCCCAAATCTGAACACCTATGTCGCCATTAAAAGTTTCCAACTATATACTTTGCGTCTAATGGGGATAATACGAAGAGTAAGGGAGTGCTCATAGCATTCGCGGGAGATAAACCATGGAATATTTCAAAGGTGGTCAGGGACAAAAGAGGAAGATACCTCCTAGTGATTTTCTCACTGATGGGACAGGTCTACACTATAGTGAATGTTTACGGCCCCAATATGCAGCAAGAGGGATTTTTTTCTGAACTAGATCAGGTAATTCAACAACATATAGAGGGCTCTCTAATAGTCGGGGGAGATTTCAACCTTACTTTACAGCCCTACCTCGACAACTCTTCGGGTAACACACGATATGGCCATAGAGATAGAGTACGACTGCAAGAATTTATTGCCCATTGGCATTTAATAGACTTGTGGCGCCAGTTATATCCACAAGAGCGAACTTATACATATTACTCCACAGTCCATCAGTCGTTCTCCCGGATAGATTTTTGGCTAGGGGAGATATCAGTAGCAGGAATGATGGGTGCTACCCAAAGCCCGAGAGGGAAGGAGAGAGTGGCGCTTAGATGATGCTCTCTTACAAGATTCGCTCAATGTTGCGAGCATAGAAAAAAATATTACTGAATATATCCAGTTCAATGATAATGGGGCGGTCTCACCCATCACAGTTTGGGAGGGATTTAAAGCAACTATGAGAGGCCACTTGATAGCGCTTAAGGCACATGTTAGGAAGCAGCGAATGTCCAAGGAGGCTACTCTCTGGAGTCAATTAGAGCAGGAAGAAACCAGACTTCATCGGGGCAGTTCGGGTGATTCGCAGACAATCATGGACGATATCCGCCGGCTCCGGAATCAAATTTGCGATCTAGAGCTGGCAGATCTAGCTGAGGACCTACAGAGAGCCCAGCAGTCCCATTATGAATTTGGTAATAAGGCCAGCCGCCTGCTAGCTTATAAACTTAAACAGCAGGCAACTCGCAATATGATTGCGAGTCTGAGAGATGAGGAGGGGGAGATCCACACAGACCCTGATTACATAGAAGAGGCATTTACAGACTACTATGGCACACTATATGCCAGAGGGGAAGAAATAGCGGATATAGATATGGAGACTTATTTAGAGGATGCGGAGCTCCCTAAATTGGCAAGTAATGATGCCCAGAGGTTGTCACAACGAGTTGGAAGAAATTACCTGCACTATAAAACAGGAAAAGCTCCAGGCCCCGACGGATTTACCAATGAGTTCTACAAGACATTCGGGAAGCTTTTGGCCCCTTTAATGCTACGGGTATTTAACTCACTAGAGACTAGCTCGGGGCTCCCGCCAACGTGGAATTTGGCCAACATAACGGTTATTCATAAACCCGGGAAAGACCCCCAGCTTTGCGGATCATACAGGCCCATTTCTCTCCTGGGGATAGACTATAAAATCTTTACAAAAATTTTAGCAACACGGGTACAGAAATGCTTGCCTTCTCTCATTCACGAGGACCAGGCGGGATTTGTGCATGGGAGACAGACGTTTGACAACATACGATGAGCCCTACACATGATTTACCACGCACAGGACACACAGTCCCCTCTATGCATCCTGTCACTTGACGCCGAAAAGGCGTTTGACAGAGTGAGTTGGGCCTTTCTATTTGGAGTGTTAGTTAAAATGGGATTCTCGGGGCGATTCATTAACTGGCTCCACCTAATCTATAAGTCTCCCACAGCCTCAATACGATTAAACGGCAGGCTTACAGAACCCTTCCTCCTTTATAGAGGGACAAGGCAAGGGTGTGCGTTGTCTCCCTTGCTTTTTGCCATCGTGATGGAGCCACTTGCAATACGACTTCGAGCACATCCTGACATTAGAGGCCCACAGTTGGGAGGCCTAGAAAAACGAACTCTCCTCTTTGCTGACGACATTCTGTTAATGCTGAGAGATCCTGAGACTTCCTTCCCACAAGTGCTAGAAATACTATATGCTTATGGGAGAGTCTCGGGCTTCAAAATTAATTTAGACAAATCTGAGGCATTAGATATAAATATCTCCACCGATCAAAAAGCCCGACTGCAACAAGTAGCCCCATTCCGGTGGGCACCGCGCTATATCCGTTATCTAGGGGTAAATATGCCGAGAAACATTGATGAGCTCTTTCGGGTTAACTTCCCTGAGACGCTACGAAAACTCTTCCAAGACCTACAGAGGTGGGAAGGCCTGCAACTGTCGTGGGTTGGGAGAATTAGTGCAGTCAAAATGGTGATACTCCCGAGGGTACTCTATCTCTTTATGGCACTACCAATTTCAATCCCTGATAGTTTCCTACGAAACCTCCAGCGAAAGGTGTTTTCCTTCATCTGGAAAAAAAGACCCCCGCGTGTTCGAAGGGAAGTTATGTACCAACCTAAAGAGCGAGGGGGGACGGGGGTCTAGTCTTTTGCCCTATATTTCCAAGCAGCACATTTGAGGGCCATAGCCACATGGTTCACGGACGTGGGGAATATTGGGATACAGATAGAATAGGGCTGGATGGGACCCTTTCCGCTTAGGGCCATTCCCTGGCTGGCTAAACAGGAGTTAGAGGAATTAATAAAACAATGCCCACCATTGATACAGTGGCCCTTGCTTACTTGGAGTAAGGTCCGGGAGCGCTTTTTCCCGGGGCGCAGATACTTCCGCCACATGTATCTTAGATTTGCTCCTCATTTTGGGCCAGGCAGGGAGGACACAGCCTTTTGCAGTTGGGAGAACATAGGAATATGTACATTAGATCAAATGTGGGAGGAAGGTGGGACGCTGTCTTTTGAAGAGCTTCGTAGGGAGCACGGGCTGTCCCCCCTGCAAGCTTTCCAGTACTACTAAGTGCAAGACTTTCTAACCCGGCGGGCAAAGGGAGAACTTAGCCTAGCAAAAACAAAGGTAGAAAATGGATTAATGAAGGGGGAGGCAGGGGTAGCATTTCACGACTTTATGCAGCGTTACTTCTATACACCAACCCAATAGAACACTATCTAAATAAATGGGGTGATGCCCTAGGGGTAACATATACGTTTCCCCAATGGAAATTAGCATTTAGATCCCTGCTCAAAGTTTCAGTCTCCAGCGCTATGGTCGAAAATGGCCATAAAATATTATACAGTTGGTACTATACTCCACATCGTATTGTAAAAATGTTTCGTGCTGGCTCAGCTAAATGCTGGCGACAGTGCGACACTACAGGTGATATGACTCACATCTGGTGGACCTGTAGACACGCCCAGGCCTACTGGGGAGAGATACTGAAATTCCTATATGAGGTCACTGGGGTGAGCTACCCAATGAAAATGGACCACTGTTTACTGCATTTCAAACCTAAAGGAGTCCAAAATTCAATACATCAATTTGCTGGCCAAGTATTTGTGGCCAGCAGGCTGGTCCTGGCAGCAGCTTGGAAGCAGCCCCTGCTACCTGGTCTTTCGATAGTCCTGCAGAAACTGGACTACATTGGCCTGATGGCTAAACTCACTGCGCTGCGGACCGGTCGATTGAAGCAGCACCAAAAAATCTGGAAATCTTATGAACAATGGCAGTCCTCACAGCGCATCCCTGGACAGTAGCGGATAAAATGCATTGCTGGAATAGATAGAATTATTAGAACACTGAAGCAGGAAGGGAGGGACAGGGGGAGGGAGAGGGGGAGGTTAAAAGAACACGTTCAGACGTGACGGGAGGGAAACAGTCATGGAAAGTTTTGGCTAGCGATTTGGATGTATTAGAAACGTTTTCCTTACTGCCCTGCTTGTACATGAAAATAATAAAATAAATAGTTAAAAAAAAAAAAAGAAATTGTATTTCCAATACATGGTTGGTAGTTTTTTTGGTTCAAAGATGTATATATTTCCTGACACATCAAGGGAATTGCAAACTGGGAGGGAGGTGTGAGGTCTTGGCTTTTAAGCCAGGAATCATTGCCCTAGGTGGGACCTTCCTAGCGCGATTCCCTTGTAAGTGTTTTATTTCCTTATTACTTATTTGTTTGAACCTAAGAAATTATAAGAGTTTGTGGAAACAGATGAAGAATCCTCTGCAGCAACTTCCTTCACTGTACCAGCTGCAATAACCGATTAACCTTCCTCCCTCAGAAAATGTGAAGTGTAAGATTAACCATTTTGAGTTTTTCTTATTTTCTTTAAGATTGTTTTCCTGATCTTGGATCTTCCAATTGTGGACAATTATGTAAATATATATTGTTGAGAGAAAATGTTTTCCTTTTTATATTAATTTCTGTATTTCCTTACATTTATGTGATAAATGTGAATGTAATTAAGTAAAATGATAAATAAATAAATAAATAAAAATACTATGAACCCTAGTAGTTCCAGCACCTGATTAGTTTCCGCATGGACTTCCGAGCACCGTCCTCTGAGGTGCTGTTCACTAGCCAATCATCAAGATAAGTGAACACATGCACTCTCAGCCTGCATAGCAACGCTGCAACTACCGCTAGGCATTTTGTGAATACTCTGGGAGCTGACGCTAGGCTAAAGGGCAGCACGTGTTACTGGAAGTGCTGCATTCCCAGCCAAAAATGAAGATACTTCCTGTGAGCTGTAAGTATCGGGATGTGTGTATAAGCATCCTTCAAGTCCAGAGAGCATAGCCAATCATTTTCCTGACTCATGGGAAGAAGGGTGCCTAGGGAAACCATCCTGAACTTTTCTCGAACTAGGAATTTGTTCATGGCCCCTGTTTTCTTCTGCACAAGGCAGTACCTGGAATAGAATCCCAGCCCTTCTTCCCCTGGTGGAACAGGTTTGACCACATGGGCGGAGAGTTCCTCTGCAAGTACCTGCCTGTGCGGAGAGCTGAAGGAATGAGTTCTCGGTGGGCAATTTGGAGGTTTGGATTCCAGATTGAGGGTGTATCCTAACGAGACTATTTGAAGAGTCCACCGATCGGAGGTTATGAGAGGCCACCTTTGGTGAAAAAATATTAGCCTCCCCCCAACCGGCAAGTCGTCTGGCACTGATACTTGTACTGCGGCTATGCTCACCTGGAGCCAGTCAAAAGCCCGTCCCTTGCTTTTGCTGGGGAGCAGCAGGGGTCTTGGGCACATGCTGTTGACGTGAACGAGCACGCTGGGACTGAGCCCGAGTAGGCTGGTGAGCAGCGGTAGTATACCTACGCCTAGGATAGGAATAGGGAGCACTCTGAGGTCCACCAAAAAAACTCCTAGTAGAGTGGCTGGTAGCAGAAGGCGCCCGGTGGGAGAGAGAAGCCATAGCATCTGTGTGTTTCTTGATCTGGTCAATCAGATCTTCCACCTTCTCTCCGAAAAAATTATCCCCCTGGCAAGGAACATCCGCTATCCTCTTCTGGACCGAATGGTCCAGGTCAAAAACACGCAGCCATGAGAGTCTGTGCATTGCTATACCTTGAGCAGAGATCCAGGATGCTACATCAAAAGTGTCATATGCGCCACTGGCCAAAAATTTATGACACACCTTCTGCTGCTTGACCAGCTGGTGAAAGGGTTCAGTCTGCTCCGGAGGGAGGGCATTGACAAAAGTAGACAGCTGCCGCGCCAAGTTCCGCAAGTGGATGCTCATGAAGAGCTAGATTGCATACGGGTAGTGAGCATGGCGGTCTGATAAATTTTCCCCCCAAAAGAGTCCAAGGTCCTAGCTTCTCTGCCTGGGGGCGCCGAAGCATAGTCTCTAGTTCTTTTGGCTCTTTTGAGGGCAGAGTGCACCACCGTGGAGTTGTAGGGTAACTGAGACCTCATCAACCTAGGTTCTCCATGGAACCGATACTGGGAATCTGTCTTCTTAGGGATCACCGGGCCAGACAGAGGGGATGCCCAGTTTCGCATAAGGACTTCCCACCCTGAGTACCTTATGCAATGGAGCTGTCACTGCCTCTTTAGGTGGAGAGGTGAAGTCCAGGACCTCGAGCATCTCAGCCCTGGGCTCATCCTCCACGTCTACGGCGAATGGAATGGCGCCATTTCCCACACAAAAGATGAGAAAGAGAGGCTCTCAGGAGGAGACAGTCTCCTTTCAGGTGGAGGGGAAGGTTCAGAGGGAATCCCAAAGGACTCAGCTGAGGAAAAGTACGAGGGATATTCCTCTGACTCCCACGAGCGTTCCTCCTTGGTATTGGAGAGCACTTTCCTCAGTGACTTCTGAGACTGGATCTGCCTCAACGCCGAAGACCCATGGTCTCGATGGTGATGTCGAGGGGCTGACTCCCACACAGACTGCAGTGAAGCTTCCTCCAGCAATGTTGATGGGAAGTCGACATGGGTGGCAGCCGATACCAGAGCCACAAGCGGCACCAAGCTCAGGGACCTCACCGCTGGTGGAGGGCCAGACACAGCTGTAGTAGATGCAAGGTAGGTGCAAGCACCCCCGACACCGATGCAGATTGATGCAGCAGTCCTTTTAGAAGCTCTGGAAGCAAAGCCCGAATGCACTTGTCAAGAGCCGCCATCGGAAGAGGCTGCAAGGCCAGTGGAGCAGTCGGTGACAGAGCTGCCTGGGGCTTGGGAGCAGGTACCGGGCTGCTGAGAGACTGATGCACCAGCACCTCTTGTATGGAGGGGGAGCAGTCCTCCCGGTGTCAACGCTTCTCAAGTGCTGATTCTCTCTGCGCCCCGGAGCTCCCGGCACCATGCGTCGAGGGAGAACGGTGTCGGTGCTTCTTAGCCTTTGCTCGCACCTCACCAAAGCTCCACAGTGCCGACGAGGATGACGTCGAATCCCCACGTCTCCTCGGGGTCGGGTCTGACGATGGACGGTCCCAGGGGGCCTGCATAGTAGGAGGCCTCGAAGCAAGTGGAAACCCACTCGATGCCTCGCTACTCCCAGTGTGTTGCGGCCTCTCAGCAGCCATGCCTGCCTCCATTCCCGATGTCGAAGCATCCGTCGATGTTGATGTTGATGCCGCCGATCTTGGTGCCGATGTCAAAGGACCAGACCGAGCCCCCCAAATTTTTTCTCTCTGGGCTTCTCGAGCCAATTGAGTTCTTTTCTTCAGACGAAGACAAAGGGCACAACGAGCTGGGTTTTGGTCGGGCTCAAGGTACTGAATACACCATGAATGGGTATCAGTACCTGAGATGGTCCAGTTGCACCGAGAATACTGTTTGAAGCCACTGGGAGTCTTCAATGCCCTAGCCAAATCAAAAAACTCGTTGGTGCTGAAAAAAGTGCACCAAAAAAAGGGAAATTCCCAGCCGAGTAGACCTAAGGATGGCTGCGACTAAAAGAAAAGAAAATTTATACGTGGGTCCAAGAAACTAAGACTATAAGTGGAAATTTATTTATTTTTTTAAACAACAAAATAAAGAGAATGAATAAAAAGAAGGTGAAAAAGCCGCAAAAAAAGACACTGAGGTTCTCCCGGGCGACGAAGCAGAACCAGGTAAATTAGCTGCCACTCCTCACGCAGAAAAAAAATAACTGAGGAGCGCAGCCACACAGCAGGCAGGAAGGTACTCGGCACATGCGCAGTTGGACGTGCAGCGTGCTCAGAAGGCTTCAGCAAAGGTTTTGCTATTTCAAATGCCGGTTCCCGGGCCGGCGTGGATCGCTGACCTGAAACGGACGCTCGCTTGTCCGCTGTCTTCGGGCGTGGCCTGCCGTCGCGCAGGAAAGGTGTCTTGCCGGAACCTCACAGTCCCACTGCCAGCCAGCTAGTGTCGGTCAGTCCTCCATCCGGGTGGACACTGAACTCAGTGGTGGCCACTCTCCACCCGTTGGGGGGAGCTGACCTCCCTGGCACAACCGTTCAGTGGGGGAGGGGAAAGAATATAATCCATTTCCCTTTTGTCGTCCTGCCGTGGTCGCCAGAAATGTAACAGGAGACAAGAGGCAAATGGTTCCAGAGGCATGACAGCTTTTATTAGCTAGCTGACACAGTACTAAGTTCAGACTCAGGATACTGTGCCCCGAGCGTCACCTGACACTCGTTCTTATACACTCTTATCAGTAGTCATGCGCAGTTACAGACAGAGGATCTTACACAAAACCCAGGAAACGAAACTTATCTTTGGCTTTGCACACAACCCTCTATTTCCAACACTGGTCTCTAGTCTATTCACAGTTATTTGGCATTGCATATACCATATAAGGCAATATACTGATAAGCAGCACAAGTTCCAGCTGGTTTCTGCTATCTGGTTACAGCTGCTTCCTCTGAGCTAACTGTCAGCTTGCAAGCCTTACATTTCAGAAAAGGCACAGAAGGAGAGAAAATGTATTTCACAGAAAAAGCAAAGTTAATGGCTGCCATGTTACAAGTTACAGCTTCTTTTAGCTAAGCACAATAGATTGTCCTTTACAGCAAAATCTAACTCTAGTATAAACTGACTCCAGTTTCAGCAAAACAGTCAAGCTGCTTTTAGAATTGTAACCTTTATATCCCAAAACAACTCTGTTAAGGTTGCACCAGTACTGGAAGGAGATTTTGGTTGAACTCATTTTGTTAGATAAACTGCTAAACTCTAGGCCAGCATTTAAACTGGTGGTCCATATAGGAATATTGCTATACATTGTCAATTGTAATGATTTCTTTTTGCTTACTTGGTATAGGCATCATCAGTAACGCCTCTGAAGCCACTGATTGTTTCCTGTATGATATTGTTTCAAGACATATTTCTATGGTATCGCATGTATTGTCTCATGTTGCAAACACAAGATCCTAAAGTTCATCCAGTCCCACACACAGTATACCCTATGCAGCTCGACATAGCAACCTGCCAGAGATCTGATGATGTGCCAGATCGAATATGGACCAGTTGTCCAGTACGTGGGTGACCTGTTGATTGTGTAGTGCTCGCCTGAGGGTTCTTGACAGCAGCCTGCAAATGCCACTCAAATCTGTCACCTGCTTGAAGCTGTGTGGAAGCCAAGAAAAGTCGCTGTGATGCACTGTAGGGCCCACACAGGGAAGACAGATTCCATAGCCCGGGGCAACCAGCGTGCGGACGAGGCAGCCAAGAAAGCCTGTCAAGAACCCTACCCTCCTGAACCTACTCCTCATCCATCTCCCTGAGGAATCAAGAACCCTACCCTCCTGAACCTACTCCTCATCCATCTCCCTGAGGAAACCCCCGCATTTGCAGAAACTCCCCCAACAGGGAGTCTTGAAATCTACCAGAAGCCAGGAACCCCCAAGTACCGACCAGTTCAGGACTTGAGGAAAGTCAATAATCAGGTTGTGGGTATCGTTGCTCTTGTACCTAATCTCTACTCCATTTTAGCCCAAGTGCCAGCCCAAACCACGTGGTACAGTACGAGTACGGGCCTGTCGTCCAGTATGTAGACGACCTGTTGGTGGCCCGGGAAACGTACACGGACTGTGCAGAAGCTACCCTTTACCTCTTGAAAACCCTGGAAGCCCTAGGGTACCGAGCCCGCCGAAAGAAGGCACAGATATGCGACATCGAAGTCGCGTACCCGGGATTTCGCCTCCGAGAAGGAACCCGAAGGCTCGGTACACCCCGTACCCAAGCTATCCACAACCAACCCATTCCTGCAAATAAGAAGTAGAGGAGTGTGGTAGCCGTGTTAGTCCACTCTTAAGGTTATCAATAGAAATCAAACAAAATAAAACATGGAAAAGAAATAAGATGATACCTTTTTTATTGGACATAACTTAATACATTTCTTGATTAGCTTTCGAAGGTTGCCCTTCTTCGTCAGATCGGAAATAAGCAAATGTGCTAGCTGACAGTGTATATAAGTGAGAACATTCAAGCATTGCTATGACAGTCTGACAGGGTGGGAGGATGGGGGTGGGTAGGAAGTATGCATGGGGACATCAAAGCATATCATTGGTATTCTAACAGAGTGGGTGTGGATAGGTGAGGGGAGGGTGATCAACAGAGACATACAGCTTTATGGTTTATAATGGGCTAGGAACCCCAGGTCCTTGTTAAGTCCTTTCTGTTGGGTGTTAAAATATTCAATCATTCTGACTTCAAAGGTCTTACGTTCTTGTATGGTTTTAAAGTTACCTTTGAGGATTCTCACTGTGAAGTCACTGGTGCAGTGTCCTGGTCTTATAAAATGTTGCCCAACAAGCGTGGGAACCCTGCTGGCAACAGCATTGTTTATATGATGTCTATGTAAATTGAATCTTGTCTTAAGCATCTGGCCTGTTTCTCCAATATAGCATCCTTCATTACATTTTTTACACTGAATGATATATACCACATTGGAAGATGAGCAAGTGAAAGATCCCTTTATGTTGAATATCTTCAAACCCGCAGACAAAGGAGGCGCAGTGGTAATTATGGACATACAAAAATACATTGAAGAGGGGCACAAACAGCTCTCAGACAATAAATACTACAGGAAACTAACTGAGGACCCCACACAGGATTACACAAAACAGCTGAAAGACCTTATCAAAACATTTCCTACACAAGCGCAACCTCACCTGAAGAAACTCATACCAAATCAACCTTCCGTAGGCACATTTTACATGCTACCCAAGATCCACAAACTGGGAAACCCTGGCAGACCAATCATATCAGGTATTGGCACACTCACGGAAGAAATATCTGGATTCATAGAGGGAATTCTGAAACCTCTCGTACACAAAACTAACAGCTTCATACAAGACACCACAGACTTTCTGAATAAATTGAAAAATATCAAGCAACTACCACCTAACACCCTTCTGGTCACGATGGATGTAGAATCACTATACAGCAACATTCCACATGCGGATGGCATAGCTGCATGTGGAAGACTCCTAAAAAAATCCACACTGGACCATCAATACTCACCAGAAACTATCACAAAATTAATCAAATTCATCTTAACTCACAACTACTTCCACTTTAACAATGATATCTATCTGCAAATAATGGGCACTGCAATGGGCACCAGGACAGCACCCCAATATGCCAACCTTTTTATGGCTGAGCTGGAAGAGACATTTCTGAATACACACCAGACCAAACCTCTAAAATACTACCGGTACATCGATGACATTTTTATGATTTGGACGGAGGGTGAAGAAACTCTGAAACAATTTTATTCTGCATTCAATACATACCATCCTACAATCAGATTCAAAATTGACTACTCCCCAGAAAAAGTCAATTTTTTGGACACCACGGTCTCAATCAGTGATGGCTGTATACAAACATCTGTATACAAGAAACCCACAGACAGATGTAGCTATCTCCACAACTCCAGCTTCCATCCTTCACATACAAAAAGATCCATCATTTACAGCCAAGCCACAAGATACCACCGTATCTGCTCTGACCCAGGGGACAGAGACAGACACCTTAAAACCCTGACTGAATCCTTCAAACAGAAGGGCTACAACCCCAAAATAATCTCCAAGAATATTGCCTCCTCCCTCAAAACACCCAGGAAGAATCTGCTACAGTACAAAAAGAAAAAATCCACAGACAGAATCTCGCTTGTAGTGACATACAATCCAGAGCTGGAAAAACTGAGGAAAATCATAAGAGATCTACAACCTATACTCCAGGAGGATGAATTACTGAAAGAGATATTCCCATCCCCACCAGTACTGGCCTTCCGACAGCCACCCAATTTAAAACACAAGATAATCAGAAGTAAACTTCCTTCACAGACTGAAAAGGAACAGAAGGGCACACTTCCCTGTAATTTATCCAGTTACAAACTATGCCAAAATATTTCACAGGACCCCAAAGTCATCCACAAAGGAAAGATATTCAACATAAAGGGATCTTTCACTTGCTCATCTTCCAATGTGGTATATATCATTCAGTGTAAAAAATGTAATGAAGGATGCTATATTGGAGAAACAGGCCAGATGCTTAAGACAAGATTCAATTTACATAGACATCATATAAACAATGCTGTTGCCAGCAGGGTTCCCACGCCTGTTGGGCAACATTTTACAAGACCAGGACACTGCACCAGTGACTTCACAGTGAGAATCCTCAAAGGTAACTTTAAAACCATACAAGAACGTAAGACCTTTGAAGTCAGAATGATTGAATATTTTAACACCCAACAGAAAGGACTTAACAAGGACCTGGGGTTCCTAGCCCATTATAAACCATAAAGCTGTATGTCTCTGTTGATCACCCTCCCCTCACCTATCCACACCCACCCTGTTAGAATACCAATGATATGCTTTGATGTCCCCATGCATACTTCCTACCCACCCCCATCCTGTCAGACTGTCATAGCAATGCTTGAATGTTCTCACTTATATACACTGTCAGCTAGCACATTTGCTTATTTCCGATCTGACGAAGAAGGGCAACCTTCGAAAGCTAATCAAGAAATGTATTAAGTTATGTCCAATAAAAAAGGTATCATCTTATTTTCTTTTCCATGTTTTATTTTGTTTGATTTCTATTGATAACCATATGCAAATAAGAAAGAACTGCGTGCGCTACTGGGGGCAGTCGGATACTGCCGGATCTGGATCATTAATTTCGCTGTTTTGCCCCAAGACCTGTATACCAAACTGAAAGGGCCTGAACCCGAGGCCCAACCCTTCCAGTGGGAAAAACACGAATTGAGGGGCCTAGCTGATTTGAAAACAGCCCTTGTATCCCCCCCAGCACTTGAACTCCCAGATGTAACGAAGCCTTACCTTCTTGCGGAAGAAGGCGGGGTCTGTGGGAAGTGGAATACTTCCAAATGTTGCCTGAACACTGATGATACTGCAGCTGCAGTACTAAATATAGCTAATGACATTAGAAAGCTTGCACATGTTCCCGTCCAGAGATGGACATCTATGCTTGGTAGGATTCTCTCTTTGGGGGCACGTGGTGGAATACATTAATATTTTTCGGTGTCTATCTGTTTGGGGGCCTTTTATTCTTACCCTGTTTACTTCCATGTGTTTTATCTTTTGCTCGCAGGGCTATGGCACGTATTGCTGACCAGCGCGCAGCTCTGCAAATTATGTGTCTCCAGATGTATTCTTCCCTGCTGTCAGTAGATGTGGATCCTGATTCCTCTGAGGATGACCCCTAACTTCAGCAACATTCCACCATACCTCCACTCTCCCCTACTAACCTAACCTCTTTTGTATTTTTCCAGATATTGTGCACCACTTGCCCTCTGGGCCATCTACACCTTTCCTGGCAAAGACCGGTTACAAAGGGGGGAGCATCCAATAGGGACTTTTTGTCTCAACCCCGGTGAAGAACTCAACGGCCACGAAAGGAATCTTAGGGCCATCACTTCTTGAACTTCTCTACATTTACACCACCTCCGTTGTTGTGATACTTTTCACTTGGACAATTGATAAAGTATCAAAGGGGGGATTGTAGGGGGGGGGGCAGCTTGACTGTTTTGCTGAAACTGGAGTCAGTTTATACTAGAGTTAGATTTTGCTGTAAAGGACAATCTATTGTGCTTAGCTAAAAGAAGCTGTAACTTGTAACATGGCAGCCATTAACTTTGCTTTTTCTGTGAAATACATTTTCTCTCCTTCTGTGCCTTTTCTGAAATGTAAGGCTTGCAAGCTGACAGTTAGCTCAGAGGAAGCAGCTGTAACCAGATAGCAGAAACCAGCTGGAACTTGTGCTGCTTATCAGTATATTGCCTTATATGGTATATGCAATGCCAAATAACTGTGAATAGACTAGAGACCAGTGTTGGAAATAGAGGGTTGTGTGCAAAGCCAAAGATAAGTTTCGTTTCCTGGGTTTTGTGTAAGATCCTCTGTCTGTAACTGCGCATGACTACTGATAAGAGTGTATAAGAACGAGTGTCAGGTGACGCTCGGGGCACAGTATCCTGAGTCTGAACTTAGTACTGTGTCAGCTAGCTAATAAAAGCTGTCATGCCTCTGGAACCATTTGCCTCTTGTCTCCTGTTACAGACCCACTTGTGAGGATTATTCAGCCTGCTTGTCCTCAGAGAAAACTATATCATATGGGAGCTGGCTAACACCACAAGGAGTGACGGTGGGAATCAAATGTACATCATCTTTATTTATTTATTATTTATTTATTTATTACATTTGTATCCCACATTTTCCCACCTATTTGCAGGCTCAATGTGGCTTACATAGTTTTGTTAATATTGTCATTCCAGGATATCAGATACAGTTAGTATTGTGCAGAGATTAAGTAAAGGAAGATAGAAGAAGGATGGGAGTGATAAGGGTAGTTGTGGAAGGTGGGCTTTCATAACTGAGTGGGTTGCTGAGGTGGACTAAAGAGTGCTACACTAACCATTAGGCTAGCAGGCCACCTTTTCCAACTGACTTTTTACATCATGTGTTGTGTTCCAAAGCACAGGTCTGAAGATGTGAGGTTCATAGTCAGGCATGTGGCAATGGGTTCCCACTCGGTCTCAATGAGCAGTTTTGGTGTTTGTGATTACACAGTATGAATGGTTGTTGATGAACATGGCTCTTGGAAGTCCTGTGATATGTGCTATAATATCTGATGTTAATGTACTATAGCTTGCAATGGCCTACAGATCTATGGGAATGCATACATGGCTAGTAGACATGTGCCACCCCTCCCTGCCAGTTACTATGCATATGTGAACATGGGTGTCAATGTATTGAATGAGGCTCTGCTGTGGCTGGGTAGCTGAATGACACTGTATAACACCCATGCATAGTTGAAGATGTCATCCTAGCCATCCCCAGGTAAGGTAAAGATAAATGAGCTGTCAACAGGGTTGGAATGACAGTCACATCAGGGACCATGATAACCTTTAGGAAGTCATACTATCTTTGGAGGGGTTAGGAGTGGGAAGTGGCTTCCTTACTGTTATTCTGCTCAAACAATGCAAATATTCCCACTTTCAACTGAACTGACAGTGCTGATGTGTCAGGTAAGTATTTCCAGAAAGCCAACATTGCTAGAAGAGCACACTTAAGAGATGTTTCCACAGCATGCCCATTGTGTAACATACTATTCTTAATTATTTGAAGCACATTCACCACAAATCATGACTTTCTGGGTGTCCAGTTGAAATGTTCCTTAATGTGTTCCATCTTGTTTGCAATGGAACACTCAACCAGTATTCTGAGATACCAAGTTACCCAATTCCAGGCTGGAGACTTTTGTCAGTCCTGAATGTCTGACCACCCCAACCTGGTGCAATATGGGACTTGTAGCACTGATGTCAATGGCCAGGATCAGGCACTACAAATCTCACACTGCCTTGAGTTATCATTTGAAACCCAGGACTCTTCCTAAATTTGGACTTGATGGTAAATTAACTGTTGCATCATGTTAGAAGTTACTACAAGATATAGGAAATTATGAGATCCCTACTGTTTCCTAGATTCTTGTAAAAGGGAAAAAAAATAATTGAAGGAATGTCATTTTTGTTTTTTCTACATAAGAACTACTTACTACTACTTAACATTTCTAGAGCGCTACTAGGGTTATGCAGCGCTGTACAGATTAACAAAAAGGACAGTCCCTGCTCCAAGGAGCTTACAATCTAATGGGCGAAATGTCAAGTAAGGGCAGTCCAGATTTCCTGAATAGAGGTATGATAGTTAGGTGCCGAAGGCGACATTGAAGAGGTGGGCTTTGAACAAGGCTTTGAAGATGGGCAGGGAGGGGGCCTGGTGTATGGGCTCAGGGAGTTTATTTCAGGCATGGGGTGAGGTGAGGCAGAAAGGGCGGAGCCTGGAGGTGGCAGTGGTGGAGAAGGATACTGAGAGGAGGGATTTGTCTTGAGAACGGAGGTTTCGGGTAGGAATATAAGGGGAGATGAGGGTAGAGAGGTAGTGAGGGGCTGTAGATCGAGTGCATTTGTAGGTTAAAAGGAGAAGCTTAAACTGTATGCGGTACCTGATCGGAAGCCAGTGAAGTGACTTGAGGAGAGGGGTGCTATGAGTGTACCGGTTCAGGTGGAAGATAAGACGTGCAGCAGAGTTTTGAACGGACTGAAGGGGGGATAGATGGCAAAGTGGGAGGTCAGTGAGGAGTAGGTTACAGTAGTCAAGAAGAACTATATATTCTATAGCAAACAATGCATTGTACTTGAGAGTTTTTGATCAATTAAAATTTTGTTTTTTACTGGGAATATTAGAGGATTACCTTCTAATGAATATTTTTATGGAGAGTAAACAGAACACGAGTACTCAACCCGGTTACATTTCAAAACTCTGACTAACTTTTGTGCTGACAGGCTCTTGTCTAACACTGACCCTGTTTTACCAAAGCTTTGTGTATGGAGCACCTGAATTTCATTGTTTGGGATAATGTCTTTTTATTTTTCTTTAATCTATTTGTTAAAGAAATATGCCACTATTATGTTGACAATTCTTTTCTTTAATATTACTGGAATTATTACTAAGCTTAAATACTTCACATTCCGTCCACAATTAGAGTTTCTTTATAGATATTTCTTGCCTGATCTAATCTTTGTAAAGGTCAGTCAGCCTTTGTCTGCCTTATTAGGATTTTGTTACATTACATTTGAATTTCAGTTCTGTGATTTACTGTTCTTCCCTTAATGGCTCAGGATATTAAATTGTACAATGTAAAATGCCATAACTTGCCTTTTGCTATCCTTCATAAGTATGTGTGGGCGTAAGTGCAGTCCAGTTTATGCTTTCTTTCAGGGAGATATCAGCTGCCTGCATATTCAGCCATGTTCTTTTGATAATCGCCTTGTTTTAAGTTACTTGACAGAAACTTTATTTTGTTTAAGAGCACTAACTTTTAAGAGATTCCTGAACTTTATTGTACAAAGACTTTTTTTTCCTTTGAACTAAACTATTTTTCCAGCTTACCATTAATTCTCCTGAATTCTCTGTGGTATGTTTCTTCACTAGATAATTTCCTGACAGGCTCATGCCAGCATTATTTTTCTTAGTTTTCAAGGCTACAGACCAATATGTTCCCAAGGTCTGCCTTAAAAAAAATCTTTACAGTTTATGCAAGTTGTAGTCATTGTATGACTGGTTTTGGACTAGAAAGAGTTTATAATTGCCTTGAAAGCCATAACTTGCCTCAGATAATCCTTATGGTCGGGAATAAAGAAATTACTTTCCTGTGTAATACTGGGGCTGGATGCACAGTTGTAAAATTTGATGATGCAAAATTAATTCCTTTATCCTCTGAGACTATTATAGTAAAGAATGCAGGTGGTAACATAATAAAGGAACTGCTGTCTAAATTAATAAAGGGTTTTGAGCCTGAAAGTGGTAGACGCAGTACATGTCAGGTAATTGTATCCAAAGTCTGCCCATGTATTCTATTAGGGAGAGACCTCCTTCACAGCTTAGGAATTGCCATAAAGCCAATTGAAAGGGGTTAAAGGCTTACAGGATTGAGGAAGGCCCGTATGTGACACAGGATCAGGACTCTAATTTAACCCCATAGTGGGTGTCTGGTCGAAGTTGATATCATGGACCATGGTGGCACTGCCCACAGTACACATGAAAAAGTTTACATCTTGCAAACATTTACACTCTTGTATTTCTGATGGCATGCTAATTTTTGTGATGCAGTTTTCTTATTACCAGCTGGTTGAATTCCTCCCTGATAAACAAAAAGGGACCATATTATCTGCTGTAGCTTGACTGTGAGGTTTATAACAAAACAGGATTTCATGGTCCTGCTGGACTGTTGCTCTAATAAGATTGTATGCAACTGATTCTACCTTTAAATTTAGTTACAAGAAAAGTTTGTCTACTGAAATATTAAATGTGTTTAATTCTTAGGCTGGGGCCGATTCTGTTCAATATATTTGTGAGTGACATTGCTGAAGGGTTAGAAGGTAAAGTTTGCCTATTTGCGGATGATACTAAGATCTGTAACAGAGTGGACACCCTGGAGGGAGTGGAAAACACGAAAAAGGATCTGAGGAAGCTGGAAGAATGGTCTAAGGTTTGGCAATTAAAATTCAATGCAAAGAAATGCAAAGTGATGCACTTAAGGAATAGAAATCCATGGGAGACGTATGTGTTAGGCGGTGAGAGTCTGATAGGTACGGACGGGGAGAGGGATCTTGGGGTGATAGTATCTGATGATTTGAAGGCGAAGAAACAGTGTGACAAGGCGGTGGCTGTGGCTAGAAGGTTGCTAGGTTGTATAGAGAGAGGTGTGACCAGCAAAAAAAAGGAGGTGTTGATGCCCCTGTATAAGTCAATGGTGAGGCCCCACCTGGAGTATTGTGTTCAGTTTTGGAGGCCGTATCTTGCTAAGGATGTAAAAGGAATTGAAACGGTGCAAAGAAAAGCTACGAGAATGGTATGGGATTTGCGTTACAAGACGTATGAGGAGAGACTTGTGGACCTGAACATGTATACCCTGGAGGAAAGAAGAAACAGGGGTGATATGATACAGATGTTCAAATATTTGAAAGGTATTAATCCGCAAATGAACCTTTTCCAGAGATGGGAAGGCGGTAGAACTAGAGGATGCGAAATGAGATTGAAGGGGGGCAGACTCAAGAAAAATGTCAGGAAGTATTTTTTCACGGAGAGAGTGGTGGATGCTTGGAATGCCCTCCCGTGGGAGGTGGTGGAGATGAAAACGGTAACGGAATTCAAACATGCATGGGATAAACATAAAGGAATCCTGTTCGAAAGGAAGGGATCCTCAGAAGCTTAGCCGAGATTGGGTAGCGGAGTCGGTGGTGGGAGGCGAGGCTGGTGGTTGGGAGGCAGGGCTAGTGCTAGGCAGACTTCTACGGTCTGTGCCCTGAAAATGACAGATACATGGTTTTACTTCCATTGCATTCCATGACTTGGAGCCATCTATTAAATCAAGGTAAGGTATACACAAAAAGTAGCACATATGAGTTTATCTTGTTGGGCAGACTGGATGGACCGTACAGGTCTTTTTATGCCGTCATCTACTATGTAACTGCGACCACAGATTGTCGGAAGCTGCCAGAGGTCACACAATCTGAGAATCTCAACAGCTTAGCCAGATCATGTATAGACTGGGACCTGTATGTGATGGGATTGAGATCTGCCCTTAGCTGTTCATATAACTCCATTATAGTGCATTATAGTACAAGGCAATGACACGGTCCTCACGATACCCATGCAGCATTGTGTGGACCAGGAACAGGCGTGGGTGCCGGGAGTGTTGTTCCCACCTATGGGACCGTCGCTCTCTCTGCACCAGCTGCTGCTGCTGTTCCCGTTGTGGTGGATTCCCCTGTGCCAGAATGGGAGCTGGAACCTGGGGTGGAACCTGTCCTGGGTCCTGAACCTCCAGACCCAGGGCATGGGCTACTGCTGCAGCAGCTGCTACAGACAACAATGCCATTGTGAAGAAAATGATTGATGGCTGTCTATGTGCCTTTATAAGCTGATGGTGTATGTAGGTGGAGGCATTGAGTCATCATGGTCTTTCCATGTCCAGCGCGCTGCCGAGCGCTATTAAATCCACCACGTAAATGCTACCAAATCCCTTAATTACACCTATTTTCATGGCGCTAAGACCTACTGCACTATCTCACGTGTTACGCACCTGCACATGCCTGTGCTAGCACCCTCTTGTAGACATGCCTACAACAAGCCTACAAAACGTCCCTTTCTCTTTCCAGGTCCGCCCATATCCACATTAGGCATTAACGTATGGATCGCCACACACTGCTGCTGATTTTAACACTTTGGCAGCTACCGTGGCACTGCACTAGTAGTTAACGCGCACAAATCCATATGTTAATGCCTTAATGCACCTTAGTAAACAGGCTCCTTAGACTGACTCTGGACTTTTCCCTCATTATTCAATACCTCTCTTCTAAATAGTAGCAATAACAAATATCGAGTGCATTTTTATAATATACCACTGCATTCTACAAAATAAAAGGAACATGTTCCCACATACCATCTTTCTTTATTGATCAAGGCACAGGAAAAAAAGTTTTTAAGTGCTCCAAAGTTTCAAAAACCTTTGTAGTTTAAAATATAAACTCTGAATGTTGAGCACTTGATTCTCATAACATGATGTCTGTTTTGGTGGCTCTTTTTGAAAGAATAATACAGTGCACTCCATTTAAGTGCACGTCAGATAAGCGCATGCTCTGTTTAACTGCATGCCGTACTTTGGTCCTGTTTTTGGCACCATCAATTTCTATGGGGACAAACTTCAGTTTAGCACACCACTGATAAGTGCAAGATTCGCTTATATGCATGGTTTCCTCTGCAGGAAAGACTCCACATAAGCGCGCGCATGGAATATGGAAGCCGATTGGTGCGTGACAAAGGGGCAGTAAATTTGAGATCTCGTTGGTTAACTACCACAGGCAGAAGAAGCAAAAGAATGTTGTTAGAGTGTACACTGGAGTTGTTGTCGCGCAACTGTAAGACATTAACACTGGCTGAACGAACAGAAGTTCTTTAAAAATTAGAAAACAAAGTCAAGCATCTTTTGCTAAAGAATATGGTGTCAATCCCAGTCAAATTTCACGTATCTTGAAGCAGAAAGACCAGCTTCTGGAAGACTGGCAAAACAATACAAATCCACAATGGAAACGAAAACGGGCGGGAAAAGCTGAGGAGGTAGAAGATAAGTCCATAAATACATAAGCACTGCCATACTGGGAAAAGACCAACAGCCTTATTTTCAAAAGTGATGGGAGCCCAGATTTCGACCCAAATCAGGAGATAGGCGTCCATCTCGCAAAGGCACCCAAATCGGTATAATTGAAAGCCGATTTTGGGCGTCTTCAACTGCAATCTGTCGCGGAAACGGCCAAAGTTGACGGAGGCGTGTCGGAGGCATGGTGAAGGTGGGACTGTGGCATGTTTAGCGGCCGAGGAGAGATGGGCGCCTTCGGCCGATAATCGAAAAAAGAAAGGCGTTTTTAGCGCGAATTTGGGTCCTTTTTTTTTTTTTACCCCTTTTTTTTCACAAACAAGTCCCAAAAAAGTGCCCTAAATGACCAGATGACCACCAGAGGGAATCAGGGATGACCACCCCTGACTCCCCCAGTGGTCACTAACCCCCTACCACCATAAAAAAAACAACTTTAACAACTTTTTTTTCCAGCCTGTATGCCAGCCTCAAATGCCGTACCCAGCTCCATCACAGCAGTATGCAGGTCCCTGGAGCAGTTGTTAGTGGGTGCAGTGGACTTCACCCAGGTGGACCCAGGCCCATCCCCCCTACCTCTTACACTTGTGGTGGTAAATGGGAGCCCTCCATACCGCCCCCAAAACCCACTGTACCTACATGTAGGTGCCCCCTTCAGCCATAAGTGCTATGGTAATGGTGTAGAGTTGTGGGCAGTGGGTTTTGGGGGGATTTGAGGGGCTCAGCACCCAAGGGATGGGAGCTATGAACTTGGGAGGTATTTAAATTTTGTTTTTAATTGTTACAAGTGCCCCCTAGGGTGCCCGGTTGGTGTCCTGGCATGTGAGGGGGACCAGTGCACTATGAATCCTGGCCCCTCCCATGACCCAATGCCTTTGATTTGTTCGTTTTCGAGCTGGGCACCCACGGTTTCCATTATCGCTGAAAAACGAAACCGCCCAGTTCAAATCCGCATACATCCGATGCATTTGCCGAGCACAAACTGTATTATTGAAAAAAAAGATGGATGCCCATTTTTTTTGAAAATATGGTCTGTCCCGCCCCTTCACGTACCCGTTCTCAGACATAGACGCCCATGGAGATGGGCGTTCGCGTTCAATTATGCCCCTCCACGGGTCCATCAAGCCCAGCATCCTGTCTCCGATAGCGGCCAATCCAGGCTTCAAGAACCTGGCAACCCCCCCCCCCCCTCCCAAAACATTTTTTTTAATAATGTTCAATGGACTTTTTCCTCAGGTGGTTTTCTCAAGTCAGCAGCAGACAATTTCCTGTCAGTGGTCCACTGCTTATGGAGAAAGCTAATCAGCTAGCTGAAAGTCTTGGACTAACTGAATTCAAAGCCACTGTTGGATGGTTGGAAAGATGGAAGGAGAGGAACAACATAAAATTCAAGAAACAGCATGGTGAAAAACAAGACGCTGATGACTTTGGTGCTGAAAATTGGGTTGTTTCAGTTCTTCCTACCATCTTGAACGAGTTTGCACCTCGTGACATTTTCAATGCTGACGAAAACGGTCTCTACTGGTGAGCGATTCCTGATGGAACACTTGCATTCAAACATGCCGAAACTACTAGAGGTAAAATGTTGACGGACCGACTGACGATCCTCCTTTGCTGCAATATGGGAGTGAGAAGTTGGAACCACTCGTCATTGGAAAGAGCAAACAGCCCCATTGCTTCAAGAATGTTAAGCGACTTCCTGTGTCATACGAGGCTAACGCAAATCCATGAATGGCTGGGGAAATTTGGAAGCAGTGGCTAAAGAAGTTAGACACTAGAATGCGGACACAAAAGCATCAGATTTTGTTGCTTTGTGATAATTGTGCTGCACACAATGATGATGTCAGGCTGTCAAGGTGGTCTTCCTGCCACCAAACACTACCTCTCTGATCCAACCTATGGATCAGGGCATAATAGCCAATTATGAGCGTTATGGATGACCAGACTGGCAAGGATAAACGTGCTGTTGAACTGGCTCGTAATCTATCACTGTTGGATTCCCTACATATGCAGAAAGAAGCCTGTGTTACTTCTGACACTCGCTTCCAGATTGTGAGCCCTTGGGGAGACTAGGAACGGCCTGAGGTGGACCGAACCACAACTAGGAAAAAATAATAAAACCACAGGGTACTCACACAGAACACCAGGCTTGCGAGGAGAGGTGCCAACTCCTTGAAGGTAGAAAACCTCAGGGCACGTATGGTTTGCACCAGCAGGCTAGGCTGCCCCCCAACTACTGGACACGGAGTCACAGGAACTGGCTGGCAACAACAGGACTCTACGGGATAAAGCAGGGATAAGGATACCAGAACAGCTTCTCAAGACTTCACCTGCACTTAGCCATGGTCCCCCAGGAGTTGGGCCCCTGGGTTCAGGCGGCCTGCAGGACTTCAGGCCCACAGAAGGTAGCAGTTATAACAGGTGAAGCTGAACCAGACAGATCAGGCAGGAACCAGCACTACAGAAAACCAAGCGAAAGAGGTACTGGCAAGAGCAAAGACTAAAGGTCCCACTAACCAACACAGCTAGACACAGAGAGCGAGGGGTTAACAGAACACACTAACCTCAGAAAAAGAGGAGGAACTACAACAGACAGAACTAAAACAAATACGATGACACAACACAGACTGCATGCACTGCTCCAGCCCAGCTGCAGGGAAAGGCAAATTAACCCCATGCTGAGAAAAGCAAATACAAAACGGAACACAGAAGAAGGTGCTGACAGGCCAGCCCCAAAGAACACAAAAGAGAAGGAACAGATTCCTTCAGCGCACTGAGCAACAGCTCTAGAAGAAATAAAAGAAGAGGCCACAGCAGAAGAATACTAATGCTAGAGCAGTGCTTACCCAAAAACTGCAGGTAAAAATAGCTCCTGATTACTGATGTCTGTAGCTGCAGACGTCAGCTACAAGCCAGCTAACCAATAGCAACCAAGTCCCACCCAGCTACTCTAGCAGAGAGATGCCAGCCCCTCCCTAACCTAGCAGAGTGGGTTCCAGTCTCTCCTAAGCCTGTTAGCAGAAACATAACAGAAACCTAACAGCCTGGAATCATGTTACACAGGCAACCATTGTGAACTGCTACAAGCGGGCAAGCTTTGTTAGGGATGTGGAGAGGGACAAAATAGATGTAGCTGTTGCAAACGCGTCAGATGAACAGGCTATTGACATCCCAGCCAATGTTACTGAAGAGGAGTTTCATCACTACGCAGCTGTTGATTACGATCTACAAACAGCTGATGACAGCACTGATGTCCAGATATGCGCCTACATGCAGGCAACAGCTGATGATGAAACAGATGATGAAATGAGCAGTGAGGCACATGCTGACAAAATTCAACAACCTCCTGTCACTTTTGCAAGATCGCTGGAGAGTCTCAACACCGTGCGGGCCTATCTGGAGGCCACTGGATGTCAGTGCTATGACAGTTTTTACCGTCTGGCAGACGTAGTCTATGGAACTCACAGACACAAGAGTGCACAGAGGACTATGACTGATTACTTCAAGTAAGCCTAACGTCAGTTAACTGTGCGTATAATAAACAGTACTGTACATATGTTTATCAGATGTCAAGCTTCTTTTTTGGGTCACAATGGGGAAGTGCACACTCCGGTTAACTGCATGTATTTCTTTGGTCCCAGACCCTTGCACTTAAGCGGATTGCACTGTATATGTTCTTCATAAGTGCCTAATTTACTCTGGTACTATGATACACATTGCAAATTTACTTTCCTCATGTAAGAACACCACAGTTTGTTTTTAATCATATGAACATACTTGTCTATGACACATTCCTTATGCCTTGCACATTTTAGTATCATTTAGCTCCTATATATTTGTTTTAGATTTCATTAGTACACTTGTGCTTATTTGTACATTTTATATGAACAGCATTCTGATGTTATTAGTTATTTATTGATTTTAAATTTTTTTGTGTAAATTTGAACATAATTTGTGATGTTTATTTTGAAGCTTTCATTACTATAATTTTTATTTCTTACTTAAATGTTTATTGTTATTCTAAATGTATTTTTTAGACTCCTGAGGCAGGTGCAACCAGTGGTGAAACATGGTATCGTGTTGAGTCTATAAGTTGCATAAATTCTGTGTATGACTTCTTTGGCTCCCTTGTGTTTTTGGAAGTGTCACCAGATGGCTCCAATGCATTGAGGATTGATTGTCAGTCTTGGTTTTACTTCCATTGCATTCCATGACTTGGAGCCATCTATTAACCCTAACCCAACCAGCAGGCTTGAGGACTGATCCCTGCAGGCAGCTGATGCCCTCCGGGCAGCCCTGCTGGATGTGGTGGGTTTGGGACAGGCTCCAGGGACAAGATGGGCCTAAGGCACCTCTCATCCCTCCCTCTTCATACTCCGCTCCCCACTCCTCCTCACTAGCATCAAAGACAAGCTCCGGAGGTGGAGGGGATCCCAGTGGGGGTCTGGTGGCCTGTGTAGGGTGTTAGGGTGTTCATCAAGGGAACCAGGGTGCAGCAATGCCTATGGGAAATATGAAGGGGTGAAAGGTAGTTCTTGGTGGGACATGAAGAGTACCACATTTGCAGAATTGGTTCCTGTAAGAATGTGTAAATATATTGCTTTTTCATTTAACATAAATGTAAAGATAGAATATATAGTTTAGGCCCTAACTATATTTGTGTAAGCCTTTTCTAGCAGAAATCATTACATTATAGCTGTCTGAATTACTAACAAAGGAACTCAGATAAGAAGCTAAGACAGGTTATCTTCATCAACCTTTCAGAGGAGCATCTTTTGCTCCCCCTCCCCCTACTCAGCAATAACATCAGCAGACAGTCTGGGGGATCCTAGAGAGCTGATGTCTCTTATCCTTATGTGTCCTTCTGTCTGTCCTTCCCTTATCCTTATTGGTCCTGTCTGTTTGTCCTGATTTAGATTGTAAGCTCTTTTGAGCAGGGACTGTCTTTCTTCATGTTCAATTGTAAAGTGCTGCGTATGACTGGTAGCGCTATATAAGTGATTTATAGTAGTAGTAGTAGTAGTAGTAATGTCTCTGGGACACTGAGAAACACAAACCAGAGCAATGTTTGCTGCAAATGACTCAGATGAAGCACAGGAGGGTATTTGTCTAAGGGCCATTGAAGCAGGGTTGTTTCTACACCACGTTTCCAATATGCACCATGCACCTTTTGCAGAAACTAACCATAGTTCCTTCCAGCCATAGAGCATAGGCTAGTGGATAAACTGCTGAAGGAAGGAGAAGTGAAGGAGGAAGAGGGGAGAAAGAGGAGGAAGAACTCCCTGAAGAGGCTGATGAGGAGAAAGAACCTGCTGAAGAGAAGGAACAGGTGGCCTAGTTCATCACATTGCAGAGATATACAGACGTTGCATTATTTCAGTGACACATAGGGGACAGTGGCAACCATGTGTCATTGTGTGGCCTAGGACATTGGGGTAACAGTATATTTCTCCCATATCTGGCCAAATCCCAGAACTGGCTGCATGTATCTGCTACATTCACATCCCTGCTATGACAAGGGAGAATGCCATGCTGTCTGCTATCTTCCCATGCCTGCATTCTTATACTAATGTGTAAAATACCGAATGAGATGCTTAAAACATTAGTATGTGAGTATAGGCATGGACGTTGGCAGACAGCATGGCATGCCTTCTTGACATAGTGGGGATGTGTATGCAGCAACTGCATGCAGTGCGTTGTGGGGTTTGGCCAGAGATGGGGGAATGCTGTGGAGGAGTGGTTTTAGAAGGGCTCCTACCTCTCCATTACTACAGACAATGTCTCAGGCACACCAATAGCAAGGAATTTGTGTGATGATTGCCCGGAAATGAGTCACCAGGATTCTGGTAACTCCAAAGACTCTACAAGATATGAAGGGATGGAAGACACTTTGGGGTCGATATTCAGCCGGTGGCACTCAGCATTTTGCTGACTGCCATTGGCATTATGCCCGGAACTTCAATGCCAGGCCATTCAATTTATGGGTTTGTACAGTTGGCTAAAACATAGCCGGTTAAATGTGATATTTAGCACTTATCCAGCTATAGGGCACCATATATCGAGAAGACTGACTTTTATGTGGTCCTATTTATGCGGCTACCCTGGCCGATTAAGTTCTGAATATCGGCACTTAAGTACCAAGTACCAACTCTACCCTGGAACACCCCAGAGTTGGGGACAAACTGGACATTTTCTGCTGCTGAATATGACCAGTTAGCCCTGAACCGGTGATATAACTGGCCAGGAGATGTTTCTGGTTAGTTAAATCGCTTTGAATATGAACCCATTTTTTCCTTGGTACAATTAGGTTTAACCATCATTTTCACATGCATATTAGCAGGATCTCCATGTACCATGGGCAAGAATGTAGCAGGGGATCCCACCAGAGACGTGTAATGGTCATTCACCTATAGGGCCAGGGCTACATGCATAGTATGGTGCTGATCCCTGGTCCATGTAGCCTCAGAGTCAGACAGTGGTGGTGAGTACCTGGGGATGCAGGGAGCTGTGGAGGATATCCGTCACACATACCCCAGACTGAGTTATCATCAGTGGTCACATACCATTGATTTTTGCAGGGTGACCAGTAGGATAATACTGTGACAGGCTGACTAGTGTATTATGGTAGTCCATGCCATTGTCACAGGTTCATGCAAAGAAGGGAGGGCATGTGGGAAAGAGGAACCTGAATTATAGCTACATAATGCAAGGTTCCACGTTAGGAGTCACCAACCAAGAAAGGGGTCTAGGTGTCATTGTTAATGATACATTAAAACTCTCTGCTCAGTGTGCTGCAGCGGCTAAAAAAGCAAATAGAATGTTAGGTATCATTAGGAAAGGAATGGAAAACAAAAATGAGGACATTATAATGCCTTTGTATCGCTCCATGGTGTGACTGCACCTCGAATATTGTGTTCAATTCAGGTAAAAATTTGGGTAAACGGAGTCCAATCGGATTCTATAAATATTCAGAGGGGGACGCGACAGAGATGCCCGTTGTCACCCTTATTATTTGTTTTAAGTATAGACCCCCTGATATGAGAAATTATATCGAACCCAGACATTGGGGGAGTGAAAATGGGGGGCATAGCTTTAAAATCTCAGCCTTTGTGGACGATCTCCTGGTACACCTGACTAACCCCCAGGAATCCCTCCCAAACTTAATGGACAGCATAACAGAATTTGGGGATTTTTCAGGATTTAAATTGAACTTAGATAAATCGCTAGCATTGCCGACTAGCCCGTTGGTGCATAGACATTGGGAGGGACAGTTTACCTTATGGTGGGCGACACGACAGTTTCAATACTTAGGGATTAAACTTCCATACAAAACATTCTTGATGCAAGACCTTAATGTGGCCTACTTGCTAGATCAGACGGGACAGGCGCTGGCCCGATGGACGACCTTGCCCATCTCTTTACATGGACGAATACAGCTATTTAATATGATGTTATTTCTCAAATGGTTATACATACTACAAATCTTACCGATTCAGCTCCTTAAGAAAGAAATTAAAGCCTTATATAAATTACTATCCAAGTTTTGTTGGCAAGGGAAGAAACCAAGAACCCAATTAAAAAACTTATTAGGCTCATGGAGCCAGGGGGGATTAGGGGTGCCGGACATGCAGGAATACAATTGGGCGTGCTTACTGAGGCATTTAGAGGACTGGGTCTTAGACAAACAAAGATACACTCCTCGGATATTAGAACAGGCAACATATAGTAAATGGAATGTTTTTTCATTAATGCACTGCCCTATGGGTAAAATTCCGGCGGAAGTGCGTGACAACCATCTCCTGAGATCGATTTGGGCATCGTGGAACTTTCTGATCCCATTGCTAGGAGGGAACCCGCGGCAATCGGATCACATATCAATAGTAGGGTATCCGGAGTTTGCCCCGGGTAATGAGAATAGCAGTTTTCAACGATGGGAGAGCAAGGGGATCCGGTACTTCCAAGATCTGTTAGATACAGAAGGGAGGATGTGGACATGGGAGACAATGTTGGCATCTGGGAAAGTAGAAACATGGGATCTATTTGCTTATAGGCAAATCCACCACTATGTCAAAAGCTTGAATACGATAAGTACATAAGTACATAAGTAATGCCATACTGGGAAAAGACCAAGGGTCCATCGAGCCCAGCATCTTGTCCACGACAGTGGCCAATCCAGGCCAAGGGCACCTGGCAAGCTTCCCAAACGTACAAACATTCTATACATGTTATTCCTGGGATTTGGGATTTTTCCAAGTCCGTTTAGTAGCGGTTTATGGACTTGTCCTTTAGGAAACCATCCAACCCCTTTTTAAACTCTGCTAAGCTACCCGCCTTCACCACATTTTCCGGCAATGAATTCCAGAGTTTAATTACACGTTGGGTGAAGAAACATTTTCTCCGATTTGTTTTAAATTTACTACACTGTAGTTTAATCGCATGCCCCCTAGTCCTAGTATTTTTGGAAAGCGTGAACAGACGCTTCACATCCACCTGTTCCACTCCACTCATTATTTTATATACCTCTATCATGTCTCCCCTCAGCCATCTCTTCTCCAAGCTGAATAGCCCTAGCCTCCTTAGTCTTTCTTCATAGGGAAGTCGTCCCATCCCCGCTATCATTTTAGTCGCCCTTCGCTGCACCTTTTCCAATTCTACTATATCTTTCTTGAGATGCGGCAACCAGAATTGAACACAATACTCAAGGTACAGTCGCACCATGGAGCGATACAACGGCATTATAACATCCTCACACCTGTTTTCCATACCTTTCCTAATAATACCCAACATTCTATTCGCTTTCCTAGCCGCAGCAGCACACTGAGCAGAAGGTTTCAGCGTGTTATCGACGACGACACCCAGATCCCTTTCTTGGTCCGTAACTCCTAACGTGGAACCTTGCATGACGTAGCTGTAATTTTTCACAATCCTGTCGCGAGTTAACGACTTTGAATAACTTTGTGTCATCAGCAAATTTAATTACCTCGCTAGTTACTCCCATCTCTAAATCATTTATGAATATATTAAAAAGCAGCGGTCCTAGCACAGACCCCTGAGGAACCCCACTAACTACCCTTCTCCATTGTGAATACTGCCCATTTAACCCCACTCTCTGTTTCCTATCCTTCAACCAGTTTTTAATCCACAATAGGACATTTCCTCCTATCCCATGACCCAAAGTTCAGGAATTTTTAGGTCATGGTATGACCCAACTTCTTCATGCATCTTTAGTGGTAAAATCTGCCATGCGACGACATAAATTACAAAAGGATATTACTAATCATCCACCAACTAAAGATTTGAAATTCATGGACTTATTAGCAAGAAAGAACTTTCAGTCTTCAATGCTTTCAGTTTGTATGGTGATTCATATGTTTACTTATATACAATAATGGATGACTTGTCTAAATTGCAGTCATTGCTTCCTCAGCAAGACTTACCGGGTTTTCAACAAATTATTACTAATCTGAAGGAGAGTTCTAAACAAATGATCCGTACTACACATGATCAATTTGATACTTCACTCAGAAATGCAGCTACTGCAATTGCGTCTAGATGCTTCTCGTGGTTAAGGGCGTTTGCATTAGGTGAAGATGTTCATGAAAAGGTAGCTGAATCTCCTTGTTTGGGTGACTCTTTGTTCGGTGATAGAGTGAAACAATTGATTGAAGGTCTTAAGGAAGACTGTACAACACTGGACACTCTAGAACAAGATAAGCAGCAACCTTCTAAATTAAATTATAAAAGATTGCCTTATTTTAATGCGAGGAATAGATTCCAACAGCGGAAGTCTTTTGGTCATCAGAGGTCTGCTTATCAATTTAAATCCCAGCCTCATCGTTACAATTTTCAGACTAGACCAGGTAGAGAGCGGCATTCGCAAAAACCTGCTCAGACAAACCAGCAACAAAAACCTTTTGACCGTTCACTGGGTCAAATCTTGGTGGGGGCAGGGTCCAACAATTTTTCAGCACCTGGATGTCTATAACAACGGACAAGTGGATTATGGATATCATTCAACATGGATATTTTCTCATATTTTCACAGCCCCCACCGACTCGATCACCTACACATCTTCACGTTCCAAATTCGCAGATTCCACAATTACAACAGGAAGTTTGCAGGCTCCTCCATCTCAATGCCATAGAGATTGTACCTGCTCACGACATGAACAAAGGGTTTTATTCCCAATTTTTTCTTATACTCAAGAAGGATGAGGTCTCAGGGCAATCCTGGATCTAAGGCAACTCAACAAATATCTTCCAAGACAACGATTTCGAATGTCATCTTTACAAACAATACTTCCTTTGTTAACACAAGGAGTATGGTTTTCAGCCATAGATCTGCAGGATGCTTACCTTCATATTCCTATTCATCAGTCATCAAGACGATTTCTTCGGTTTCTGTGCCAAGGTCGCCATTATCAGTTCAAGGTTCTGCCTTTTGGATTAACATCAGCTCCCAGAGTGTTCTCCAAGTGTGTCATAGCTCCTGTGGCACATTTACATCGTCAAGGTATAATCCTTTTTCCATATCTCGACAATTGGTTGATTGTAGCTCAGTCTCCACAGCAGAATCTTCAGCATTTGCAGAGGACCATTCTTCTTCTAGAAGAGTTAGGTTTAGTGATCAATTACAAGAAATCACATTTGATCCCCACTCAGAGACTGACATTCATAGGAGCAGATCTGGTCTCATGCAAGGCTTTAGCGAAGCTACCACTCAATCGGGCTCATGTTCTGATAAAGTTAGTCCAATATTTTCTATCAGTAAAAATCACCACTGCTTGCAATTTTCTAGTCCTATTAAGGCATATGGCCTCAACAGTTGCTGTTCTTCCCCTCGCACGCCTACATATGCGTCCTCTACAGTGGTATTTAAAGAGAAGATGGCTTCCGGATCGACAACCTCCTCATTCACGGATACTTCTTTCAAATCATATAAAAATACAAATGTTGTGGTGGACACATCAACAAAATCTTTTGGTGGGAGCTCCATTCCAATTACCTCTCCCAACCAAAATACTTACCACAGATGCATCCAAGATTGGTTGGGGGGCACACATAGATCACTTGTCAACACAAGATCATTGGATGATTCAAGAGAGCTGCTATTCCATAAATCTTCTGGAATTGAGGGCAGTCAGATTGGCGGTTCATACTTTTCAACATCTCCTTCATTCTCAGGTGATCCAAGTTCGTGTAGACAACCAGGTAGCAATGCTTTACATAAACAAACAAGGAGGTATGGGCTCCCTACATCTGTGTCAAGAGGCAGTCAAGCTTTGGTCGTTAGTTCTATCACTCCATTCGGTGATTCAAGCAGTGTATCTACCAGGACAACAAAATCACATCGCAGATGTCTTGAGCAGACAACTTCAACCTCATGAATGGTCTCTCAAGATCACAGTTACTCACGTTCTTTTTCGGAGTTGGGGTTGGCCTCAGGTAAATCTATTTGCGTCCCCACAGAACAACAAATGTCGCAAATATTGCTCAAGGTGGCCTTCAACTCAAAGGATAGCGGCAGACGCCTTTGCTCTCCCTTGGAAAAATTCTCTGTTTTACGCTTTTTCTCCAATTCCTCTCATTCCAAGAGTTTTGCAGAAAATCATTCAGGACAGAGCGTCTGTGATACTAATAACACCATATTGGCCGAGACAAACCTGGTTTCCAGTGCAAACGCAGTTAGCAGTGTTCCAGCCACAGTTTCTTCCTCTCATTCCAGATCTCATATCCCAGAACAATGGTCAGCTGCTACATCCAAATCTCAACAAACTTCATCTCACCGCTTGGTTTATTCAAGTAAACCATTAGATTCTTCATTGTTCTCTCAACCAGTTTTGAATGTATTATTGGCCTCCAGGAAACAGTCAACTAGATTAGTTTATGCAGCCAAATGGAAAAGATTTCAATGTTGGTGCAAAATACATCAAGTAAATCCAATTTCTTGTCCAATTTCTGTTCTATTGGATTATTTTCTTTATTTATCTGATTCAGGGATGGCTGCCTCTTCAGTGAAAGTTCATATGGCAGCTATTACCGTTTTTCATGATCCGGTGGATGAATGTACAGTAATGGCACATCCTATCACAAAAAGATTTTTGAAAGTTTTAATGAATCTTCACCCTCCTCGTCAGATACCTCCAGTAGTGTGGGATTTGAATTTGATTTTAGAAAAACTCATGGTTCCTCCATTTAAACTGCTTCATTCAGTTTCCTTCCAATTTCTTACTTGGAAGACTTTGTTTCTTATTGCAATTACTTCAGCTAGACGGATTGGAGAACTACATGCACTGGTTTATTACTCTCCTTATACTCAAATTTTACACGACAAAGCGATATTAAGACCTCATCCAAAGTTTCTTCCAAAGGTTGTGTCTTCTTTTCATATCAATCAATCCATTATTTTACCAGTGTTTTTTCCACCTCCACATCAATCTACTATACACAGTAGGTTGCATACATTGGATTGTACCAGAGCACTATCAATCTATTTACAGCGCACGTCAGATATTCATAGACCGTCACAGCTGTTCCTTTCTTATACTATGAAAAATCGACAACCAGTCTCTAAGAGAACACTTTCTTCATATGTTACTCAATGTATAAATTTTTGCTATCATCAGCAAGATTCACATCCTCATGTTACAGCCCATAAGTTGAGAGCTATGGCTTCCTCAATGGCATTTTTGCATAGTGCACCTCTCTTAGATATTTGTAGGACAGCTACATGATCATCGCTCCACACTTTTTCAAAGCACTACTGTCTTGATGCAGCATCTCGAGCAGATTCACTGTTTGGGCTGTCGATCCTACAAGAGGCAATGTAAACGACAACTTTCCTCCTCCTCCTACCACAGGTAACACTTTCTGAAATCATGTTTGGTGGTGCTTCATGTTTTAATTTATCACATGTGGGCGGGACAATGAGAATGAACGAATCAGGAAGCGTCTACTAGAGATGTCGGGACTCGGGAGGGGAGGAGCGCTTCCAGTGACGGATGGACGGACAGAAGTTAGGTAAATTTAAAATAAAAATGATCCTTGGGGGGAGAAGAGGGCGCCAGGGCGGACAGGCAGGCAGTTGAACATGGGAGTGAGAAGGCAAGGGAGAGAGGACTATCTGGACATGGATGGCAGGGCTCAGGGAGAGAGGGGACTTGCTGGATAGGGATGAATGGAGGGGGCAGGGGACAGAGGAGCATGGATGGGAGGGCAGGGCTCAGGGAGAGAGGGGAATTGCTGGATAGGGATGAATGGAGGGGGCAGGGGACAGAGGAGCATGGATGGGAGGGCAGGGCTCAGGGAGAGAGGGGAATTGCTGGATAGGGATGAATGGAGGGGGCAGGGGACAGAGGAGCATGGATGGGCATGGATGGGAGGGCAGGGCTCAGGTAGAGAGGAGAAATTGCTGGACATAGAGGGGAGGGAAGAGAGATGAAGGAGATGAAATGAGGGAAAGGAAGAGAGGAAAAAAACTGCACATGGATTAAGAAAATAGGCAGAAGCTGAGGACCAGAAATGAAGAAAGGAGGAAAGGAAATAAATAAATGGAAAGGAAGCCCTGGAAACGGAGTTAAGAGGACAGATAGCAGCAGAATCGGATACTGGGCCAGCATGATCAGAAAAACAGTCACCAGACAACAAAGGTAGAAAAAAGTCATTTTATTTTCATTATAGTGTTTGGAATATGTTCACTTTGAGAATCAGGTGCTCAACATTAAACGTTTATATTTATTTACTTATTTATGGCATTTTATCGCACATTAAACATGAATTAGATTGGAACCTGGGATCATTTAATTTTTTTTCCTGGAATAATGCATTGCCCCCCCCCCCCAGGCTCTCTCCCCAGCTATAGCCAGCTCTGCAATTTGGAGGGGGGGGGGGCGCAGAGAGGGACCGGGGAGAGAGCCTATTGTTAAACATTTACCAGCACACCACTGGTTGAAACATATGGGGAAGGGAGGAAATGGGATTAGATGGGGGAGGGGGAAAATACTGTTTAAAAAGTTGATGTGCACATTGTTAATTTACTCAAGTTTTCTCGTATTATTCTTCACAAATTGGACATTGTATTCAGAGAATGGAGGCAACTGTTGTTTATTTATCTTTGCTAGAGAGGTGTGGTAGCCGTGTTAGTCCACTCTTAAAGATTATCAATAGAAATCAAACAAAATAAAACATGGAAAAGAAAATAAGATGATACCTTTTTTATTGGCCTTAACTTAATACAATTCTTGATTAGCTTTCGAAGGTTGCCCTTCTTCGTCAGATCGGAAATAAGCAAATGTGTTAGCAGATAGTATATATAAGAGAAACATCAAAGCATTACTTTGACAGTCTGACAGAGTGGGAGGGTGGGGGTATGCATGGGGACATCAAACAAACAATTACCACCAAACACCCTTCTGGTCACGATGGATATAGAATCACTATACAGCAACATTCCACATGCGGATGGCATAGCTGCATGTGGAAGACTCCTAAAAAAATCCACACTGGACCATCAATACTCACCAGAAACTATTACAAAATTAATCAAATTCATTCTAACTCACAACTACTTCCGCTTTAACAATGATATCTATCTATAAATAATGGGCACTGCAATGGGCACCAGGACAGCACCCCAATATGCCAACCTTTTTATGGCTGAGCTGGAAGATACATTTCTGAATACATACCACACCAAATACTACCGGTACATCAATGACATTTTTATGATTTGGACGGAGGGGGAAGAAACTCTGAAACAATTTTACTATTCCTTCAATACATACCATCCTACAATCAGATTCAAAATTGGCTACTCCCCAGAAAAAGTCAATTTTTTGGACACCACAGTCTCAATCAGTGATGGCTGTATACAAACATCTATATACAAGAAACCCACAGACAGATGCAGCTACCTCCACAACTCCAGCTTCCACCCTTCACATACAAAAAGATCCATTATTTACAGCCAAGCCACAAGATACCACTGTATCTGCTCGGACCCAGAGGATAGAGACAGACACCTTGAAACCCTGACTGTATCCTTCAAACAGAAAGGCTACAACCCCAAAATAATCTCCAAGAATATTGCCGCCTCCCTCAAAACACCCAGGGAAAATCTGCTACAGTACAAAGAAAAAAAAGCCACAGACTGAATTCCCCTTGTAGTGACATACAACCCAGAGCTGGAGAAACTGAGGAAAATCATAAGAGACATACAGCCACTACTCCAGGAAGATGAATTACTGAAAGAGATATTTTCATCCCCACCAGTGCTGGCCTTCCGACAGCCACCAAATTTAAAACACAAGCTGATCAGAAGTAAACTTCCAACACAGATGGAAAAAGAAAAGGGCACGTTTCCTGTAACACAGCCAACTGCAAACTATGCCAAAACATTTCACAAGACCCCACAGTCATTCACAAAGGAAAAATATTCAACATAAAGGACTATTTTAGATGCTCATCTTCCAATGTGGTATATATCATTCAGTGTAAAAAATGTAACGAAGGATGCTATATTGGAGAAACAAGCCAGATGCTTAAGACAAGATTCAATCTGCACAGACATCACATGAAAATAGCCGGGTGCCAGTCAAACCCCCACCCCTGTGGGCCAACACTTCGCAAGACCAGAACACTGCACCAGTGATTTCACAGTAAGAATACTGAAAGGTAATTTTAAAACAATACAGGAACATAAGACCTTTGAAATAAGAATGATTGAATATTTTGACACCCAACAAACAGGACTTAATAAGGATCTGGGTTTTCTAACCCATTATAAACCATAAAGCTGTATTTCTCTGTTTATTTCTCTGTTTATTTCTCTGTTTATTACCCTCCTCTCACCTACCAACACCCATCCTGTTAGAATATCAATGAAATGCTTTGATGTCCCCATGCATACCCCCACCCTCCCACTCTGTCAGACTGTCAAATTAATGCTTTGATGTTTCTCTTATATATACTATCTGCTAACACATTTGCTTATTTCCGATCTGACGAAGAAGGGCAACCTTCGAAAGCTAATTAAGAAATGTATTAAGTTATGTCCAATAAAAAAGGTATCATCTTATTTTCTTTTCCATGTTTTATTTTGCTTGATTTCTATTGATAACCTTTATCTTTGCTAACATCAATAAAAAAATGTTGAAACATAAAACTAATCGGAGAAAATATTTCTTCACTCAATGTGAATTAAGCTCTGGAATTCATTGCCAGAGAATGTGGTAAAGGCGGTTAGCTTAGCAGGGTTTAAAAAAAAGGTTTGGGCGACTTCCTGAAGGAAATGTCCATAGACCATTATTAAAATGGACTTGGGGAAAATCCACTGCTTATTTCTGGGATAAGCAGCATAAAATGGTTTGTACTTTTTTTGGGATCTTGCCAGGTATTTGTTACCTGGATTGTCCACAGTTGGAAACAGGATGCTGGCCTTGATGGACCTTTGGACTTAAGGATTGTGTTAATGGGAATGGTGGTGCGCTGTGCAGCATGTCTGCACTGTGATGCTATACTGTCCACCCTGGCACTGTTCTGTGACCCACATTGTGAGAAGCTGGGTACACATGTGTACTCCAGCATGGTAGCTGTGTAGATTGTCTTTTTCTGTGATATGTGTACAGGATTGTGCACACTGGTTTTGCTCACCTTCCCAGGGTCAACCTGATCTTCTGCCATATCCTTCCTGTTGTGGCCTGCGGAACCCTGCACCTGCCCTCATGGAACAGTTTGTCATTATTCTGGATGACAAGGAGGACGAGGCACTCACTTTCCTTGTTGGAAGAGTTCCTCTTCCTCCTGGCCTCCATCTTTCAGGTGCATGTGTGGGATCTGTAGAGGGTGCAGTATATTAGAATTTATTATTTCTAGACCACCTTTATCCAAGGTGGGAATACAACATAACATATATAAAATAAGATATTGGTAGCAGGGCTCACAGGTACAAGGATGGCCAGGTGTTGCCAGGAGGGGTGATATATGTGCAGTGTGCAGCTAGACGTTTTCCACCACATAATACATGTGCTACACTACATGTTTAGCACCATTGTTGGACCTGCAAGGCTCCATCGCTGTCTGCAAGCACCTAGACATTTTGCCCTGCAGGTGCTGAAGGGCACCTGGCACATCGTGGGGACCTTGTAGATGCAAGGTACTTGTCCTATGGGGACAGGGCTTGCTGGTATTGGCTTGTGTGAGCCATTTTCAGCATCATAGGCACCCTTTGGTAAACTTCTGGATTTATTCATTTCACATGCAACATTTTGAGACATCACCATTGATATCCTATATGATTTTGTCAGGGGTGAAGATATGTCAATTTTATGAAAGGCATATATATCTAGTCCTGCATTTTTAAAATAAATCATAGGCTTTGGACGTTTTTGCAAAAATATCTAGAGCCCACTTCCACAACTTTTCTAAAATGGTGCTGCACGTTTTAATCTCTCTGAATTTGTGTTTGTTTTTAGATTGCAAACCATCCAGATCTGTGAGTCAGCTTGGGTGGTTTGTATGTTTTAATAAACTATAAAACTATGTTAATGGCCCCATCAACCACTCCTCTGGCCATTCCCAGAGAGGACAGCTAGCTACAAAACATTCCCATACAGTTCATCAGCAATAGACCAAGACAAGTAGTTACATTGCTTAGACACTCAGAGAGAATAGATCAATGGGATTACAGTGTGCCCCATCCTATAATTACTGAAACACTTCATGACCCCTATAATTACTGAAACGCTTCATGACCTGAGTCACATATGCACAGAGGGTTCAGATGTACTAAGAGGTTTTCGCATGATCAGAAAATATGAAAAATCCATCTGGTCTGCAGTGCTTGGTTGTAAGTTGCCATCGCTGTCTGCTGCTTTGCCCCTTAACTAATAGGATACTCTTGCAGCTGCTAGAGGAAGTTAAAACCAGAAGTACTGAAATTGCAGACTTTTGGTTTCCCTCATTTGTTCTCCTTTTCTGTAAAGGAGGTTACATTACAGATATTGAAAAGGAACTTAGGGGAATCCTTCCCTTGAGGGAGCAAACAGCAAGAAGAATGCCAAGATGAGATTAATGTGCAGACTCTGCCATGCAAGCCTGAACATGCTTTCTTCTCTTGATGGGAAAAGGCAACAGAAAGCCCAATTTCACATAAAGATAAAATCCATACCCTGAGCATCACTAGATTACTAGTGATCTTCAAAGTCATTAAGTGAGTTTTTACATCTATGCCTGTATTTTAAAGTCATATCATGGGAATAGCTTCATTACATTTCAGGGATCAATACTGTGAGTAACTATGAGGTAATTTTAAAAGAGGTAGGCCAATGTTACAAAAAAGTGCTGATTGTATACCTATGATATAAAGACAATATAGGAGCCTATATGCCTTTATAAAACAGGCACCCTAAACTAGTCCCAGTAGTGTGCAAATTTTCATGTAGAAATTTGCACCTGCTCCAAATAAAGTACAGATCTGTGTATGCATTCTGTATGTGCAGATTCACATATTTTATAAATGTGTGTATATGTTACAACTCCATCCAAAACTACAAAACAAGGAATGCTTTCACTCAGGTTCTTTAATTTTATGGGAACTCTTTACGGTAGCAATTTGAGGTGAGTGCCATTCAGATGTTCCAGCTATTTCTCTGTCCTTAGAGGACTTATAATCTAATTTTGCACCTGAAGCAATGGAGAGTTAAGTAACTTACCTAAAACCACAAGCAGTAGGAGTATGATTTGGGCATTCCTAACACTTGGGCGGTTTTCTGCCATAATGGAACAAAACAAAAACGTCCAAAGGCTAAAAGTTGGATGTTTTGGTCTTGATCTGTTTTAATAACAACTAAGTTACAAAAAAAGTACCCTAAATGACCAGATGACATTGAAGGAATAAAGGAATGACACTCTCTTACTCCCCCAGTGGTCACTAACCCCCCCCCCCCCCCTGAAACAGTGCATACCAGCCTCTATGACAGCTTCAGATTTATATAACAATAACAAAAGAGAGGGAACGAAGTACAAACTAAAGTCCAAACAAAAAAACAGCACCACAGGCCTTTAAAAATGGAACACAGTTCTTTAATGAATGAGCCTTGACAAAAAGACCTGACACGGACCGTGTTTCGGTGACTAGCACCTGCGTCAGGGGTCCCCACGTGTGACGTGGTACTAAAGGCAGAGCCTTTTGAGAGCACAGCTTTTCATCCGTTTGGATACAGAAAGTGAAAGTGCCTTGTTAGTAATATGAGACATTGGGTCCCCTGACGCAGGTGCTAGTCAGCGAAACACAGCCTGTGTCGGGTCTTTTTGTCAAGGCTCATTCATTAAAGAACTGTGTTCCATTTTTAAAGGCCTGTGGTGCTGTTTTTTTGTTTGAGCTTCAGATTTATAGCCAGTCCTAGCAAGCAGGTCTCTTGAGTAGCCTAGTGGTCAGTGCAGTGCACTGTGGAAAAGGGGAACCAGGCCCATAATCGACTCTGTTACACTTGTGATGGAAAGTGTCAGCCCCCCAAACCTACTGTACCTACATATAGATGACATCTGCAGCCATAAGGGCTATTGTAGTGGGTACAGTAAGGTTTTGGTGGGTTTTGGAAGGCTCACCATAAAATATAAGGGGGTAAGGGTGAGATGTGTACCCAAGACCTTTTATGTGAAGTGTACTGCAGTGCCCCCTAGAGTGCCCCACTGCTCTGCTGGGATGTCTGTATGGCTGGTCTAACAAGAATGCTGGCTCCACCTACATCCCAATGACTTGATTTTGTGTATTTTGCACTTGCATGGCTTTTTTTGTAATAAATGATCCAAAAAGAAAGATGCACTATGCACAAAACATCTAGAAAATGTCTAGGAAATGGCCATTTTTGAAACAAAAAGATAGACTTTTTCAGTTTCAAAAATGGCCATGTTCGCCACTTGATTTTTGGATGTTTTCAGCAAAACATTCAAAGTTCAATTTAGCCAGGGGTGTGCTGGTAAATTTTTAACAACAGGCTCTTTCTCCGGACGTAGCCAGCTCTGCAGTTGGAAGTTCCAGGGGAGGCCGGGGTGGGGAGCAGCACTTGCCTCTCTCTCCTCCCTCCCTTCATGCGGGCACGCTAGGCATACCTTTGCTGGCAGACAATAAATGGACTTCCACCACTCCTGTCTTGCTCTGAGCAGCATGCTGGAACTTCTCTCACATGCTCGAGAAGTCCCAGTCTGCTGCCCAGAGCTGGAAGCAAGGAGCGGGGAGCAGCAGTAGTCTATTTACTTGGCTGGCAGGGCTCAGCATCCCCACCAGCAAAGTAAAAGATAATTCAGCAGGGGGCCCAAGCCCATATTTTGGGAGCCAGTTGTTAAAGTAGCCATGGAGGGCCCTACTTTAACAACCGGCTCCCAAAATTCTTAAAAACTTAACAACCGGCTCTTGCGAGCCTGTGAGAGCCTGCTCCAGCACACCACTGGATTTAACCGTCATATCAAAAATGCCCCTCCACATATACAATGTGATTTCTGGCCACAGCACACTTTTTAAAACTAGTGAAAATAAATTTTAGCAATAAATATATATCTTACAATAGTGATAATTAATGCAACATTTGAGATATTACATTTGAGAAAGAGATGTAAGTTTAAAATAATTGGCCGGTCCTGATTTTAAACTTACATCTCAAAGCATTATGGTATGTGTAGTCCATGATTCTGTTCATTGAGGTCAGCACTGCAGGTCCCATAATGCACCACGATGAAGTTGGCAGAAATCCAAGTTGGGCCAAAATTTCTCCCTCCTGGATTGGGTAACTTGGCACCTCTCAGAATGCTGAGATCATATCACAGCCCAGTGCTGTGTTTCACAAACAAGGTTCCTGAGCCACCCCAGCCGGCCAGGTTTTACAGGATATGCACAATGAATATTCATGTGAGAGATTTACAGCCACTGCATCTACTCCATGCAAATCTCTCATGAATGTTCACTGTGTATATCCTGAAAATCTAACCAGCCGGGGCATCCAGGACTAGGTCGGCAACTGCTGGTGTAATTGTCTGTCATATGCCTTGTGCAGCTTATGTATGACTCCTGCTCCTCTCCTGGTGTTGTTACTTCATGTTTCCTCAGAGCTGCTGATAACACTTAGCTGTTGTATGGGGTAGGAATACCGGCCAGGGTGCCATAAGTCCACAACCTCTCTGGGAGCGGCTGGTTGTTGTAGAATACAGGAATGCCAGCTGATCCAGACACAGGTCACACTGGCGACAGATGCGCAGCCAGGTTCAGAACTCAGGGGGAGCAGACTTTTATAAAATAGGCACCGGTTGGTGTCAGCTAGACAGCAGTGTCTGAGTTGTTGCTCAGGTGATATGGCGGGTAATGATTAATAAGGCTGTCTCTGTTGCGTCCTGCCTACAAGGAAACAGTAAGTTACATCAGGAGGCAGGACGCAGAAGAGGTCCCTGGACTGGCCAGAGCAGGCAACCTGTCTTAACTACAAAGTAAAAATATTCAAGAATAGCATACACATTCCTTCCACTGCTAGACACCTTGTTTATTCAGATGGGCTTTTGTTTGTGTGGTGACTGGCAAGGGGGTACTCCAGGACTGCCCTAGAACACAAAACTTACCACACCATAACAGCCCTAACTCACCTATCAGAAGACAGTGCTATATATATTACACTGGACTGTGGAGCACCAATATACCTACTGTTGGGAAACTGGAACAAACTGCACTGTTACACATCCCTACACATGCTAGCAGAATCCTTCACTTCAGTCACACATGCTGAACATGGACAGACCTTCATCTATATAAACATAAGATTAGCCATACTGGGTCAGACCAATGGTCTATCTAGCTCAGTATCCTGTTTCCAACAGTGGCCAACCCAGGTCACAAGCACCTGGCAGAAACCCAAATTGTGACAACATTCCATTCTACCAATCTAATACAGAATAGGGAGCCACACAAAAAAAAACAACAAAAAAATTGAAATAGAGACCCCCCCCCCCACTCTCTGTCCAAGGAAGCCAGACTCTATCAACAGTGCAATACTGGTAAAAAAAAAGAGAGAGAAATGCATTTTCTCCTGTACATTTTACAAAGCAGGCACATCCCAGTCCTTACAAAGTATTAAATAACAATTTCTACCTTTGTTGTCTGTGAATTTGGCTGGTCCCAGTCTTTTTTTTTCCATGTCCAATGAGTCAGTCTTACAAATTCTTTTCCAGGTTGGCCTTTCCATTTCTTCTCTCTCCTCTTGTTTTCTTCCTTTCCTTCTCTACATCTGTTTGGCACTGATCTTGCATTTTACATCCCCACTATCAAATAGCTGTGTATAGAGCTGCCACAAGATCCAGTTCCAGAAGGGAGATTTTTCAACCAGTCCTAGTGTGAACTCACATCCCAAATTCATATGGGATTTGCAGTCCCTGATTCTACCCATCAAAATTGTGCTGCCTGATTCTACCCATCAAAATTGTGCTGCAGTACATCCAAAATGACTTAAGAAAATGCACTCTGACCCCCAGTGCTTTTTTTGTGCCGGTACGCAACAGTACGGCGTACCGGCACCTTTTTTTTTTTGCTCCCCCCGCCCCGTGAGTCCATGTCCCGCACGTAGTGCCAGCCCCCATTTCCGGCCGCTGCTGCTTCTCCTGTTGAGCAGCAGCGGCCGCTACACAAAGAAAAAGATTTTTTTAAAAACTTCAAACCTGGCTAAAACGCGGCACCCCGGCATTGTAGACAGCCATTAGGCATTGGCTGTTGCTCCGCAGCCGCTCCTCCTCTTGCCTCTACGTCACTGCAGTCCTCCGGGGTCTTCCTCCAGGGGCAGTGACGTAGAGGCAAGAGGAGGAGCGGCTGCGGGGCAACAGCCAATGCCTAATGGCTGTCTACAGTGCCGGGGTGCCGCATTTCAGCCAGGTTTCAATTTTTTTAAAAAATCTTTTTCTTTGTGTAGCGGCCGCTGCTGCTCAACAGGAGAAGCAGCAGCAGCTGGAAATAGGGGCTGGTGCCGCGTGCGTCGCGACTTCGCGGGAAACTTGGCAGGGAGAGGGAAACCAAGAAAGGGAAGGATTGGGGAGAGAGAGAGGGAAAACAACAGAGGGAAGGATTGGGGAGAGAGAGAAAGAGGGAAACCAACAGAGGGAAGGTTTGGGGAGAGAGAGAAAGAGGGAAACCAACAGAGGGAAGGATTGGGGAGAGAGAGAAAGAGGGAAAACAACAGAGGGAAGGATTGGGGAGAGAGAGGGGAAAACAGATGGAAGGATGGGGGGAGAGAGGGAAAAACAGATGGAAGGATGGGGAGAGAGAGGGAAAAACAGATGAGAGGGGAAAAACAGATGAAAGGATGGGGAGAGAGAGAAAGAGGGAAACAACAGAGGGAAGGACTGGGGAGAGAGAGAAAGAGGGAAAACAACAGAGGGAAGGATTGGGGAGAGAGGGGAAAACAGATGGAAGGACGGGGAGAGAGAGGGAAAAACAGATGGAAGGATGGGGAGAGAGAGGGAAAAACATGGAAGGATTGGGGAGAGAGGGGAAAAAGATAGAAGGATTGGGGAGAGAGGGGAAAACAGATGGAAGGATGGGGAGAGAGAGGGAAAAACAGATGGAAGGATGGGAAGAGAGAGGGAAAAACATGGAAGGATTGGGGAGAGAGGGGAAAAACAGATGGAAGGATTGGGGAGAGAGGGGAAAACAGATGGAAGGATGGGGAGAGAAAGGGAAAACAGATGGAAGGATGGGGAGAGAGAGAGAGGGAAAAACAGATGGAAGGATGGGGAGAGAGAGAGAGAGGGAAAAACAGATGGAAGGATGGGGAGAGAAAGAGGGAAAACGGAAGGATAGGGAGAGAAAGAGGGAAGACGCTGGATGGAAGAATGCAGAAAGAAATAGGGGAGACACTGGAAGGATGAGGAGAGAAAGCAGAGCTGCTGGATGGAAAAGGAATAGAGAAAGACTGGAGAATAAGAGGAAGGGGCATGGGGAGAACAAGGGTGAGGAAAAGATGAAAAGCCACAGGTAGATGAAGGAAATTAAAGAATGGATAGTAAGAATGAATTAAATCTGGACAGAGAGAGAGCCTGAAAAATATTGAAGAAAGCAAAGAAAAAGGAGACAAAAATGACAAATGGCACAGAAGAGTTAAGCGAAAATAAAGGAAAGGAGAATCACAGACTGGGACCAATATGGAAAGAAAAACAGTCACCAGACAACAAAGGTAGAAAAAATCATTTTATTTTCATTTTAGTGTTTGTAATATGTCCAATTTGAGAATTTACATTGGCTGTCTTATTTTGCACTGGGTATACTGGAGCTGTAAGAGCTTACAGAGATTATTTATAATGAAAAAAAATCACGTTATTTTTTTCTCCTATAGTACTGTAATATTTTCAATGATGTCTGTTTATATGCGCCATGGCTGGTATAGGGTGTGTGGTTAATGTGGGTGTGGCTATCATAGGGGTGGAGCCATATGTGGTGACCCCGCCCATAATGAGTACCAGCACCTTTTTTTTTTACAAAAAAAGCACTGCTGACCCCTCTACTGTTGTTTGAACAATTTATTTTCTCATTTGCTTTTGTCCCGCTGTCATAGGCGCCCGGTATTGGAGGCTTGGGGAGGCTAAGCCTCCCCAGCCGCAGCGACGATGGTGTACTAATTCTTCTGTAAGTCTTGGCGGCCATTTTGAAGCGTGAACGCCTGCAGCGGCAGCGCCAGTGGGGGAGAATCAGCGCTCGCAGTGGGCAGGCAAAACTGCCTGCCCACCCGGCGCCTGCCTCAAAGAATTTGAAGAGTCAGGATCTGGAGGGAGGGAGGAGAATAATTCATGCAGGGCAGGGGAGGGTCACTGCTGGACATGGGTGGATGGAGGGCAGGGGAAGGAGGGTCACTGGGCATGGGTGCATGCAGGGCAGGGGAGAGGAGGGTCACTGCTGGACATGGGTGGATGGAGGGCAGGGGAAGGAGGGTCACTGGGCATGGGTGCATGCAGGGCAGGGGAGAGAAGGGTCACTGGGCATGGGTGCATGCAGGGCAGGGGAGAGGAGGGTCACTGCTGGACATGGGTGGATGGAGGGCAGGGGAGAGGAGGGTTGCTGGGCATGGGTGCATGCAGGGCAGGGGGAGAGAAGGGTCACTGCTGGACATGGGTGGATGGAGGGCAGGGGAGAGAAGGGTCGCTGGACATGAGTGGATGGAGGGCAGGGGATAGGAGGGGAGAGAGAAGAAATGCTAGACATGGATGGAGGGGAGGGAAAAGCGAGGAAGGAGATGAGATGAGGGAAAAGGAAGAGAGGAGAAAAACTGCACATGGATGAAGAAAATAGGCAGAAGCTGAGGACCAGAAATGAAGAAGAAAGGCGGAAAGAAAAATAAATAAATGGAAAGGAAGCCCTGGAAACGGAGTTAAGAGGACAGATAGTAGCAGAATCGGATACTGGGCCAGCATGATCAGAAAAACAAAGTCACCAGACAACAAAGGTAGAAAAAAATCATTTTATTTTCATTATAGTGTTTGGAATATGTCCATTTTGAGAATCAGGTGCTCAACATTAAAAGTTTATATTTATTTACTTATGTATGGCATTTTATCCCACATTAAACATGAATTAGGATGTTTTGTGGCTCTACATGAGAATTGTGATATTATGATCCCTTGTTTCATATTGTTGACAGTCTGCATTTTCCGTATGGGTGGTATAATGGTGTATTAGGTTCTGCCCAGTGTAATATTTATGGTACAGTAAGGTTCTGTGTGTGTTTTTGCACAAAGTTGTGCATAGTGTTTTGCAGTTGAGCGATTGTGGTTAGTATATGCTTTGAGCAACCACTTTATTCTTTGACATATGATACATAGCTAATATCTAAATTTAATAAAAGGTATTAATTGTGACTTTTATTTATTTTTTCTGCGTGTTATCAGACAATTATGGATTTAAGCTCCACCCCTGGCCCCACCCATAACCCCGCCCCCTTTAGCCTCCCCAAACAGTTGGGCCACCAACTGCCTATGCCCGCTGTCTCTTTTCTGTTTTTCTTTGTTTCTTCTGCCTTTACAGGGTCTTTTGCCCATCTGACATTTCTTATGTCTCCTTCTTTCCTCTGCACCACTATTTGTTCTGTCCAGCATCTCCCTTCTGTGTTCATTGTCCCTATCCTACCCCCAAGTTCAGCATCTTCCATTTCTGTGTCCCCCATCTCCCCCCCCCCCCTTTTCAGCACAAGCCTACCTGGTCTCCTCATCTCCCCCTTTTCTAGCATCTGCCATCCAGGTGTCCCCATCTCTCCCTTTTTCTAGCATTGCCCTGTGTCCCCATCTTCCCCCGTTTTCCAGCACTACCCCTGTGTTACCATCGTCTCCCTTTTCCAGCATTACCTCTTTGTCCCCATCTCACCCCTTTTTCACCATTGTCCCCATGTCTCCATTCCCCCTTCCAGTGGTGCCCCTCTGTGTCCCTATCTCCTCCTCCCCTTTTCACTAGTGCCCCTCTGTGTCCCTATCCCCTTCCTTTTCAGTAGAGCCCATATCTCCCCCCCCTTTTCAGTAGTGCCCCTGTGTCACCATTTCTTCATTTTTCAGCACTGCCTCTTTGTGTTCCAATGTCCCTCTCCTCTCCCTGTCCAGTATTGACTCTGTGTCCTTCTCCCTCCCTGTCCAAGCCTACACAAATAACCTGACTTAAACTACAAGTCCACGTGTACTACCGGATCAGATTATGAAAACAGAACCTGGAATATGCTCCCCTATTTTATCCTTTAGTATATCCCTCTTCCTATCCCTCCCTACACAATCTAATATATCCCTCTTCCTACCCCTCCCTTACATTTTCTCATACTAAACTACACGTTAATCCCAATACACACCCTCCTCCCATTCCCCTACCCTACCTCTTCCATCCTCCTTCCTTGCCCATCTTACCTATCCACACATAAATGACCACCTCTTTAATTACTATATTACAGCTGCATCTATTCTATATCACTTTGTTAACCTGATTTACTATGTAAGCCGCATTGAACCTGCTAATGAGTGGGAAAGTGTGGGGTATAAATGTTACAAATAAATAAATAAATACATTTACCCTTCTCTCTCCCCATGTTAACCTTCTTCCCTGTCTCTTTCAGCGCTCTCCATCATCCTTGAGGCCACATATCTCCCTGGCCTGCTCCCATGGTCCATCCTCTGGCAGCTCCAAGGAGGTTTAATAGACAGGAGACCAAGTGACATCAAAATGTTGAAACTAATTAGGCCAATCTCACTTTCCCCACACAGCTGTCATTGCTGTACTCTCAAAACAAAGCAAGCAAACCTATGAGCTGCTGCATCCACGTTGTCACTCTTTATTGTTAAAAAGAAAATCCTTTATCCTCCACCTTTTAAGATACTGCCTATCCTGCTGGATAGTGATGGCACAAGGACAGCAAGTTTGGTCCAGTGAAGACTAACTCAAAATAACCTGTTTCTTAGCTGGGTCCTAATATTACCATATTAAAAATGCAACCATACTATGCCTCTGAGGCTATGTTCCACTAATGTTAAACAATTACAGTGGTGGAAATAAGTATTTGATCCCTTGCTGATTTTGTAAGTTTGCCCACTGACAAAGACATGAGCAGCCCATAATTGAAGGGTAGGTTATTGGTAACAGTGAGAGATAGCACATCACAAATTAAATCCGGAAAATCACATTGTGGAAAGTATATGAATTTATTTGCATTCTGCAGAGGGAAATAAGTATTTAATCCCTCTGGCAAACAAGACCTAATACTTGGTGGCAAAACCCTTGTTGGCAAAAACAGCGGTCAGACGTCTTCTGTAGTTGATGATGAGGTTTGCACACATGTCAGGAGGAATTTTGGTCCACTCCTCTTTGCAGATCATCTCTAAATCATTAAGAATTCTGGGCTGTCGCTTGGCAACTCGCAGCTTCAGCTCCCTCCATAAGTTTTCAATGGGATTAAGGTCTGGTGACTGGCTAGGCCACTCCATGACCCTAATGTGCTTCTTCCTGAGCCACTCCTTTGTTGCCTTGGCTGTATGTTTTGGGTCATTGTCGTGCTGGAAGACCCAGCCACGACCCATTTTTAAGGCCCTGGCGGAGGGAAGGAGGTTGTCACTCAGAATTGTACGGTACATGGCCCCATCCATTCTCCCATTGATGCGGTGAAGTAGTCCTGTGCCCTTAGCAGAGAAACACCCCCAAAACATAACATTTCCACCTCCATGCTTGACAGTGGGGACGGTGTTCTTTGGGTCATAGGCAGCATTTCTCTTCCTCCAAACACGGCGAGTTGAGTTCATGCCAAAGAGCTCAATTTTTGTCTCATCTGACCACAGCACCTTCTCCCAATCACTCTCGGCATCATCCAGGTGTTCACTGGCAAACTTCAGACGGGCCGTCACATGTGCCTTCCGGAGCAGGGGGACCTTGCGGGCACTGCAGGATTGCAATCCGTTATGTCGTAATGTGTTACCAATGGTTTTCGTGGTGACAGTGGTCCCAGCTGCCTTGAGATCATTGACAAGTTCCCCCCTTGTAGTTGTAGGCTGATTTCTAACCTTCCTCATGATCAAGGATACCCCACGAGGTGAGATTTTGCGTGGAGCCCCAGATCTTTGTCGATTGACAGTCATTTTGTACTTCTTCCATTTTCTTACTATGGCACCAACAGTTGTCTCCTTCTCGCCCAGCGTCTTACTGATGGTTTTGTAGCCCATTCCAGCCTTGTGCAGGTGTATGATCTTGTCCCTGACATCCTTAGACAGCTCCTTGCTCTTGGCCATTTTGTAGAGGTTAGAGTCTGACTGATTCACTGAGTCTGTGGACAGGTGTCTTTCATACAGGTGACCATTGCCGACAGCTGTCTGTCATGCAGGTAACGAGTTGATTTGGAGCATCTACCTGGTCTGTAGGGGCCAGATCTCTTACTGGTTGGTGGGGGATCAAATACTTATTTCCCTCTGCAGAATGCAAATAAATTCATATACTTTCCACAATGTGATTTTCCGGATTTAATTTCTGATGTGCTATCTCTCACTGTTACCAATAACCTACCCTTCAATTATGGGCTGCTCATGTCTTTGTCAGTGGGCAAACTTACAAAATCAGCAAGGGATCAAATACTTATTTCCACCACTGTAACTGGATTTCTTGAAAGGATTATATAAACGTAGGGTGCATGACTAGGAGCACAAACATACCCTTATTTATTCAATATCACAATTCCTCATGTAGAGTGTGATAAACACAGGACTGCCCTACCCTGAGGAGGCTGCCAGAGGGTGCTGTCCTAGGAAAAGGCTGGAAAATGCCCTGATCTGGTCCCTAGAGGGAGCCAAAAGTGGTAGGTCCAAGTAATGACCTGAAGGGACAGCTAAGGGTGTTCATGCTATATGACCTGCCCTTCCTTGAAGAGGTCACCAGGGGAGCTCTCAGAGTAGGTGAGGGAATGTTGGAGAGAGTTCTGGGCCTGGACCTTTCTGGAACCAGGGGAACGGACCTAAAGAAGTGGGGAGGATAATTAGCCACCCTCTAAGAAGAGAAAGAAGAGGGGAGATGGGAGACCTGAAGCCAGTTGGAGGAGAGTCCTGGAAAATGGGAGAGAAGGTACTGACCTAGTAGGCCTTTTGGTAGAAATTAAACTGTGTATTATTGGAAGTTGAATGCTATGCAGGAGAGGAGGAGATTCCTGGAAGTGAGAGAGAATGATTCTTCTACAAACCAAGAAGGTGCTGACCTGGGATACTTTTTGGGGTAGAAATGAAACTGTGTATTATTGAAAGTTGAATGAGATGCTGGAAACTGTGTCCACACCCAGGAACCGGGTGCTAATAAAGAGTTATTGTTAATTTGCATCGGGTGTGGAGTGAATTTGCATATGGCTGAAAGGTGAGAAACCGAAGTTATATTCCAAAGAAGGGTGACCAGGGGGCCCATCAGAGTAACCGGTAAGGTGGCCTGTTACCATGGGATACAGCTGGAGGGCAGGTCCACAAATGGGTGTTAATGGAGAGGTCACCCCGAGTGAAAGAGGAGCCCCAAACATAGAAACCGGATTTGCAGGCGTCAGAGAGAAGCCTCGACCTATCTGCCACTTTTGACACTGTCAATCACAATTTACTTCTTGCCACACTGTTCTCATTTGGGTTCCAGGGCTCTGTCCTCTCCTGGTTCTCCTCTTATCTCTCCAACCACACCTTCAGAGTACATTCTTATGTATCTTTCTCCACCCCCATCCTGCTCTCTGTTGGACTTCCTCAGGGAACTTCATTATGGCAAAAGTCCAAAATGCACAGTTCAAAATAAACATGTCCTTCAAGCTCCAAGGCATTCTTAAGCTCCAGACAAAATAGCAAGTGAAGGGTGAAGATCAGATAGATGGTTCCAGGAAGAATCTCCTTCAAGAAAAGCAGATGTTGGATCAAGAGTCTAAATGCAAAAGTGTCCAGATTAGACAAGAGAAGTCTAAAGTTTGTGTAGTACTTAAACAGCAGGTACTCGGCATCAAGCTTGAGTGAAGTTCTCCAGCATCCAATTGTAGTGATATTGGGAATTATTTCTGTCCTGGTCTCCAGGAATTGGTGTCTGTTTAACTGCATCTATGACATAAAGCAGGAGGATGAAAAGAAGTATACCACAGATGGTATCTAGGACCAACCTGATTATTATCTGTCTATCAGTCACAGTCCTGATTGCTCTCCTCTTTCCAGTCGTCCGAAGGGACTCCAAACTGTTGTCTCAGTCAATTGTTCACGTGGGTCATCTGGATCAGATGTTAAGGCCTCCAAGTCGACCCTAAATTCTCACTTGAGTTGTTGTTTTCTTCATCAGGTTTGAGACGAGGGTTCCTATTGACGCACCTCCCCTTTGCAGCTGGGCTTACCCTTACGAGAAGTTGGTCAAATCTGGTTGCTTAATGTCAGCACCTGGGTCTGCTACCTTCTTGTAGTGCAATTTACAGCTGGGGGGGGGGGGGTACTCAGGAGTACTTGGTATGGACCTTTCCAGCGAGGTGAAGCCCAATTTTCCCTCTTGATAACCTTGATTAGGACCCAGTCTCCTGCTTGGACCTTGCCGAGCTCATCTGTGGACACTAGTGACCAACAACAGAAAATGAAAAACAGGATGGAGGCGATAAAGGGATGGCCCCCCAGTGGGTTTGTACGTGAACAATTTCAAACAGCTCAAAACTATTTTCCCTTTGCCTAAAGAAGAAACAAGGGCGCCAATATCTATCTAGGATTAACAGTTCTTTCACAAATAGTGGAGTAATACAGAATGTAAATTCTCTTTTTATCCACAAAACTGTTGCTAACAAGGCAGTGAGAATAATGACAAATAATGAAATACATGAAAAATCTAGAACCATAAGTCCCCAATCATACAGTATGAAGTATGGCTGAGTCAAGGTTTGTAGCAGACTTCAGATATCTGAATCAGGAAGTATGATTTTTTGCAGCTTTACAGCAGCGGCAGACAAGGCCTCAATTCGGAAAAGTCCAGAGTAAATGGAATGCTTCCACGCTATGTGTGTAAACTGATCTGGAATGACATTAGACAGAGAAATATCGTTGTTAGATAATGTTGTCTTTAAGATATGTTGCCAGTGATTTCTACATACAACCTGACAAACAGAAATTCAAAGGGAGTCAATCCTGTTCTCCCTGAAAAGTGTACATTATGAACAGAAAAATTTACAGTATTGGGAAAACTGATATGCTGTGAATATTCTTGTTACCATCCCTCTTATTGAGTGCCTGATCCAGGAAGGGTACTTCTTTATCTATCAGGAAAAGACTGTCATAGCAGTCAGTAGTTGAAGGATAAGAGGGCATATACAGAAAATGAGAAACAAAAAACATGTGGAAACATATGAGTATACAGCTAGTAAGCAGACAGAAAGCATTATAACTAAAAAGGTAACATAAATTACATAACAATCCTGCAATTAGAGCAACAGTGTAGTGTTCAGCAGTTCATGCAGTAAATAAATCACACGAATGAGTCCAATGAAATTCTCCATTCGGCAAGGCAGCTGTAGATGTCACTGTTTGGAGACTAGTCTCGCAGCATGCTTCAGAAGGAGGCCAACGTAGAGTAAATAAAGGCGCTTTGAAGGAAATAATAAAACAAGTAAACAGAGCAGAGCAATAAGGGCTTAATAGTGGTTTATAGGCATAAGGTCATAAAGGTCACAGTTCCTAACAAGTGAAACAATCTACATAATGTCTGGGCAGTTCTTAAACAATAATGACATTAGCTCAATATGGCATTAGCACAACGCTAAGCTCAAGTTTGATACTGTAGGTAAATCTAGTTGAAGTTAATTTGGAATATTAAATCAATTAATTGCATTATTTACGTACTCAGACCATGAACAACGTACACTGGACTTTCTAGATATTCTGCCATGTGACTTTCCAACAATATGCACTGGTAAAAGTACATTCAAATTATATATGAACAGCTAAAAACTTTTACAATGTAAACATCTCTGTAACCTTTCACATCGAATTACCATTTCTGTAACCGTTCACATAGAATTACTCAAGAATGAATGAGAATTTTCATCCACGTGCGTCACAATCAAACCCCATACAATGCAAAACACAAATGTAAATATCATGGTAGCTCCCTCTGGTGGCTAAAATAATAAGGACAAACTGTTTTCAGATGCAAATAATATAAAACAAACTGGGAACGTGTGCAATCAGATTATGATAACAAAAAAGCTCTCTAGCCATGAAAGAGAAGGCAATTAATTAGGGCACACTAGAGCAACAGTGTCAGACAAAGCAAAATTCTTCTGAAATAGCATTAATCTAAAAGCACATTAAGGTACACGCTGCCTGGGAGGTATGTCTGTGAAATCTCAGTGACCTAGAATACAGAGCATACATGGGCATAACACTATCAAACACATTTAATATTGCAGTACACAAACATCTGTTGTACTTAATTGAAAGAGAAGGGAATTTAAACCAATTGGGACAAACTGGGTGCTGTCCTTGTTCTGGGGCAGTATAAAACATGTTCTTGCAAGGTACACAAAATATGTTAACTTCTTCTTAATGTAAACATTCATATAGATTTATATTTCCTGTGAGGCAGTGTCTAGAGTGACACAGATATTAATGAACTAAACACTGTAAGTAAAACAGGAACTGCAGGACAAAGTTTAAAAGCATTTAGCATGTGGACACAACAGAAAAACACAGGCAGGAACCCCACAGCAAATCTCACAGTTAATGCCAAAATCCAAAAGTGAATGTAAAGTTTGGAAACCAATGTAAGAAAAATCAGCTTGAAGAAAAGTCCTGATGAGGCACAAACAAGGTAAAATTAGTTGCGTACAATCTTAGTAGGGAACCTCAGAAGCAAGCTTCAACAGATAACATGGTTCTCTGTGTTTTTTTTTATTAGGGAGGAATGCAACCAGCTGAAAATAAGAAAACTGCATTACAAAAATTAGTATGCCATCAGAAATATAAGAGTATAGAAGTTTGCAACATGTAAACTTTGTCAGGTGTACTGTGGGCTGCACCACCATGATCCATGATATCAACTTAGACAGGGCTGCATAAAACCCTTTGTCATCCCAATACATTTTCAAAATAGGTATCCGACACTGTTTCAGCTTTAAGAAAGCTGTCTCATACAAAGCATTATGCTTTAATGTATGTGGTACAATAAGAAGGGCCATTTGGAATTGGATCCAGACTACAGAAAGAAATGAATGATTTTACAGCCTGTGTTACATATGCGCCACATACCATGGAGGATTCAAAAGAATTAACAAGGCAATTATCAGGAGAACATGGCTAAATATACTCCCTAAAAGAAAGCATAAACTGGAAAAAATTATCAGGACATAATTGCAGCAAAGACTAGTACTGGCAGTGGTCACATAGTCAGGGTTCAAATGATGTAATGTCCTGCTTGTACTGTAAGGTGTCAATTAAGGTGAAAGGCCAATTTTATGAACCTGAAAAAAAAATAACTGCAAACAAAAAATCAATTAAACAGAGTAGGACAAGGAGGGCCTCTGTTTAGGCCCCAAGTAACAATTCACATAATGTGTGCACAATTGCTTAACTGGGTAATCAGATATGTTACCAACAAGCCTGTGCTTAAAAGTCATTAAACAGACACATGTCATTAATTTGCACGTTTGAAAATCGAATACTGATGTGACTATTATTCCCTTTTTTTTTCTTTTTTTTTTATATGTGGCTTTTTGTAAGGTAGGGGAAAAGGTTTAAAACAATAAATTGTGAGGGCAATTTAAACAAATTAGAGCAAACTTAGGCAATAGCCAATACTCCTTTTTCCGTTTTGCAGTTCTTCTAGCATCTTTGGCCTCCCACGTGGCAAATACATGCAAACTGTTACGCCAGTGCCAAAAGGAGGGCGCATCAGCTTGTATGCAATATTGCATTATACACATTTTCCCTATAATACATGCTTTATACATAAATTGACACTCCGAGCGTCTTAATGTATGCCCACTGCCTCTATATCCTAGTAGACATATCTGAGGTGTCATTGAGAGTTGTTTATTCAATATATGTTCATAATATCGCTGTGTGCTACTCCAGAACCGTCTCACACATACACATTCCCATAACATATGGATCAAGCACGGATCTATGTGTGCACATTTAGGACATTTACTCTCTGGAATATGTCCTGCATAATAGGCCTGCTTAGGTGTAAAATATGCCCATGTAAGTACTCTATACTGGGTCTCTCTATGCCTTGCACTTTGCACATTATCTTTGATCTCTTTCATATATTCTAAAATGTCACCGTCTCGGATTGTCGTTCCCATGTCAATCGTCCACCTCTGCGCCACCCCTTCATAGTTCTTAGGAGACAGTAAATTTGTCACTGCTCTATGTAGCCCTGACACTGTAACCCGCTGGCTGCCTGGGGGCAAAAGGAAAGTTTCTAGTAATGAAAACAGCTCTTTTGAACATCCACTCCTGGTCAGCCTTGAAATATATGTCTTCACCTGTAGGTACGAAAACCAGTCCACATTACTGTCCCCCACTATCTGTCCTATTTCCTCTTGCGTCCTAAGCGTTCCTGTGGTGTTAAATAAATCTGCCACTACCATCACCCCTTCCTGAGCCCATTTGTGGTATCTATCTGAAATTATACCTGACTCAAAGTCAGCATTACCTATTAATGGGATCATATCCGTGCATCTTGGATTTTTCCCCAGTCTCTGGACAAGATAATACCATGCCCGTCTCATTGGCACTAATAAAATATGCAGGGCCGGTCTTAGGCCGAGGCGACCGAGGCGGCCGCATAGGGCCCCGAGCGGCGCACCTCAGTCAGCCTCTTCCCAGGGCCGTTCCGACACGGATGTAAACAAGAAAGGTAAGCATGGCACGGCGCCGCCGCACCATGCTTACCGCCACCCTGCCCGCCCTCTTCTTCTCCCCCAACCAAGGAAGGATAATTTTTCTTTTAAATTTACCCTCCGTCGCCGTAATCCAGCACAGCACTGTCACTGAAAGCGCTCCTCCCCTCCCGAGTTCCCCCGACGTCTCTAGCAGAACAGAAGCTCTTAATGATTCGTTCATTCGTGAACGAATCAGGAAGAGCTTCTGTTCTGCTAGAGACGTCGGGGGAACTCGGGAGGGGAGGAGCGCTTTCAGTGACGCTGCTGTGTTGGATTACGGCGACGGAGGGTAAATTTAAAAGAAAAATTATCCTTCCTTGGTTGGGGGGGGAGAAGAGGATGGCAGGAGAGGGCAAGGGGCACAGGAGGGTCGCTGGACATGGGTGGATGGCAGGGGAGGGGGGTTTCTGGACAGGATGGCAGGGGCGGGCAGGGAGGACAGGAGGGTCGCTGGACATGGGTGGATGGCAGGGGAGGGGGGTTTCTGGACATAGGTGGATGACAGGGGAGGGCAGAGGAGACAGGAGGGTCGCTGGACACGGGTGGATGGCAGGGGAGAAGGTTTCTGGACATAGGTGGATGGCAGGGGAGGGCAAGGGGGACAGGAGGTTTGCTGGACATGGGTGGATGGCAGAGGAGGGGGGTTTCTGGACATAGGTGGATGGCAGGGGAGGGCAGAGGGAACAGGGGGGGTTCCTGCACATAGGTGGATGACAGGGGAGGGCAGGGGAGACAGGAGGGTCGATGGACATGGGTGGATGGCAGGGGAGGGGGGTTTCTGGACATAGGTGGATGGCAGGGAGGACAGGAGGGTCGCTGGACATGGGTGGATGGCAGGGGAGGGGGGTTTCTGGACATAGGTGGATGGCAGGGGAGGGCAGAGGGGACAGGGGGGTTTCTGCACAGGTGGATGGCAGGGGAGGGCAGAGGGGACAGGGGGTTTCTGCACATAGGTGGATGGCAGGGGAGGGCAGGGGGGACAGGAGGGTCGCTGGACATGGGTGGATGGCAGGGGAGGGGGGTTTCTGGACAGGTGGATGGCAGGGGAGGGCAGAGGGGACAGGGGGGGTTCTGCACATAGGTGGATGACAGGGGACGGCAGGGGGGACAGGAGGGTCGCTGGACATGGGTGAATGGCAGGGGAGGGGGGTTTCTGGACATAGGTGGATGGCAGGGAGGACAGGAGGGTCGCTGGACATGGGTGGATGGCAGGGGAGGGAGGTTTCTGGACATAGGTGGATGGCAGGGGAGGTCAGAGAGGACAGGAGGGTCACTGGACATGGGTGGATGGCAGGGGAGGGCAGAGGGGACAGGGGGGTTTCTGGACATAGGTGGATGGCAGGGGAGGGCAGGGGGGACAGGAGCGTCGCTGGACATGGGTGGATGGCAGGGGAGGGGGGTTTCTGGACATAGGTGGATGGCAGTGGAGGGCAGAGGGGACAGGGGTTTGCTGGACATAGATGGATGGCAGGGGGGACAGGAGGGTCACTGGACATGGGTGGATGGAGGAGAGAGAAGAAATGCTGGACATGGATGGAGGCGAGGGAAGAGTGAGGAAGGAGATGAGGTGAGGGAAAAGGAAGAGAGGAGAAAAAGTGCACATGGATATAGAAAATAGGCAGAAGCTGGATCCACTGGACAGTCAAGTCTGCGGAGGACCCAGCTTTTACTTACGGATGTAGGGCAAGAAATGAAGAAGAAAGGCGGAAAGTAAAGAAATAAATGAAAAGGAAGCCCTGGAAATGGAGTTAAGAGGACAGATAGCAGCACAATCGGATACTGAGCCAGCATGATCAGAAAAACAAAGTCACCAGACAACAAAGGTAGAAAAAACTATTTTATTCAGGATTTATTAATTGGAATTTGTCAGTTTTTGGAAATGTGCATCTGTGATATTTTTCATGTAAGTTTCAATTTTTGTAGTATTGCTGCATGCTGATTCTGACTTCTTGAGGTTACTTTCCAGTTCAGTATTTTGCCTTCATGTGCTTTTCAGGTGTGATCAAGGAAGGTGCAGTATTCTGCTAGCGTATAGTTTGCAGCCATTTTTGTTTTTTTTTTCACTAGGTTGTGCACTGGTGTTTTAGAGCCCGGTGTAATTACAGTTGGCTTTCCACGCCAAGCATAAGGTAGCTCGTCCTGTCCTTGGAATTAGTGTTATTTATGGTTTCATGATAGCATTTTGCTTATTATTTCAATCAGTTTTTTTTGTACAAGTTTAGCGTCATTTGTCTTTATTTGAAAATTCATAAATAAAAAAAATTTCTAAAAATGGAATAATCTTATCAATGGGGTGGGGCAAGGGTGGGGGTGGAGCCAGGCTGGCGCGGGGCTATGGTAGGGCAGGGCTAGGATGGGGCCCCACCAAATTGGTCTGCATAGGGCCCCGCACTTGTTAAGACCTGCCCTGGGTGGGAGGCAGGGCTGGTGGTTGGGAGGTGGGGATAGTGCTGGGCAGACTTATACAGTCTGTGCCCTGAAAAAGACAGGTACAAATCAAGGTAAGGTATACACAAAAAATGGCACATGTGAGTTTATCTTGTTGGGCAGACTGGGTGGACCGTGCAGGTCTTTTTCTGCCGTCATCTACTATCTAACACAGAACTGGAAAATGTTAGCACATTTAGACAGACTCTGGATTTCTGTATGAAGGTAACTCTGCCCTCATGATTCAATAAATCTCTTTTAAATGGTAGTAATAAAATGCATTTTTAAAATATATCACTGCATGCCACAAAACAAAAGGTGCAAGTCCCCACAAACCATCTTTCTCTTTTGATCTAAGCACAAGAAACAAAAATTTTAAATGCTCCCAGGTTTCAACCTAATTAATCTATATAAATAAAATCCCCCTCAGACATTCTGAATCCCCCTCAGACGTTCTGAAGCTCACCTCACTCCAACTGTGGCTCCTGACCTAGGCTATTTGGACTCCCGCACTCAGCCACGCCCATCTGCGCCCTAGGCCACGCCCCATCTGGACATAAAAACCACTCTCAACGTTCCATTGACCACTGACGTCAATGAAGCCAGTTCGTTTGTTCGAAGCTCTGTAGCACAGTCTGTGGGCCCCGCCCTCGCGTCAAACGTAATGACGTTGAGGGCGGAGCACATTCAAGGAGCCAATCAGTAGCCGAAAGCAGGAGAGAGGGCGGAACGACGAAGAGGAGGCGGGTTCGAAGCTCTGTAGCACAGTCTGTGGGCCCCGCCCTCGCGTCAAACGTCATGACGTTGAGGGCGGAGCACATTCAAGGAGCCAATCAGTAGCCGAAAGCAGGAGAGAGGGCGGAACGACGAAGAGGAGGCGGGAGAGAGGGCGCAATGTGGAAGAGGAGGCGGCCCGGCAGCGCTTCTACACACTACGAGGAAAACCTGGCTAGCGCCCGTTTCATTTCTTTCCGAAACGGGCCTTTTTTACTAGTGTTTAATATAAGATATAACTGCCATAAATAAATAATAAAGAAATAGATAGATAGAAATTCTGAATGTTGAGCACCTGAATCTCATAAATATTATGTCTGTTTTAGTGGCCCTTTATCAGGAGAAAAAATATCTTTGCACAAATATAACACATTCTAGGGTGTCCCTATACTAGCCCCTCCAAATGACACACTGATTATGATTTATAACAAATTACTACACTACCTATGAAAAGTTATTCCATTATTATACCCCCCCGGTTTCTATAACTTCTTTTTTCCTTGCTGCCAGACCCAGTAGCAGCACTGCTTCCATTGAATCAGCCTGCCTCAGGGTTTTGGGTCTCCAGTATGACACATCCTGTCCTCACTGACACAACTTCCTGCTTCCGCAAGGGTGGGTCGCATTACAGAGAAGGCCTGAAGCCTGGAGGCAGGTTGATTCAATGGAAGCCACGGATGTTAGATTGAGAACAGGGGACAGCACATCAAAAAGTTGAAGCCACTGAAGTTGGTCTCTGCTTTGCCTCCTCACATGCAGCTGTTCCACTGGCAGTACCGTACACTGAAATCAAAGCAAACATGAGCTGCTGCATCTGTGTTGTTGTTCTTTATTGCTGGTAGCATTTGTAGTTAATCTCACTTATATTGTCAAACATGCCAGCTTGTGCCACCTAATCTCAGCTAAGCTTCTGAGGATCCATTCCCTCGGAACAGGATTCCTTTATGTTTATCCCACATATGTTTGAATTCCATTACCGTTTTCCTCTCCACCACCTCCCGCGGGAGAGCATTCCAAGGGGGGAGGGAGGGGGTAGAGACGGACAGACACTGGAACCAGGAAGGGGGAGTGGAGGAAAAAGAGAGATACTGGATACCGGGTGCCTGAGTGAGAAGAGGTGGCTTTGGCATGTGAGCTGGATTTGAGGGCCCAATGCATGTGATTTGGTATGTCCATGCACTGACTTTGACCCAACTAGTGTACAATGTGTTCAGGTGTGGAGAAGTAGGAACAAACACTGGGCTCAAAACTATGTATTTAGGCCTCAACATCTGTTCTGCTGCAGAATGCGCTGTTCCTGATGTGCACTGTGGCCTGTCAGCACAGATTCGTTTCCCTCAGCCAGGTGAGCAATAGGAGAAATCTCTAACAACTTTATCTCAATGTGATATCCATTGTAACATAGTAATGTGGAGGAGCATTTTCGAAAGGGATGTCCAAGTTGTGATTTGGACGTCCTTGCAAAACGGCGAAATCCAGGGGCGGGGAAACCCATATTTTCGAAACATTTCGAAAATACCGCCAGGGACGTCCAAATCCTTAAATTTGGACGTCCCTAGATTTGGATGTCCCTAGACATGGATGATTCTGACTTTCGGCGATTTTCGAAACCAAAGACGTCCATGTCAAAAACGTCCTAATGCAAGCCATTTGGGTGTGGGAGGAGCCAGCATTTGTAGTGCACTGGTCCCTCTGACATGACAAGACACCAACTGGGCACCTTAGGGGGCACTGCACTGGACTTCATAAATTGCTTCCAGGTAAATGGCTCCCTTACCTTGTGTGCTGAGCCCCGCAAAATTCCTCCAAAATCCACTACCCACAACTGTACACTACTACCATAGCCCTTAAGGGTGAAGGGGGGCACCTAGATGTGGGTACAGTGGATTTCTGGTGGGTTTTGGAGGGCTCGCTGTTTCCTCCACAAATGTAACAGGTAGGGAAGGTATAGGACTGGGTCTGCCTGTCTGAAGTGCACTGCAGTACCCACTAAAACTGCTCCAGGGACCTGCATGCGCTGTCATGGACCGGAGTATGACATCTGAGGCTGGCATGACATATTTTAAAGATTTTTTTTGAGGGTGGGAGGGGGTTAGTGATCATTGGGGGAGTAATGGGAGGTCATCCCCGATTCCCTCTGGTGGTCATCTGGTCATTTCGGGCACCTTTTTGTGCCTTAGTCGTAATAAAAACTCATCAGGGTGAAAACGTCCAAATGTTCGTCAGGGAACGTCCTTGTTTTTTTCGATTGTGGGTCAAAGATGTCCAAGTGATAGGCACGCCCAAGTCCCACCTTCACTTCGCCTCTGACACGCCCCCTTGAACTTTGGCTGTCCTTGCGACGGAGTGCAGTTGGAGACGTCCTAAATTGGGTTTCAATTAGGACGTCCATTTTCCGATTTATGTCGAAAGATGGACGTCCTTCTCTTTCGAAAATGAGCCCAATAGTAACATAGTAGGTGACGGCAGAAAAAGACCTGTATGGTCCATCCAGTCTGCCCAACAACATAAACTCATATGTACTACTTTATATGTACACCTGACCTTGATTTGTATCTGCCATTTTCAGGGCATAGAGCGTAGAAGTCTGCCTAGTACTAGCCCCGCCTCCTAACCACTAGCCCCGCCTCCAAACCACCAGTGCTGCAAACCAATATCTGCTAAGCTTCTGAGGATCCATTTCTTCTGAACAGGATTCCTTTATGTTTATCCCACACATTTTTGAAATCCGTTATGGTCTACATCTCCACCACCTCCCGCGGGAGGGCATTCCAAGCATCCACCACTCTCTCCGTGAAAAAATACTTCCTGACATTTTTCTTGAGTCTGCCCCCCTTCAACCTCATTTCATGTCCTCTAGTTCTACCACCTTCCCGTCTCCGGAAAAGATTCGTTTGCGGATTAATACCTTTCAAATATTTGAACGTCTGCATCATATCACCCCTGTTTCTCCTTTCCTCCAGTGTATACATGTTCAGGTCAGCAAGTCTCTCCTCATACGTCTTGTAACGCAAATCCCATACCATTTTTGTAGCCTTTCTTTGCACCGCTTCAATTCTTTTTACATCCTTAGCAAGATACGGCCTCCAAAACTGAAAATACTCCAGGTGGGGCCTCACCAACAACATGTACAGGGGCATCAACACCTCCTGCTGGTCACACCTCTCTCTATACAGCCTAGCAACCTTCTGGATATGGCCACCGCCTTGTCACACTGTTTCTTCGCCTTCAGATCCTCAGATACTATCACCCCAAGATCCCTCTCCCTGCCTGTACATATCAGACTCTCACCGCCTAACACATACGTCTCCTGTGGATTTCTACTCCCTAAAGTGCATCGCTTTGCATTTCTTCACATTGAATTTTAATTGCCAAACATTAGACCATTCTTCTAGCTTCAGCAGATTGTTTTTCATGTTTTCCACTCCCTCCAGGGTGTCCACTCTGTTACTAATCTTGGTATCATCTGCAAAAAAGCAAACTTTACCTTCTAACCCTTCGGCAATTTCACTCACAAATATATTGAACAGAATCGGCTCCAGCATCGATCCCTGAGGCACTCCACTACTCACCTTTCCCTCGTCCGAGTGAATTCCGAAAGATAAGAAGCTCTGTCTTGGTCATGTTTAGTTTCAGATGGCAGTGAAACATCCAGGCAGCAATGTTAGACAGGCAGGATGATACTTTGGCCTGGATTCCTGCTGAGATTTCTGGTGTGGAGAGGTAGAAGGAGAGCATCACCCTGGTGAAGTAGGAAGTACTCCTATAGCCAGGACCTGCCCACCAGGGGATGTACTATCCTCTCACACCGAGGATATGTCTCCAAGTGCTGCCCGGGAGGAGGTTCTGGAAGCCAAATTTAGGCTCTTAGGTAGAAAGCTCAAATCCAGATCCTCTAGGGTAGCATTTAAAAATGCTACCTGATCCAAGTGCAGGGCCCAAGAGACAGGCAGAGCTCCGGAGTCTCAATGCGTGGATGAGACGATGGTGCAGGGAAGAGGGGTTTAGATTTGTTAGGAACTCAGCACCATTCTGGGGAAGGGGGAGCCTATTCCGAAAGGATGGGCTCCACCTTAACCAGGGTGGGACCAGGCTGCTGGCATCGGCATTTAAAAAGGAGATAGAGCAGATTTTAAACTAGAAATGGGGGGAAGGCCGACAGTCGCTCAAAAGCGCATGGTTCGGGATAAGGTATCTTGCAAGGATACCTCACAAACTGGGAAGATAGGGTTTCTAGATAGTGAGGTTGCACAACAGACCGTGGTAGGCCAGGTTGAAGAGGATTTGAGCAGGTTCCTAGAGGAAGGGTCCATGGTCGATTTGTTGGGATGGACTTGGAGGCCACAGCTTGCCTCAGAATTGCTACTGGTTGGGTTTCTGCCAGGTGCTTGTGGCCTGGATTAGCCATTGTTGGAAACAAGATACTGGGCTGGATGGACCATTGGTCTGACCCAGTATGGCTGTTCTTGTGTTCTTATGCTAAAGCTCTTACTTAAATCACTTTCCCCCACTGACCCACTAGATTAGATTTAGACACATGTTCAGTTGAAAACCTAACTGATTAGTTTTGGCTAAAGATTTTCTGAAGATAACCAAGTAAACTTTAAAAGAATTACAATTATCCATTAATTTTAACTGTTCAGTGGCTGTTTGAAAACTAACCTTCTATGTGTACTATGAAGTGAGCGCAACAGTAAAAGTGCTTTGCTAAACATTTTGATATTGCACTGTGATATGTGTGTCAGGACTCATGTTTCATCTATGCAGCATACTGAAAGTTTCTCCTATCTTTTTTTTGTGTGTATTGCAATAAATATTGAACAATATTGTTCCGGTTTGCTAATTATTTTTCTTCTGCCTTGTTTCCTGTATTATGTAAGGTACAGCTTGGTACTGTCTTTTTACAACCCTAAGTAGCCCAGATATGTGACATAATCATTGCATGTCTTATGCCTCAGTCTTTTTTTTTTTGTTGCAAATGTTCTGCTTTCTGTTTGATGTACAGGATAAACCAAAAACAAAGGAGACATATTTTGTTTCTTGGCTGAATATGTACAAGATGGATCACTTACAGAGCTCAAGTCTTCACATAATTGGTAAAAACAAACAAAAAGAACCCCAAAAAACATTTGACCCTGATTTGCTAATTAAATTCAGAATACTTGAGAGCATGTTGAAGTAGAACTATCAATTTCCTGATTTAAGAGATATTTTGAAGTCCTTCCAATATAACCTAACATATACAGCCCCATTGGCGGAGGGTGACATTGACTCCGGAGATGGCCCTTTTGGGGGTCGACTTACTGAAGGGGAAAGGTACCGTTAGTCATAACCTGCTAATCTTTAAAGCGTGTCTCGTGGGAAAAAAATGCATTTTAGTTAACTGGATACATTTAGAGGCACCGTCGTTTTGGCAATGGCGCAACAGGTGGCATGCATTGCTACTAATGGAGCTGCGAGATTCATATTATAAACCCAAAACACAGCGTAAATTCTACTTAATATGGGAATCATATATTAATGCTTTAGCCCCTAGGGCCCGAAGTTCCATCCTTAATCGTCTGAGCTTGGACCCAGCGAAGTTAGCTAAGGGTTTTAGACAGTGAATAGGTCAATTTCCCTGGGCTATTGGAGATATGTAGCTGCCTGGAAGGGGGGGGGAGGACAAAGGGGGGAGGGAGGTTACAGGGGGGAGGAATATTATAGGGGTAAGGAAGGGCAGACGGGGGGTTGCGGGGAGGGATATAGAGGTACGGATAAAAGAGAAATAGCTGGGAGTAGGGAGGGAGGAAGCTAAAGAGAAAAGTGATGGCTACCTCTATGTTATGATTACAAGTTGTCACAAACAGCGAAGATGACGTGAAAAAAGAAGAAAAAAAAGAACAGAAAAAACACACGACACTAAAAATGAAAAATAAAAACAGAAGACGACACAAGCAAAAATGAAGAAATACTATGTAGATTTATTGAGGTGATATGACTCGACACAGCTGTGTTTCGGCCCAATCGGCCTGCGTCAGGAGTCTACATTGAAACAAATGTAATTTAATTTTAAAACAAATCGGTTGTAAATCTATCAAACTATAAACACAAAGAATTTTTTATATACATTAAAATATAAAATATAAACAGTAATAGACAATAATCTACAATCGTCTTGGATTCTAATCAAAAATTATTATATAATTAACTATAAAAATTTTTAAGAAAATATATATGAACTACAATCATTGGTCTAATACATTCTTTAAATATAATATAGAGAAGAAAAATTTCTAAGGGCAATATAAAAAATAGATAAAGTACATATTATGAATGAGCTAGTCGTATATTGATACAACTTATGTTTGTACATAAAAAATGTAACATGTTTATTCATAAAAAATGTAGCTAATGAAGCTTATCACATATTGAAGTATATCAAGATTATTGGTGCTGCTTAATTTCTAAAGAAGTTGTTTGTTCTCTATTAAAAAAATGTTTTTTTTTTTTTAAAAAATGGTCATTATGAGACTAAAGATGTTATATCAAATCATGATTTGTTATTCTTGTTTAGGAAGAAAAATTATTAATATTTGAATTTCTAAAGTTACCTGTTACACCATATGAATGTTATCTGGTGGTATCGGTCCTTGAAGGGTTTTCAGTTGAACGTGCCTTCGCAAACACTCTGCCTTTAGAAAGGCTGTGTGTAAAATTAGACACAAATCTATGTGGCAAGGGAAGAAATATTTAGACTGTAACAAGCGATGTTTTCAATCAAGCTATCCAACTTTTTGTTCTCTGTTATTGATTATATGTGTCATATAAATTGTATATTCACTTATGCAAATTACTATTTATAAAGGAATTTAAAAAAAATATAATGGTTAAAATTCTAAAGAGATGCCTCATTTGTACATTTGTATAATAAAAGAAGAATGATGAGTACATCCCCTGTATCATAAAACTTCAAAAAGGTTCGATGTTTCTATATCCTATATTGTTTAATTGTTTCATGAAACCGATGCAGTTAAATCTATTATATCCTGTTTTCTGTGCTCAAAAAAATAAACCGATATCTATGGTATATACGTATTTCTAAATATCTATATGATAATTGTAGTAACTATTAGTTATATTTTATTTTAGCCTCTTACCGTTGAAGGAAATTCTGGTTTAAGAAATGGATATGTATTTCGCTCAGATATCGGCACGCCAGCGTTAGCATTCAATAGTAATAATATGGCGTGCCGTGTGCAGCTTCCTTTATAAAAAATATTTGGTCTAGCGGAAACGTCACTGTGCACGTCATATCCGCGTCTTTCAAACAGATTATTCCCGCTAAAAGTCAACTGTAACCAATATATGTCACTTCCTGTATTTTAAACCAGAAATGTGTTGTTGTATATTAACCCAAATCTATTTATTTTATGAAATGTAATTAATGGGATAGAAAAAATGAATTGAAAATCAAACGAAAAAACTCATTTAGTCTTGTTTGTTAAGAGAGAACGTATGGATCTTCTTAAATTTATATATTTTATTTCTTAAGTATTTACTTTATGTGTATTGTATCTTAATAATCGAATTAGTAATCAATTAAGTTAATTCTAGCACACAATTTTAAGTGAATAAGAATCTTATAGGCTCAACGGAGCTAAGGTGATATTGGATTATTGTTAACTATCTGAGGTTATATTACTAATTTTGTATATAATACAGGATTCAAACAGCGGTGTAGATATTTTGATGAAACAAAACTTAACTTGTTCAATAAGACTACGTAATAATCTGCTTGTATCTCCAAGAAGAGATATATATAGATAAAGCTTTGGACAAGTTGTCATATTTCAAATCGCTGAAAATTAAGCGTCAAAACAGTGATCTAATGTAAACAAATATTTATTTATACAATGGTGCTTGAAAAACTATGCTAATTCAAGTCTCATCCTAGGTGTCGATATGTATAATTTGTACTTTAAAATGTTTAAGCTCCTTTTTGAAGCAGATAATTTGATTGCGTATTATAATATAATATAAGATGAACAATTTAAATGTGTCCAATACAGAAAAGGGAACGAAATAACTCTGTATTAGATCCTATTGGAATAAATGCTTGTATTGATTATATGAATCATTTAAAAATACAGGATTCAAACAGTGGTGTAGATATTTTGATGAAACAAAACTTAACTTGTTCATTAAAACTACCTAATAATCTGCTTGTATCTCCAAGAAGAAATCAGTATTGATGAAGCTTTGGGCAAGTTGTCATATTTCTAATTGCTGAGAATTAAGCGTCAAAATAGGGATCTAATGTAAACAAATATTTGTTTATGCAATAGTACTTAAAAAGCTATGCTAATTCAATTCACAACCTAGGTGTCGATATGTATAATTTGTACTTAGAAATGTTTAAGCTCCTTTTTGAAGCAAATATTTTGATTTCGTGTTATAATATAATATACGATGAACAATTTAAATGTGTCCAATACAGAGAAGGGAACGTAATAACTTTGTGTTAGACCCTATTGGAAAAAAATAATTGTTTTGTTTATATGGATAATTTAAAAATGAACTGTGTATCAAAGCTACAAATTTACATATGGATAATAAAAATTAACATTCTATATCAATGGAGAATTAATTGTCTGAACTCATAAAATTGTCAAATGAAATGCATAGGAAAAATTTTTTTTGAGATAAAACGTAATTATTTTGTTAAAAATTAAGTCTGAATCAAAGCCCACATATTCGGTCCTTTAACAAAAAATGATGAAAATAAATAGAAAAGAAAGAAGTAATGATCAAAATCATCATTCTATAACGATGTGAATTTAAATATATGATCAAAGAAAACTATCAAGTAAAATTTATAGAAGAATTTTTTATCTTAGTTAATAGTAATGTTCTACAAAACGTAATTATGTTGTTGAAAATTAAATCTTAGTGGACACCAACAAAAACGATCCTTTAACAGGAATGATATAGACAAATCTGAGGTATATATGGGCGTAAAAAATAATCTACAAACTGTGATAGAGGTTCTAAAATGGATCCATTACCTGAAACTATTGGTCGTCCCGGTGGGTCTGAGGTGGATTTATGGATCTTAGGTAAAATATAAAATGTGGGTATGACTGGAGTTGGAGTTAAAAGAAAATCTTTTTCTTTACTAGTCAGGTATCCTGCATCACATGCTAAGACAGTGATCTCTTCAATTTCTTTCTGTAATTGGTTAGTTGGATGTAATAATTCTTATCTGTAATTTGTCTATCTACCTCTTGAACATATTTGGATCTGTCCATGATGACTATGCCTCCTCCTTTGTCTGCCGGTTTTATAACAATTTGTGTGTTCCTAGAAAGATCTTGAAGAGCAGAATATTCTTCTTGTGTTAGATTATGAAAACTTTTTAAACGATGAGTGATGCAGGATACCTGACTAGTAAAGAAAAAGATTTTCTTTTAACTCCAACTCCAGTCATACCCACATTTTATATTTTACCTAAGATCCATAAATCCACCTCAGACCCACCGGGACGACCAATAGTTTCAGGTAATGGATCCATTTTAGAACCTCTATCACAGTTTGTAGATTATTTTTTACGCCCATATATACCTCAGATAACATCATACGTTAGAGACTCTACACATATTTTAAATATGTTAGAAGATTTTGACAGAGATCTCACGAATGTCATATTGGTAACTCTTGATATAGATTCGTTGTATACTAATATACCTCAATTAGAGAGTCTGGCGATTATAGAAAAGACACTACAAAATAGAACCATCTATAGAAGAATACCCAACTTTTTAATTATGGCCTTTGCAACATACGCCTTAACTAAGAACTATTTTGAGTTTCAAAAAAAGATTTACCAACAAATACGTGGCACCGCCATGGGGTCTCCTATGGCCCCTGATGTTGCAAATTTATATGTAGCAGATTTTGAAAATAAATTCCTTGTCAATCACCCATACACATCAGAAATAATTTTTTATAAGCGCTATATAGATGATATCTTGATTTTATGGGAAGGTGATGAAAAAAAACTATTCGAGTTTTTCAATTGGCTTAATGGTCTTGATACATATTTGAAGTTTAAGATACAATATGACAGATGCCAAATTTCATATTTAGATATTCAGATCATCAAAACTCCTTATAGATTAGTTACACAAGTTTTAAAAAAACCAACAGATCGTAATACTTACTTACATTTTCAGAGTTTCCATAATCGTAGCTTGAAGACCAATCTTCCTTATTCCCAATTTTTGAGATTAAGAAGATTATGTACTACCTTTGAAGATTTTGAATTCCATGCGCAAGAGATGTCTCAGCGATTTATACAGAGAGGATATCCCATTAAAGTGGTAGATCAATGTAGAAATAAAGCAAGGATACAAGAGAGAGAGCAATTACTTACCCAAAAGAAAGAAAAAAAGTCACCTGAATTAATGTGTACTCTGAAATATTCCAGAATTTCAAATCAGATCAAGAAAATCATCCATAAGAATTGGCATATTCTAGAAACACATACATGTTTCCAAGGGTCACGTCCCACCATTGCATATGCAAGAAATAAAAACTTAAAAGACCATTTAGTTCCCTCAACACTCCCAGAAGAGATTTTAATTGACAAAGAATTTTTTGGACATTACCCCTGTGGAAAATGCACAGTGTGTAAACATTGTATCACTGTACAAAATTTTACACATCCAGTTACTAAAAAGATTTTTTCATTAAAACACTCTACAAACTGTACTTCCACCAATGTAATATATGTAGTTAGGTGCCCTTGTGATCGCTTATATATAGGCAAAACGAAAAGAATGATTAAAACAAGAATTATAGAACATAGGTCCTGCATAAGTAGAAATATTGCGACAGCCCCGTTAGTAAACCATTGGTACGAGGCAGAACATACGATAGATGACCTAAAATTCTTCATTATTAAACATATTCAAAAGAAATGGAGAGGAGGTAACACAGATAATATTTTATTAAAAGAAGAACAACGTTTTATTTATACATTGAATACTCTTTCACCACATGGCCTCAATATGGAACTAGATTTAATTCCTTTTATGTGACCGTATATATCTCTATATAAGAAAAAAAAATTTTCCTTTTTTTTCTTCTTTAATTTAATCTTCTTCTTCTATAATTTAATTGAAGTTTACATGATCTAAAGTAGGTAGTGATCTTATATAAAGATTTTAAAACTACCAATAATTATAAATAAGTTTTAACATGCTCTCTATATAGATTTATATTTTTTTTTTTTTAAATTTTTCCTCTCATTTAGTATTCCTCCCCCTTCTTTTAGATTTGTCTATATCATTCCTGTTAAAGGATCGTTTTTGTTGGTGTCCACTAAGATTTAATTTTCAACAACATAATTACGTTTTGTAGAACATTACTATTAACTAAGATAAAAAATTCTTCTATAAATTTTACTTGATAGTTTTCTTTGATCATATATTTAAATTCACATCGTTATAGAATGATGATTTTGATCATTACTTCTTTCTTTTCTATTTATTTTCATCATTTTTTGTTAAAGGACCGAATATGTGGGCTTTGATTCAGACTTAATTTTTAACAAAATAATTACGTTTTATCTCAAAAAAATTTTTTCCTATGCATTTCATTTGACAATTTTATGAGTTCAGACAATTAATTCTCCATTGATATAGAATGTTAATTTTTATTATCCATATGTAAATTTGTAGCTTTGATACACAGTTCATTTTTAAATTATCCATATAAACAAAACAATTATTTTTTTCCAATAGGGTCTAACACAAAGTTATTACGTTCCCTTCTCTGTATTGGACACATTTAAATTGTTCATCGTATATTATATTATAACACGAAATCAAAATATTTGCTTCAAAAAGGAGCTTAAACATTTCTAAGTACAAATTATACATATCGACACCTAGGTTGTGAATTGAATTAGCATAGCTTTTTAAGTACTATTGCATAAACAAATATTTGTTTACATTAGATCCCTATTTTGACGCTTAATTCTCAGCAATTAGAAATATGACAACTTGCCCAAAGCTTCATCAATACTGATTTCTTCTTGGAGATACAAGCAGATTATTAGGTAGTTTTAATGAACAAGTTAAGTTTTGTTTCATCAAAGTATCTACACCACTGTTTGAATCCTGTATTTTTAAATGATTCATATAATCAATACAAGCATTTATTCCAATAGGATCTAATACAGAGTTATTTCGTTCCCTTTTCTGTATTGGACACATTTAAATTGTTCATCTTATATTATATTATAATACGCAATCAAATTATCTGCTTCAAAAAGGAGCTTAAACATTTTAAAGTACAAATTATACATATCGACACCTAGGATGAGACTTGAATTAGCATAGTTTTTCAAGCACCATTGTATAAATAAATATTTGTTTACATTAGATCACTGTTTTGACGCTTAATTTTCAGCGATTTGAAATATGACAACTTGTCCAAAGCTTTATCTATATATATCTCTTCTTGGAGATACAAGCAGATTATTACGTAGTCTTATTGAACAAGTTAAGTTTTGTTTCATCAAAATATCTACACCGCTGTTTGAATCCTGTATTATATACAAAATTAGTAATATAACCTCAGATAGTTAACAATAATCCAATATCACCTTAGCTCCGTTGAGCCTATAAGATTCTTATTCACTTAAAATTGTGTGCTAGAATTAACTTAATTGATTACTAATTCGATTATTAAGATACAATACACATAAAGTAAATACTTAAGAAATAAAATATATAAATTTAAGAAGATCCATACGTTCTCTCTTAACAAACAAGACTAAATGAGTTTTTCGTTTGATTTTCAATTCATTTTTTCTATCCCATTAATTACATTTCATAAAATAAATAGATTTGGGTTAATATACAACAACACATTTCTGGTTTAAAATACAGGAAGTGACATATATTGGTTACAGTTGACTTTTAGCGGGAATAATCTGTTTGAAAGACGCGGATATGACGTGCACAGTGACGTTTCCGCTAGACCAAATATTTTTTATAAAGGAAGCTGCACACGGCACGCCATATTATTACTATTGAATGCTAACGCTGGCGTGCCGATATCTGAGCGAAATACATATCCATTTCTTAAACCAGAATTTCCTTCAACGGTAAGAGGCTAAAATAAAATATAACTAATAGTTACTACAATTATCATATAGATATTTAGAAATACGTATATACCATAGATATCGGTTTATTTTTTGAGCACAGAAAACAGGATATAATAGATTTAACTGCATCGGTTTCATGAAACAATTAAACAATATAGGATATAGAAACATCGAACCTTTTTGAAGTTTTATGATACAGGGGATGTACTCATCATTCTTCTTTTATTATACAAATGTACAAATGAGGCATCTCTTTAGAATTTTAACCATTATATTTTTTTTAAATTCCTTTATAAATAGTAATTTGCATAAGTGAATATACAATTTATATGACACATATAATCAATAACAGAGAACAAAAAGTTGGATAGCTTGATTGAAAACATCGCTTGTTACAGTCTAAATATTTCTTCCCTTGCCACATAGATTTGTGTCTAATTTTACACACAGCCTTTCTAAAGGCAGAGTGTTTGCGAAGGCACGTTCAACTGAAAACCCTTCAAGGACCGATACCACCAGATAACATTCATATGGTGTAACAGGTAACTTTAGAAATTCAAATATTAATAATTTTTCTTCCTAAACAAGAATAACAAATCATGATTTGATATAACATCTTTAGTCTCATAATGACCATTTTTTAAAAAAAAAAAACATTTTTTTAATAGAGAACAAACAACTTCTTTAGAAATTAAGCAGCACCAATAATCTTGATATACTTCAATATGTGATAAGCTTCATTAGCTACATTTTTTATGAATAAACATGTTACATTTTTTATGTACAAACATAAGTTGTATCAATATACGACTAGCTCATTCATAATATGTACTTTATCTATTTTTTATATTGCCCTTAGAAATTTTTCTTCTCTATATTATATTTAAAGAATGTATTAGACCAATGATTGTAGTTCATATATATTTTCTTAAAAATTTTTATAGTTAATTATATAATAATTTTTGATTAGAATCCAAGACGATTGTAGATTATTGTCTATTACTGTTTATATTTTATATTTTAATGTATATAAAAAATTCTTTGTGTTTATAGTTTGATAGATTTACAACCGATTTGTTTTAAAATTAAATTACATTTGTTTCAATGTAGACTCCTGACGCAGGCCGATTGGGCCGAAACACAGCTGTGTCGAGTCATATCACCTCAATAAATCTACATAGTATTTCTTCATTTTTGCTTGTGTCGTCTTCTGTTTTTATTTTTCATTTTTAGTGTCGTGTGTTTTTTCTGTTCTTTTTTTTCTTCTTTTTTCACGTCATCTTCGCTGTTTGTGACAACTTGTAATCATAACATAGAGGTAGCCATCACTTTTCTCTTTAGCTTCCTCCCTCCCTACTCCCAGCTATTTCTCTTTTATCCGTACCTCTATATCCCTCCCCGCAACCCCCCGTCTGCCCTTCCTTACCCCTATAATATTCCTCCCCCCTGTAACCTCCCTCCCCCCTTTGTCCTCCCCCCCCTTCCAGGCAGCTACATATCTCCAATAGCCCAGGGAAATTGACCTATTCACTGTCTAAAACCCTTAGCTAACTTCGCTGGGTCCAAGCTCAGACGATTAAGGATGGAACTTCGGGCCCTAGGGGCTAAAGCATTAATATATGATTCCCATATTAAGTAGAATTTACGCTGTGTTTTGGGTTTATAATATGAATCTCGCAGCTCCATTAGTAGCAATGCATGCCACCTGTTGCGCCATTGCCAAAACGACGGTGCCTCTAAATGTATCCAGTTAACTAAAATGCATTTTTTTCCCACGAGACACGCTTTAAAGATTAGCAGGTTATGACTAACGGTACCTTTCCCCTTCAGTAAGTCGACCCCCAAAAGGGCCATCTCCGGAGTCAATGTCACCCTCCGCCAATGGGGCTGTATATGTTAGGTTATATTGGAAGGACTTCAAAATATCTCTTAAATCAGGAAATTGATAGTTCTACTTCAACATGCTCTCAAGTATTCTGAATTTAATTAGCAAATCAGGGTCAAATGTTTTTTGGGGTTCTTTTTGTTTGTTTTTACCAATTATGTGAAGACTTGAGCTCTGTAAGTGATCCATCTTGTACATATTCAGCCAAGAAACAAAATATGTCTCCTTTGTTTTTGGTTTATCCTGTACATCAAACAGAAAGCAGAACATTTGCAACAAAAAAAAAAAGACTGAGGCATAAGACATGCAATGATTATGTCACATATCTGGGCTACTTAGGGTTGTAAAAAGACAGTACCAAGCTGTACCTTACATAATACAGGAAACAAGGCAGAAGAAAAATAATTAGCAAACCGGAACAATATTGTTCAATATTTATTGCAATACACACAAAAAAAAGATAGGAGAAACTTTCAGTATGCTGCATAGATGAAACATGAGTCCTGACACACATATCACAGTGCAATATCAAAATGTTTAGCAAAGCACTTTTACTGTTGCGCTCACTTCATAGTACACATAGAAGGTTAGTTTTCAAACAGCCACTGAACAGTTAAAATTAATGGATAATTGTAATTCTTTTAAAGTTTACTTGGTTATCTTCAGAAAATCTTTAGCCAAAACTAATCAGTTAGGTTTTCAACTGAACATGTGTCTAAATCTAATCTAGTGGGTCAGTGGGGGAAAGTGATTTAAGTAAGAGCTTTAGCATAAGAACACAAGAACAGCCATACTGGGTCAGACCAATGGTCCATCCAGCCCAGTATCTTGTTTCCAACAATGGCTAATCCAGGCCACAAGCACCTGGCAGAAACCCAACCAGTAGCAATTCTGAGGCAAGCTGTGGCCTCCAAGTCCATCCCAACAAATCGACCATGGACCCTTCTCCTCTAGGAACCTGCTCAAATCCTCTTCAACCCCAGATACACCAACTGCCGCCACCACATCCTCCAGCAGCAAGCTCCCGAGCCCAGAGACCAACCCTATCTCGTACCCCTAAACACGGGGAAGGACAAAGACACCAACCCATTCACCAATACCCTTGCCTGGGGAGCCGAATATAACACCCTAAGAACCAATACAAAACGGCCTGAAAAACCATAAGCCACTAAAGAGGCAAACAAAGTCCCAACAAACTCAGACAAAGGCCTTTTCAGCATTAAAACTAATAAGAATCGACAGAAAGTCTTTGCATTGTCTATACTCCAAAGTCGTCAATATTCTCCGAAGGTTTTTCATGACCGAGCGGCCCCCTACAAAACCCACCTGCACCTCATGAAGTAAACTGGGCAACACCCTGGACAGCCAATTTGCCTTAATTTTTGCCAACAGTTTAACTTCATAGTTTAAAAGAGAAATAGGTGCGATAAGATTTCGGCAACAGAGGGTCTCTATGAGGCATTGGCAAAGCAATAATATACGCTAAAACAAAGAGGGCGGCAGAGTTTCTGAGTCCACTATTGTTTTGAAAAAATTAGTTAGAGGGAGAACCACCTCTGTCCCCATAAGCTTATAAAATTCCGCCCGGAAGCAGTCTTCTCCCAGGGCCTTAAGCAGAGGACTATTCTCTATCGCCACAGCCACTTAATCTTATCGGAGAATTCAGATAGTCTCTATCATCCTAAGGAAAGGCAGTGCTAATGTATCTAAGTACAACTCTCCCGGTAAGCCCCTGTCTAAGGGTGAAGCAAACAAATTAAGATAATAATTATGAAAGATATCACAGATGGACTCATCCGAGTGTACTCTCTGCCCCCTATCATCATGAAGGGTTAAAAATCTTTTGAGAACCGCCCTTTGGAAGAAGAGAATTCAATGCCACCTGGAAATCTAAAACCTGTTGAAGGGGTTTTCCATCCCTGGAGGCCCCAAAATGTTGCCTATCGCGCCAAAGCTGCGCACTCAGCCTTAAAATTTCTTTGTCCTGAGCCAATCTAACATGATGGGAATAACTGAGATTTTCCCCATGAAGTACCACTTATGTAGTCATAAGTACATAAGTATTGCCATACTGGGAAAGACCAAAGGTCCATCGAGCCCAGCATCCTGTTTTCAACAGTGGCCAATCCAGGTCACAAATACTCGGCAATATCCCAAAAATGTACAAAACATTTTATACTGCTTATCCCAGAAATAGTGGATTTTCTCCAAGTCCATTTAATAACGGTCTATGGACTTTTCCTTTAGGAAGCCGTCCAAACCTTTTTTAAACTCCGCTAAGCTAACCGCCACTACCACATTCTCTGGCAACGAATTCCAGAGTTTATTACACGTTGAGTGAAGAAAGATTTTCTCCGATTCGTTTTAAATTTACTACATTGTAGCTTCATCATATGCCCCCTAGTCCTAGTATTTTTGGAAAGCGAGACCAGACGCTTCACATCTACCCGTTCAACTCCACTCATTATTTTATAGACCTCTATCATACCTCCCCTCAGCTGCCTTTTCTCCAAGCTGAAGAGCCCTAGCCGCTTTAGCCTTTCATCATAGGGAAGTCATCCCATCCCCTTTATCATTTTCGTTGCCCTTCTCTGCACCTTTTCTAATTCCACTATCTTTTTTGACATGCAGCGACCAGAATTGAACACAATATTCGAGGTGCAGTTGCACCATGGAGCGATACAAAGGCATTATAACATCCTCATTTTTGTTTTCCATTTTCTTTCCTAATAATACCTAACATTTTATTTGGTTTCTTAGCTGCAGCAGCACCCTGAGCAGAAGGTTTCAATGTATCATCAACGACGACACCTAGATCCCTTTCTTGGTCGGTGACTCCTAACGTGGAACCTTGCATGACGTAGCTATAATTTGGGTTCCTCTTTCCCACATGCATCACTTTGCACTTGCTCACATTAAATGTCATCTGCTATTTAGACGCCCAGTCTCCTAGTCTTGTAAGGTCCTCTTGTAATTTTTCACAATCCTCCCGCGATTTAACGACTTTTAATAACTTTGTGTCATCAACAAATGTAATTACCTCACTAGTTACTCCCATCTCTAGGTCATTTATAAATATGTTAAAAAGCAGCGGTCCCAGCACAGAGCCCTGGGGAACCCCACTAACTACCCTTTTCCATTGAGAATACTGACCATTTAACCCTACTCTCTGATTTCTATCTTTTAACCAGTTTTTAATCCACAATAGAACACTACCTCCTATCCCATGACTCTCCAATTTCTTCTGGAGTCTTTCATGAGGTACTTTGTCAAACACCTTCTGAAAATCCAGATACACAATATCAACTGGCTCACCTTTATCCACATGTTAGTTCACCCCTTCAAAGAAATGTAGTAGATTGGTGAGGCAAGATTTCTCTTCACTAAATCCATGTTGACTTTGCCTCATTAATCCATGCTTTTGAATATGCTCTATAATTTTGTTCTTAATAATAGTCTCTACCATTTTGACTGGCACCAACATCAGACTCACCGGTCTATAATTTCCCGGATCTCCTCTGGAACTTTTTTCAAAAATCGGCATTACATTGGCCACCCTCCAATTTTCTGGTACCAAGCTCGATTTTAAGGATAAATTATGTATTTCTAAAAATAGCTCTGCAAGCTCATTTTTCAGTTCTATCAGTACTCTAGGATGAATACCATCCGGTCCAGGAGATTTGCTACTCTTCAGTTTGTAGAACTGCCCCATTACATCCTCTATGAAGAGAGGCTGAGAAGGCTAGGGCTTTTCAGCTTGGAGAAGAGACGGCTGAGGGGAGATATGATAGAAGTGTATAAAATAATGAGTGGAATGGATCGGGTGGATGTGAAGCGACTGTTCACGCTATCTAAAAATACTAGGACTAGAGGGCATGAGTTGAAGCTACAGTGTGGTAAATTTAAAACGAATCGGAGAAAATTTTTCTTCACCCAACGTGTAATTAGACTTTGGAATTCGTTGCCGGAGAACGTGGTACGGGCGGTTAGCTTGACGGAGTTTAAAAAGGGGTTAGATAGATTTCTAAAGGACAAGTCCATAGACCGCTATTAAATGGACTTGGAAAAATTCCGCATTTTTAGGTATAACTTGTCTGGAATGTTTTTACGTTTGGGGAGCGTGCCAGGTGCCCTTGACCTGGATTGGCCACTGTCGGTGACAGGATGCTGGGCTAGATGGACCTTTGGTCTTTCCCAGTATGGCACTACTTATGTACTTATGTACTTATGAGAATTCATTAAGTTTCTCCGACTCGTCAGCTTCGAATACCATTTCCGGCACCGGTATCCCACCCAAATCTTCCCCGGTGAAGACCGAAGCAAAGAATTCATTTAAACTCTCCGCTACAGTTTTGTCCTCCCTGATTGCCCCTTTTACTCCTCGGTCATCTAGTGGTCCAACCAATTCTTTTGCCAGCTTCCTGCTTTTAATATACCTAAAAAAAATTTTTACTATGTGTTTTTGCCTCCAACGCAATCTTTTTTTCGAAGTCCCTCTTAGCTTTCCTTATCAGCGCTTTGCATTTGACTTGACATTCCTTATGCAGTTTCTTATTATTTTCAGTCGGTTCCTTCTTCCATTTTCTGAAGGATTTTCTTTTAGCTCTAATAGCTTCCTTCACCTCACTATTTAACCAACCATGCATCATTTGGTCTTCCGTCCTCCTTTTTTAATATGCGGAATATATTTGGCCTGGGCTTCCAGGATGGTGTTTTTGAACAGCATCCACGCCTGATGTAAATTTTTGACCCTCGCAGTCGCTCCTCTAAGTTTTATTTTCACCGTTCTTCTCATTTTATCATAGTCTCCTTTTTAAAAGTTAAACGCTATCATATTTGATTTCCTATGTATACTTACTTCAAAGCTAATATCAAATCCGATCATATTATGATCACTGTTATCAAGCAGCCCCAGCACCATTACCTCCCGCACCAGATCATGCGCTCCACTAAGGACTAGGTCTAGAATTCTTCCTTCTCTCGTCGGTTCCTGTACCAGCTGCTCCATCAAGCTGTCCTTGATTTCATCAAAGAATTTTACCTCCCTAGCGTGTCCCGATGTTACATTTACCCAGTCAATATCGGGGTAATTGAAATCACTCATTATTATTGTGTTGCCAAGTATGTTTGCGTCCCTAATTTCATTTAACATTTCTGCATCTGTCTGTTCATCCTGGCCACTCCTATTATTATCCTTTTCCCCTTTACACATGGAATTTCAATCCACAGTGATTCCAAGAAGTGTTTTGTTTCCTGCAGAATTTTCAATCTATTTGATTCAAGGCTCTCATTAATATACAATGCTACCTCTCCACCAATTCGATATACCCTATCACTACAATATAATTTGTACCCCGGTATGACAGTGTCCCACTGGTTAGCCTCCTTCCACCAGGTCTCAGAGATGCCTATTATATCTAATTTTTCATTTAGTGCAATATATTCTAACTCTCCCATCTTATTTCTTAGGCTCCTGGCATTCGCATATAGACATTTCAAACTGTGTCTATTGCTCCTATTTACATCATGCTTAGTACTTGACAGTACTAATTTGCAATCTTTTGTCTGATTTTATTTTTATTTAGGGACACCTGATCTACTACTGTCTGTTTTGCAACCTCACTATCAGAATACCCTATCTTCCCTGTTTTGGTGATATCTCTGAAAGATACCTTATCCTGAACCATGCACTTTTGAGTGACTGTCGGCCTTACCCCATTTCTAGTTTAAAAGCTGCTCTATCTCCTTTTTAAATGCCGATGCCAGCAGCCTGGTCCCACGCTGGTTAAGGTGGAGCCCATCCTTTCGGAATAGGCTCCCCCTTCCCCAGAATGTTGCCCAGTTCCTAACAAATCTAAAACCCTCCTCCCTGCATCATCATCTCATCCACGCATTGAGACTCCGGATCTCTGTCTGTCTCTTTGGCCCTGTGCGTGGAACAGGTAGCATTTCAGAAAATGCTACCCTAGAGGATCTGGATTTGAGCCCTAAGAGCCCAAATTTGGCTTCCAGAACCTCTCTCCCACATTTTTCTATGTCATTGATACCCACATGTACCAAGACAGCTGACTCCTCCCCAGCACTATCTAAAATCCTATCTAGGTGACGCGTGAGGTCCGCCACCTTCGCACCAGGCAGGCAAAGTCACCAGGCGATCCTCATGTCCACCAGCCACCCAGCTATTTATATGCCTAATGATTGAATCACCAACTACAACGGCTGTCCTAACCTTTCCCTCCCGGGCAGCACTTGGAGACATATCCTCGGTGCGAGAAGATAGTACATCCCCTGGTGGGCAGGTCCTGGCTACAGGAGTACTTCCTACTTCATCAGGGTGATGCACAAGGGCTACCAGACTGGAGGTGGGACTTCTCTACAACATCCCTGTAGGTCTCCTCTATGTACCTCCCAATAAAGGACAGGATCAGACACAATAGCATTATTAGTAATCACATACGTCTTCCAACAGCTTAACAAACGCTCCCGCAATCCTGGGTCTTTATACAAAGCAAGAGGAAATTACCACCTGCGCCAACTAACTCCCGAAGGTCCCAGTGTCCACTTTATCCACACTCAAGCGTGGTCTGATAAGACATATGGTCCTATCTCTGTTTTCACTACTCGACTGAAATCATTTTTTTAGACCAATAAATAATCTATTCTGGCCTGGGTAGAGTGAGCCCTAGATAGGTGTGTGTAATCTGTATCCGAAGGGTGGAGCTCTCTCCACACATCAACTAAGTTCACAGGTGGCCTCTGTTAGCGTGATAGGTGAGCCCTGCCTAGATCTATCCATAACAGGGTCCCATACCACATTGAAATCCCCTCCCACCACCAAGGATTATGTTGGAGTTCACTACCAAACAAACAGAAAAAGTAAACACTGGGCCTTCAGGAATGAGAAAAATGCAATCCTTTATTAATGATGAATACCCGACACGGGCCGTGTTTCGGCGTACAAACGCCTGCATCAGGGGTCAAAAAACTCTTCTAGGTCAGCTAGTTAGCTAGTAGATAAAGATGATTAACAAACAGCTTATATTCCCCTCTATACTGCGAAATTTGCCACCGTCTCACCGAATCCTATAATTGATGGCTTGGCGGCATTATAGGATTCGGTGAGACGGTGGCAAATTTCGCAGTATAGAGGGGAATATAAGCTGTTTGTTAATCATCTTTATCTACTAGCTAACTAGCTGACCTAGAAGAGTTTTTTGACCCCTGATGCAGGCGTTTGTACGCCGAAACACGGCCCGTGTCGGGTATTCATCATTAATAAAGGATTGCATTTTTCTCATTCCTGAAGGCCCAGTGTTTACTTTTTCTGTTTGTTTGGTTGCTTCTGTATGCTGCTTTCCCTCTGTTTTGTGACGGAGTTCACTACCAAGCCATCTCTTCTTCACCCTGCAACCCTCTCCCTCACCCAACCAACCTAGGCCTTTTTCTCCTCCTTTCCTGTCATCACCGAGGAGGAAACCGCTCGCCTTCTTTCCTCCTCGAAATCCACCACCTGCTCTTCTGATCCCATCCCCACCAACTTACTTAACATCATCTCTCATACTGTCACCCCCTCCATATGTCATATCCTCAACCTCTCTCTCTCCACTGCAACTGTCCCTGACACCTTCAAGCACGCCGTAGTCACACCTCTCCTCAAAAAACCATCACTTGACCCTACCTGTCCCTCCAATTACCGCCTCATCTCCCTCCTACCCTTCCTCTCCAAAATACTTGAGCGTGCCGTTCACAGTCGCTGCCTTGATTTTCTCTCCTCTCATACCATCCTCGAGCCACTTCAATCTGGTTTTCGCCCTCTTCACTGGACAGAAACAGCACTCTCTAAAGTCTGTAATGACCTGTTCCTTGCCAAATCCAGAGGCCATTACTCCATCCTCATCCTCCTTGATCTATCCGCCGCTTTTGACACTGTGAATCATGACTTACTTCTTGCCACACTGTCCTCATTTGGGTTCCAGGGCTCTGTCCTCTCCTGGTTCTCATCCTATCTCTCCCACCACACCTTCAGAGTTCACTCTCATGGATCTTCCTCCACCCCTATCCCCCTATCTGTTGGTGTTCCCCAGGGATCTGTCCTTGGACCCCTTCTCAATCTACACCTCTTCCCTGGGCTCCCTGATCTCATCTCATGGTTTCCAGTATCATCTCTATGCTGATGATACCCAGCTATATCTGTCCACACCAGACATCACCGCAAAGACCCAGGCAAAGGTATCAGCCTGCCTATCCGACATTGCTGCCTGGATGTCCAACCGCCACCTGAAACTGAACATGTCCAAGACCGAGCTCATCGTCTTTCCACCAAAACCCACGTCTCCTCTTCCTCCACTTTCTATCTCAGTTGATAACACCCTCATCCTCTCAGTCTCATCTGCCCGCAACCTCGGAGTCATCTTTGACTCCTCCCCAGTGGCGTAGCCAGACTGCCAATTTTGGGTGGGCCTGAACCCAAAGTGGGTGGGCACAAAACTTTCTCTGTACCCCCCCCCCCCCCCCAAGCAAAATTTAGTCACACTCAGATGCATTTGTCACACAGGGTAAAGTGCTGCTTTTCAGTGCATCCGATTTCAGACAATTTACTAATCCTTTTCAGTGAGCTTTCAGAGGCCAAAACCTCCTGCCTCAGGTCAGTATAATGCTGTTACGGTATCCTCTCCTGACCTAAGGAAGGAAGTATTGGTCTCTGAAACTTTATTAACACCATATTACTTTATCCTAAATTAAAAATAAAATTATTTTCTTTACCTTTGTTGTATGGCCATTTACTTTGTCTCATTGTGTCTCTAGATTCTGCTTTCTTTTGTTTAACTCTTCTGCCAGGGTTTCCTGGCCATTTGTCATTTTTCTCTCCTTTTTCTTTGCTTTCTTCAATATTTTTCTGCCTCTCTCTGTGTCCAGATTTAATTCATTCTTACTATCCATTCTTTAATTTCCTTCATCTACTTATGGCTTTTCATCTTTTTCTCCCCCTTGTTCTCCCCATGCCCCTTCCTCTTATTCTCCAATCTTTCACTACTCCCCCTTTCCATGCAGCAGCTCTCCTCTTTCTCTCCCCATCCTTCCAGTGTCTCCCCTCTCTCTCCCCATCCTCCAATAGTCTCCCCTCTTTCTTTCTGCATCCTTCCATCCAGTGTCACCTCTTTCTCCCTACCCTTCCATCCAACATCTTCCCTCTTTCTCTCCCCATCCTTCTACCCATCTACCCTCTCTCCTGATCCTTCCATCTAATGTCTCTCTCCCTCCTTCTAACCAGTGTCTATCTCTCTACCCTTTTCTGTTCAATGTCCCTTCTCTCTCCACATCCTTCCAGTCTCTCCCCTTTCTCTCTGCATCCTTCCATCCAGTGTCTCTCTCCCCATCATCCATTTTCCCTGTTTCTCTGCCATCCTTCCATCTGTTTTCCCTCTTTCTCTGCCATCCTTCCATCTTCTTCCATCTCTGTACCTCTATCTTCCTCCATGTTTAGTATCTCCTTTTCTCTGTGTCCCTATATTACTCTGTCCATCTTCTCCCCTCTCTCAGTGCCAATATATTTCTACCCTCTCTGACCCTACCCCATCCAGCTTCTCTCCCTCTCACTCCCTCCTCTTTCCAGCATCTGGTTTGGTTGCTTGATTTCCTGCCTCCCTCCCTCAAGCTGTAGGTTTAATATTCCCTTTTCCTTCATCTCCTTGGTCTGGTATCTATGATTCCCTTCCCTCCCTCCGTGTGCTGTACCAGCAGTTCTCTCCCTTCCCTCCAGTTCTCCTCCCATGTCCAGCAGCTCTCTCCCTTCCATCCAGATCCCCTCCTCCTCTTCCTCCCACATCTAACAGCTCTCTCCCTTCCACCCAGATCCCCTCCTCCTCTTCCTTCAGCAGCTCTCTCCCTTCCATCGTCCCCTCCTTCTCTTCCTCCCATGTCCAGCAGGCTCTTTCCCTTCCCTCTAGTCCCTTCCTCCTCTTCCTCCCTTGTCCAGCAGCTCTCCAAACCCCTCCTCCTCTCCCTCCCATGTCCAGCAGCTCTCTCCCTTCCATTCAGTCCCCTCCTCCCCTTCCTTCAGCAGCTCTCTCCCTTCCATCGTCCCCTCCTCCTCCCATGTCCAGGAGCTCTCCCCTTTCCTCCAGTCCCTCTTCCTAGCTTGTCCAGCAGCTCTCCAACCCCTTCCTCCTCTCCCTCCCATGTCTAGCAGCTCTCTCCCTTCCCTCCCTCTTCCAGAAGCTCTCCAGCCCCTTCCTCCCACCTCCAGCAGCTCTTTTCCTTCACAGTTCCCTCTAATCCCCTTCCTCCTACAAGTCTGACTCTGTCTCTGGCAAAAGTATCCCTTCCCCCCCAACCAACCAACCACAAATCCAGCACTTACTCTTCCAGGCCCGCCATCCAAATCCTTCATCGCTGTCGCTGCCTTTTCTCCCGCGGCTTCCGGGAGGCAGCGATCAGCGTTACCTGTCAGTGCCTGCCCTGAAATTATGCTTCTCTTCTCCCCAGGCTTCACCCCGCTCGTCGGCAGCGCTACGCTGCGCTGCTATTCAAACAGGCAGCTCCGCTCCTCTCTACTGCGTCCATCCGGCCCTACTAAACAGGAAGTGCATCAGAGGGCCGGATGGACGCGGCAGAGAGGAGCGGAGCTGCCTGTTTGAATAGCAGCGTAGCGTAGCGCTGCCGACGAGCGAAGAAACGAGCGGGGCGAAGCCTGGGGAGAAGAGAAGCATAATTTCAGGGCAGGCACTGACAGGTAACGCTGATCGCTGCCTCCCGGAAGCCGCGGGAGAAAAGGCAGCGACAGCGATGAAGGATTTGGATGGGTGGGCCTGGAAGGCAAGTGGGTGGGCCTGGGCCCGTCCAGGCCCACCCGTGGCTACGCCCCTGCTCCTCCCTCTCCTTCTCTGCGCACATCCAGCAGATTGCCAAGACCTGCCGCTTCTTCCTCTTTAACATCAGCAAAATTCGCCCTTTCCTCTCTGAACACACCACCTGAACTCTCGTCCATGCTCTCATTACCTCTCGCCTCGACTACTGCAACTTACTCCTCACCGGCCTCCCACTTAGCCATCTATCCCCTCTTCAATCTGTTCAGAACTCTGCAGCACGTCTCATATTCCGCCAAAACCGATATACTCATATCACCCCTCTCCTCAGGTCACTTCACTGGCTTCCAATCAGATACCACATTCAATTCAAGCTTCTCCTTCTTACCTACAAATGCATTCAGTCTGCTGCCCCTCACTACCTCTCTACCCGCCCGTAACCTCCGTTCACAGGACAAATCCCTCCTCTCTGTACCCTTCTCCAACACCGCCAACTCCAGGCTCCGCTCATTCTGCCTCGCCTCACCCTATGCTTGGAACAACCTTCCTGAGCACTTACGCCAAGCCCCCTCCCTGCCCATCTTCAAGTCTTTGCTTAAAACCCACCTCTTCAATGCTGCATTCGGCACCTAACTCTTACTGTTCAGTAAATCCAGACTGCCCCAATTTGACCGCCCCTATCGGACTGTCTGTTCACTTGTCTCTTAGATTGTAAGCTCCTTGAGCAGGGACCGTCCCTCTATGTTAAATTGTACAGCACTGCGTAACCCTAGTAGTGCTTTAGAAATGTTAAGTAGTAGTAGTAGTAGTAGTAGTAGTAGTAGAGTAGAAGGTTGATCACTTTCTTATAAAAGTGTTGATCATACTGGTTGGGGGCATAAATGTTACAGATGAGAAATGTATGGTGGTTCACAGTCACCTCTGCTAGAATAAACCTACCCTCAGGATCGACCTCTAGTTTTTGCACCCTCTCTGTAACCCTTTTTCTAACTAAAATCGCCCCCCCCCCCCATTTTTCCCCTGGGCATCCGCCGCCACACATTCCCCCACCCACCAGATTCTAAGCTTAGTGTGTTCCAGAGCATTTAAGTGCATCTCCTATAACAGTGAGGCAAACCTTTTTTAGAGACAGAGTGCCCAAAGAGCAACCCAAAATCTAATTATTTATCGCAAAGTGCCAACAGGGCAATTTAACCTGAATAACAGAACTTTAAAAGCATTTGGCATGCTTTTGAATAATTAATGTGATTTTTGCTGTTGCATGCATGCTGATAACTCCCTTCCCCTCCATCCCTGTGCATCTCCTTCCTGTCTTCCCTTCCCTCCCCTCCCCCCCATCCGTCCAACAATTGCCCTCCCCTCCATCCATCCATGTCCAGCAACCCTCCTGTCTCCCCTGCCCTCCCCCCATGTCCAGCAACCCTCCTCTCCCCTGCCCTCCCCTCCATCCATCCATACCCAGCGATTCTCTTCTCTCCCCTGCCCTCCCCTCCCACTCCTGTTCCCGCTCCCATCCATGCCCTGCATGTAAATCTTTTTTATTACCTCCGTTGAAGCGGCCATGTCTTTGAAAGCCCTGCCCGTCTCTAGCCTTCCCTTTGTGAGTTCGATCCCTCAGAGTCAGTCCCGCCCTCACGGAAATGATGTCAGAAGGTGGGACTGACTCTGAGGGAACGAATTCACGAAGGGAAGGCTAGAGACGGGCAGGCTTTCAAAGACACGGTCACTTCGATGGAGGTAATCAGCGCCGGCGGGGAGGACATGCAAGGGGATGTTGGGTGCGCGGGCCTGGAGGGAAAGTGGCTGGGCCTGGGCCTGTCCAGGCCCGCCCGTGGCTACGCCCCTGGTGACGGCGCACATGCCAACAGAGAGGGCTCTGCGTGCCCTTTCTGGCACGCGCTCCAGAGGTTCGCCATCACTGTCCTATAACAACGCAATATCAATATGGTTTCTTTGTAACTGCTGCAAAATCTTTGCTCTTTTAATTGGCCCGTTGATCTCCCCCAAATTCCAGGATACTAACTTCACCATTTGACATAGATATAGAAAACCATCCCAATGACTCCAAGTACATCATAGGCCCAGAGGGGAGGGTCCCAGCCAGCCCCCCTCCAGGACAGTAGTATATTTCTTCCATAGCCTCAAGTTTGCCTGAACCATGTGCTAATACCAAACCTACTCCAGTCCCTAACCTTCCCAGCCAAAAAAGAACTCAGCTTCCAACCCTGCCCCTCCACCCTCCACCCACACCCCCCAACCTCCAAATAAATGTTCCCCTCACGGAAACCATCACTTATGCCTCCCCAGCAAACCCAGTTACAAATGTTTCTCAGCTGTATTAGGCACCTGACATAGTTATATATATATATATATATCCAGTGGTGTGCTGGTAAATTTTTAACAACAGGCTCTCTCCCCAGTCCACCTCGGCGCCCCCCCCCCCTCATTCACCACTGCGCCCCCCCCCCCCAAATTGCAGAGCTGGCTATAGCCAGGGGGGGGCAATGCATTACTCTCTCCAGGAATAAAACATTAAATGATCCCAGGTTCCAATCTAATTCATGTTTAATATGGGATAAAATGCCATAAATAAGTAAATAAATATAAACTTTTAACGTTCAGCACCTGATTCTCAAAGTGGACATATTTCAAATACTATAATGAAAATAAAATTATTTTTTTCTACCTTTGTTGTCTGGTGACTTTGTTTCTCTGATCATGCTGGCCCAGTATCTGATTCTGCTGCTTTCTGTCTGTTCCCTTGACTCTGTTTCCAGTGCTTCCTTTCCATTTATTTCTTTTCTTTCCTCCTTTCTTCTTCATTTCTGATCCTCCGCAGACTTGACTGTACAGTGGATCCAGCTTCTGCCTATTTTCTCCATCCACGTGCAGTTTCTCTCCTCACTTCCTTTTCCCTCATCTAATCTTCCTCTATCTTCCCTCCATGTCCAGCATTTCTTCTCTCTCCCTTCCCTTCCCTCCATCCATGTCCAGAATTTCTCTTGCCCTCCCCTCCATCCATGTCCTGAAACTCTCCTCTCTCCCCTGCCCCTCTCTATCCATCCATGCCCAGCAATTCTCTTCTCTCCCCTGCCCCCCTCTACCCATCCATGCCCAGCAATTCTCTCCCCTGCCCCCTCTACCCATCCATGCCCAGCAATTCTCTCCCCTGCCCCCCCTGCCCCCCCTACCCATCCATGCCCAGCAATTCTCTCCCCTGCCCCCCTCTTCCCATCCATGCCCAGCAATTCTCTCCCCTGTCCCCCTCTACCAATCCATGCCCAGCAATTCTCTCCCCTGCCCCCTCTACCCATCCATGTCCAGCAATTCTCTCCCCTGCCCCCCTCTACCCATCCATACCCAGCGATTCTCCTCCCTCCCCTGCCCCCCTCTACCCATCCATGCCCAGCAATTCTCTCCCCTGTCCCCCTCTACTCATCCATACTCAGCGATTCTCCTTCCTCCCCTGCCCTCCCGCTCCCATCCATGTCCAGCGATTCTCCGTTGCCCCCACCCTCCCCTCCCGCTCCCATCCATCTTTTTGTATTACCTCCGTCAAAGCACTGCATTATTTAAAGCCCTGCTGCCCATCTCCAGCCTTCCCCTGCTTGCTTCGTGATGATGTTCGTTCCCTCAGTCCCGCCGCGGAAAAAGGAAATTATGTCAGAATGACATCAGAAGGCGGGACTAAGGGCACGAACTCATCAGATGCAAGCAGGGGAAGGCTGGAGATGGGCAGCAGGGTTTTAAATAATGCGGCGCTTCAACTGAGGTAATACAAAAAGACGGATGGGAGCGGGACAGGAGGGTGGGGGCGAAGGACATCGTTGGACATGTTTGGGAGCGGGAGGGGAGGTAAGCATGGCCTGTGATGGCACCCTCCTGCCATGCTTACCTCCCGTAATGGAGCCGGCTCGCCCCCAAGAACAACTGGCTCACAAGAGCTGTCAAAATTTAACAAGCGGCTCTTGCGAGCCAGAGCGAGCCGGCTCCAGCACACCACTGTATATATCTCTATATAAAACGCACCTCCAACGTTCTCATGAAGCCTCAATTTCCCAATGTTCTAACAGTAAAGTGGCTGAGATTGCTTTTGCTCCATGAGTGTCTGCTCTGCCCATGCGTCAAACATGTTGACGTCGAGGGTGGAGCACTGACACAACGAATCGCAACAGCGGTCAGTACCGCCCCCGGCGCATCACCCAAGCCCCTCCCCTGCTAATCCGAGAGCCACACAGGGGGAGCCACACACAGACACACACTGATGCAGGACATGGATACATGGACACTCACTCTCTGTGTATTACACACTCAATCACTGACACCCCCCCCCCCCCCCAGCAATGGTGACCACTCCACCCCTCAGTTCCTCACACACACTCATTCCACCTCACACCTCAAAAGAAAAACACTGCCAAGAAAATGAAAACAGCACTCTTACAACACAGCCGACCCCCCCAGCAACGCTGACCAACCTCCACGCCCCCTGACACCCCCTCCCAGTAAAGCAGCATCAACCTTGTCACAAAGTCTGTGTGACACACACTGATGCAGGAACCCCGTTCACCCCTCCTCACCCCCCCCCCAGATCACACACTCAATCACTAACTCCACCACAGCAACGCTGACCCTCCTCCAAGGCCCCCCTTCCCAGTAAACAAGCATCAACCCTCTCACACACACACACACATTGATGCAGGACCCCAGTTCCCCCCTCCCCAATCTCACACACACACACACACACACACTGATGCAGGACATTGACACTCACTCTCTGTGTATTACACACTCAATCACTGACACCCCCCCCCCCCCCCCAGCAATGCTGGAGGGGGGATGACCCTGGAAATGGTCACCACTCATCGCAGGCTCAATGCGGCTTACATAGTAACAAGAGAATACAATCTGTAGTATCAGAATCAACAAAGGAGGTATGTGGTAGGACAAATGAACAAGGGGTAAATGGGATAAAAGAGCTTTGAGAGAAAGGATAGGGACAGGTAAGGATGTAGAGCGATAAATAAGAGGTAGGGGAAGAGTATGGAGGGTAAGAAGATTGATAGGAGGTAATTTCTTTTTTTTTTTTTTTTTTTTTTAAATTTTATTTTAAAGTATAGACAACTTCGAAATACAATCTTTGACACCACTTTATACATCCTAGAGATATCCCCTTTCCCTTCCCTCCTCCCCTCCCCCCCCCCCCTTAGTCTCTTCATAGTTCTATGGATCTCTGTGGTGTCTCTGCTTTTATACTTAATACTTCGGGCCCACAAGAATGATCTCGTTTGCCAAGTGATTTCACCTCCGTGGTATTATCAATTGCGGAGCATCTAAGTCAATTCCTGCTTGGGATCTCCAAAGCTTATATTTATCCCATATTTTGGTAAACTGGAGCAGTTGATTGTTCTTCATCCCTGTAAGCTTTGCCATTTGATACATATAGTCCATTTTATGTAAAACTTGGACAATTGGTGGAGCCAGCGATTGCTTCCAGGCAGCCGCCAGTGCAATCTTTGCTGCTCCTAAAAACATGGAAGCCAAACGGTGAAGAGGTGTCAGAAGTCCGGGAGGGCGAAATTGCAACAAGCAGTAGTCTATTGTTTGTGGATATTCTTTACCCAATATCTGCTTCAATAACTTAAGACATTCCTGCCAATACGGTTGTATCTTTGGACATGACCACCATATATGTTTCATATCCCCCCTCACTTGACATCCCCTCCAACATTGATTCAAAGAGCCTGGAAACATTTTCGCTACTTTATGTGGGGTATAATACCATCGGTACAGGATCTTATATCCATTTTCTATCATGGAACTACTTACTGATCCCTTTAATAGAAAGCCTATCGCCTTTTCCCAACTCTTCAGTTCATGTGTGGCCCCTATATCTTGTTCCCATTTCTGTATGTACTGCTGGATTGGGTTTTTATATGAGAGTAGTGCCCCGTATATTCTTGACACACATCTTTTACGACTATTCCCTCCCATGGCCCGCTCTAGTTCTGTTTCCTCCTTTTGTAGCTCCCCTTTGGCTTTTCGAAGAATATAATCTCTAATTCTAGTGTAATATAATAGGTGATGTGCTGGGAGATTAAATTCATCTTGCAGCTCATTATATGAACGTATTGCCCCCTCTTCCCATATTTGGTCCAGTTGTTTCAACCCTCTCTGTCTCCATTGCTTATATATTGTATCTCCCTCTTCCCATGAAAATCCCGGTGCCCCTTGTATATGCATTTTACGGAAATATGTTCTCTGTGGGCAGAATTGTTGGCGTAATGTATTCCATGTCATTAATGGGTATGCCACTGTTGGGGGTAGCAATGTTGCCATTGCCCTAACCCGTTTACTGGGGAGCCATAATAATGCTGCTGGGTGATTAAGTCCTATCCAGTGTTTTTCGATTTGTAACCATGGTTTGTCTTCCTCAGTGATCCATGCTGCTAATATTTTTAGCTGTGCTGCTTGAAAGTATTTAAAGAAGTCCGGCACTCCCATTCCCCCCTTTTTTTTGGGTTGGTATAGCATTTCTGCTTGTACTCTAGGCGGCTTATGGTTCCAAATGTACGCAAAGGTTTTTTTCTTTAGTTGTCTGAAGAATTTTTTGGGGATTTGGATTGGTAATGCTATGAAGAGGTATAAAATTTTGGGTAGCAATATCATTTTTATTGCTTGTATCCGGCCTAACCAGGACAGCTCCAGCCCTTCCCATCTCTCTAATTCCTGTAGCATTTCTCGCAATTTACCTGGGAAGTTTGCCTCGAAAAGAGTTTTTAGACTAGGTGTCAAATTGACTCCCAGATACCGAATGGAGCGCTTTGTCCATCTATACGGGTGTCGCTCTTGTAATTTATCTCTGTCCTCTGCATTTATATTTAAGCCCAATATCTCCGATTTTGTCATATTTATTTTAAATCCTGCTAGTTGCCCAAATTGCCCCAATGTTTGTTCAATAGTCTGTAATGATCTATGCGGGTTTGTTAGAGTCAAAAGGATATCATCTGCAAACAGCATAATTTTATGTATCTTATGACCAATTTGGATCCCATGAATGGCCTCATTTGCTCTAATTATCTGGGCTAATGGCTCCATTGTGATGGCGAAAAGCAGGGGAGAAAGTGCACATCCCTGCCTTGTCCCCCTATTTAATTTAAAAGTGGTTGAGCATTCCCCATTTATAATCAATTCTGCTAATGGCTGCTCATAAAGACGTTGTAGCCATTTTATATATCGGCCCGTCATTCCCATTTTATGCAGAACCTTAAACATATAGGGCCAGTGTACTCGATCGAACGCTTTCTCAGCGTCGAGAGAAAGTAAGATTGTTGGTTGTTGTGTGTTATTTGCCTCTTGTATTAAATGCAGTGCCCGTCTGATATTATCAAACGTTTGTCTTCCTTCTACAAACCCCGTCTGATCATTCTGTACCAGTTCCGGCATAAGCCTCTGTAATCGCCTGGCTAGAATTTTCGTGAATATTTTATAGTCTGTATCTAAGAGTGATATGGGACGATATGATCCACATTGCAGCGGGTTTTTCCCAGGTTTTAGGAGAATACTAATATGAGCTAATCGCCATGAGTGAGGCAATTCTTTTTGGTGTTCTATCTCATTCAATACCCGAACCAACAAAGGTGCCAATATTTTCCCAAAACATTTATAAAATCTATTCGTGTATCCATCAGGCCCTGGAGCCTTACCGTTAGGCAGGTTATGTATTGCCCATTGCACCTCCTCCAGTGTAATGGGTGCAGACAGTTCCTCATTTTGATTTGAGCCAATTTGAGGGAGCTCTATCCCCTCTAAGTAATCTTGAATTGTTTGTGGTTCTGACTGTATATCATCTGTGTACAATTGTTTATAAAAAGCATGGAAAGCCCGCTTAATATCCTCAGTTGCAGTCTGACGCTGCCCTGTGCTATCCTCTATTGCATGTATGTGGTTTTTCAGCTTTTGTTTTTTTAATTTATATGCTAATAGCCGGGAGGCTTTATTACCAAACTCATAATATTGCTGTTGTGTTCTTTGAAGTGTTTCTGCCACCTCTGCTAACTGTAGGTCCCGAAGTTCTAATTGTACTTGTTGACATCGTTGAGCTACACTCGTTGTATGTTTCCCTTTAGCTATAGTATGTTGTAGGTGTTCAAGCTCTATATGTAGTTGTTGTGTTTTACGTTGTTTCTGCCTCCATCTATACGATTGTAATGATATAATTTGTCCTCTGAGGACTGCTTTAAGCCCTTCCCATAGTATGTCATCACTCACGTCTCCCGTGTCATTTTGTGCAATATAGGCTTGGATGTGGATTTCTAATTGCTTGATCACATTAGGGTCTGCTAACATACTATCATCCATTCGCCAGCGTGGTTTGGTTAATCTATTTGTTGTGCACCTTAATGTTAGCGTCAGGGGCAAATGATCAGACCATGTCCTGCTCTGTATTTGTACCCCTTGTACTCTCTGTATCAAACTTTGTCCTCCCAGCCACATGTCTATTCGTGAATACGATGCATGTACCGCCGAATAGTACGTATAGCTGCGTGACATCGGGTTATAATGTCGCCATATGTCTGTCATCTGCCAATAATTTATAAATTTGTGTAGTTTTGCTCTATCATTTCGGGCATAACGCACCCCCACACTTGAGTTATCCATAACTGGATGCATAGTGAGATTAAAGTCTCCTCCTATTATCAGTTCCCCATCAACATATTTTGCCAATACTTCCGATAGCTCTCCATAAAAGGAGCCTTGTTTCTCATTTGGGGCGTAGATATTCAGTAGGGTAAAAGTCTCCGCTCCCAATCGTATATTTAGCAAAATATATCGCCCCCCCCTTATCTCTCACTATCCGTTGTACCTGCCAGGGCAATCTCCTCGCTAGGGCTATCATGACTCCCTTTTTTTTCTTTTCCATATGGTTCGATGCAAAATATATTTCCCTGTACCCTCCGTGTATACATAGTTTCTCGTGCATAGGTAATAAGTGTGTCTCTTGGGCAAATATCATATCTGCTTTTAATCTAAGTGCCTCTTTAAAGAGGAGTTGCCGCTTTGCTGGTGAATTAAGGCCTTTCACGTTAATAGTCATTAATTCTATTGTTCCCATTATTCCTGATTAAGAACAAATGAAAGAAAAGACATTACTCCCATTCTGTGACTACTCATTCCACTATGCTGACTACCAGGAGATCCTATCTCTATTGAAGTTATTGTTCGCATTATATTCCCCCTCCCCCCCAACATCCCTTCCCCTAACCAAACTACACCTTCCATAACTAGGTCAGGTGTTTCAGGAGTCTGGCCACATCCCCGCATCCCACACCCCCATCTCCTTTCTTTTATCATCCAACATATTTCTATACTCTATCCAAACATTGAATTTAACATTGCATCTAGTTTTGCTCAAACCATTCACTTTAGGTTATCAATTAACATTTTAAACTTTACTTGTAGATATTCATGCTGTTTACCAACCATTAAATCATAACTGTGAGGTTACAAGAGTCCTCACTCACTCTTCAGTGTTGAGCTCTATCCAATAGGTTATGTCTTTTTTTCCCTGGACCTTTATATCCTTTCTCAAGTTACTGTCTGTTCTCCACGCCTCAATGTTGTTTCAGATCGTTGGCGCTGCAGCCTGCCTTTCCCTGCCGACGTTCTTTGCCATCTGGGTCTGTCCATTTGTCCCGGTCTTGCTTTATGTCTGCTCTCGATCGTGGTGCTCCATTCTTGGTCAGGGAAGATGGCTGCTGCTTCTTCTGTTCCTCTTATCTGGTGGAGTTTACCCTCTTTGTAAAACCGCAACGCGAAGGGGTAACTCCATCTATATTTGATGTTTTGGGAACGGAGGTATTGTGTGATGGGTCGTAGTTCTGCCCTCCGACGCAGAGTGATACTTGCCAGGTCTTGGTAGAGTTGAACGCGGTGCGTATCCCATACAAATTCTGGGTGCTCCCGTGCTATTTGCATGACTTTCTCCTTGATTTTGTAATCCACGAAACATGCTATTATGTCCCTTGGTTGATTATTCCTGGTTGTTCCCAGGGACCTATGGGCCCGCTCTATTGCAATATCTGCTGGTTCTATTGTAGTTTGTGATTCTTTCAGTAGCATGCTTGCCACTTGTTGAACTGTTAATTCACAGTTTGAATACTGTGGGCTCTCTGGGATACCGCGGAACCTGATATTATGCCGTCGGCTCCTATTCTCAATATCTTCCAGCTTATCCCATAATTGCTGGGAAGTTTTCTTATCTTCTTCTTTCTGCTCTGTCATATTTTGAATCAAGTCCATTTGTTCATCTAGGCGATCTTCCGTTTCAGCCACCCGCTGCCCCAACGCTGCAATCTCACCGCGGAGATCCTCTCCTAGCGTGTTCAGGTCCGTTCGCATTGCTTTAAGCTCCCCTGTAATTTCTTTCAGCCATTCACGTATCTCAACCAGCGGTTCCGTCTCTTCCACTAGCGCTTCGTCTGGCGTGAAGAGCGGTTGCGAACTTTGCATTGCCTTCTGCGTCGAGTTCTCGAATGTTCGCTCCTCCGCCATGCTGTTCCCCTTCGGGGCAGTCTGTGATGGCGCCGTGCTTGGGCCCGTGTAAGCAAATCCCGCTAATGATTGTCTGGACGTTCGAGTGGTCATATTTATCTTGTTCCCGCGTCTTTCCGCCGCTGTTTCCTCTCTTGCCTTATGCTGTAATCGTAAGTTAGATGCTGTATTTCTTGCTTTTAATGGTGGGACCGCCGGAGCTCTTCACTCAGGCAGCCATCTTGATGCGGTGACGTCACCAGCCCCCGATAGGAGGTAATTTCAAAGTCATTGTTATTAATGATAAGATGAACCGGTAAATGGATGGGTTGCTTATGTTTGCTTACGGTAGGTTAAGTCATTCGGGTAAATCTGTTTGAATAGATGGGTTTTCAATAGTTTCCTAAAGGGAAGGTACTCACTAGTTGATCGAATGTATCTGGGTAGAGCATTCCAGAGTTGGGATCCCAGGTAGGGGAAGTTAGATGCATGATATGTTTTATACTTTAGTCCTTTGCAATTGGGAAGGTGCAGGTTAAGGTATGTTCTTGAAGATGTTGACCTATTTCTGGATGGAAGATTTAAAAGATTGACCATGTAACCTGGTGATACTCCATGGATGATCTTGTGGCTTAGTGTGATGGCCTTAAAGTTGACTCGTTCTCTAATAGGGAGCCAGTGAAGTTTCATACAGAGAGGTGTTGCACTTTCGAATCTAGGCGTCCCATAAATAAGTCTAGCTGCCGTGTTCTGGGCAGTTTGAAGTTTCTTCATGATTTGGGCCTTACATCCAACGAAGATACTATTACAGTAATCAGCATGGGTGAGTACCGTGGATTGTACCAAACTGCAAAAGGTATTCAAGGGGAGATAAGGTTTCACACGTTTCAACATCCACATCTTGTTGAACATTTTCTTGGTGATGGATGTTGTGTGGTCTTCAAAGGATAAGTATTTATCCAATGTAACTCCAAGGACTTTCAGATTGTTGGATATAGGAATTGTGATATCAGGAGTGGTGAGAGTAGTTAGATGGAATGTGGAATACTGGGAGGAGAGGATTAAGCATTGAGTTTTGTCTTTGTTCAATTTCATTTTGAAAGCGTTGGCCCAAGAATTTAGGATATTCATATCATGTTTATTTTGTCGGAAATTTCTGCCAGGTTAGATTTGAAGGGAATAAATATGGTAACGTCGTCAACATAGACATATATAAACACCACACACACTCCTGAACACTCACCAGCATAACTCAGTCCTTCAGTTCCCCTGGCCCAATATGTTTGTTACAGAAACCAGCCAGTCATCTAAGGCAATCAGACAACCCTCCATTCAAAGCAAAGCTCCCCATCCATTACATTACTACACGGAAGAGGGGAGACCAAAAAAGCAAGGCAGACCTTCCTTCCCCAGACCATAACACATTTTCTTGATCCACCATCCATCAAACACTATCCTTGACCTCTGGACTTCAAGTTCTCCACGCTAGTCAGGAACTCCCGAGCCTCCTCCATCGACATGATACTCCTTGAGGATCCATTATGCATGACTTTAAGAGTAGCTGGGTAGATCAAGGCAAACTTGATTTTCAAAGAAAACAATATAGAACAAATTGGGGCAAATGCTGCTACCCCAGCTGAATAGTCCTGAAAGAATAAAATCCGATGATTGTCATATGCCAGGGATCTCCCCGCTCGAATTGCTTGAAGGATAGCCTGCTTGTGAATACATTTCAAAATCCAAAGGATGACCACATGAGGTCTATGTGTAGAGTTTTGGCATGGCCCCACTCAATGGGCGCACTCTATGCGCAAAGGACCACTGCGCTCAGATAACTGAAGTGCTTTGATAAGCCAGGGCTCCAGAAAGTCAATAAGATCCCTATCCGCAATGGACTCCGCAGGCCAATGTCATGTCCCTTACCTCAACGCAAGCGGCGTCCTCGGGCTGCGCAGGGTCCCGTCGACATGCACACTTGACGGGCACAGCCCTCAGCCATTTGTGTGTAGTTCTTCTCTGGCTGCAGGCTCCTTCTGTCAGGACCTCGAGGCAGGACCGGAATATGTGAGCCCTTGGGCCTCTGTCGAGGAGCGGCAGCGAGAGGCAAGACCACCCCAGAACTGGATACACAGAAGAGCAGGATTGGAACTCTGGACTGGAGTAGTACTTAGGCAGGCAGCTAGAACAGGCAGAACAGGAACAACTTCACCTGAGCTCCGGAGTGCGGGTGGCTGTCAGGACTTGCAGGATAAGGCAGGAACTGAAGATCCAGAGGACCCACCCTGGGTCCGGGGTACACGAGGGAGACTAGGCTAAATACTAGACTCGGACTGAAAGCTGCATGCAGCCACTAAGCCAGAAACACAAGACAGACCAAGGGGACAAGACGTACACAAAGGCTAGGCAGAGACAGAATTCAAGATATACACTCAGGATATACACACTAGCTAGGCAGAGACAGGATTCAGGATATACACTCAGGATATAAACTCTAGTTAGGCAGAAGCAGGACTCAGGAAATACAAGCAAGCTTGGCAGAAACAGGACTCGGGATACACAAGCAAGCTAGGCAGAGCAGACAGAAGAAGTAACCAGGAACTAGCAGAGTCTTTGGGCAGGCAGCGGACAATAGAATAACCCAGGGGCAAACAGAGTCTTTGGGCAGGCAGCAGGCAGAGGAATAAACCAGGAGCTAACAGAGTCTTAGGGCAGGCAGCGGATAATACAATAAACCAGGAGCAAACAGAGTCTTTGGGCAGGCAGCAGATAATAGAATAAGTCAGGAGCAAACAGAGTCTTTGGGCCGGCAGTGGACAATAGAATAAACCAGGAGCAAACAGAGTCTTTGGTCGGGCAGCAGGCAGAGGAATAAACCAGGGAAAACAGAGTCAGGGCTGAAGCTTCAGCAGCTCCCAACACAGACAGGGAGTAAACAATGGCTGAAGCTACAGACTCCAAACACAGAGCAAGGCAAATGAGGGACTAGCAGTCCACAGGTACAATAGACAGAAGGCACAAGCCCACACAGAAGGACTAGCAGTCCACAGGTACAGAAGGGCAAAAGCCCTCAGAGAAGGACAGGCTTAGTAGCAGCGCAGCAGAACACTCACTAACCTGACGACCTTTTGGCATAGCACACACACACCATGCAAAGGCCCTGAATGCAAGCACAGCGCTTCCTCACTGATGATGTCACCTACTGCAGGACAGGAGCAGAGAACACACTCATACCAAGGAGAGGCTTGGAACACATAGGAAGAACAGGCAGGAGCCATCTTAGATGCTGGCTCCTCAGAGAGGCATAGCCCACACAGGTGAGGTCTAGTGAAGCAATCAGCACACAGAGACAGAGACAAGACTAACACAGAAACAGACAGAAGCCAGCATAGATGATCCCCAGAAATAAGGTAAGTCTGAGGGTGGTCACAACCACAGACGTGACACCTTGATTGCTTTGCTTCCACCCACCTGGGTCTGCTCTTCCTCTGCCTGGCTTCCCATGCTTCTCTCCTATTGGTCTTCCGGTTCCTCCTTCTCCTGCTCTTGTCCTATGGCTGTGCCCCTTCTCCCTGCTGATGTCAGACGCCAGCACTTTATCAGCTGAGCTCTCCCTAGACTCCTTGCTTTGGCTTCTACTTTGGTAGGTGTTACTTGCTCAGTAGTGTGCTTCTCCTCTACTTTGTTCTTCGTTACTGACTCTGCCTGTACCTGGATTACTCTCGTGTCTGCTGCCTGCCTACTGACTCTGCCTGTACCTGGATCACTCTCTTGACTTGCTGCCTGCCTACTGACTCTGCCTGTACCTGGATCAATCTCTTGCCTGCTGCCTGTCTGGCCATCACGTTCATCACCTCGCTTCCTGCTCCATCTCGTAAGCCCTGCAGGCCGCCTGCACCTAGGGACTCAACCTCTGGGGAACAGCGGTCAGCGCAGGTGAAACCCAGGGTTGTCCGGCCGCCAAGCAGATCCTGGTCCGAGTACCGGGCTCGGCAGCGCTCTACTTGGTACAAGAACTCACAGGTCTGACAGCCAACTAGACGCAAATTGTTCCTCCGAGATCTATTCTCCAGGTCCTCCACCTTTGCCTCCAGCGCTGCGATCTTTTTGTGAAGTACAGCCTGCATCTCCTCCACCTCCGTGACTCTGTCTTCCACTGCACTGGTATGGCTCTGAAAGGAGACACAGTCACAAGATAATTCCTCCAGCTGAGCCTGCAAGCACTCTAACTTAGTCTATGGGAGAAAGGCGCCGTTCTAACAAATCCTCCAACACTGCTGACATTTCAGTGGTTATTTCTGCAACCCACTCCAATACCGAGGGGCTGGCTGGGCTGGAAGGCACCACCATCTTGTCTCCTACCACTACCACGAGTCTTCTATCTGTGAGCTGTTTTTGCCGCTATTCCTCCCGAAAGCTTCTTGATGGTGAGCCAGGGACGTTTCTATTCTACTCCGAGTGCAGAATTAAGACGCCTAGGGGTCCAGAGGAGCTCTACCTAGCGTCTTCCTTCGGACATGGAGTCACGTGACCTCCTTATTGGTAATGTTTATTTTTGAACAACAGCTAAATGCAATGATGAGATTGTATTTTAGAAGATCAAATGCCATTTGACACGCGTCCGTTAGGCGCGCCAGAAAATAAAAAATATTTTTCAGATGCACGTACCGAACGCACGCCAAAATTGAAATTACAACAAGGGCCACACGGTAACCGGGAGGTAACTCCAATTTGGCTCACGTTCAGCACGCATAGGCACCTATGCGGCTTAGTAAAAGGGCCCCTCTGTGTCATATGTTTTCTTTGTACCTGATCAGTTAAAATCTGTCTTAGATCTAAAGCAGCTTTTATATCTTCAGCTAGTAATGCCTAATGCAGGTGATAGATATATAAATTTACTTGATAAATTTTTCCGAAGTTCCTTATTTTTCCATCCCCTCTTAGTTGTGGTCTAATATAAGAATTATACTGGGGGTCTGGGTCCGCACCCTGCGAGAGCTCAGTTCTGGACGGTCCACCACCCACACTTCAGGCACCCTACATGAAGTTGCAGGCACCCTATTTGGAGCTACATGACCCACCATTGAAGAACCGCAGCCCAGAACCAAGACCTCTCACCTGGGGGTGATGTGGCAAGTATGTGCCCTCTATGCTGCTCCTCTCAGCTGCCACAATTAACCACAGCTTCTTCCATTCTCCGAGCAAGTAGTTTGGTGATCGGAGAACCAAACTACTGAAGAAAAAAGGTGTTCTTCCCCAAGCCACCTGGAGCACCAAACGACCTGATTTAAAATCTAATCCTGCAATCACATAGCTCCCATGCTGCAACTACTAAGGAACACTTGACGTGATCTTCCCACCTGCCTAATTACTCACTGCCACAGACATTGCTGAACATTTTTGCCTCCCTCCTATTGTGGCAACATCACTACAATTAATTTTTCAGCCTTGATTGTTCTCTCTCAGGGTAATTCTATTGCCACAAGCACTATATTCAGTAGAAACTACTCTATAACACATCAAACTGCCACTGCTCATTTATCCTTTAGACGTGACCATTACTGAAGGACATTTTTCACTGCTGCAGGTATTGTTTTTATGTACTAGCTATCTTTCTTCTATCTGATCATTCATTGATGCAGGCAAATCCCCAGCCAAGGTAAAAGAAACAAACTCCAACCAGCCCCACGCAACACATAAACACAAGCACCTCAGAACCCAAACACACACTAATTCACAGGCAAACACCCCCAAGCCAGAAGTAACCCCAAATATGGCCAACCTAAGGGCATAGATCTTCTACTATACAATAACAATATGGATAATGGGGATACCAGCAGCAGACTTCAGAAGAAATTGGAGAGTCATGAGATAGGAGGTAGTGTCCTATTGTGAATTAAAAACTGGTTAAAGCCAGAAGTAACCCCCAAATATGGCCAACCTAAGGGCATGGATCTTCTACTATACAATAACAATGTGGATAATGGGGATACCAGCAGCAGACTTCAGAAGAAATTGGAGAGTCATGAGATAGGAGGTAGTGTCCTATTGTGGATTAAAAACTGGTTAAAGGATTGAAAACAGAGAGTAGGGTTAAATGGTCAGTATTCTCAAAGGAGAAGGGTAGCTAGTGGGGTTCCACAGGGGTCTGTGCTGAGTCCTCTGCTTTTTAACATATTTATTAATGATCTAGAGATGGGAGTAACTAGTGAGGTAATTCAATTTGCTGATGACACAAAGTTATTCACAGTTGTTAAATCGCGAGAGGATTGTGAAAAATTACAAGAGGACCTTATGAGACTGGGAGACTGGGCATCTAAATGGCAGATGATGTTTAATGTGAGCAAGTGCAAACTGATACATGTCATGGGGGAAAGAGGAACCTGAACTATAGCTATGTAATGCAAGGTTCCATGTTAGAAGTAACCGACCAAGAAAGGGATCCAGGCATTGTCATTGATGATACGTTGAAACCCTCTGCTCAGTGTGGTGAGGTGGCTAAGAAAGCAAATAGAATGTTAGGCATTATTAGGAAAGGAATGGAAAACGAAAGTGAGGATGTTATAATACCTTTGTATCAGTCCATGGTGCGACTGCACCTCGAATATTGTGTTCAATTCTGGTCACCGCATCTCAAAAAAGATATAGTGGAATTAGAAAAGGTACAGAGAAGGGCAACGGAAATGATAAAGGGGATGGGACGACTTCCCTATGAGGAAAGGCTGAAGCCTCTAGGGCTCTTCAGCTTGGAGAAAAGACGGCTGAAGGGAGATATGATAGAGGTCTATAAAATAATGAGTGGAGTGGAATGGGTAGACGCGAATCGTTTGTTTACTCTTTCCAAAAATACTAAGACTAGGAGCATGCGATGAAGCTACAAAGTAGTAAATTTAATGCGAATCAGAGAAAATGTTTCTTCACTCAACGTGTAGTTAAACTCTGGAATTCGTTGCCAGAGAATGTGGTAAAGGCAGTTAGTTTAGCGGGTTTTAGAAAAGGTCTGGACGGCATCCTAAAGGAAAAGTCCATAGACTATTATTAAATTGACTTGGGGAAAATCCACTGCTTATTTCTGGGACAAGCAGCATAACATGTATTGAACTTTTTCGGGATCTTAAAAGGTATTTGTGACCTGGATTGGCCACTGTTGGAAACAGGATGCTGAGCTTGATGGCCTTTTTGTCTGTCCAAATGTGGCAATACTTATGTACGCATCACAGGAAGAAGATGACCACTCCAACAATTGGAAGAGCCCAATCACCACCTAAACAACAGCGCAGAGCTCAAACAAACAACCAGCAATATGAAACCAAACAAGAACACCCCCCAACAAAACCACAACAGTAAAATAGGCAGAACACACAGACAACCACAAACTGCTAAAAAAAAAAAAAAAAAAAACACATTAAACACGACATGTATGTCCCGATATAAATAGGTTACATAAATGCGAGATCAGAAGTAAATAAGACAACACTACTAAGAGACTAGATAGAAACGGAACAACTCGGACTACTGCTCATAACTGAAACATGGATGCACCTCGAAAATGACCCTGCACTACTAGACCTATGTCCACCAGGATACAAAATAACATACATCAACAGAACCAAAAGGAGTGGAGGAGGCATTGCAATAATATACAGAACCTGCCGCTAAACATGTGCGAGGAGGGTGTCCTGAGGCTTGGGTGGTGGTGGGGGAAACCCTGATCTACAATTCCGTGGGATCCCCACAGGACTTGTGTCCATCCCCGCAGACCTGGAAAGGATTCCCACTGTCCCCGTTCCTGTGTAGTTTGCTTCCCAGGACAGGTTTGAAAACCATTGGTCTACAAAAAAAGTTCTTTATTTCACTGGCACTGTTTAGGACAGATGCCCCAATGTACTTTAATATGGGCCTACATTCCTATATAGCAGGAGCCTAGCCATGAGTGGGCCACAGTCCTCCACTTTGGAGTGGGGTTCCTCAATCAGAGGCCTCAGCACAGACAAACTGGAGTAAAACTAGAAGCGATGTCAACAGCTGCACTGCTTAGCGCCAACCCTTGTTAACCTCAGGCCCCACCAAAATGTCACTGCTACAGTGGAAGCTTCCAAAAGCACAACAGCTTCATTAATGTCGACATCATCTTTCTATAGAATTAATTTTGCTATCGGTTACTGTAGGATCACTGGGGGCCCTGTAGGTATTCTCAAGTCCCAGTACAGTCTATTCAGATCCACAGAGCAGTGAGCACAGTCTAATTTTAATTTAATATTGATATCCCATCCTATACCCACAATAGAGAACTAAACCGTTCATCACTGTTACCACATTGGACTTAAGTCATTAAAATAGGATGATTACATGGACGATTTTCATGTTTCAATTCTCGAGGTTGAGAAAAAAATAGTGGTTTCTAGTATGAGCAGGATTAAGTACAAGTGTGATTACAAAACTGAATGCATGGGCAAATTAGCTTCTTTTTAAATTGCTCTAATTTTGTAATTTGGAGGGACGTGTATGGGTTCTGGTTCCTCTTTCTACCTCTCCCTTGGCCTGGATTGGCAGCTGTCGTGGACAGGATGCTGGGCTCGATGGACCAGTGTGGCATTACTTATGTACTTATGCACACATCCTCAACAATCAAAACCCTGGCATGCATAATCACCGACAAACACTAACAGACCAACTATGCAACACATTATTCTACCGCCCTCCAGGAAGATGATTTCATGGACTTCGTATCAAACATCTACACTAATCACACAAATGTCCATCCAATAGGTGACATAAACCTGCACCTAGAAAAACAAAATGGCACAAACACCAGAACACTAACGAACTTCACAACAGCACAAGGAGTCTCATCGCACACAAAAGGACACTAATTAGACATACTAGCCCACAGAATCTCAACAAGTAACAACCACATATTAACACATGGGAAGAGGTATGATGGTCAGACTACAGAAAGCTCACTTTCACACTACAATGAAAAGAAAGCGGCCAGAAAAGAGCCAAAAACCCAACACACATTCACAACCAGAGGAAAAGTAGACAATCACACATTCTGGACAACAACAATAAATGAACTCAATGACATACCAACCGAGGATAAACACTTCATGAGAAACTGGGACAAAACAAGTGAAAACACACAAAAAAAAAGAAAAGCACCATTCAAAACAAAAATCACAAACAACCATGTTCCTGGTTTAATGACAAACTACTACACATTGTAAAGGGGGGGGGGGGGGGTCCGCTTCCTCCTCTTGGGTGGAGCCAGCAAGCCTGAGGGGCTCCCAGGGTTCAAGGACAGAATGCTGCTGATACTGGGACTCAGGGCCAAAGTATTTTATTATCAAGGCAACTTCATACCAAAAATCATAATATATTCTTCAAAACAAAAGGTTTTGAAAGCCCTCTTGATATAGTCTTCAAAACAAAAAGGTACAGTTCTCATAAGATAATCTTCAAAAGGAAAAAAAGTACAGTCCAGGTCCCAAAATCCCTCAGCAAATGCTTAGCTCCTCAAGACCACAGGTCTTCTATTAGGGCATTAGCTTTTTCTTCCCCCTCCTTCAGAAGGGTTTAGTAAGAGTTCAGCACACTTCCAATATAGCACAACAGTTCAGAACAAATCTTCATGGACAGCATTTGCACATCAAACTAATACCACAAATCACCTGCCTTTTCACAGCACAGAGGGAACCCTGTAAGTCAGTGGCGTTCTTAAGGGGGCTGACACCCGGGGCGGATTGCCGATGCGCCCCGCCCCCTGGGTGCAGCGCCCCCCCCCCGGCAAAAGATGCCCCAATCTCCCGGCGAAAGAATCCCCCCCCCGGGTGCATGCCGCTGGGGGGGGGGGGGGGGTGCCGCGCGCCTGCTGGCTCTTCGTTTTCATGCTCCCTCTGCCCTGGAACAGGAAGTAACCTGTTCCGGGGCAAAGGGAACATGAAAACAAAGAGCCGACAGATGAACTGCACCCCCCCCCAGCAGCGTGCACCCGGGGCAGACCGCCCCCCCCCCCCCGGTACGCCACTGCTGTAAGGAACATTGTTGGCAGTCTCTCCCACCTCTCAGCACCACGCCCGGTGTGGCCTCCTCCACTACCTTCAAGTGTTGGGCAGGGCAACCTTTGAATTCTCCCACTCCATGGTAGCTGGCTCCTCTCCCTTAGGCAGCTCTAGTGGCAGGCTACTTCCTTCCTCCACATACTCCATGGAATCTCTCTCTCCATTCATCTCCCCTCTCTCCTGGTGACTGAGAGCCTCCAGGATATCTGCTCTCCCCTTCTCACAGCTGGGGGGAATTATATACTGATGGTGAAGCCAGGAAAACTGAGCTTCATCCTTCCCTCGCCATCTAGTGGGGAAGGGAGTAACAGGCTCACCCTGCCTCAAGCCATTGCTCCCCCTGCTGGGACTGGAAATCCATTCCATCTTTTTAGGACTACTCTCCTCACTCATTCTTGCAAGGACTTCTGGGACCCATAGTTCTGGGCTCAACTGCTTCACTGGGGAATCTCTGGGGGCTTGCCTTGTCACAAGATGAAGAAACTCTGTAGGAAACGCGAAAGAGCATGGGCCAAAAACAAAACAGACACAAACAAAGCCATAAGAACATACATAACTATCTGCAGACAAATTATTCTGTACTCGGTCTAGGGGAGGGAACCTTGGAACCTATACAGTTACTTCCGAGAGAGAAGAATGCGACTGGAAAAACAAGCTGGAATATACAGTGGGGGAAATAAGTATTTGATCCCTTGCTGATTTTGTAAGTTTGCCCACTGACAAAGACATGAGCAGCCCATAATTGAAGGGTAGGTTATTGGTAACAGTGAGAGATAGCACATCACAAATTAAATCCGGAAAATCACATTGTGGAAAGTATATGAATTTATTTGCATTCTGCAGAGGGAAATAAGTATTTGATCCCCCACCAACCAGTAAGAGATCTGGCCCCTACAGACCAGGTAGATGCTCCAAATCAACTCGTTACCTGCATGACAGACAGCTGTCGGCAATGGTCACCTGTATGAAAGACACCTGTCCACAGACTCAGTGAATCAGTCAGACTCTAACCTCTACAAAATGGCCAAGAGCAAGGAGCTGTCTAAGGATGTCAGGGACAAGATCATACACCTGCACAAGGCTGGAATGGGCTACAAAACCATCAGTAAGACGCTGGGCGAGAAGGAGACAACTGTTGGTGCCATAGTAAGAAAATGGAAGAAGTACAAAATGACTGTCAATCGACAAAGATCTGGGGCTCCACGCAAAATCTCACCTCGTGGGGTATCCTTGATCATGAGGAAGGTTAGAAATCAGCCTACAACTACAAGGGGGGAACTTGTCAATGATCTCAAGGCAGCTGGGACCACTGTCACCACGAAAACCATTGGTAACACATTACGACATAACGGATTGCAATCCTGCAGTGCCCGCAAGGTCCCCCTGCTCCGGAAGGCACATGTGACGGCCCGTCTGAAGTTTGCCAGTGAACACCTGGATGATGCCGAGAGTGATTGGGAGAAGGTGCTGTGGTCAGATGAGACAAAAATTGAGCTCTTTGGCATGAACTCAACTCGCCGTGTTTGGAGGAAGAGAAATGCTGCCTATGACCCAAAGAACACCGTCCCCACTGTCAAGCATGGAGGTGGAAATGTTATGTTTTGGGGGTGTTTCTCTGCTAAGGGCACAGGACTACTTCACCGCATCAATGGGAGAATGGATGGGGCCATGTACCGTACAATTCTGAGTGACAACCTCCTTCCCTCCGCCAGGGCCTTAAAAATGGGTCGTGGGCTGGGTCTTCCAGCACGACAATGACCCAAAACATACAGCCAAGGCAACAAAGGAGTGGCTCAGGAAGAAGCACATTAGGGTCATGGAGTGGCCTAGCCAGTCAACAGACCTTAATCCTATTGAAAACTTATGGAGGGAGCTGAAGCTGCGAGTTGCCAAGCGACAGCCCAGAACTCTTAATGATTTAGAGATGATCTGCAAAGAGGAGTGGACCAAAATTCCTCCTGACATGTGTGCAAACCTCATCATCAACTACAGAAGACGTCTGACCGCTGTGCTTGCCAACAAGGGTTTTGCCACCAAGTATTAGGTCTTGTTTGCCAGAGGGATTAAATACTTATTTCCCTCTGCAGAATGCAAATAAATTCATATACTTTCCACAATGTGATTTTCTGGATTTAATTTGTGATGTGCTATCTCTCACTGTTACCAATAACCTACCCTTCAATTATGGGCTGCTCATGTCTTTGTCAGTGGGCAAACTTACAAAATCAGCAAGGGATCAAATACTTATTTCCCCCACTGTATATTAGCTTTATTATAGATATATGAAAAAGGTATACAAAATAGATCTCTGGCAAAGCTTTGGCTGAATACAAAGTTACTGGCTGATAAAAAAATTACAACTATACGTCACACTACTAAACACTAATTCTTACTGGTTACCAGATAAAATTACACAACTGATTGGTCAGGTTACACTATGTCACGAGGTAGTCCAGTTATTAGCAGCATATCTCCTGATCACAGTTATGACCATAACCCGTCTCTTGCTCAGGTAATTACCACTAACTAAACACAGACTAATAGGGAATAGATCACCATCCTGCTTATTTTCGAAAGAGAAAAACGCCTATAGTGCGACCTAAATCGGGAGATAGATGTTTATCTCACAAAAACGAATAAATCAGTATAATGGAAACAAAACTTTCAGTGCGTCCATTTCGCTCGTATGCTCAGATACAAACGGATAGCGAAATGATTTTGGGTGGGAGCGAACATGGGCATCATTGCTTAGACCCGAAATAAAAGCAACCAGAGCAAGGGGGAAATCGTCTTTAGACCCATTAGCGATTGTGTGGAGTTGGAGAGTGGCGAGATCGGTGTTGGGAGAGCTGAATTGTTGGTTGCAGAGACAGCTGAGTGTGTGGAGTACCTGTTACGTTTGTCTGTGTGCCCTAGTCGGAACGTTGTCACCCTCACCTGCCTCTTTTGTGTCTTACCTTTTGACCTTTCCCTACTCCTCCTCCTTGCTCTATCGATCCCTTCCCCTTCCCCTCCCCCTATCCCTCTCCATTCACTGTTCCCACGTGTATATTGTATTCCCTGACCTCCGTTTGTCTCTGTGTTCCCTGTACTGTTTGGCGAGTGAGTGGCCAGAGGGTGTGTTCGGAGTGAGATTCTGTGTGCTGCTGTTGTTTCAGTACTACTACTAATACTTGCACTGGTGGGGAAATGGATGCACTAAATTCACTGGCGGCTTCCATGTTAGAGGAAGAGGCCACACACTGCAGGAGGTATTCACGGCCCCGAGTGTTCAGGCCCCGCACCACCTTCCTACAACTCACTGACCAGCAGAGTCTCACAAGGTTCAGGTTTGATAAGGTGACCATGTGCAGCTTTGTGAGCAGCTGAAACCCCTCCTTCAGCCCCAGACCCGTAGGAATAACCCCATCCCTGTCCACCTCAAAATCACTGCCTCTCTCTCTGTCCTGGCCGCTGGGAGTTTTCAATCTGTATTAGCTGCTAATACAGGGCTCACCCAGACTTCTATTTCACACTGTCTCACCCAGTTCCTGGATGCCTTTCTAACTCACACCTCTCACTACATCACTTTCCCCACCACCCCCCAGGCCCTGCACAACAACATGGCCGCCTTCTATGCTGTTGCTAGATTCCCCTCAGTCATAGGTGTGATTGACTGCACACACGTCCCACTCAGACCCCCCCAGCCACACGAAGCCACCTACAGAAACAGGAAGGCATTTCATTCGATGAACATGCAAGTTGTGTGTGATGCCCAGGGGAGATATGTGTGTGCCAGGAAGAGGAGCCCCCTCCACCCCCAGCACACAAAGCAGAGCTCACTGCTTACCAGCTTGGCGTCAGAGCCAGACAAAGACTCATAGAAACAAATTTTCTATGAAAGTAAGTGCACATTTATTTGTAATACTCACATAAGTGTTACCATCACACCCACCACCACCACCACCACCACCTACCAACCCTCACCCTCCAGCATGTGCCATCACTTTCCCCGTCCCCTCCCCCGTCCTCTCACCCCTCCCACGGACTTCCTTTGCAGCTGGTGCTGCAGGGGAAGTCTGTTCAGACTCCTCCGATGGGCTGCTCCCACTGTCCTCCTCCGTATACACACAGCAGCCTGCGGCTTCGGCTGCGCTGTGGAAATCCGGCCACCTTGTTGGCTGTAGCCTGGCCACAGGACCCAGAATGGGAGCTGGTTTGGTGGGTGCTGCACTAGTGGCAGCGGAGGTGCCCGATCTCAAGGCCCACCTCTTATCTGGTGGTTGCTGCCCACTGGAGGAGGAAGTGGATGGCAGGTCTTGTTGCACCACCACTGCTGGAGTAGGTGCTGTGACCTGAGGGCGCAGGCCTTCAATGCTGTGCTGCAGCTGTTGGAGTTGCTGGAGCACCTCCTGGTGGACTTGGCACTGCACCTGGAGCAGTTCCTGGTGGGCTTGGCGCTGCGCCTGCAGTGCTTCCCGCTGCAGCTCTAATTTTTGCAGCCGGTACGCCTCCAAGCACACATTGTGCCGCAGCAAATCAGTGGCCAGCCGCAGTAGTTGCCTCCTTTGGCTGGAGGGCCTCTGGCAAGGAGCTGGCCCCCTATATGCATCCTCCGCATCAGAAAACTCAACCGGTGGTGGAGGTGCCGCCTCTGCCAGTAGTGCTGGTGGAGGTTGGGCCTCTAGTGCTGGTTCTGCTGCTGCTGCAGGTGGTGGAGGTAGAGGCTGGACTGGTGTAGGTGGTGGTGTTAGAGGCTGGACTGCTGCTGCTGCTGCTGCAGGTGGTGGTGGTAGAGGCTGGACTGGTGCAGGTGGTGGTGGTAGAGGCTGGACTGCTGCTGCAGGTGGTGGAGGTTGAGGCTGTCCTGCTGGTGTAGGCCTTTGTTGTGATTGGAGGCCACTAGGGCCAGCCTCATCAGAGTCATCACCTGTATAGCACAAGGGTGAGGAAGTGTGTTGGTGAAAATAACCCACCTTTGTCTTTCAGCATTCATCTACATAGCCCCACACTTGATGACACTGCAAAGAGATGGTGAGGAGGAATGGGTTTGAGACCCATGTGAATGACAGCCCCACAGGCAGCTGGGTACAGCTGGTGGACGGACAGCCAAGACAAGGACACCGCTCACAACTTTGTGGACCCGGACAAGCTGTTTGTTCTATATTAGTTAAAGTGAAGGACATTTGAGCATGTCTTGTGTTACTACTGACTTGGTAGACTGCCTAGAACTGCTTTATGACCCCCATTACAGGCTCCTTAAGTTGCATGCATGAGGCCCACACTAACTAGAGCACAAAGATGACAGAAGGAAATAGGCACAGTTTGGTGATGGGAAAATAGGAGGGAATAGGGAAGGAAGAGCCCCAAAGTTGTGCCACAGTAGTAACCTACACACACCCATAGGATAGGAGCCAAGTGTAAAGTATTATTGGGGGTGCTAAGCCCAGTGCAAATAAGCCCTCCCTGGACACCTACATGATATTTCCTCAATATTGGGGGTGCTCAAACACCCACTGAGTCTGCTCCTATGACACACATTAATACTACCACTACTCAGAGACCTTACACTGTAATTAAGCTGCACACACAGGACAAGTAAGAGGGAAGCCAATGACTACGGTAGGAATAGAGAGTAAGGGTACAGAGCAAGTGAGTAGGGGGTAGGAGGTGAGGACACCATCATAAAGGTGGGCGTTTATTCCACATATGAAGACAGCCTGAGACACATCGTGGTGAAACTCCTCCCCCACCTCCCTCCTCCCCCTGGCCCCAACTTGTATAACACAGTGTAGTGCAGCACAACAGATATCCCAACATCATAATGGACAACCTACCTGAGCCCTCAGGCTGGGCCGAGGTGTCAAGGGACCCAATCCCTGGATGCCCTCCTGGGGTAGGAGGGCGTGGACCATCAGCTCCATGGGGGTGAGGTTGGCTGTGAAATGTGATGCGGAATTGGCCCCAGCCTTCCTCCTCACATCCCTCCTCAGCTTGTGCCACTTGCGCTTGCAGTCCTCCACGTCCCTTGCACACTGGAAGACTGCATTCAGCCTGTCACGTACCGCCTCCCATTCCCGCTGCTTGGTGGTCGCAGCCAGTCTCTGCCCTGTGGGAGCAAACAAGTTGGTGTGCCGTTGCTCTATCTCCTGCACCAGGAGCTCCACCTCGGCATCAGAAAAATAACCCTTCCGGGTTGGGGGCTGGCGTGGCGGCATTGTACCAACGGGGTTTCAAAAATACGGAGTGGGTGTTTATATCATCGCCAGGAACACCCATTGAGGCAGCTGTTTGTAGGTCCTTGGTGGGCCCCCCACCAATTTGGTATGGTTGTGGGTAAGGGTGTCTGGTGATCACACTGAGAAAACATCATGTATGTGCTACCTAGGCTTATGTGCAAGAGTATACTTGGCAGATCACAAGTGCTAGACAACAAATCTATTATTAATGCCACTCTGTGCTGTGGGGCTGTATGGTAAGGGGGAGGGAAAGAGGCTGGATGGCCATTTGTGTCCCTCAACAGTAAATAGCCATCCAGCCTCCGCGGCCCACCCCCCTGCACATAGGGCCATGGAGGTTGGAATGAACAGGTGGACTTCTGTATGGGCACCATTATCACATACTTCACATTTCATGCAATGCATATTGCTGCCTCCTCTCACATCAACAGCACCATTTGGTTATATGTAATGCACAACGCACACACTGTTAGATTAAATGTGAAAAAATATTTTTATGTGCAAACCCCAACATATTCCCCCCACCCCCACCCCTATAAATTCCCCCCCACACACAAAAATTCCCCAACACCCCTACATATCCCCCCAACCCCCCTCCAACATTTCCCCCCCCCCCCAAATACAAACAAATCACCCAACAACCTCCCCCCACTCACAAAATACAAACAATCACCCCCTTCCCCCCTCCCCCCCAAGTCTAGGACGGGTAGCCACGGCCTCTTATCAAGGCCCTCTGTAGCAGGGTAATGAGCAGCAGCAGGACCAACCTCAGTGGGCCGTGGAGCTGCTCATTACCCTGCCTAATGGTTCTTAGCTCCTGCTGCACCTGGTTCTTAGCTCCTGCAGCACCTGGTTCTGGCCATCTACCAGGTGCTGCAGGAGGCGCAGAACTGCCGCTGGGCCAAGGGCTGGAGGTGGCCCAGGGGATGGAGATGATGGCTCAGGGGATGGAGAGGCCTCAGATGGAGGTGGCCCAGGGGTTGGAGCTGGCCCAGGGGATGGAGATGTTTGAGATGATGATGGAGCTGCACGTGGGGAAGGGTCCTCTATAATGTCCTCATCAATGATGAGGACCCCCTCCTCCAAGTCTGACTCCTCATGGGCCTCCTCGGCCGGCTCCTCCTCCTCCTCCTCCTGTTGGTAGCCCTCCTGGGCTGACTCCTCCTCCTCCAGGTGCCCCTCCTGGCCTGGCTCCTCCTCCTCCAGGTGGCCCTCCTCATCTGCCTGCTCCTCCTGCTGGTGCTGGAGCCCTGTGTATGTAAACAGAGTATGGTTGAGATCAGCACATGCAACATGGCTTGCATAGTGCAGTAGCTGGGTGGCCTGAACCAGGGGATGGGGAAGGTGTGAGGAGGCGTGGCCTATACCCATGGGGGACTGAGATGCATCAGATGACATGAAAGGGAACTCTGGAAGCTGCACTGACACAAAACACACAGGACATGTTGGCAGACCACACTCATTGGTGACTAGCATGTTTGCTTTGTGAGATGCGACGAGGGTTTGGTGACCTGTTTTTGTTGTTTTTAATGGGGGGGGGGGGGGGCGGTGGGAAGGGTGTTCAGCACATTACTTTTATGTGAGGGAGGCCATGACATCCAATAAAAGTAGGGCCTCAGGCAGGTCTACCAGGACACACTATCCACCCACCCCAGAAAGGGGGAGAGTAAAGTGAGGCATGTCATCTCATTCATCTCGGGGGGGGGGGGGGGGGGCGGGGGATGGTCATTGGAAGTTGCAGCCACAGTCATGAGAGGGCACCTGCAACCTGCATCCTTGATCTGGGACCAATATGTTATTACTTAGTAGTTGGCTATTAGCCACATGGAAATTGATATTGTACAGGACAATTGCATTATTCAATAAATATATTTACAAATCAGTACAGCTGTCCTGTTTTTGAATACTTACGGCGAGCCCTGAGGTGCCGTCGCACTGCCCGGATGAGCTCTGGCCTCTCCCGCCTCACACGGCGGAACCTCCTCCTCAGGGACTCCAGGTCCCTGTGAAACCCGAAGCGTCTGTAAGATATAAGTTTGTAGAGCAGGAGTCAGGGGATGGTCCTTCTTGCCCTCTGCACACTCATTCATTTGTTATTCAAATAGCAGAGAGAGGGTCAACACTGTTGGGGGGGACCACCTCCATTGGTACAGATTCATAGGAGCCACCTTTTTTAAATTTTGGGGGGTGCTACCCCCAGTGGAGATCACCCCTCCCTGGACACATACAAGGCATTTATTCTATATTGGGGGTGCTCAAGCACCCACATCAGCCACCGAGTTGGCTCCTATGCAGATGTTGCCATAGAGGTGGCCATGAGGCCATAAAGTACCGTTTGTATGCATTATAATTTATGCTTGTAAAACTACTTTATATGTGTTATCATTACCATGTTACCAAGTTTGCTATACATTTAATTGGTATAATGTTTCCACTATTTCGATGTGTTGTAAGCCACATAGAGCCTGCAAAGAGGGGTGGGAAAATGTGGGGTACACATGCAAGAAATAATTAAATAACGAAATACATTATTGTAGGGATGTGGGAATGGTCGTCCTTTCAAGAACATACATTTTATTAGTGATTGTGCATGTACCCATATTACTCATTATCCTTGCATGCACACTCCAGTTACTGGTTACATTGATGACGGAGCTGTTATATGTGTAGGTACAGGAGGGGGGGTGTGTGGGCCAAACACTTACCTTTCAAGCCTGTCCCTGATGCGGGACCAGGCTCTCATGGCCTGGAGCCTGGGGGGCAGGTGGTGGTGCTGGATGAACAGCCTGTGGCGGTGCCTAAGGCACAGCCGCACCAGCAGCAGGCTCTCTGCATGGCTGAAGTTTGGCTCACGTCGGTGCGCCATTTTTTCAGTGAGTGAGAGAATAGGTGTTGGAAAACAAGTGCCTTATATTGATGTCCTTGCGTGACGGACGTCGTTTCGTGCACAGCTCCATATATGGTTGACCATCCCATATATGGCCCTATCAGCACGTGGACGCCGTTGTAACCATAGACGTCTTTGACATGCATGCCTGGTTGTTATGCGTGCGGAACTTGCCTTATGTAGATTAGTATGAAGCACCCGACCCTTTTCACATATACACAATATGCATATAGCTGCATGTTCAGTAGGTGTACAGTGCATGCAGTTCCGGACATCCAGATAGGGCACATATGAGGAATATTCAGTGGAGCAGCATGATCTTTTTGTAGACGCGTATAAACGTCCCTCATATTTTCCCTACCTGGATGTCCAGAACAGCATGTACTGTACTTGCGGTACACCTATGTACATTCTTTTACACACTTTCTGATTTGGTCATTTGCACCTGCGATAATCAAACGTGTTAGGGCGCCCTATTTAGTCACGCTTATGTGCTCCTCATTTGGTCGTTTTGCAACAGGGATAATCGATTACCGAAAAACGCCCATAGTATTTTTCGATTAAACATGCCTGATTTTGGACGTTTTCGTAAGGACGTCCTAATGCGTACTTGGACGACCTTTCGATTATGCCCCTCCACGTCTCTCACCAGGCTGACCTTCATGGCAGTCTCTCAGGAGTTGC